>NC_135898.1:37734635-38334635 GCF_964194155.1 Cetorhinus maximus | reverse complement strand
ATCATTTTCATAACCACCATTATGTTATCGAATGTCAGACCTTACATGGTGTACTGCTATCAAATGCAATTCTACCTACTTCAAGCCCAGGAGAAGACTTGTCCACATTACAACTGGACATGCTTTCAGAGTAACAGGAAAAGAACACCAACCTGAGCAAACATTGAGGAATTATATTTCTTTAATTTTATTTTTTTCTGGTTATGTTTTGAAGCAATCTTGGCCCAAATTTGCTGGGTATATTTATTGAAAATTCAACAGACCTGTGGCAGAGGATCAATGTTTTCCATAATATCGTAGTAATGGGCTTTTTCAGCCTTATCACTGCTGACCTTTTGTCCCTAAAAGCTGACTGCAGCTTATAACACAAAGAGTAATTCCTAACGGAATTTCCATGATTTCATAACTCATCTCAAACCTTTTCCTTGTGATGTGTTGGTGACCGTGTTAAATTATCAAAAATCTATAATCGTACTTATAATATTCAGCTTGCTACCATTAAACTATGGAGCACATCAAGGATAATCATCTTTCCCCATTTTGATCTTTTTCACATAAAATAGACACATGGTATTGCTTTATGATAATACAAGGATGGAAGCGATGTTAAAGCCTGCTCATGCCAATAACCAGAGGAAACAGATTTGAGGTAATTGACAAAGAGCCAGGGGTGAAATGAAGAAAGAAATTTTACACAGTGAGCTGTGATGACCTGGAATGCAATACCTGAAAGGGCAGTGGAAGCAAATTGAATAAATTTTGATATGGAATTCAATAAATATTTGAAAAGATAACATTTGCTGAGCCATGGAAAAAGAGCAGGGAAGTTGGACTAATTGGTTTATGGGGAAATAATGGTGCAGTGATAATGTCATTGGATTTGTAAGCCCTGAGGACATGGGTCCAAATAGCACCACAGCAGCAGGTGGAATTTTCATTCATTAATAAAAATCCTGGAATTAAAAGCCAGTCTCAGTAATGGTGCCCATCTGGCTCACTACTGTCCTTTAAGGAAGGAAATCTGCCATCCTTACCCAGTCTGGCCTACTTGTGACTCCAGACTCACAGCAATGTGGTTAACTCTTAACTGCCCTCTGAAATGGCCCAGCAAGCCACTCAGTTCAAGGGCAATTAGGGATGAGCAAAAAGTTCTGGCCTTGCCAGTGATGCCCACATCCCGTGAAAAAAATTCAAATAAACTTTCAAAAAATCAGCACAGCCACGTTGAAGCAAACGGCCTCCCTCTCCATTATCATTCTAAAATTCTGTAACTTCTGACTAATATCAAAGTCTCTTGGAAATCTTTATTTCTCCTCTATTTCTTCCGACCTACTTTGTTTCATCACTATGACTGGTTCTGCTGAAATACAATACAAAATTTCCAAAAAACATTTAATGTGTGTTTTCAATGGTCTGAAATGAAATGTCGTTTTAGCTTCATTAACCACCTGAGGCATCAAATAATTGGAAAGTCTAGATATGAAACAATATCATATCAACATCTTATTCAACTAAATTCTCTTCACTCAATCCATTCCAAGATCGCACGTTTGGATAAATTTAGTGAAAAATCAGAAAGATTTGGCTACTAAAAACTTTACTCATATCCAAGATAAATTTGAGATTAAGTGGAACACCAATAAGATCATTGACACCATTTCCATATATGAGTACTTCAAACTTTAACTCCATTTAGGCTAACATTTACATTAAAATGGACCCTAGAACAACCAAAGATCCATTAAAGGGGCCTATGAATGGTGTCTTTTGGAGAGAGGCCAGTTGCACTGCAGACCCCACAATGTCTTGGTGGGGCATTGCCTGGTTGCAATGATCAAGTGAGCCTGTATAATTGAGGGTGAGGCTGTACCGCATCCTTTCTTCCATCTTCACAGCCATCAGTCGATCCGCCCTTGAAGCATTTTGTTGTGATGAGACCTATTGAGTGGCAGCCCTTGCTTGTCATGTCACAGGGTGTGGTAAAATAGGTCATGGGGGTTTTGAATGAGGTAGAGGTACCACCCTCCCTCTGCCTCAAGCCACCCCATCCTAAGCACTCTGTGGCTGCTTATTCATCAAGAGAGGTCCTGCTCATTGCCTCCACATCTGGGGTTTGTTCTACTATCTGCTACCCACCAATATGGTTGGTAGCTGCAGCTCAGCCAACCATTGAAAGAAATGAGCACAGGCACTCTTTATTGTATTTGGTTGTATTTTCAACTAGGTCAGTTGTGCCAAATTAAACACTACCATGAGTTTCTCAAAATATCCCTGTTTCAAGCAACACTTGTTTAAATATCTTCAAAAACCAACCCATTCATCAATCACCATCAATAAGAAGTTTGTCAAGCTCATTGATAAGTTTCTCTTCTCCTCAGTAATAAACACGGAATAGAATGAAATGAAAAAGTACTGTTTGGCTCCCTCCTCCCACAGGCCGTATGAAAAGCTGTACTGTCACTGAATTTCATGAAGGAATTTAAGCTCCTGGGCGAGAAGAAATTTCATGAGATTTCTTTTTGATCCCATAAAGCAAAAGAGCAAAAAAAACTAAGAGCAGAGTTTTACCCTTGGCGTGCGGGCACGTGCCCGACACACCTGTGCGTGAAATAAAGCGCGTTGACATCGGACGAGCGCCCCGACGTCAACATGCACTCCCGCGACATTTTGCTAGGCGGGCACGCAATGAAGACAGAGATGCACCCGCCATTAATTAAGTGGCCAGTTAATGCCCTTGAGAGAACAATTGACTCCAAGTTTACAAAGCCCATGTGATTTTCAGGCCGTCACACGGGCAAAACGGTCAGGCAGGCAGGCCACAATTTGCAAAAACCTCATCCACGGGTGGGATAAGAGGGGTCAGTGGGCTTCACAAAGCAAATAGTGAGGAGTGCAGGATATCACTTGCTGCTGCTTGCTTCTGTGAACAGGACAGCTTCATTCCGCTTCAGCGCTGCATTCAGAGCATTTAGAGGCTTCAGTTCAGAACTCAGTGTTGTCTTCCAGGCCCGCGGAGGATTCACACTGAGTGGGTCCTTCCAGGTATCAGACAGCCTTCCCTTACCCTGGTAATGGGAATTGTGCTCTCCGCTGGAGGCACCTCCTCTGAGGAGGAAGAGAGGGTCAGAAGGGGGAGGAGGCCAGGTGTCCCAATTCAGCCTCCAGGGGAGCCACCTATGGGAGGAGAGGTGCAGGCACAAGGGGTGCAGGGCCAGCAGGAAGTCCAAAACGGAAGGGGCCACAGGAGATGCCACTATCCTGCTGCCAGGGTTTACAGGCGGCGATGCAGCTACCTCAATATGTCTGAGGTGCGGTGCCAAAGGAGGCTCCGTCTCTCAAGGGAGACAGTGACCTCCACCTGTCAGAGGATAGGCTCTGAGGTCAGCTCTGACTGTGTGGGTGGACACCCCATGCCAGTGACACTGAAGGTCACGGTGGCCCTAAATTTCTATGCTTCTGGATCTTTCCAGGGCTCAGTGGGGGATCTGTGTGGAGTCTCCCAATCAGCTGTCCACAGTTGCGTCAAACTGGTGACAGAAGCTCTGTCAGGTGTGCATTGGTTTTCATTCATTACCATACGGACGAGGCTAGCCAGACACAGTGAGCCAGAGGCTTCACGGCCATTGCTGGCTTCCCCCGTGTCCAGGGTGCAATAGACTGTACACATGTGGCCATCAAGGCGCCAGCAGGTGAGCCCGGTGCCTTCGTCAACAGGAAGGGCTTCCACTCCATGAACATGCAGATAGTGTGTGATCACAGGATGCTGACTCTACAAGTCTGTGCAAGGTACCCAGGCAACTCCCATGATGCCTCCATCCTCAGACACTCCCAAATGCCGAGGCTTTTCAGCGATCCAGCCCAACTGGATGGTTGGCTGCTGGATGAACAAGGGCTATCCCCTCAAAAGGTGGCTCATGTCGCCTCTCCGCCATCCAAGAACAGAGGCCGAGCAGTGGTACAGTAGGAACCACGCCTCCACAAGGGCGGTGGATAGAGAGAATCATCGATCTGCTCAGGAGGCACTTCCAATGCCTAGACCATTCAGGGGGCACACTGCAATACCCCCCAGATATTGTGTCACTGATCGTGGTTACATGCTGCGCTCTCCACAATCTGGCGCTGGAAAGGGGGGACGCAGTGGAGGAAGAAGATCTTGATGCAGCTGCACAGACAACAGATGATGTGTCCAGTAGTGAGTCCGAGTACGAGCATACTGAGGAAAACACTGAGGGCATAGACACTGACCTGGGTAACCTCCAGGGAGGCAGGGACACCCGAGAAGCTTTGATCCAACGCTCCTTTAGCTAACCTACCAAATAAGAACCACCACCACATGCCAGGGCTGCAGGCTCTTTATTCGATCCCTAACAGGACCAGTTCCTTGGTCAACAACATAAACTTTATTGCACTGGCACACAGTGTAAGGAGTCACACGTCCATCAAAACATCATAGTTTACCCTGCACCTACAGAGCAAATGAAGCATACAGAGGCCAGTTGGAAAATAAACATCTCATTTACTTCTGAGTGACAAGCATAGCAGAAAATAACATTCACAGGTGTTTTACATCGCAACATTAAAAAAAAACAGAAAAATGGGGGAAACAAATATCAACCATGATCAGACCGTGATGTGTTTAAGGTGCTTTAAGTTTTCGCTCTGTCTTGGTGCTCCCCCCTCGCTGGCACCGGCATTGGAGACAGCCTGCTCACTCTGCTGTCCTGTTAGCCTTGCTGACCTTGGCGGGCGTCCTCTGGCCAGTAGAGCCTGTGCTGGCCCCACCTGGGAGGGAGCAGCCAGCACCACGGTTGGCATCTCCCCAATCGCCATAGCCTCATCAGATGCCACGGTTACTGGCAGAGGGGTGGAGGAGCTGCTGCCGTCATCCGGAGCGCCCTGAGAGGAGCCCGCAGAGATGACAGGCAGCTCATGCGCCAACATCAGGTCGCTTTGGGCCTCCCTGCTTACCATTGATGGATGGGCGCCTAGCTGGGATACTGGGTGCCCAAACCATCTCCCAACCTGACAGTGACCACCTGAGGCTATTGCCGGTGTGAGGGCTTGCAGGTCCGAGCGCATCCCCAGGAAGCCCTGATTGAGACCCTGGGGGAGCCTTTCATGAGAGTCGCCACTCTGCCCACGAAGGAGGCATTGTGCTCGGCCATGAGGGTCAATGTAATGCTTATGCTGCACATGGACCACCCCACAACAGACATCATGGCATGCATTCCCTCATGTATCTCCACCAGATCCTCCCGCACACCCTGCTGCACATCCAGCAGCTGCTGCCTCAGGGCCCAGAGGCCCATCATCAACCATCAACTGAGCATTGTCCTGTTCCCCAGCAATCCTCCGACTGCCAGCACCCTGGGCACTCTCTGCCTCCGCCTGCACCTCAAGCAAGTGTGGAGTGCACCGAGATACTAGATGCTGATCTTATGCACACCAAGGTGCTGGTGTCTGCGCTGGCGCCTGCTTGACAGAGAGGGTGTGATGCTGGTGCATGCTGCACATGGTGGTCCTCAGGGGTCAGGGGTGGGCCTGAAGGCTCCTTCAAACAAGGGCTGCTGGAGAGCCTAAAAGGGAGAAGGACATGTCATTAGTTTAAGTCATTACACTGTCAGTGTGTGTACCTGACACCCTGATGATACAGAGATCTGCATCATGGTGCCTTCATCTTTCCATTATCAATGAGCATTCCAGGTTTGAGGCTCACAGACTACACTGCACTGGTTGCAAAAAGCCACATTCTCACCTCAGTGCACTACACTCTTACCTCCCTCTGGCACCCCAACCTCACCACAGTCGCTTGATCGAGGTACATGGCGCCTCTCCAGCTCCAGGACCTCCTGTTGATATCTGCTGAGGATGAGGTGTGGGGATCCCCCACCAGCCCACTTTCAGCATTGTTATGGGATGTTTTCTCCTGAAAGGAGAGAGGAGCATTGACTGGTTCACCCTGTACCTGCATTGCCACTGCAGCCTGGCCAATCCCACCTGAGGAACACCTCACAGGGCTCAGCCGATTCGTGACTCTGGAGCCGCAAGACACTCAGTCCAAGCAGCCAGGGCTCAGCCTGTTGGCCAGCTCCTGTCTCATTGACATTTACCACTCACACTGTAAAACCGCTGAGGTCCACAGGGGGGTGGGCAGCTCTTAAGTGTTCTGCAAAGTGACCCATGCTAACACGGTACTCACCCTTACCGATCACAGGAGATGGTTAAAGCACTTCCGGCGCTGGACCCATGTGCGCCTCACCACATCGTGGCTGCTGACCCTGGATGCCACCTCCTCCCAGGCCTTTTTAGTGAGGTGGAGGGGGCTCCTCCTCCTCCCATCCCTGGGGGCAAGGGTTTCTCTCCTGGCTGCCACCTCCTCCAGGAGAGCACCGAGTGACTCATCTGAAAAATGCTGGGCCCACTGCCCCGCTGACCTGCCCTCCCGCCTGCCGTGTCCACCCGCTGGTAAAATTCAATAGGATTCTGACCAATCATATGAATTTAAGAACATAAGAAATAGGAGCAGGAGAAAGCCATATGCCCCCTCAAACTTACTCCACCATTCAATAAGATGATGGCTGTTAAAGTGTCAGCTGTGGGTCAGTTGGTAGCACTCTGACCTCTCAATCCCAAGGATCTGAATTTAAATCCCACTCTAGAGCTTCAGCACATAAAATCAAAGCTGACACTCGAGTGCAACACTGAGGGAGCACTGCACTGTTACAAGTGCTATCTTTTGGCTGAGATGTTAAACCAAAGTCCCATCAGCCTCCCAGGTGAATGTAAAAGATCCCATAGCACTATTTTGAAGAAGAGAATGGGAGTTATCCCCAGGGTCCTGGCCAATATCTATCCCTTAATCAACATCACAAAAAACTGATTACCCGGTCATTATGGGTAAAGCTTTTAGCTCAGCGGGCAGGCGCCGGAGTTGCAGTGTGTCCACCAACAATTAAAAGGCCTATTAAGGCCATTAAAAAGTTAATTAGCAGAAATGTTTCGCTCCCCATCCAACCTTACGGTTGGCGGTCAGACGAAAAGGATAAGCGGCCTTTGCACTTTTTTGGAAACCTCATCCACGGGCAGGATGAGGTTTCCAAAAGCAAATAGAAATCAAATGAAAACTTTATATTTTCATTAATAACATGTCCTTGCTTGTCTGGCACTTGTGTGACGTGAATGTTGTTTGCCACTTATCAGCTTAGTTTAGTGTTGGTAATGAAATGGAAATTGATACAATCCATATGTGATATTATCAATCATTCATGACATTAATGGTAGAAACAAATCAAATCAATGAAACAAATTAAGCACTGGAATGCATTTAAAGACATTGGATCCTAAATCAGTGCTGGTTCTTATAAACTGTAAATTGAAAATTGGCAAGACCACTTTCCGAATGTTGTGTCAAATTTTTGAGCTCCTGCCTTCAAAAGTATATTGCTGCATAAGAGAGAATTCAGTAAAGGATAATGAGAATGAGTTAAGGAACTGTGGCTCTGAATGATAAAGAAGTGGCCCAGAACAGAACTAGTTTTCCTTGAAAGGGGATTAAGAAAGGACATAATTCAAGTTGGTAGAATGCTGAATTGCACGAATATTGTAGATATCAAACAGGCCAAGTTAAACAGTACAAGGAAAAATTTGGCAAGATTCGCACAACACTGAGGATTATAACAATATTTTACTCATATTTATTAGTAGATACAAAAACAAATTAAAAGTAGCTGATTGATTAACTGGTTAAGAATGCAAATTAAGTCTACAATGGTAAGAACAGACAGGGTTGGTCAAATATCTTGTGTTAAACCTGAGGGAGAAATTTGAGTAGCACAGGTTTCAAGCACAAAATGGAAATCGTGATGTTCACAAGATTTTTGCAGGTGAGGGTAGCCATTTGGCATATTTCGGTTCACATATTCAGAATGACACTGAAGTCTCCTTATGAGCATCTCCAGTTGGGTCTTAAACGATTTTAGGGTTTTTACTTCATTATTCTAACCATGAGTCGATTCCATTTATTGATCATTCTTTAGGTTGTTATGTCAAATGTATCAAATATATAGCAAATAATTATGCCAAATATTGATTTTTAATCCATCAGCTGGAAACATGAAACTGAACTTTTAAAAGACAGACTCTGTTGAAACAGAGACTGTTACTCACAGCAAAATGTCCAATGCTGATTCATGTTACTACATATCCCACATTCCAACCCTATAGAGAAGAGACAGCAAGTCTGCAAAACCCATCACAGACAATGGCATCCTTCTGGATTTTGTGATTTCATTCCTGCCCTATCAACAAGACCCATGGAAGCCACCTACAGTATTCAACAACTGAAGATGAACCATTCAAAGTTTAATTCCTTGGACTCAAAGACCTTGGGCAGAATTTTATGCCCCGTGGGTGGAGGTGCGCCCGACCTAATAGAGCATAAAATAGCGCGCAGTAACGTTGGGCGAGCTTTTCAACGTCATTGCGCACTCACGCAATATTTCGCTCGGCGGGCTGCATGAGAGTCAGCAGCGGACCCACCGACAATTAAGAGGCCTATTAAGGCCATTAATGTATTAATTAAGTGCGATTTTTTGCTGCCTGTCCAACGTTACTGTTGGCGGGTGGGCAAATTGGCCAGACAGCCTTTGGATTTTTAAGGAAACTTCATCCAAAAAAAACTAAAATGTTTTGACAGATTTTTTGTAATCTATATGTTCATGTGAGGGGTTCTGATGTGTGGACATTTTTTCCTGCATTTCCAAATCTTTATTCCATGGTTTAAAATTCTTCAGCTCCCTAAGGCAGCTCTCTGCCTTCGGCGAGATTTCGTTGTGTGCTTCCCCGCGCCCTCGCAGACTTCAGCGCTCGCTCTCCTCCCGCCTCCACCCCAGCAGCGCTGAGCCTTTCAGCGTGCATTTCAAACTGGCTGGCCCTTAATTGGCCAGCCAGTGTGAAATCACGGTCAGGGACTGATCGCGGGCAGCAGCCAGTTTCCCGGCCGTTCCCGCACCCGCCTGATGATCCAGAAATCCTGCCCCTTAATTTTTCAGTTAGCTCTCCAAATGAGCTAATTGAGTTATAATTGAAATATATAATTATGTTTGAATTACAGGCAATTGGAGAGAGATCACATGACCAGCCAAGTCCTTTGTGTAAGCAAGCACACGTTGTTCTGGGTAAAACTGGACTAGCAGTTGAGGTATGTGGGGCTCCTGCGTCTCTCTCTCCACCCAACTAACAAGTTTGGACCCTGTCTGCTAATTTGACTTTATCTCCATTCTGCAGTAGACAGAGATTTTTAAAGGAAGAACTCAACACCATAGCTGTGTGTCCAGGCATCCACATCTTTAAATTGGAAGCATCAAGACCATCAAATTCAACCTAAAGCCAGTAGAGACTCCAAGCTACGAACTGTGAGCTTATTTCATTTCCTATGTACTGTAATTTGGCCAATCTATCCTCCCCTACTCTGTAATCTGTATTTGTGTGTGGACTTTCAGTGTGTATGTGCGTGTGCAGAAGTTGGAGCATATTTTTATTATTTTACTCAGATTGGATTAAATATAATAAAACTATACTAAAGCTATAATAAAAATAACCTCCTTCTTCCCCATACTCAAGAAAACCTGTCCAATTGGTTCCTTTATGATCACAGTGTATAAACAGTTAAGTACTCACTGAATTGGCAAGCGTAACCTTGGTCAAACGATTAGAGGAAAAATAGGGGAGCCAGTCAATCCCTCCTTTCCTAATCAGATCAACATGAAAAAGAACTCCTTGTTTTCAGCCTTAAATTTTCCTTTTACAGTTTGAAACTGTGTCCATTTTACTACTTTACTTTCTTCATACCATTTTGCTGTTTTATTTATCTCAACCAGATCACCCCTCCGATGCCCCCTTTAAAGGCTGAAGAGCCCTGGTTCCTTCAATCTTTCCTCATAAATCAGATCCTCTAAAACTAGGGGTCGCCCCTTTGGTTATCCTTTACCCAACCTCCAGAGCTTGAGTATTTCCCTTGTTTCTCAACATGTGAGCAGGCACTACAAGCTTTGTTAAGATAACAACCAGCCCTGACTGCCGATTTACAATTAAACCCTGAGCTCAATGCTTGGACTAAAGTAATGTATACACTAACCATCTGCTCTCTCATGCGCATTTTGAAATTAAATTCTTCAACTTGTTGCTGCAGCTCAGTTGGCAGCATGTTTATCTCTGAATCACAAAGTCCTAGGTTCAAGTCCCACTTCAGTACAAAAATCAAGGTGGGCTCTCCAATGCTGTGTTCAGGGAGTGTTGCACTATGTGGCAGCGCTGTCCTTCAGATGAGGCATTAAACTGAGATCCCATCTGCCTGTTCAGGTGGATGTGAAAGATCCCATGGCACTATACTGAGAAAGGCCAGGAGGATTATCCCAGATGTCCTGGCTAATATTTATTCCTTGATCAAATTCATGGAAAACAGATTATCTGGTTGTTTTCACCTTACTGCGTGTGGCAGTTTACTGAGTGCGTTTCCTACATCACCACAGTGATTACATTTCAAAAACAACTTAATTGGCTATAAAGCAATTTGAGAGGTTGGTAGATGTGAAAAGTGCTATATTAATGCACGTCTTTCTTTTTTTTTAATTAATCTACTTTCATGGGGTTTATTTTGCATTGATTGAACTAATAGAGTCCAATGAGATGACCAACTTCGTCCATGCTTGGGTACTAGGTACAAAAAACTCAGGAGTAATTCTTTGTGGAATATTATGCTGACACCATTTCCGGCTATTACAATAAAAGTTGGCAGATTTCTTCATCAAGAATAACAGGGAGGATGCTCTATAATGGCAGATTTGAGGCACTGGATGCCTGACAAAAATCCCATATTACTGCTGATTCTTCAAATGACAAAACTCATTATTCTAAAATGTTATTCTGGTTAAAATAAATAAATATAATGAGTGTGGACATAACAGTAATCCTCTTAGTGCATGTCCTGTCAGCCAAAATATTAACTTACCTGGTGATTTCATTCAATTTTCACTGTAACACAAAATTTAGCTTCAAAACAATTAAATTAAATCATATAAGATGGGCCTGTTACAGATTTTGTGACAGTCAATCAACATCTTACAGCTTCAACTGAGAATAAATTTGTAGATTTTTAGAAACGTGGATGTCTGATTTGGCAGGGTTTTCTGGTCCATATAGATAACTTATGGCATCAGCATTGCACATGAGGGAGCCCAGAGATGCCTTCACTCAGGATCAATAGAAGCAATGTAACTGTTGGCAAATGCCACACTTGTGCTGGTATAGCTAATATAGTTCCAAAGGTACCACAGTGTAAAGGGAAAGGGTGCCTGAGCCCTATAATGAAATGTAGCGATAGTGTCTTGCTGAACGTAATAAATAGATTTTTTTTCAAAGGCTTTTCCTAAGAAGCAAAATCTCTATTTTCAAATACTGAATGTTCACTGATCAAATTATTTTCATTTGAAGAGCCAGCGGGACTTATTTTACCATGTTATGGTCTCAGTAGAGACCAGTGAAGTTTTTACTTTTCCCCCTGTTTTTTTCTTACTTTTCTCTTGCTCAATGGATGAACAAAAATATATTTATCCTCTTTTGCTTATTGGGAAGACCTGATTTTTAGATGTCACTGATGCATACCATTCTTAAACAGTGCAAGACAATTATTTAGTAAAAAAATTAAAGTCACCAGGTTCACAGTTTAAAACAAAAGAATTTTACTACACCAAAATGAAAGAACATAAATACTAATTAGTCAGTTACATTAAAGATATTAAAAGTACAATGAACATATTTACTTTTAATCTAAACTGAATTTGTTAACTCAAATTTTCTTCTACACCCATTTAACTTATACCCCCAAAACATTCAGGTCAGATATTTATCAGGAATTGAAAGATTAACCACTTGGTCCGAATACTATTTCATAGATTCATGCAACGGTTAAGATTTCTTGGGCCTTCCATTAACTTGCGACAAGGTTGTTCCTTCAAATCTCCTCCAACCTTTGCACAATTGAGGACTCCCAGTTCAAAACAGGTGTCGATAGCATCTTAAGCATAGCATAGCATAGTCAGAATTCTCCTGATTCTTATGTTCCTTAACTCTGGAGACTTGCACCTAGGAACTTTCCCTCTTCTAAGCTTAGTTATCCCAGAAATCCTACTCACTGTAGTAGAGTCCTTCAATTGTCGATGGGGAGGTGGGTATTGTGGTATTGTCGCTGGACTAGTAATCCAGAGATCCAGTGTAATTCTCTGGAATCCGAGTTCGAATCTCACCATGGCAGATGGTGAAATTTGAATTAAAAATCTAATGATGACCATGAAACCATTGTCGTAAAACCCCATCTGGTTCATCAATTTCCTTTAGGGAAGGTGTTACTCCAGACCCACAACAATGTGGTTGACTTGTAAACACTCACAAACCACTAAAAGTCCTTAAAGGAATGAACCATCCTGCACCAACTTAGCCCTGTTGACTAACATCTGGGGGCTTGTGCCAAACTTGGGAGAGCTGTCTCACAGACTACTGCCTGACGTAATCATACTCACGGAATCATACCTTACAGACTATGTCCCAGACACAGTAGTATACAGTTAGAAGGGAGGTACCCTAGGAGTCATCAACATCAACTCCAGACCTCATGAGGTCACATGGCACCATGAGCAAGGAAAGAAATTTCCTGCTGATTACCACGTACTGCCCACCCACAGCTGATGAATCGATACTCCTCCACGTTGAACATCACTGGGAGGAAGCACTGAGAGTGGCAAGGGCGCAGAATGTACTCTGGGTGAGGGAACTTCAATGTCCATCACCAAGAGTGGCTCGGTAGAACCACAACTGACCAAGCTGGTCGAGTCCTAAAGGACATAGCTGCTAGACTGGGCCTGCAGCAGGTGGTGAGGGAACCAACAAGAGGGAAAAACATAACTGACCTCATCCTCACCAACCTGCCTGCCTCAGATGCATCTATCCATGACAGTATCGGTAGGAGTGACCACCGCATTGTCATTGTGAATACCCTTCGTCGTCTTGTGTGGTACTACCACAGAATCACAGAATCACAGTGCAGAAGAGGCCCTTCGGCCCATCGAGTCTGCATCGACACATGAGAAACACCTGACCTGCCGACCTAATCCCATTTACCAGCACTTGGCCCATAGCCTTGAATGTTATGACATGCCAAGTGCTCATCCAGGTACTTTTTAAAGGATATGAGGCAACCCGCCTCCACCACCCTCCCAGGCAGCGCATTCCAGACCGTCACCACCCTCTGGGTAAAAAAGTTTTTCCTCACTCCCCCCTAAACCCCCTGCCCCTAACCTTGAACTTAAGCCCCCTTGTGACTGACCCTTCAACTAAGGGGAACAGCTGCTCCCTATCCATCCTGTCCATGCCCCTCATAATCTTGTACAACTTGATCAGGTCGCCCCTCAGTCTTCTCTGCCCCAACGAAAACAACCCAAGTCTATCCAACCTCTCTTCATAACTTAACTGTTTCATCCCAGGCAACATCCTGGTGAATCTCCTCTGCACCCCCTCCAGTGCAATCACATCCTTCCTATAATGTGGCAACCAGAACTGCACACAGTACTCCAGCTATGGCCTCACCAAGGTTCTATACAACTCCACCATGCTAAATGGAATAAATTTCAAACAGATCTAGCAACCCAAGACTGGGCAATGCTGAGGCACGGTGGGGCAGCAGCAGAATTGTACTCAACCACAATCTGCAACCTCATGGCCTGGCATATTCCCCACTCTACCATTACCACCAAGCCAGGGGATCAACCCTGGTTCAATGAAGAGTGCAGGAGGGCATGCTTGGAGCAGCACCAGGCATACCTAAAAATGAGGTGTCAACCTGGTGATGGTACAACACAGCACTACTTGTGTGCCAAACAGCATAAGCAGCAAGTGATAGACAGAGCTAAGTGATTGCATAACCAATGGATTAGATCTAAGCTCTGCAGTCCTGTCACATCCAGCCGTGAATGGTGGTGGACAATTAAACAACTCGCTGGAGGAGGAGTCTTCACAAATATACCATCTCAATGATAGGGGAGCCCAGCACATCAGTGCAAAAGATAAGGCTGAAGCATTTGCTACAATCTTCAGCCAGAAATGCCAAGTGGGTGAGCCATCTCTGCCTCATCCAGAGGTCCCCAGTATCACAGATGCCAGTCTTTAGCCAATTCGATTCATGTCTTGTGATATCAAGATATGGCTAAAGGCACTGAATAATGCAAGGGCTATGGGCCCTGACAATATTCCAGCAATAGTACTGAAGACTTATGCTCCTTAACTTGCCGCACCCTTAGCCAGGCTGTTCCAGTACAGCTACAGCACAGGCGTCTAACCGGCTATGTGGAAAATTGCCCAGGTATGTCCTGTACACAAAAAGCAGGGCAAGTCCAACCTGGCCAATACTGCTCCCTCAGTTTACCCTCAATCATCAGTGAAGTAATGGAAGGGGTCATCAACAGTGCTGTCAAGCAAAACTTGCTTAGCGATAACCTACTCACTGACGCTCAATTTGGGTTCTGCCAGGGCCACTCGGCTCCTGACTTCATTACAGCCATGGGTCAAACATGGACAAATGAGCTGAACTCCTGAGATGAGTAAGAGTGACTGCCCTTGACATCAAGGCCACATTTTTCCGAATGTGGCATCAAGGAGCCCTAGCAAAACTGGAGTCAATGGGAATCAGGGGGAAAACTCTCCACTGGTTGGAGTCATACCTAGCCCAAAGGGAGATGGCTGTCGTTGTTGGAAGTCAATCATCTCAGCTCCAGGACATCACTGCAGGAGTTCCTCAGAGTAGTGTCCTCGGCCCAAACATCTTCTTTCCATCATAAGGCTAGAAGTGGGGATGTTCATTGATGATTACACAATGTTCAACACCATTCACAACTCCTCAGATACTGAAGCAGTCCATGTCCTAATGCAGCAAGACCTGGACAACAACCAGGCTTGGGCTAACAAATGGCAAGTAACATTCGTGCCACGCAAATGCCAGGAAATGACCATCTCCAACAAAAGAGAATCTAACCATCGCCCCTTGGTATTCAATGGCATTGCCATCACTGAATCCCCCACTTTCAATATCCTGGGGGTTACCTTTGACCAGAAACTGAGCTGGACTAGCCAAATAAATACTGTGGCTACAACAGCAGGTCAGAGGCTAGGAACCCTGCGGCAAATAAATCACATCCTGACTCCCCAAAGCCTGTCCACCATCTACAAGTTACAAGTCAGGAGTGTGATGGAATATTCTGTCCTTGCCTGGATGAGTGCAGCTCCAACAACACTCATGAAACTTGCTACCATCCAGGACAAAGCAGCCCACTGGATTGGCAACCCATATACAAACATTCACTCCCTCCACCACCAACAAACAATGATGCACTGCAGAAACACACCAAGTCTCCTTAGGCAGCACCTTCCAAACCCAGGACCACTATCATCCAGAAGGACAAGGGCAGCAGATACATGGGAGCACCACCGCCTGGAAGTTGCCCTCCAAGCCACTCACCACCCTGCCTTGGAAATATATTTCCGTTCCTTCACTGTTGCGAGTCAAAATCCTGGAACTCCCTCTAGAATATCACTGTGGGTGAACAAACACCACATGGGCTGCAGCAGTTCAAAAAGGTAGCTCACCACCATCGTCTGAAGGGTTATTAGGGATATGCAATAAATGCTGGTCTTGCCAGTGAAGCCCGTCCCTTGAATGAATAATTTTTTTAAAAATTTTAAACCCTTTTAGCCAGCGCACAGAATCTCAACTAAATCTGGCTTTCAAAAGATGTTCCCTGCATCTAGCTCATTCTAAATTAAACTGCATGAGAAAGCAGTTCTCAGGAATCTACTCCCCACTATAATTAACTGATTGTTTACCTTTTTTAACTATTGTTTATCTCCCAGGAAGTCTGGTCACATGATCAGTTGCTGGAAGCAAGTTGCTTTTACAAGAAATTATCTTCCAGAGAAACCTAGTCCTTAAATGGACCATCGCACCAAAGTAAATGAAAATGTTTATCCCCAAAAACACATGGGTCATCACAACCATCACTGCCAGGAAAGTGAGCTAGCAGGCCAGATTGACTGCCCCTTATAGAACTTGACTGCCTTTCACCCTATTGAGTTTAATGAAGCAAGCATCCAAGGGGTTCTGAAAGCAGTGGCCAATCCACTTCCCAAGGTTACTGACCAGGTGACAAAGCTGAAAATTAGCCCCTGCAGTTGCGTGACTCAGTGGAGACCAGCTAAATGATGTAGATTGATTTCAAAATGTTGTACACGCTGTTGTCAGGCATTCACTCTCTGCCTCTCTACCTTTGTTCCTTTAAAGCACTCCTTAAAATCTACCTCTTGTCACCTATCCTATCTCCCTAAGTGACTCAGTGTCAGATTTTGTTTGATAACACTCCCATGAAACACTTTGGGACATTATACTGTGTTCAAGCCACTATATACAGGTCAGTTGGGGTTCAAGTGCCTTGGCAGATCTAGAGAGGCCCTTCAGCTCACCCCATCAAGGGTCTCCAGAATGGTTGTGGTCTGCTGTACCCTTCACAACATTACACTGCAGACGAGAGATGACCTGAAGGAAGAGGAAGATGCAGAACAATTGGCATCCTCTTCCGAGGTGGAGGGAAAGGAAAGCTTGTAGAAGTAGAAGCCAGATGTGTCCATTGTGCCTGCAGCCACTCACCTGACTATCAGGGAAGCCCACAAAGGCCTCATCCAGGTAAACTTCACCTAATCGAGTGCCTGAGAGTATCTAACAGTGTCATCCGAGACTATGGACCCTCCACCTCATCAACACAATTCAAATCCATTTATTTCACAGTCAAAGATCCAACCCTCAATTAACTCCCTTTCTTTTTTGTACAACCAGATCGTACCATTCACCTGAAGCCTCCTGTCCTGAGTGAATGGAGGATACAACAAAGTAGAGGCCAGAAATTCCAACAAAGTTGTTTAATTCATTGAAATAAATATCAGCACAACACCATTGCTAATTGCTGTATACACTCATGAATCCCATTGTGCAACTATTAAGTCTTCCTCATCCGCTCTCTCTTACTCCTACATGGTTTCACCTCCCTGGATTCAGGGGAGCTGGAGGCAAGCTGTTCGTTCCCCTGCTCTGATAGATGAGACACACTTGGCAGACATTCTCTAGGTGGTGGAAGTGGTCAGGGCCATGGCAAAGACTACCCACCTGTACTTGCACAGGGCAGGGTCAGTCATCGGGGTAGGAAGCAGCATGTGGGTCTCTAACTGAGGGGTCAGAGGGCCAAGGGGTGAGAAGCGGGAGTGCTTTGAGAAGAGTCACCACTGCCATGTGCCCTTTCTCCATCTTCCTTCTCAGATCTACCTGCACTTCTCTGCTAGACAAGAACTGGAGAGCATTTGGCTGCATGTCAGTGAGGTGCTGAGCCACCAAGGCTCCACCATGTGTAGCACAGCAGTCAGGGTGTGCAGGCCATTGACGGGAGCCAGTATTCACTCAGTTATTTGCTGCCTCGGATTCTCTTTGCAGGCAGCCACTCTATCCTCAGAGGTGGACAACAGCATAAATGCCTAAGACATCATGGCACTCATGGTAGAGATGGACTCTTCCAATCTCTCGCCAAGGCTATGCACTGCCACTGTAAATGCTGACAGAATTTCACACATTCCCCAATGCTGCTCTACAAGTTCTCCTTTTGTGATGAAGCTCAACACCTACGTCCAGCTAACTGAAGCTTGAAATGTCCTGCAGCCTGGGAAGGGACTATCCACTGCTGCCCTGTCTCCAGTGCCTGCTCCTGCTCACATGTGTCGTGCACTTCATCATGTGATAACCTAACTATCCCTAATGCAGAGGCAACTGAGGCTTGTGTGTCTGCCTTTGGGGGAGGGGAGGATGTATGTGAGTCATGTGATAGTGCAGCCTCAAAGTGCTTTCCCTCCTCTGAGGACTCCTCAGCCTCCTTCTGCAAAGTTCCATCACTCTTGAAGAATCTGTGGAGTTAAGGGAATGAATTAATGCTGACATGGGGAAGGGATTAAACTTCAGCAGAGGCACATCATGACATTGTGGTATGTGCTGACATCAAAATTCTGAGTGACTGTTAAAGTGTCACATGTCCCTGGACCACCTCATCTCTCCATCACTGATACCCAGTGTGTGTGTCATCCTGTCGATTTCCATGGCTTCCGACTCCAATAAAATCAGGGTGGTAAAAGCAAAATACTGCAGATGCTGGAAATCTAGAACAAAAACAAAAAAAAGCTGGAAAAACTCAGCAGGTCTGACATCTGCGGAGAGGAACACAGTTAATGTTTCGAGTCCGTATGACTCTTCAACAGAACTAAGGAAAAATAGAAAAGAGGTGAAATATAAGCTGGTTTAAGAGGGAGTGGGACAGGTAGAGCTGGATAGAGGGCCAGTGATAAGTGGAGATAGCCAAAAGATGTCATAGACAAAAGGACAAAGAGATGTTGACAGTGGTGATATTAGCTAAGAAATGTGGACATTAAGGGTGGAAAGCAGGACAAGCAAGGGACAGATAGCCCTAGTGGGGGTGGGGTGGGGGGGGGAATCAAAATAGAGATAAAACAATGGATGGAAATACATTTAAAAATAATGGAAATAGGTGGGAAAAGAAAAATATATATAAATTATTGGGAAAAGGGAGATCGGAAAGGGGGTGGGGAAGGAGGAGAGAGTTCATGATCTAAAGTTGTTGAACTCAATATTCAGTCCAGAAGGCTGTAAAGTGCCTAGTCGGAAGATGAGGTGCTGTTCCTCCAGTTTGTGTTGAGCTTCACTGGAACATTGCAGCAGGCCAAGGACGGACATGTGGGCCTGAGAGCAGGGTGGAGTGTTGAAATGGCAAGCGACAGGGAGGTCTGGGTCAGCTATGGCTGCAGGACCAGCCCCAGTTCTCTGCCTCTCCCTGAGGGTGTGTACCTTCTTCTTCATGAGGGGAACAGAGAGTAATGAGTGTGAGAAGCAGAATGTATGTTCAGGATAGAACGAGAACGTATGTGAGGGATGGGTGTGAGAAGGCGATAGGATGTGTGCAAGTGTTAGCTGCTCAGATGGAGATTTGAGGAAGCGGGTGGAGGAAAGGGATGTGTGGAGCTGCAAGGTGTGTATGTCAGAGGAATGCTGTGCTGGAGAATACTCAGGAAGTCAGGTAGCGATGGCTGACACCTGAAAATAGTAAGACACTCTCCTGCACTATTGAGGTCACCAAAGCTTCCTCGACACTTTACCCAGGCTCTGGGTACTTCATTCCTACTGCTCACAAACTCCACTGCTATCAGCTATGCTTGTTTTGTCAGTGATGTGGGCTTTTTCCACCCATCCTGAGGAATCAGCTTGCTAGATTGTGCCGGTGACAATGGAGACCCACCACCAGGGCCCCACACGGGAGGAACCCAGGGCAGCATATTGCTGTTGGTATCCAAACAGCGGCCCAGTGCAAGAACAGTCAGCCTGATCAGAGGGCTGGCAGTCCAGCAGCCTCAGCAGCGCCACCACTAGTGGTGGCCATTGCAGGGGATGCACCTGGAGGATGAGGGTGTATTGATGGCCGGGGTCCCTTAAAGAGTGTTGGGTATGTTGGGGGCAGCCCTGGCCCAGCAATTGGGGTTGGTGGGGCTGGTGGTGAGGTTGTGAAGTACCGATGGATGCTGTGGCCGGGGGTGGGGGCAGCCACTGAAGCCGGGGAGCCCCTCAACGGGCCATGGAGTACCCAAATAGTTGTGCCCCCCACCTCCACCAGAGCCCATTGGGAGGCTGCCAGTTTTCAATGGTTGGCCCCCCTATATGGTGGTGGGCCCTCTTGAAGTGGGCAAAATGCCCTCAGAGGGGGAAAGGAGCCCTTAATTGATTACAAGTGACTCAATTAGGTTCCCAGCATGAGGCTAATCTTTCCCGCCGCTGGCAAAATGGCTTGGTGGCAGGAAGACATTGGGTTTTCCTCCCAACACCTTCACAGCCATGTTGTCAGGCCTCCTCTTTGACCCATCCCCAAAGGGGCCTAGAAATTCTCCAGCCGATATGTCCCTGCTGGCCCTCACCACCTCCAGCATCATCTTAAGGGAAGAGTCAGAGAACCGGAGGGCAGCCTTTCCACATCTTCCTTCCATTTCTTTGCCTCCACAAACGTTCGCACTGAAGGTTCCCTGCAGCCATTCTGACACCTGTCGGGGTCGCTTTAGATAAAGATCTTCCACTGACAGATACACCTTCTCTGATTGGTCAGGAGACCCAGAAATGGAATGCCAATACCATGGCTCAGTTAAAGAGACAAGGTAGTGCCTGTTTCAGTGAATGCCACCAGCCTCCCAACTGCATCGGGTCTGTTTAGATAAAATTCTGCCCTGTACCTCAGAAAGCAATCCTCATCTTCAAGAGGGGAGGGGAGGGAAACAATGAAAACCTTTGAGGAAAAGACAGAAAAATGCACAGATAGGAGGACATCAGCGTATGTGTTGGCTTTCCTAGAATTTTTCCAATAGGCACAGAACAAACCAGTATAGGCATCGGGGGAAAAACTTGTTCACTCCCCCCTCCCCAAAGAAAGGGTGCAGGGATCAGAGTGCACAATTAAATCATGAACGCTGCTTCTGATGCAGGAAGCACACCAACTTTGTGTTGCCAGTTAATCTGCATGATTGTTGCATACAGTCAGTGCTAAACATGTTGTTCATTGACTGCATGTCTGGGCAGAGGGCCCTGGTTTGTGTGAGGTCACCACCATTAAAACATTCAACTGGAGCAGGTGCTGGAATTGTTTCTGGAAGGGATCCTGAGCAGAAAGGAGAGTTAATTATGCTGAGTGAGGAGAGAGCGTTCTCTAAGGGACTCTGGCACTGCACTAGACATCTTGGTGGAGGACGTGGAGAGGGGGAGAAGATGTCATCTATACATGGGGTGGTGGTTGGGGGGGGTGGGTGCCAGGATGCCATCCAGACAAACCCCGATAAGGCAGTGGGAGTCAATCCCTGAAGGCCTGAATTCAGTGCCACAAGAAGTTCAATGACCTCCCATGAGTGGTCAAGGTCAGTGAATTCATCTTCAAATGCCATGTTCTACCAACCACACCATTAGCCTCAAACAGTTCTGGATGCACCACTCCCCCATCACTCACCTCTCAAAAATACCCATCAATCCTGACTCATACCTAACATTCATAGCTTCTCAACCCCAGACAAGCAATTCTCACACCCGCATCCCACACACACATGGCCAGTCTTTAAACATGACTGACACATCACCCAAACACATTGCACCACACTCACTGAAATATTTCCCTCTCTGTTGCAGGACAAGTTGGCAGGTAACTGAAGGCATCAGGAGCTAACCAGCAGGCACTGGCACAGCTGAATGCCTTTACTCTGATGGAAGAGACAGAGGCATTGGGGCAGCCATCACTGAGGCTGTGGCCAGCGGGAGGGCTGAAACCATCTAAGATGACAGTGTTCTCATACTTACTCTTTCTCACATGCTACTTGCCCTCATCCTACAAGTTCCTGTGATTGACAAGCTGTGGATGGTCTAGCCATTCACCTCTTTCTATCCCTCACCACAGCCCTATCCTTGTGCCTTTCTCCTTTCAGATACCCAAGAACTGGCACCTGTCCAGACATTGGTGGAAGAACAAGAGGCGGAAGAGCAGGAAGACAGTGATGGAGAAGAAACAGTCGCTTGCTCTCACACTCAGCCACCAACTCAGATACAGACCCTGTGCATACTTTAGGGGATAGTTTAGAGGCAGGATCAGCACATGATGAGACACATGAGTGTCCTGCAGCCAGGACAAGGGACAAGAGTAGCAAAGGTGACAGCTCACCACAGGCAAGATCACACATGAGCTCTGGTGCAATGGGCTCTGTTGAGTAACTCGAAAATGTTGATGGGTGTGCAGAATGAAATACTTGATACCCTGCCAGCAATGTCAAGGAGCCTGAAAGGGTCCAGCACCAACTTGGTACAGTGCTTTGCACAGAGCATGGAGTCCAGTGTGGCGGTGGTGGCAAACTCCATTAACAGATTCCTGGACCCAGCTAAGATATAGCGTCTGGTGACCATTATCACAGCTTCCAACACAGCATAAGCAGAAGCCACCAAACATCTGGGTACTGCAACGGAACCTCAGGCTGCTCTGATACAAACTCAGCTTACTGCCAAGCAAGCTCAAAATATTGCCTCATCACTGTTGACAGCAGTGTTCAAAAGGGCTTGCAGCATGTCACAGCAGTGCAGCAATCTGCCCTCCAACAGATTACTAGGATTGCTGAGGTGGGTGGAGGCAGAGACTAACAGTGGCCCCAAGGAGCACAAACCTGCTGTCCTCTCTCAGAGTGACAGCATTCATCGTCCCACCACTGTCACTCCACCAGCCAGCCAGCCCAGACTGCTACCACCCACGCTGAGATCGTCCAGTCCAAAGCCAGGACTGCCAGGAATAGAGCTACTCAAGGCCATCCTGTGGGGCCATCTGCAGCCTCCCCCAGTGAAAGTCAGCAACCTTAAACCAGCCATGCTGCAGCCATGTGTAGGAATGCTAAAAACCTGTTAAAGGTGGAAATGACTGGTACTGGTCTGAACTGGTCTTCTATACTCTAAACTGAAACTCTAGTTTGGACCAGTACCAGTCATTTCCAAGTTTTACGAGTTTTTCCTTCTGGGAGACCAGGTAAAGACATACAGAAGACAGGCACTGAGGGAAGGCACAAGAGAGATTAGCTGACGCATGGATGCAATATTGCAAATTTGTTTTTGAATGTTTATTTAGTGGATGATGTGGTGGTCAATGATAGAGGGAGAGTAAGGTATAGGACTTTATGAATGGGGAATTGTGGGTATGTTCACAGTTATCACAGTCAAGTGAGTCAATTATATATGGTCCAACCCAAAAGGAGCTGTATTGGTTGCCTCTCCCTTTCTCTTCCTCCCCCTCCTCTTTTTCCTCCTCCTATTCCTCTTGTTCCTTAGCTGGTTATCTTATAACTGGTGACAAAGGCTGTGCCCTCATGATGACAAGGTTGTGCAGCATGTGGCAAACCATTACAAATCTTGATATGTGTTCTTTGTCCTTTTGTCTTTAACATCTTTTGGTTATCTCCACCTATCGCTGGCCCTCTATCCAGCTCTACCTGTCCCACCCCTCCCCCTTCCCCCTTAAACCAGCTTAAATTTCACCTCTTTTCTATTTTTACTTAATTCTGTTGAAGAGTCATATGGACTCGAAACATTAACTTTGTTCCTCTCCGCAGATGCTGCCAGACCTGCTGAGTTTTTCCAGGTATTTTTATTTTTGTTTTTGATATGAGTTCTGTCGAGTGCTGCAGAGATCCCTGAGGGCAGCCCAATTAGCAGCAATGTCATTTAAGCACCTCATAGTCTGCTTCATCACACTGCGTGTAGCAATATGGAATTAGTGATATGCGTGCTGCCTACACGTGTATCTGATTGACCTCATGATCTGCCTATTCTAAATACAACCAGCTGACGCTCCCTCGCACATGCTAATGCCCTCACCAAAATGGCGTGCAATGTTAATTAGACCCCAGCACTGCCATTTTGGGGATCAATACTGACCTAACGCCATCTCTTAAACACTCACAGTTGAACATGCATTCAGTAGCTGGAAAGACTCCCCACCAGTGCTAGTTAAAGGGATGATCAACAACTTACAGGTTATTTGCTGATTGATTTCTATTGGCTCTGGCTATGGTTATATAGGTTTGATAGGTTCTGAAGTTCTTCAAAGCTGCTGAGTTTTACAGGTCATGATGTAACGCATGCTAAAGGATGTTGCCCTGACTTCAAGGATACTCTACAAACCTTTTGCTCCCAGACATGGTACAATAGTTTATATTCCCCTTGGACAGCATGACAGGGAGAATGAGCAGAGATGACAAAGAGCAAGACAAGTTGCTGGAAGGAGGACGAGGAGGAGGGGGAAAAAGGATGTAAGCATACCAGAAATGTGCACACATGCAAAGATGCCAATTTGAAACCAAAATGGCACTAGTAGTGCCAAAGAACAGGTGCTCTGGAGCTGAATTTTGTGACTCAGTATAGGTGGGTCAATGGTCACATGATACATGAAAAAATAAAATGAGGAAAAGAGAACCAAAAAACCTTTACTGGCATTAAGATTCAGTCTTGAAATGGACATCAATGTTTTCATTCAACTGGCCTCCTTCTTCACACATTAATATTTCATTAACAAGCTGTCCTGTTGTTTTCTATTCATTAAATACTTTCAAAGACTTTTTAATGGGTTCTCAGCCGAGCACAGCCAGCTAACTTGATCAAAAAAGAAACTCACACAGGTCTTCATCATTCTGCTCTGCAGCAGCTGTCCCTGAGGCTGTACCCAACTGGAAGGAGGACAGGAATGAGAATATCAAATCCCTCCTACTGGAAGGAAGGAACCCAATGTTAACCATCAAAGATCCACCATCCAGGAATCTGTGCCCTCTTTATTTATTCACAGGGTGTGGACTTCACTGCAAGTTCCAACCTTTATTTCCCATCCCTAATTTGCCTTGACAAGGTGGCGATGAGCCACAACCTTAAACCGCTGCGGTCCATGTGGTGTAGGTACACCCAAAGTGCTGTTTGGGAGGAAGTTCCAGGATCTTGACCCAGCAACGGTGAGGGAATGGTGGTGTAGTTCCAAGTCAGGATGGCGTGTAACTTTGAAGTGGACTTGGAGGTGATGGCTTTCCCAAACTTGTGCTCGCCCTGTCCTTCTAGGTGGGAGATGTCAGGGATTTGGAAGCTGCTGTCAAAGATGCCTTGACAAGTCATAACCTTACATCTCATAGATTGTACACACTGCTGCCACTGTGCATTAGTGATGGAGGGAGTGATGATTTAAATTGGTAGATGGAGTGTCAGTCAAGCAGGTTGCTTTGATGTGGATAGTGTCGAGCTCCTTGAGTGTTGTGGGAGCTGCACTCATTCGGGCAAATGGGGAGTCACACCATTGACTTGAGCCTTGTAGATAGTGGAAAGGCTTTGGGAAGTCAAAGGCTGAGATACTTGATGGAGAATACCCAGACTCTAACTTGTTCTTATAGCCACAGTATTTAGGTGCTCGTTCAGATAAGTTTCTGGTCAATGGCAAACCCCAAAATGTTGATGGTGAGGGATTCAGCAATGGTAATGCCGATGAATGTCAAAGGGAGATGGTTGGTCTCTCTCTTTTTGGAGTTGGTCATTGTCTGCCATGTGTATGGCACAAATGTTGCTTGCCACTTATCAATCATCAGCAAACATCCTCACTCCAGAGCTTATGATGGAGGGCGAGTCATTGATAAACAGCTGAAGTGGTTGTGCCTGGGGAACTCCTGGGGCAGAGATGATTGACCTCCAACAAACACAACTATCTTCCTTTATGCTAGGAATGACTCCAACCAGTGGAGAGTTTTCTCCCCAAACCCCATGGGCTTCAATTTTAGGATTCCTTGACGCCACACTCATCAAATGCTGCCTTGATGTCCTGGAAAGTTACTCTCACCGCAACTCCTAAATCTAGCTCTTTTGTTCATGTTTGGACCCAGGCTGTAATGAGGTCCAGAGATGAGTGGCCCCTTCAGAACCCAAGCTAAGCATCTCTGAACAGGTTATTGCTGAGAAAGTGTTTGATAGCACTGTCAGTGACATCCTCCATCACTTTGCTGATAATTGAGAGTAGGCTGAGGGGACAGTGATTGGCTGGATTGCGTTGTCCTGCTTTTTATGAACCAGACATAGCTGGACAATTTTCCACTTTGTCAGGTAGATTTAGTGTTATAGCTGGATTGGAACAGCTTGGCTAGAGGCGTAGCTAGCTCTGGAACAGAAGTGGGGACTAATGTCAAGAATGTTGTCAAGGCCCATAACCTTTGTTGCAACCAGCATGCTCAGCCATCTCTTGATCTCATGTGGAATGAACCAAATTGGTTGAAGACTGCCTTCCATGATACTGGAGACCACAGGAGGAGGTTGAGATAGATCATCCAGTTGGCACTTTTGGCTGAAGATGGTTGCAAATGCTTCAGCCTTACCTTTTGCACTCATATGGTGATGGGGATGTTCATGGAGCCTCCTCTTCTGGTTCGTTGGCTAATTGTGCACCACCATTCTTGATTGGATGTGGCAGGACTGCAAAGCTTTGATCTAACCTGTTGGTTGTGAGATCTCTTAGTTCTGTCTAGAACATATTGTTACCACTGTTTAGCATGTATGTAGTCCTGTGTTATAGCTTCACCAGGTTTTAGGTATATCTGATCTGCTCCTGGCATGCTCTTCTTCACTCCTCATTGAACCAGTGTTGGACCCCTGGCTTGATAGCATTGGTAAAGTGAGGAATATGCCAGGCCATGAGGTTCCAGACAGTGGTTGAATATCATTCTTGTTATAGTTGATGACCCACAACACCTCATGGTTACCTAGTTTTGAACTGATAAATCTGTTTCTAATCACTTGGCATGGTGTTAGTGCCACTCAACACGATGGAAGGTGTCCTCAGCGAGAAGACAAGACTTCACCTCCACAGGATTGTGTGGTGGTCCCTCATATCAAAACTGTCATGGATAGATGCATCTGCGAGAAGTTAATTGTTGAAGATAAGGTTGAATTTTTTTCCTTCATGATTTTTCTGTCCACCAACCACAGGCTCAGTCTGGCAACTATGTCCTTCAGGATTCAGCCAGCTTGGTCAGTAGTGGTCAACCGAACCATACTAGGTGATGAATATTGAAGTCCCCCTCCCAGAATACAATCTTTGCCTTTGCTACGGTCGGTGCTTCTTCCAAGAGTGTTCAACACAAAGAAGTATTGATTCATCAGCTAGGGGAGGGCAATAGGTGGCTATCAGCAGAAAATTTCCTGGTCCATAGCTTATTTGATGCCATGAGCCTTCATGGGGTCCCCAGGGCCACTCGCTCCTCACTGTATACCACTGTGCCACCACTTCTGACAACCCTGTCCTGTCAGTGGGACAGGGGGGCATGCCCAGAGATGATGAAGAAGGAATCTGGGACATTGGCTGGAAACTTATGTTTCTGTGTTCACCTTGTGCAGTTTGGGGGCAGGCACAGCCTTCACCTTTCATCCTATCCTCCCACAGCTAAAGAATTGCCACAACCAGTCTGTGGACTCGTCAATCACAAGGAACAAATGGAAAAATTGTAAACTACCACCACTATCCCAGGAAATCACTGATATATGGACAATTGTAGAATGGTGTTTGATAAACCATCAAGGGAATTTATTTTCTATCTTCTCGTAACATTCTGATTTTTGCTGCTTTATTTCATGAATTAAATAACATTCTTAGAGTAGAATTTTATGTGTGTTCATTTCTTCTAGGAACTAATTTTAAACTCCACTTAATGGATGTGGGGAATCAGCAATTAAAATAAGGGCAGCTACGTCCCTCCTGTAATCTGGCCGCCTTCCTGTGGGTCCCAATATTAAACTGCTCTTTTAAACACACCAGCAGCTTTTTAGGCTAATTGACAAAAGAACCAGAGGGGAGAGGAGGAGAGATTATTTTACACAGTTGCAGATCCATTGCCTGAAAGTGTATGGAAGCAGATGTAATAGCAATGTTCATAAGGGAATTGGATATCTACATGAAAAGGAAACATTTACAGGGCTATGAGGAAAAAGCGCAGGAGTGGGGCTCAATGGATAGCTCTTTCAAAGAGCTAGAATAGGCATGATGGGCCAAACAGACTCCTTCTGTACTGCAGTTTTCCATGACAACAGCATCAGGGTTCTTTAAATATGAAAATCAGATTGCAGTGGGCAGTGGAGCAGTGGTGGTTTCCCAGTCAGTTTGTACCTGTAAGGAGTCCAATCAGGAGCTGGAAGTGGCCTAGGCAGGTAAATTTAATAACTTTATTTTTTGGTTTCCTTGATGAGTGCCCCTCCAGGCTTCACGAGGTAATCTTGCACCTCTCTTGTCCCAGCCGTCTCCCATTCCCCTGATAGTAATCGCCCCTACCTCCACCCCTCCCTCACTACTTACCTGACCAATGGGGATAATTGGCATGGGTCACCGACATTGGATTCCTGCTGCCCAAGTTCTTGCTTCCATCCATCTGCCAAGCAGTGCACCTGGGTGTGTTCAGGCAGGGCTCCAATGGAATTTAAGGAAATGAGACCCAGCTCTGAAATCACATGCACCTTGTCGCATGGCGGAGCAGGCCAAATGGCCTGTTCTAGCTCTTATTTCTTATGTTCTTAAGCATCATCTGCCATTCCCCCAGCCCTATCTTTTTCCGCCATTAAAACTGGGGCTTAGTTCCAGCACTCCATTTGACAGAACACATCTGAATGAGCCAGACCCACAATGTTAAATGGGAATCATGAGATTTGTGGGAGTCTATAATTTATAGAAAAAACATGTCTAGGCTTTTGCTCTTTTCCATATTACAATGTTTTTGACCCTTATGATAGCATATTATTCTGTCTGGTATTATAATTATTTGAAACAGATTAACATCTGTTTTAGGTTCTTCAAGCAAGTGGTTACACATATCCAAACAGCAAGGGAGCAACCCAGGTGACACACCAGACAGAAACAGGAGGTAGTGAATATGATGGCTCGGGGCACTGTTCTCACCAATGGCGTAGCCAATGCTACCATACCAAGGGACCAACGTAGGGTGGCAAGAGGACCTGGTGGGCCCAGGCAGCATGCAAATCAGAGTCTTACGATGTATGCAGGACTCTGAATGCCATTTTAGGACTTAGCTGGGTGGAGCCTGTACTGCACCTGTTCCACACGGATTCATGTGGCAGCCCAGCTGAAGTGGAGCCCAAAGAGTTAAGTTTTAACTTTTGCTGTGGTCCTACTTATTTCTGAGATAGGAGCTCAATGGAACCCCCCGACACCAGCCCCCCACCCCTACCCGATATTGCGGTGATCTGTAATCAGTCACACGTTAATAAGACCCAGGTCTTGAAATGGGCCAGGTTGTGTGAAAATGCATAGAAAGACAATCTACCAAAGTAATTTCTAGACTTTGATCCCAGAATGAGTCACTGACATAATAATAGTTTAAAAATATCTCCTCATTACAGTCACTGCCACACAGCCTTACAACCTTCAACAGAAGCTAGCTTCCTGTAATGTTTTGACCTGGTGCAGTTTGCTATCTTGCGCTTTTAGGGTTAAAATCCATTGCCTGGAACCACATGGGTAAGGTAGTTCATTCAATGTAGACAAGGGGAAATCAAGCAGAAGTAAACCATTGTTTGGTGTTAAGGGACAGATGGAAGCCTGAACCACTTGGGAGCTGGAATCGCTTTAGCTGCAATTTCACAAACAGCAGCAGCTTTGAAGTAGAATGAGTAGAAGCTTGTCATCTTGAGGATGACAAGTACCATCCCATTCTCATCTCTCTTCAAATGAATGAATCAATACTGTTTCTACCATCTCTCTAGGGAGTCTCTTCCATAGCTTCACCATGCTCGCTCACTGCCACTTCCTCAATCCTTGGAGCCTTTAGTATGAAAGGATGTGCCGACATCTGGAGAGGATATCCTCCCATCAGACCAGTCCCTGCTGCTGAGCATTCCTATTAGACAGCCCATGATCTGCACGAGAGAAGTTCAAGAGGTAGCGCCAACATGACAATCATCATTAGGTGGGTAGAGCATAAAATTATCAGGACCAAAGTGATCTCGTGGACTAGTCTCGATTATATAAGGAAGTCGAGAGGCATTTCCCAGACTTTTCCCCAAATTGGCCTCGGTTTTTATTCGATGTCTTGCCTAGCTGAGGAGGTCACCTGGTTTTGGTGAGGTGGGGAGTTTATATGTTGTAATGCACATACAAATGTATAATTATGATAAACTATCATAGTTGCATGTTCATATGTTCTTATGTATCACTGCTTTGCACAAACGATCCAACAATGCCAGGCTCCTTGAAGTAGGTGTTGTAATGATACCTAAGTAACAGCACTTGTCAGACCATGTTGCTTTGTGCTTGTTCTCTCTCTCAGCTTTGGCCTCCACTATTGTTACTCAGTCCACGCTGCTCTGCATTAAGTAAATGCCTCCTGCAGGACAGCAGTAATGCAGGAGGTGCAATGCTGCACATCCTTTACCAGCTGCAGCAAACTGCCCATGCCAGACTCAAAGATATTGAAAATGTTTTCTTCTCCTGCATTAAATTCTGCCTGAAGACAAACCTGGTATGATGTCAATCCATTGCCCGTGCCACTGTCATCTGGTGTGAGCTTGCAGCCTCACCAGATCTTTCTTTCTGCCATTTCCACTTGAGTTTCACCTGGTGACTCTTCCTCAGACTCACTAACTATATCCTTAGAGGTGTTGGAGGTTGGAGGAGGCAAGGGAGAGGGCTTGGCACGTCAAGCAGCACAATGTTAGACACTATATCCTTTTGGTTTATCTTTTAGGGAGAACCTAAACGAAGAGAGGAAGAATTATCAAGGCACCCTGAATGAAGGCAGCTAAGATCCTAGTGTTTTAGTGCATTATACAACACTTAATGTGACCCCTAATTCATACAGAGAGTGGGGTAGATCCTGACTTTAAGGATTCATATAAAATAAGTGATAGCATGTCAGCAACCTGTTTTATAGCTCTCCTAATTTTTATTTCCATTTACTCAGTCTCCAGCCCATAGTCCTGAGCAATGAGGCTTGACTCCAGAAATGCAGCCTCCCTGAGTTTGCCCTGTTGTAATCTTGTGCTTCAAGTCATACTGAAAGAAATGAGCCAGCTCCTTCCTACGACATGACTTCAGTTATGATAGTGTAAGCGTCATAGAGTCCCGTTGCCCATAAGTTAGCATTTCCTCATTCATAAAATGCTTTTGCTGAGTTGATGCCCAAGCTGTCTAGAAAACCCTCTCGCTGCTCTCCTTTCTCCTCCTGCTCTGAGGCAGGTTTTTCAAGCAGAGCTCGCATTTCAGAATTGCAATGTGTTTACAGCCTGCACAACTTAGGCACTGCCTTCACTTTCTGTGAGCCCTGAAGAACAGCATTGGCATGCTTGTTAACTTGTACTGCAGCCTGTCTTCAATCTGGAGGCACACTGCTTGAATCTGAGAATGCTGGTTTGCATCACAGTTTCAGAGACATCAGCAACAGCATCTTTATTTTTTTGTACAATGCCCTGAGGACCAGGCCTGAATACATAAAAAGAAAGACAAACAATTTGGACCCTGAATTCAATTTAGACCAGTGAGAATTCACCAGGGTAGACCTGTCTTTGTGCAATAGTGCATAATGCACGATAGAGAATCAGCAGCCCACATCTCCTAGCTCCTTTCCACTGAAGTCATAATAGACGGACAATCAGACATGTTTCAGGTGAAGACTGGAGTATGACAAGGCTTTGTACTGTTGTCAAAATTATTCAACCTGTACACAGAACAAATATTCGGAGAATTAGATGTACTTCCAGAAGTAAAATTTGGAAGCAAGACCTATCAACTTGCTTAACACACAGCGCTACTTCAGAATCAGAAGAGGCACTACAAAATATCGTAGATCAAGTAAATTTCTTGAAGTTTAGAATATGAATTGAGTATGAACACCAAAAAGACAAAACAATGATAGCCAGAAGGAATACAATAGAAGAAATGAAAGTGAAGATTGAAGTGTATGGTCTCACACTAGAACAAGTGAATAACTTTGTCTATTTATGACAAATGATAACAGAACATGGTAGGTCTGATGCCAAAGTCAGAAGATGGATAGAGATAGCCAGGAGATGAAGGAAGTACTAACAAGAAAACTCAAACTTGTAACAAGGACAAACTTATAAGATTCTCCACTTGCCTGTATGCCTCAGAAACCTGGACAAACAATGGCACTCCCTCAATACTGCACTGAACTGTCAGTCTACATTTTTTACTCAAGTCCTCCTGACTCAGATACTCGTGCTCCTAAGTCAGCCATGACCAAGACCTCCCATTTTACTGCTAGGTTCAAGGGCCCAAATTTTTCAAAAAACACAGAGGCATGCCACTTAAAAATAGATTTAAACCTATTCTCCTTGTCTCTGCTGGAATTGCTTGCCTACATAAAGTGCTCAGTCCCTTTTCCAATCCCAGTTGTTTCCTTTCTCATCCTCCTAGTTTTACCAACCTCATGAGATTCAATGACCCCATTAACAAACAAACTGGATATCATTCGTAGAATTTTACTTCCTCCCCTCAGCTAAAAATAAGAGGAGCAGATTAAATGCAGCAGGAGACTTACCCATTCGCCTCCCTTCCTGATCCTGCTGGCTGGAATTTTTACAATCTCAAAAGCAGCAAATTTTAATCTTCTGTGGTGGCAGTGCAAAAACTCCTAATGCACTATTCAAAAAGTTTTCTTGTTTATCCTTGTTTAAACATGCAGATCTGCACTGGTGAGCCCTGTAGACCTGTCTGCAAATGTATCCAGGATCAGAGGAGGTCTCACATGGTTATTTTCTGTTGCCTAATGGGTCAAAGGTGCTTGCCCGGAGCAGATAAGGAAACCACAGGGTCCCTGTGCCACAGGCTTCCCAATTCCTCTGAACATTCAACTGTCATTTTAATGCCAAGGACCGCTCAACTGGATCCCCTGAATAGTCTCCTGCTACCAGAAAATTCATCACTGATTACTTGGATGAGGGCCGGGATTTAAAACCTGAGGAGGACTGAGGAGTTTGCCACCCACCTCAGCTCCTGGCTTCACCAATCCTGCAAACTCCTTTAATCATTTCAAAAGCAAGCCAATTTAACACTGGGTGAGGCAAGGCTTGAAAAGAAGAAAGGCTTCCATTTACATTGCACCTTTCATGACATCCCAGCGCATTTTGCAACCAATGAAGCACTTTTGACATGTGGTCTCTGTTGCAATTTAGGAAACACAACAGCAAATTTGGGAATAGCAAGGTCCCATGACCTGCAATGAGTTAAATGACCAGGTTTTGGTTGAGGGATAAATATTAGGACAGCAGTGAGAGCTCTCCTACTCATCTTTACAAATTGCCTGAGAGGGTGGACAGATTCGCATTTTAATGTCTCATCCAGAAGCCAGCACCTCCGACAGTGCAGCACTGTGCCAGGAGTGAATCATGAATCCATGACCTTCTAACTGAGTAGCAAGAGTGCTTCCCACTGAGCCATGGACTACATAAATGTAAAACTACTTGGCATTAACAAGAAATCTCTCTCACCCTCCTACACCACCTTTTTTTGACTGCTGTCTATCTTGCTCTCCCCCACTTAGCCGAATGCACTTTCTGAATTTTATAGAACACAAAACAAAAGACACAACAGGCGTGTATAATTAGAACCTATTATCTGTTGTTCGCTTTCACACATACAGGTGGGCAGTCTCTCTCTGGGTATTTTTTAATTAAGGAAACACTCAGTATATTGCATATTCAAGGGAAATATTACTTCAATTAAGTTTTTGATGTTTGTCCTCTTGTTTTTCAAAATTATTTGAAGAAGAGCTACCAAATCAAAGCGCTTGTAGCTGAAGAAACATACCCTATCGGTATATCTGGCTAAATGGTACAAATGCATCCTGGAAGATTAGGTACATTGCAAATACTCAGACTGTGTGATGCAGATTCAACTATCAGAGTCATATGTCTAATCCAAACAAATCCAAATTCAGCCTTTTGGAAGAAACTGAGGCTTCAAGTTAGAACCATAATGAAGACCATAAAAAAGACACAAATGGTAATTTCTTGGGGTTAGCATGTTATTGTGAAATATGTAATTTTTCATTTTTGTTTAAACCTTTATTTTGGACAGCAAAAATTTCAGTTACTGAGAAAGGAAATGCTGATTAAGAAAACAGTTCAGGAAGCATTTTACGTGGTTCCTGAGAACTTGATGGTCATATAATCACAGAGTGATAGATTCTCATTGTAAATGGCAGCTAATGTGTGTCACACAGCATGACATCCTTAACATTGAAAATGCTTACCACAGTGCCATCTGCAGGAATAACAAGTACTGCAGATACTTAAGATGAGTTCCCAATGAAACACGGGCACTCCATGCTAAATTTAATATATGACAGATAAATGTTCTACAGGCCAATTAAATGGAATTGAAAATAAATGAAGCATTGAAAGCATAGAATAGGACTCTGGAATGCATTTTGGAAAAGTAGGAAATTAAAATCTGCAAAACAAAACAAAAACAGAATTACCTGGAAAAACTCAGCAAGTCTGGCAGCATCGGCGGAGAAGAAATCAGTTAACGTTTCGAGCCCTCATGGCCCTTCGGCAGAACTGCAGCATAGTTTCAGCAAGGGAGAAATATAAATTGGTTTAAGGTGGGTGGGGGGGGTGCGGGGAGAGACACATTGAGGGTGTGGTGTGAGCAGATAATCAAAGGATGTCACAGACAAAAGGGTCAAAGAGGTGTTGAAGGTGGTGGTCTTTGTCTGAGAAAAGTGCTAATTAAGAATGGAAAACAGGATATTCAAAGTACAGCTCTAGTGGGGGTGGGGTGGAAAGACTAAAGGTTTTAGTTTTAGATTTAAAAATAATGGAAATAGGTGGGGAAAGAAGAATCTATATAAATTATTGAAAAAAAAGCGGGTGGGGGGGGAAAAAGAAACGGGGTGGGGATGGGGGGAGGGGGAGTTTAAGATCTAAAGTTGTTGAATTCAATATTCAGCCCGGAGGGCTGTAAAGTGCCTAGTCGGAAGATGAGGTGCTGTTCCTCCAGTTTGCGTTGGGCTTCACTAGAACAATGCAGCAAGCCAAGGACAGACATGTTGGCAAGAGAACAGGGTGGAGTGTTAAAATGGCAAGCGACAGGGAGGTTTGGGTCTTTCTTGCGGACAGACCGCAGGTGTTCCGCAAAACGGTCGCCCAGTTTGCGTTTGGTCTCTCCAATGTAGAGGAGACCGCATTGGGAGCAACGAATGCAGTAGACTAAGTTAGGGGAAATGCAAGTGAAATGCTGCTTCACTTGAAAGGAGTGTTTGGGCCCTTGGACGGTGAGGAGAGAGGAAGTGAAGAGGCAGGTGTTGCATCTTCTGCGTGGGCATGGGGAGGTGCCATAAGTGGGGGTTGAGGAGTAGGGGGTGATGGAGGAGTGGACCAGGGTGTCCCGGAGGGAACGATCCCTACGGAATGCCGTCAAGGGGGGTGAAGGGAAGATGTGTTTGGTGGTGGCATCATGCTGGAGTTGGCGGAAATGGCGGAGGATGATCCTTTGAATGCGGAGGCTGGTGGGGTGATAAGTGAGGACAAAGGGGACCCTATCATGTTTCTGGGAAGGAGGAGAAGGCGTGAGGGAGGATGTGCGGGATATGGGCCGGACACGGTTGAGGGCCCTGTCAACGACCGTGGATGGAAAACCTCGGTTAAGGAAGAAGGAGGACATGTCAGAGGAGCTGTTTTTGAAGGTAGCGTCATCAGAACAGATGCGACGGAGGCGAAGGAACTGAGAGAATGGGATGGAGTCTTTACAGGAAGCGGGGTGTGAGGAGCTGTAGTCGAGGTAGCTGTGGGAGTCGGTAGGCTTGTAATGGATATTGGTGGACAGTCTATCATCAGAAATTGAGACAGAGAGGTCAAGGAAGGGAAGAGAAGTGTCAGAGATGGACCATGTGAAGATGATGGAGGGGTGGAGATTGGAAGCAAAATTAATAAATTTTTCCAGGTCCCGACGAGAGCATGAAGCAGCACCGAAGTAATCATCGATGTACCGGAGAAAGAGTTGTGGGAGGGGGCCGGAGTAGGACTGGAACAAGGAATGTAAAATCTGCCGTGGCTGTATTGCAAAAATTCAAATGCTTTATACAAAGGGTTAAATAGTGTATTCTATTGTTCTGTTGCACATAAATCATTCAACTCCAATCCATGCACCAATTCAGATATCTTTCCAGTGTACATGTTATTAGTTCTTTGTGTGATAAGATGTCCCACTTCTCATTGAAACAAGATCACACTGTCCTTAGAAAAGTTTAAGATGAGGTATGGTGCAATCAGGTCCCAACATTATATTAATGATTAACGTTGTGTATACAGTGAAAAAACATGCAGTTAAATCCTTTTTATTCCTGACTCACCTACACACAGGGAATCCAGCTTTCATCAAGATAGGTCTTCATTTGGAAAAGCACTCTAAAACCTAATAAGTCTTCTCAGAAATGTTTTATAAAGTCAAGATCTAAGCAATTGAAACGCAGGTGATATATTTTGTCGTTTTATGAAGTAAATGCATTTCTCCTCAGCTCAGGTTATTATGGTTTTGAGTAAGATCTAAATTCATATAATAGGCTTCAAAACAGTCACTACTTGTTATTTATTTCAATAGCTGCTCCCTGCATTACCTAGCACAGTTTCAGTATCCCAGGGGAAATGAGCTTCCACTGACAAAATTGATATACTGTCACATCAATACGGGGCTAAAGAAAGCTCATACTCCTCATCGTGCACTCATTGAGCAGCTTCAGAACTTCTTGACTCCTATGCTAGATCATTTAACACTAAATGCATATAACAAAATAAGGCTTATTGTAGGTGTTGCTACAATTAAGGGGGAGACTTTTCACTCTGTATTGAGAAATTATGCACCCTGGATACTGTGCTTTACTGCCCATCAGAATTAATGGATGGAATATTATAGGCTGTGGTTATCCATTTCCCTCATACACTCTATTGGGTGGAAAATTTCCCTTTAAGTCCCTTCTCTTATTAGCCAGAATTAAGTTTTATATTTATTTCTCTAGCTGCTGTAGGAGGGGACAGGAGAGTGAGCTGAACCCCTTCCCTCTCTGTTAGGGTATTCCTTCTCCTAATTTTGAGAAGTGCGGTGTTGTACATATTGTTCACCTGAAGCTACCACACAGAATTGTACCAGCAGAGAGAGTCTGCAAGCAGATGCAGGGAGTCTGAAAAAGCTGTTTAATAAAGAAGCCATGTTTGCTCATGCGCTTTTAACTCAGGCCTGTCTCTTGCTGTTTCAAGTCCCAAGAACCTCACACTGACAATGAGGATACTGCAAAACAGGAAGGTATGAATCTTTTTGGAGGGTTTTGCCTACTCTCTGCATAGAAAACAGCATTTTAAGTTGCAGACGCCATTTTAACTTGCAGACTTAGAACAAGCAATCAGGCCGTGTTAAAGGCACATAAGCTTAGATCAAACAAGCTGGAAAGCTTTAGAGACAAGATTCATCACTATTGCTGATGAATATGGCGTTGTCTATGCCCAACCTACCCCCTTTTGAAGTATATTTAGACTCTTCATCTGTCTTCCTACATTGGCAAAAGTGCTTGTGACATTTTGAAGGGGTGATGACAGGTTTTGCCATCACAGAGGATGAAAGGAAAACGGCATGAATTTTCCACCATGGTGTTGAAGAATTAGAAGACATTTTTGCAACACTTACACTTCAGCAAAATGAGTACAACTCAACTATAAAGGCTAGTTTCACCCAAGGAAAACACAATATAGAAGACAATCATCTGCAGATGCACACAAAGCAAGAAGCCAATGAGACAATTGACCAGTATTGCATACACGTGAGGCGGCCAACAACCAAATGTGACTTTGGTGATGCCGAACATGTTGAAACGGAATCAAGGCACAAATCATCAAAGGTTGTCTGTCCAGCCGACTATGCTGGAAAACTTGAGAAAGACAGAAAGCTGTCAGTGCTGTTGGAGCTCACAAGGTCATTACTGCTTACCACGTCCAGAGCTACGAAGGTCAAAGCTGCCAAAAGCCACACTCCAAGTTCAGCTCCTGTGAACACTATTCATCGTTCACATGCCAGGAAGCCACCAGCAAAGCAACAACAGCAGTCCCGCAAACACAGTTGTGACTTGTCCAAACAATTTTTCCAGTGTGGCGGTGTTTACCCACACTGAACAGAGTGTCCTGCTGCTGGTAAATACTGCAAAGCAGGTGGAAAACCCAACCACTGTGCTCGTGTTTGTCGCTCATCAGCCAAATCAATTAATAAGACCAATACCAACAGAAAGGTGCCACGTATGCGTAACACAGCAAAAGGGTGAGGGAATATAGCTAACTAGAGGCAGGTGACCCTGAACATACTTTTGTGCTCTCTTTCATATATAGCAAATGGCCACGTGTGTAAGTGATCATTGGCTGCTCAGAAGTAGATGCTCTCATAGATACAGGAGCATCTGTCAATGTAATGGGGACAAAATGTTCAAGAAACTTCAGGATTGCCCCAATCTGCAAACCAGGGAGTAAGAAAATTTCCCCTTACAACAATGCCAAACCACTGAAAATTCTCAGGACTTTCTTATTTTGCCAATCTCATTCAAAGACACCAGAATTAATGCTGTATTTTATATCACATCTGGAGAATGGCAACATACTTAACAGTTTCCACACAGCAACACTTGGGCACATAACTGTTGTCACATACTCAATTCCTACATACACTAACAACATTCTCGAAGTATATGCTAACAGCTTCGCTGCTTTAGGCAGCTGGAAGGCATAACATGCAAGTTGCATGCAGACCCCTATATGCCCCAGTCATGCATCACTGATGATGAATACCATTTCCTGTCGGGAAGCAGCCAAAAGAGGAACTTCAGCATCTACTTGACCTTAACATTATTGAGAAAGTTGGGGGGTGAGCCGACCCCTTGGGGCTCACTCATGCAAGTTGTCAAGAAACCCCAGAGCAAGAACCAGATTAGACTCTGCACTAATATGCAGTCACCAAACCAAGCAATACAATGAGAAAGACACTTGACACTGACAATTGATGATGTCACAGAGAAAGTGCACAGTGCTGAACACTTTGCGAAACGTGACCTCATTGCAGGATACTGTTATATCGCGCTTGCAGAATAGTCAAGGTGTTTTTCAGTATTCTCCACTCACATTGGACTTTTTCAATGCAAGAGGCTCAACTTTCGAGTCAATTCAGCAGCTGAGTTATCTCAGCACATGATTCAGTCTGTGTTTCAAGGACTTGAAGGCATGCTGAACATCAATGATGACATTCTTATCTTATTACGGTTGCACTGAAAGTGAAGTCATGTGTTCAGAGGTGAAGGGGTATCACCTGATCCACAGAAAGCTGAAGCTACTGCAAATGCTGTGGACCCTACAAACATGCAGGAAGCCCGGAGTCTGCTAGGACTCATCATGTAATCACGTCATCCCTGACCTCGCTACGCCATATTCCCCAGTATGTAATCTGACAAAAGAGACCGCCAAGTGAGAGTGAACTACATCACACAAACAGGCTGTACACCAGATCAAACAATGGTTGCCAGCAAGTTGCACAAATGCCTATTCCGACCCTGAGGGCAGGATTTTGAGTTCGGCGTCTGGGCGTGAATGCCGGGCCCAGGAGCATCTGGGAAACAGACCCCTGATCACGATTTCACGCTGTCGGCCCAATTAAGGCTCACTGAGCATGAATGGTGGCTCTCCAATAGTCGGCAAGCGGTGGGCGGGGGCAGCGGCGGGGCCTGTCGGCCGCTGGGTCCAATGGCGCTTTGGCGGCCGGTTTGAAATCGGGAACAGTCAGGCCCTGGACGGCTGCCGGTGACGAAGACACCTTCGGTGTCGTCAACAGGGGATTAAAAATTATGGATTCTAATGTGGCTGCAGACACCAGGCAGGAGGGCAGGTCAGGTGGGCACTCGACCCCCCGCTTTTTGGATGAGTGCCTCGTTGTCCTCCTGGAGGGAAGTGGCTGCCTGGAGGGACACCCTTGTCCCCAGGGATGGAAGGAAGAGGCCACTGCACCACACAAAAAAAGCTTGGAGGGAGGTGGCAGTGCTGGTCAGCAGCCATGGTGTTGTGCAGAGCACCCGGGTCCAGTGCCGCAAGAGGTTTAATGACCTGCTGTGCTCGGGAAGGGTGAGTACCGTGTTGCATGGATCAGTGTGTTGAAGTGTTAAGGTGTGGCCGTCCCCCCTGTGGAGCTCAGGGGTTTAGAGTCCGAGTGCCAATTGTCAATGATGCCAGAGCTGGCCAAGGGGGTGATCCCTGGCTGCTTGGACTGAGTGTCTTGCGGCTCAAGGGCTACGGTCCTGGACGTGACCTGCAAAGTGTTCCTCAGGTGACACTTCACACTCGCTTGAGGTGCAAGCAGAGGCAGAGAGTGCCCAGAGCGCCGGCAGTCGGAGGACTGCTGGAGACCAGGACAATGCTCAGTTGAAGACTGAAGATGAGGCTCTGGAGTCGTCCATTAGGCAGCAGATGCTGGGTGTCCAGTGGGATGTGCGGGAGATTCTGGCGGAGATCCATGTTGGTATGTGTGCCATGGTCTCTGTTGTGGTGGAGTCCATGTGGAGCATGAGCACTGCATTGACCCTCATGGCCAAGCGCACTGCCTCCTCCATTGAGAGAGGATAGTGGTATCTTCTGCGGCCCCTTCTGTCTTGGACTCCCTGCTGGCCCTGCTCCCTGTGCCTGCTCCTCTCCCCCTACAGGTCGCTCCCCTGGAAGCTACATTAGAACACCTGGTCTCCTCTCCCTTCTGCTCCTTTCTTCCTCCTCGGGTAACAGAAGGCTGTCTGATACCTGGAAGGGTCCACATGGTTTGAATTCTCTGGGGTCCTTGGAGACACCAAGGAGTCCTGAAATGAAGCCTGGAAATGCTAACAATGAAGCCCCGAACAGAGATGAAGCTGCCATATACCAATAAGCAACCAGCAGCAAACTTACTACCAAACTCCTCACTACTAGCACTGGCAATGTTGCTGACCCTTTTTATCCCACCCGTGGATAAGGTTTTTGAAATAGTCGGTTGGCTGCCTGCCCGTTTTGCCTGTGCGATGAGCGCAAAATCGCACGGGCAACAAAAAATTGGCGTTAATGACGTTTTAATGGCCTTAACTGGCCTCTTAATTAATGGCAGGTGCAGCTACAGCACCCGCGTGCATCCGCTGACTGAAATATTGCGCAAGTGCGCAATGACGTTGGGATGCTCACCTGACGCCATCACGTGCTATTTTACGCTTGAGCATGTCGAGCGCACACCCTCACGCCGAGCGAAAAATTCTGTCCTGAGAAAACCACTCAGCTAGGCGTGGATACAAGCCCGGTTGGCTTAGGTGCCGTTCTCATACAAAATGATGGGGCAGGTAATCCATCACTTGTTGAGATGGCAAGTCAATCACTAACATACTTAGCAACGTTTTTCACAGAGAGAAGCGCTCTCAGTCACAGGGGGTATCTTATGTTTTCATGTCTATTTGTATGGAAGTGAGTTTGAAGTCATAATCGATCATCAACTATTCACTTCCAAAGTATTGTCTTTGTCCGCGGTGCTATCTAAGCTTTTGGACTAATATGATATTGTTTGAATCCACCAAGGTTACAATACTTGTCACATACAGAAGGTGGGTATTATATTTATAGCGACACCAGCTTATCTGTAAACTCATTCACCTTCAAGCCAGTGTGTCACTGTTTAATACAACACAATTGAAATAGTCAAGAACAGCAAACACCTATGATTATACCTGTTTTCAACATACTATGTCTCTCATTCACTAAGAAGGGGAGGGATGCAGTGTTTAGTTTTGAAACGTGCAATGCCATATATATCATTCACTTGAAGTTACCAGACAGGATTGTACTGGCAGAGGGAGTCTGCAAACCAAAACAGGGAGTCTGAAGTAGCTACTTAATAAAGGAACAGTGTGCTCATGCACTTTTAATTCTTGTCTGTCTCTGGCTGTTTCAAGATCCACGAACCTCACACTATGGACTTCCTCCACTAGGACCTTCAATACCATGTCCAAGAGCCTGTGTACCCTCTCCATGTGTTTCAGATGGTTTCCTTCATTTTGCATTTAATGTTGTTTTCCAAAACCAAGTATCTCATATGCTTTCTCAAAAATGTATGAATATGTGCTGCCAGGTCCCCTGGTCTTGAACCACCCCACCCCACCATTCCCCCACAGAACCCCCCACCCCGCCCCACCATCCCTCCACACAACCCCCCACCCCACCCCACCATCCCCCCACAGAACCCCCCACCCCGCCCCACCATCCCCCCACAGAACCCCCCACCCCACCCCACCATCCCCCCACAGAACCCCCCCACCTCGCCCCACCATCCCCCCACAGACGCCCCCCACCCCGCCCCACCATCCCCCTGCAGAACCCCCCCTCCCCGCCCCACCATCCCCCCACAGAACCCCCCCACCCCGTCCCACCATCCCCCCGCAGTCCCCCCCCCACCCCGCAAAGTAGTTTGGCTCCAACAAAACTCAAAAAGCTGGGGCAGCAAACACATGGGAACACCACCACCTGCAAGTTCACCTCTAAGCCACAGACCATCCACTGGGTCAAAATCCTGGAATTCTCTCCCTACCAGCACTGTGGGTGTACCTACACCACTTGAACTGCAGTCATTCATGAAGGCAGCTCATCACCACCTTGGTACTTTCAGGATGGCATGGCAGCCTGCTCACAAATGCTTGAATGAATACATATGACCCATCAATGGCTTCAAACTGACAGCAATTCCCCTGCATGATTAAGGAAATGGGTTGCTACCCATGGGCATATCCAGCCCACATCATGAAGTGGGTAAGTTAAGGAGACCCAGTCAATGCCAAAGAGCTGATCGCACTGTGGGAAAGAGAGATCGCTGCAGAAGAACTGGTCAGATCCCCGATATTCTCCAGGTCACACAAGCCTGGTGACCCCCAAATCTTAAGAATGGGTCTGAATTGCGGGCAGATAAACCTCTAGAGAGGGAGAGGGTAGCAAGGGGGCACTGAAGAGCAGCAAAGGGCTGTAAGGAGATTTACAGATGCAAACTGTGCAGCTACAAATCCTGGGGTAAAGAAAAAAACCAGAGAGAATGTGGTGTGTGGGGCCATGAAGCAGCTCAGCAGCCAAAGTAGGAGAAGCCCATACAATGCAGCCTCAGGCAATTCGGGGATGCCATTAGGGTCAGGTAGTGGAGCTTCTGCAAACTGCTCATCCCTTCCCACAAACAATAAATGTCAAGGGAAAGAAGGTGATGGTCCTGGCTGATTCAGCAGTGAAGAAAGCCTGATTTCCATGCGTCTAGTACTAGGAATGAATTTTACCGGTGGCATTGAGGTCCTGCACTGGAGCTAAAAACAGGAGGCAACTCCTTTCCAGTGGACAGCAGGACCACACCCCCCACCTCTCCCCAGGAAAGCACTCTGCCAGCGGCAGCTTCTTATTGAGGTGAGCATTGCTGAGGCTGCAACTCCACGATAAAGGTGCCTCATTGGTGGGTCGCCCGCAAAGGGGAGTTTGGTTGGGTGAAACTGGGCAAGGCCAGGCAGGCAGATAGGACCCAGCTTTTTGTAGGTGCCGGCACGGGGTGGGGAAGGTGATGTTGTGGTGCACCAGTAACATGTTGCTGCAGGGACAGCAATTGCTGCCAGAGGGCCATGGAGCATCCACCCCACATGGTGACGAGTTATCCTGATGCAGGCAAGATGCCCGCAGAGGCAAGATATGGCTCTTAATTGGTACTTAATTGGTTCAATTGGCTGCCCAGCAGGCGACTGCACTGCCAAGATTCCCAACTATGGTAATATGCCTTGGCAGCAGGAAGACATTGGACTCCCCTCCTGACACCTTGCCCCACCTATTTTCAGTTCTTCAGCTTCCCAGGCCATCTCCAAAGGACCGGGAAAATTCAGCCCATAGGCTTCCAGGCATAGTAAAGAATGATCTTGCGTACAGGGTGACTGAGAAGAAATGGAGCCCTTGCTGGTACCATGGATAAATAGGAAGGAAGTCCTCAACTTGACACACAAGCACTTTTTTGCAGGTCACTGGAAATGGAGAATGATGTTGGGATGATTCTTCTGGCCAGGTGTGTATGAAGCGTTGCACAGGTTCTTTAACTCTAGTCACCAGGGTCAGCTGTGTGGACTGAGACCTCACTATCACCTGCGGTCCCTCCCCCAATAGTTGAGGTGCCCTTTCAAAGGGTCGCTATGGACCGCATGGAATTACTGGACAGATCAGTTCAGAAATCAATATATTTTAGTGGCTGTTGACTATATCACATGATATCCTGAGGTTGTTCCACTAAAGAATGCAGCTTCTAAAGCCTTAGTGAGTAAATTAGTTAAGATATTCTCCAGGGTTGTGATTCCAAAAGCAATTTTAACAGACCCTTTGTGTCCAAACTGATGAAAGGCCTTTGTACCTTGCTCCACATTAGGAGTCTAAAGATCTCCGGGATCCATCTCAAACCAATCACTTTGGGGATAAGTTTAATGTTCGGTATTCAGCAGCAGAGTTGGATAATGTCATCATCCACTGGACTGTGTTCACGTTTATGTAAAATAGAAACTGTATTAGGCAGTCTAAGGATATTTGGACTCACGGTAAACCTAGAGAAATGCCACATTTGGTTACTGAAGAACAAATACCTGGGGTACACCATAGGGGGTATGGCGGGGTGGGGTATGAAACTTCAGGTAAACAAAATCAAACCTATAACAGCTGGCCATAAATGGGGAATAAGAAGTAAATCCACCCATTTGAGGATTGTCAGTTCTTACTGACTACTTACCCTGAAACTGGTACCTGAGGTGGAGTAGGAGTAGCCCATGAGAATGGCAATGTCCTCTCTGGTGCATACGCCTGAGTGGCACAGGTCGCTAGGCCCAAGAACTCTAGTCTGGGTGGGGAGGTAGGGTTGGCATGTGCAGCAGGGTGATCGAGGGCCGATGTGTCAGCTGTAGGTTGATGAGATCTATAATCCCAGATTAAGGGCATAGCCCTTTAACAAACTTCATCATTTAAAGAAAGGGTGGGGCCCTTTTAAGAATCTTTGCTTTAAAAGGTAATTGCAACTTGAATGGAGAAGATGGTCCCTAACCAGCTGCACATAAAAGAGGTGGCTCAAGAGAAGTGAGAAAAGGTTAGATGATATTGGGAGTTGGAGCACTCTTTAGGACTACAGTTTGTAGGAGACTATGAGCCAGGTTTTTCTCCCAAGGCAGGTAACTCGAGTTGGGAACTTTACTAACTTTGGCACACCCGCCTCCTGAAAAAATGCCCTGAATGGCGTGATTTTCCTTTGTGGGGAGCAGTTAGATGCAGGATGGACTTGGGCCCACCATCCATGGGCACAGATTGGAGGTGGCCATGGACTGCTGAGTGCTGAGGCAGGCTATTTAAAAGGCCTGCCTCGGTTCTTTGGGATTTTGTCCCAGTTATTTTGTCCCAGTTATTTTGTTAAATATTAGGCCCTCTGGCCCTCACCCCTCACACCCTCATTCACTCCCCATGTCCCATCCATGGGGTGCTGCCCCCCCACCCATTCCCCCATGGCCCCCCAAAACCTCCATGCCAACTTATGCCCACACCCAGCCCTATGGCCCCTTACAACCTCCATGCCAACTCATGCCATCCCATGCCCCCCATCCACCACCCTTTGCCCTTACATCTCCCATACCAACTCACTCAGTATTCATCCTGGGCAGGCGTGATGAGCCATGTTAAGATGAAAGAAAATAAAGATCTAAATATCAATATAGCTTTCACTATAATAAAAAACTCCCGTTCGTGAAAGCCCATTCCAAACTTTAAAAGCATCTCAAGTACTTAATCACTTATCAAAACAAACAGACTCCATAGTTCCAAATCAAGAACAGCTAATGCACTGAAATACTTATATTTTTGTGCTCAAGTCTTAAACACAAGAGCAAAACACTGTCCCAGTCTCCACCCTGACTGCCTAGGGTCCTGGAGCAGATTGGTGATTTTCTACAACACAAGTAAGTCAATTGATTTGATAACATCCCCCATCCCCACCACATTTGGCTGGGTGGTCAAGTGTGTCACTCCACGGTACCTTGACAGAGGGATCCAGGAGTGGGCCTCACCCTGTTTGTAGACATACTGGACGACTGTTATATTGGTTTGTCTGAAGAAACTGTCTTACCCCACACTGAAACTAAAAGTAGACAATGACCTATTTTAACATTGACACCTCGATTCTGTGGTAATGACAAAGTGAAGTTATCCATGACCACTGGACTAGAAGCCCATTTATTCTGAAGCATGCTATATGTCGAAGTATTAACTGAAGGGCCTGATAGCTGTAGTACCAACCCTGGGAGCACCCACTCTTGTTCAGATGCTGTGATAAAGAAACCCTCTGGAAACCATATTGGTAAACCAAGGTTCAACTGGGGAAATATCCCAAACAGCTGAACCTTGCAACAGGGTTTTGCTCACTCACTTTCAGTGTGGAAGAGGGGGCAGAGTGTAATGTATCCAAATTTGCTGACAATACAAAAATAGGCAGGAGAGCATGTTGTGATGAGGACATAAGGAATCTGCAAGGGGATATAGATAGGTTGAGTGAGTGGGTAAAAACTTGGCAGATGGACTATGATGTAGGAAAGTGTAAGGTCATGCACTTTGGTAGGAAAAGTCAAAAGGCATACTATTATTTAAATGGAAAGAGACTCCAGAAAAGTGCAGCACGGAGGGATCTGGGTGTTCTTGTGCATGAAACACAAAAAGTTAGCAAGTAAGTAAGAACACAAATGGAATTTTAGCCTGTATTGCTAGGAGTTTAAAAATAGGGAAGTCTTGTTACAACTGTACAGGGTGTTGGTGAGGCCACACCCAGAGTTCTGTGTACAGGTTTTGGTCCCCATATTTAAGAAAGGAAATACTGGCAGTGGAGGAAGTTCAAAAGAGATTCACTAGGCTGATTCCTGGGGTGAAGGGGATGACTTATCAAGAACGGCTAAACAGGTTAGACCTTTATGCATTAGAGTTTAGAAGAATGAGGGATGAACTTATTGAAACATACAAGATTCTGAGGGGGATTGACAAGGTAGATGTTGAGAAGATGTTTCCACTAGTGGGGGAATCTTGAACTAGGGGACATAGTTATAGAATAAGGGGACACTCGTTTAAAAATGAGATGCAAAGGAACTTCTTCTCTCAGTGAATGTCTGGAATTCTCTACCTCAGAGAGTTCTGAAGGCTAGGTCACTGATTTTTGAAATATTGGGGAGTTGAGGGCTATGAGGAGCTGGCACAAAAGAGGAGTTGAGGCCTGGGGCAGATCAGCCATGATCTTATTGAATGGTGGGGCAGGCTTGAGGGACTGAATAGCCTACTCCTGCTCCTATTTCTTATGTTCTTATGTAAATGTGAAGCACATAGACTACCTTGGGTCTCCTGGTCCCAAGCACCTGAAGTGATCCACATGCACTCGGAAGTCATGGAAATGGTTCACTCACCCTGTTCTGTGGTGGACTATCAAGGCAGGATCACTGTTTGGGTAGGCTCAGCTGGTCAGGGTCTTAAAATTTAATTGCTATGGGTTCCCTGCATGCCAGGTCCTAAACTGGAATGACAAGCTGACAAGGTACAAGAACATTGTAGTCCAGTGAAAGCCATGGAATGATCATTTTCCTGTATATGGGTTGGGATAAGCTACAACGTGAGACAATGTCCACTGTGGTGTCAATCCAGGATTGCCTGGAGATTCTGCTAGAAATGCTTGAAGCCCGGCATGTGGTCCTCCAAGGAAGCCCTCAGCATTAAAGGGCATCTGCAGTAATTGCTGCTGCAGTTCCTGAAGGAGTTCCAAGGTGCACATCCAGGTTAAGTGATGATGCAGATTCACTGGATGATCAACCTTGCTCCTAAATTGAGGGAAGCCACTCAGCCTGCTGGTACAGCATGTGATCTCTGATGCTGGTCCTCCCTGAAGGACAGGAGTTTCTCCCTCAACTCATCTGCATTAACCCTCTGATAAGAAATCCCAGTGATTTGGCAGCAGGGAATATGGATATCTGCTAAACCATGCAAACTGGTCCACCGACTCCCACATATCTCACCATTTGGACGGATGGAACAGGACCTGAATGGTCCTCTCCCTTTCTGACACTTTCATCATTGAAGATCACTAACTGCATTAGGGAACTGAGGAGTGTGAAGCTAGGTGGCATCATGGGCACTGTCAGCCTTGACCATAACCGAAGGGTGTTTATCCAATTCTTCCAAACTGCCTGTGAGATTCCAGGATAGCTACAGCAAATGTTGTTGCCAGAAGCCTTTGAATGACCTCAAGAAAAGAAAAGGCCGTGGTCCTATCAGTTTGCCAACTTGGCTTCTGGAGGCAACTTCCTCAGGTTGGACCAACAGGGAAGGCTGATAGGGAGCCCTTGGAACAGGGGTAATGGTAGCCGTACCAGCTATGAGCTCTTGAATACACACGCCGATCAAGTTTAACCATCAAGGAGTGAGCCCCTGCTACTCAGGGTGCTGACACTGAGGCAGGCACATCCTCCATTCGAATGAGAGCCCTTGGAACCTGGATGCCCCTCAGGAGTTGGAGGGAGAAGCTGAAAGTGGCTTCACAATGTGGTGGGGTTAGAGGAGGAGGTGGCAGGGTGGGTGCGAGGCACAAAGGAGAATTTCCAGTGCCCTCACCAAGTGGAACTCACCCACAGCATTGGTGACCCTGAGTGCTCAAGTCCTCAAAGGCTGGTGCCCCAAAAGAGCTGGACCAAACTGGAGACCAATGTTCCAGGGCTGAATTGGGATTGTTAATGAGGTGATGCTTGCCTCTGGTGAAGGGTTCACTAACAGTCAGTAGGCATGGACAGCTCACCACTAGCTGGTACGAGAGGGATATGCTGCTTCTTTATCCTGGAGACCTCGGTACAAGTCTATACCAAGGCTTCACCCGCTGGTGTGGACTGCGATAGAAGGAACTAGTTGACGAGTGATTTTGACCAGCCCTTTCCTCTCTACATCATCGAAGCACCGACTGGAACCTCCTCCATTGAGAGTTTCCTATACAGTCCCAAGGTGGACCTCTGGTGAACATCAGTTGGAGATGTCTGTATGGACCAAGTCCTAACCAGTGTCAGTGCAGGTAACCCTGAACATTGTCAACCGAACCTAGAGTTGGCATCGGCTCAGTGCCTGATGCTGATGCAGGGACATGAAGGGCTGTACTTAAAGGTGCAGCCTGGGGAAAGAGTTAAAAGTAACAATAGACACAGATGTCAGAATAAGTCACAGCAGAGCTTGTTTGGATGACCTTCGTGCCCAAACCACAAACCATAGACAAAAGGTATCCTCTCAGTCGCTGCAATCTGATCAATAAGTGTCTTCCTCTGCTTCATATATTTAACTAACTTTCTCTTAAAAGATTGCAATGGTCTTTCCCTCAACCATTCCCTGTGGGGAGAATTCCATGATTCTAAACAACTCTAAAGAGGTTTCTCTACTGACTTCTTGTGATCATTTTAAATTGTTGGCTCCCTTCAATGATTTCTCACTCAGAAGAAATAAGATTTTGCTATTCACTTCATCAAAACCTTTTATCATTTTAAAAACCTCAAATAAATCTCCATTGGCTCTATAGGTCCAGTTGAAATAGTCCAAGTACTGATGGCTGGATGTGATTGGGGGTTAGCCCTATCGTTGAAGCACTGTTGAAGTAGGGGTTATGCTTATCTCTGGGTACTTACTTTGCTTGAATCATCAGACCCAATGAGCCAGCCCCTAACTTGACACCTATATTTGTAATGTTAATTCTTGTCTTATTTAATTCTAGCCATTTAATGGAATTTATTGTAATAACTTTATCCTGAGTGGTACACAAGGTACACAAAGGTGTCGTTTGACACTTAGAATTTGCTAAAACTGGGAGAACAAATGTGCCAGAAGAAAGATAGGATTTAACACAATCTCCATCCATTGATTATCTTCTTAGATGGGCCCATGAGGGGTTGGTTTTTAATGTACAGTTGTCATGGACAAATGGACAGAACATGCAGGAATGGCGTGGGAATTTCAGATACACCACTCCCTACGCTGTGGTATCTCTGCCGACATTGATTCGATTTCAGTGGTGAGATGCTCTCTCTTACTAAAATCCACTTGCTTCTGTGGTTTTATCCCTCACAACTTTAAGCTGTGGGTTGTTTGATTGTAAACCCCAACTTCCCCAACTTCGCTCATCTTGACCATAATGTGTAGTAGAAGAAGAAATTATACACAAAATCACTCAGTTGCCATAGACATTTTATAAATCCCTCATTCAGTAAGCTATTTAACTTCTAAATGCTTAGTGCAGGTGTAGGTGTAAAACTTAACAACTTCAGCTGTTTCTTTGCCTGCATCACCTTTGGCCACAGATTTTGATGTCACCTAAGTATTGAATGCAGAAGATTCCGCCAGTTTTGAAGTTTGACAACTGTCATCTTCTGCAGAGTCAGAGAGAAAGTCCAGAATGGCTGCAATACCATCAGCTAAACGGATCATTGACACAGAAGAGCTGCCTGATGTGATTGGAGTGCTTTAGATGGCAGTACCTGAGCTAGCAGGCCTAGGAAGTCCTTGGCAAGGCTGGGCAATACCAGTAACACCTGGGTAAGGAGTTTCTCCCTGACTCCTTCATATCCTCGTCTGAGGTGAAGCTTTAGCTTTAAGTTTTCCCACCACCCTCTCTGAGCTGAATTCACATCCTCTGTTCTGTCTCTTTTTTTCCTCTTTCTCTGTATCTACTCCCTATCTAGCTTAGATGGATAGTGTGTGATTCAGGATATCGCCAACAGCACAGGTTCAATTCCTGTTCTGGCTGGGGTAGACTTGCCCCCTGCCTGCTCACCTGCCCCATGCATGATTTGGAGGTGGGTTCCTCAAGCTATATAACTGATTGTCTCTCTAATAGAGAGAGATGTCTACAGTTCCTCATGGGCTATGACTAATCACCTACCTACTCTCTATCTCTAACTTCCACTGGCAACGCCTTCTATGTTTTACCAATGCTTCCATTGCCTGCCACTATTCTGGCTGAGTGTGGTCAATTTAGAATACATGCTGCCAGTTTTCCTAATGAAGAAAATAAGCTTTGAGTTTTGCAGCTCAGGATCGGTTGAGGCTGACGAATGGGCAGGCTGGAATTCTGCAGCTGTGGAATTGTGATTATCGGTCCCGGTTTTTTGTTCCTGCGCAAATTACAAAATGTACTCCTAATCTCACTTGTGCTGAGAGCCTGATCTCTGTTTCTGGCATCTAAAACACTAACACTCTCACAACCTCACACATTGAAATGAGCAGAGTGAGGAATTCCCACCTAGAACCATAGAAGCATACAACACAGAAGGAGGCCGTTTAGCCCGTCACGTCTGTACTGTTTCTCAGGAAGACCTATCTAATTAGTCCCATTTGCCCAGCTTTTACCTCTGAAAACGTCTCCTTTGCAAGTACAGGAAATATCCAATTCCCTATTGAAATACCTGGGCCGGGAGGAGGAGCAATGGGACATGTAACAAGCTCAGTCGAAGCCGTTCCTTTGGGATTACCGACAAAGAGGAACATCCAATCTTAAATTTCTATTTGGGGGTCCAGTATCCACTCTCTAGGCGTCAGCATACCTGTGTATAAAGTCACAGGAGATCTCACAGTGACAACAAATGAAGCACTCAGCACTGCTGTGTCTCAACGTTACTGGATCTGTGTAAATGTTCACATTGCGGCATCTGCTCAGTTTGCCTGCTGGAACAAATGATGACCATCCTGGCCCATTCCCCATCTACTGCTGTTCAATTAAACCACAGAAAGGGCACCATTGGGGATTGTCACCCCAAAGACAGTGCGAGATTGATTGATACAACCTAATGCCAGCCTTTCCCTGTTTCCTTTTACATTATTTGTTTTCAAATTTCCATAGTCTATTTAGTGGATTTTACAGTTTCTGGCTCCATAGCCAATTGTTTTAATCCTCTGTGCAAACAATTTCTTCAACTCGCAAAGCTCTTCAGACCTTCTATTCAACCATTTTCACTCCTAGATGGATCAGCCAGTTATTCAGTGCAGCTGCATTCCTTTCACTTAAACTGGCTATTCAGCCTCCTGCCTCAGGTTTATCCAGTTTACAAACCTATTGCGATGTCCAATCTCATTGTGACCTGGGGTATGAGGGCAAGATTTAACTTGTGATGTCATGGTTTGGCCTGTCCAATTGATTGGGCCCCTTAATGAAAAAGTGCTTGGCAAAAACCCTTGGGTTTCATTTAGGTTACAAAGACATGATGTGCTCGAGTGCAATGACATGTCTCCATTTGGTTAGTACTCAGAGAACAGGATCATGGCTGATGGCAGTAATGGGATTGTTTACCTTCTACCATATAGTTGAATATATACTTACAGCAGCAGGAGAAGGCTATTTAATGTTTTGAAATATTCAATTGAACTAACTTCAACACATTTTGGGGAGGAGAGAGTTCTAAATTTCCACTATTTTTTATGTGAAGAATTTCTTCGTGACATTGGGCAGAATTTTCCTTGCCCGCTGGGGTGGGGCGTGCTCGATGCTGTGAGTGGACAATATGGTGAAAAGGCCACAAATCAGTTTCAAGACGTAGTGAAACCAGTGTGCGATCATCCGCTCAGCCCGTCGATGGTGGGCCACATTTCCCGCTGTCAGACGTCGGGAGCCTCATTGTAATATATCTGCATATCATTAGAAAGCCAGGCCACCAGAATCATCCCCCCCCAACCCCTCGCTGGATCATCTGCCCATCCACTGATGGGTTTCACAACAGCATATATAAGGCTGCACTTTGAAGGAAAGTCGGAGTTGAGTACACAGTAACGTTACACAGCGCTCGCAAGGGACAGCTGTTGGACTTAAAGGTTGAGGTGACTTATGGGAGGGGCAAGGCTGCCCTGAGGTTGAGGCAACTTGTGGGGGCGGGCAAGGACTACACTGTGGTTGATGGTAGTGCACAAGCACGTACAGGGTGGTAGGGAGGGAAGCGGGCATGCATTAGGGAATCCTTGTATAAAGTGACCGTTCCTCTGCAGCTGAGACAGTTCAGGCACAGCCACATTGATATGCTTGGAGTCAGGTCTGTGTGCCCACACAAGTAACACAGGGGCATCGAAGTGTCACCAAGCGCTCCAGAGCTTTTCACCCCTCGGGCAAAGACTACAAAGTAATGAGTATTTTAGTGGACTGCAGAAAAGTTGGACGACTGGGCACATTGTACAATCTCCTTGCTAAAGATAATCATGGAGCAGTCACTGGTGGGGGCACTCACAGCACCTTGCGTGTGTCATCATTCAGGCTTGGACCAGTCTCCCCATTGTTCAGTGCGGTTTAGAGAATGCCTGTGTCTGAGCTGAGAGCACAGCATGCAGTCCAATGGGCAAAGCTGCCGCCAATCAATCAGGTGGAGTGGGGCAGAGGAAGGTGGGGTTTGGGTAGCCACGCAGTGCACTAAACTCTGGCCATCCAAGTGGTGGCCAGCACTCTCTGGGATGTGTAAAGGGGCCTTCAGCGTTAACCAGGAGTTCTTAGTACACCCATGCTAACCCACATATCTCTTGCTTTCATCCAACAGGAGGTGTACATCAGGATCATGGAGCCTGGTGATCTAGCTGTATGCCTTGTGGTGTACAGAGAGTGAAGACGACGGAGAAGAGAGTGACGGAGTCACTTGGCTACATAGAGAGCCGAGCAGCACCCTCAGGAATATGGGGTGTCTGGGGCTTCTGCACAAGCTGCTGAAGAGCCACAGCAAGCCGTCGCTGGTCGGCACTTAGCTAGACCCAGAGTCTATAGACACAGCCTTTCATCCCTGCAGATGACCGTGAACCAGCGTCACTGAAGACTGCACATGTCTAGGGAAATGGTCTCTTACATCTGCCAGCTGCTGCAGGATTTGGCGGCACGAGGACAGGGAGGGCATCCACTGCCAGTGGCCGTGAAAGCCACAGCGGCGGTCAATTTTTAGGTCAATGGCTCCTTTCAGGGCTCCATAGGTGACCTCTGTGGGATGTCACACGCCATGCACAAATGCATCCATGAGGCCATAGATGCCATCTTCGTGAGGGCACACAACTTTAAGCATTTTGCCCGGGGCCAAGAAAGCCAGAATGCAAGAGCGATTGGATTTGCCCAGATCTCGGGTTCCCTACAAGCGCCGGGTGCCAGCGACTGCACTCACGTGGCACTCAGATCTCCATCGCAACACACAGAGCAGAATTTTGCCGTTGGCGAGCAGAGGGCGGCATCCAACGTCATCCCACCCCATTTAAATTTTCAGGAAGGCGGGAGCACAGCCAAATCAGCTGTGGGCCCACCGACCTGTCATTGGCCAATTGAGGCTGTTGACAGGATCATTGAAACAATTAAAGGACCTGCCCGTCCAACCTTAAGGCTGGCGGGCAGGCCAGAAGCCCCGGCGGGGAATAGAAAAAACATGAAACCTCATCCACCGGCGGGATGAGGTTTCATGTAGGGATTTAAAAAGTTTAATAAAGTTTTAGTGTAAATTATGAACATGTCCCATCTCATGTGACATTGTCACATGAGGAGGGCATGTTAAGGACATTTTTTTTTTCTGCTTTTAATGTTTTTAAAAGTGGAAGCGATCTCCCTGAGGCAGCACTTAGCCTCAGGGAGATGTGCGCTTTTTCATGTGCATGCGAGAAAGAGCGCATTCTCGCTTTTGGGGAATTCCCCCCACCCACCGCCTGCACAGGGAGCACATAGCACTTCCCGCTGGAGGTCACGCTGGGCGGGCTTTAATTGGCCCGCCCATGTAAAATGGCGGCGGGGCCCACTTCTCCGGCGGGGATCGGCTCCCCGCCCGCCGGAGATTGGGTTGGGCCCGCCTGCCCGACAGGCAGAAAATTCTGCCCACAGTCAACTATGTCAACCACCAGGGATTTCATTCCCTGAATGTGCAGCTGGAGTGCGACCACCACAAATGTATCCTGCAGGGCTGCGCATGGTTTCCAGGGAGTGTCCACGGCTCCTACATTCTCAGTCGGTCTCAGATCCCTGATGTCTTCCAGGGTCCGCAGAGGCTGCAGGGATGGCTCCTTGGGTTTAGGGCCACCCGCAGAGGCCGTGGCTGATGATACCCGTGCAGCAGCCTCAGACTGCAGCAGAGTGAAGGTATAATGAAGCTCATGCTGCAACCCACACTTTGGTGGAGCAAACCATCGGGATGCTGAAAATTAGGTTCTGGTGCCTGGACCGGTCTGGTGGATCCCTGCAATATAGTCCACAGAGGGTGTCACACATCGTCATCGTCTGCTGCACCCTTTATAACCTGGCGCTGCAAAAGGGAGAGGAGCTGGCTGAGGAGGAGATGGAGGAGCTGGAGGTCTCCTCCAATGAAGAGGACGTCAATGGGGATGAGGGTGAGGAGGTCCTTGAAGGCGATGATGATAGCGATGAGGCCCTCGCACTGGCCAGAGGAGGAGGCATGCTCAGGAGGCCCTCATAGCTGCTAGATTTATGGAAGGTGATAATGACATGCAGTGAGGAGACACAGATATTGCATCTGTGAACTTTTGACTCTTGTCTGGCTGATGGCAGCGCACATACCCACTGTGATAATGCTCCTGTCATGGAAATGCAGTGGAGGCCCTAATAGTCAATCGATTGCAGGATGATGATAACATGCAGTGAGGACACTCCATTGATCAGCACATTAGCCTCTGAAAATATCTGACTCCTGCCTGGCTAAGGGCAGCTCACTTGTGCTCTGTGATCAGGGTCATATCATGGAGACGCAGCCATGAAACTTTAAATGCACCTAATCCTTTGTCCGCCTTCAGCACCTGACTCCTTCAGGAGCACAGCATCACCGGTCACAGATGCTGCAGAGATGGGGGCCAACCCCAGCTTAAAGCTGCTGAGAGCACACAGAGAATGACGGAACTCTGTGACAACTGCCCACAACATTCTGGCAGCAATGACCAGCACCATTGGGGTGCAGGAATCAGTAATGTGCCCAGGGGGTGTGAGGCCGGACCATCACTTTGGTCTGAAGGCTGCACAAAGCACAGGGAAGAGGCCCTGGACTAAGAGAAAAGCAAAATACTGTGGATGCTGGAAATCTGAAATAAAAACAGAAAATGTTGGAAAAACTCAGCAGGTCTGACAGCATCTGTGGAGAGAGAAACAGAGTTAATGTTTCGAATCCGTATGACTCTTCTTCAGAGCAAGGACTGAGACACCTGCCATTATCTTGTGAAGAAATTTCACATCTGAGTGACAGGAACACTGCTATTCAGAACAAGGAGCCATAGGCAAGGAGACATTCTTAGGATTTTATTTACAATAGTGAATATTATGTACAATGGTTAACACCCATGACCAGTCTGTGGCTCAGTTCATAGCACCCTCACCTTTGAATCAGAAGGTTGTGGGTTCATGTCCCACTCCCGGAAACCAAGAACTGTGAATGTACTCGAAAGAGTTACAATCTGTGACTGTTAATAACTCGAAAGAGTTACATCTTCTTAACCTTCCTAACCCTGCCACTATGTCTTGGTGCTCCCTGGACATCCACAGTGGAGGTGGAGACAGCCTGCTGACTGCTACGTCCTCTCTGTGATGACCTTGACGGGCGTCCTCTGGAGGGCCAAGACTTGGAGGGCCCTGGCCTGCTTTCGGGATCCTGCTGTGTGGCAGTGGCACCCTCCTCGGCCTGTGGAGCTGGAGCTGCCGGAGTTACAGGAAGAGGGGATTCGGATGGGCTGGACATTCCCAGAGTCACCTGGCTGGATGTCCCTGGGGTATGTGCCTGGTGATCCTCCTCCCTATGGCAGCCGCCATCCTACTAGTATTGACCTCGGTGCGTTGGCATGAGAGCGCTATCGCCTCAGACTGAAGCTGAACAGACTCCTCCATTGTGCTTTGCAATCTGAGGAGTTCAGTGGACATCCCTTCCTGAGGTTCCCGAGCTTGCCTTTGCAGCTCCAGCAACTGTAACATGACCCATTCCAGAGGTTTGTCATCTGACTCGGATTCAGCAAATTTCTGGCCTCCAGCAGTCCTCCAAGTGCTGGACACCTGCCAAGTCCCTGCCGCCGCCTGCTGTGGATCAGACAGTGCAATGTGCTCACCAGATTGTGATCCTGAGGCTACTCTAAAGCTAGTTCCCACTGAGGTGTGTGTCTCTGCGCTGGTGGAGGGTGTGGGTGAGCGCTGTGATGAGACTTCAAGGAGGATGTCTTCAGATTCCTCTTTAGAGGTTTATTCAGGGCTTGATTGGGGGCCCTGGATCATGGACACTGTCAGCTGTTTGGCAGATGTGCCTGCGAAAACAAGGAGAAATAATTAGTGTATGTCAGTGGCCTGTGAAACAGGTCACAGCGCTGAAAGCATGGACGTATGTTGCACTGCTGGATCTTCACTTGTTAGAGCACTGCCAACCTCACCATCAGCACAGGAACAGTCCAGATCCTTACCAGCCAGCTGGATGGCTCTGTTTTCAAAGTCCGTGAAGACCTTAATTTCAGGCATTCCTCCACTGGTCTGTGAGCTCTCCATCTTTTGTGTGCCAGCTTGTCCTGCATGAAATGAGATAGAGAGAGTGTAAGCAGGATGCCTGCCAAGCCAAATGATAAGTATGCCTGGCCTGTGCAGGTGATGAGTGGTGCCATGGACAGGATGAGAACAATGAAGGTGTGTGTGAGAGTGAATGGTGATGTCCCTTGAACTGACAGTGAGTGAGGTCCCTGTGGATGTATCACACTCATTTGTGAGTGTGTGAATTGAGGGTGATGAGAAGAGTGACTTACCCTGGTGGAACAGAGGAGATAATTCATCCTGTAGCAGCACTGGGTGGCTGTCCTCTTTTGCAGGGCATTGGCACTGACCACCGCTGCCACCACCTTCCAAGCCGGATTGGTGATGCTGCTGGCCATCCTGTGGCCAGAGCGGAGGTAGAGAACATCACAGCGGGCCTCCACTGTGTTCAAAAGGCACTCAGGCGCATCATTCAACCGGTGGGCTGCAGTCTTCTTGCCTTTCAGGGTCATGTCTTCCATGAAGCAGTCCTGGGCTGGAAGCACTGAGAGGTGTGGGCGCGCGGCTGCGCTTTAAGTATGGTGCCTGGCCTGAGGAAGTAGCAAGGTGATGACATGGTGGGCGAATGAGAGCATATCCATTATCAAAATGGCATGTATCCCAGGAATACATAATTAATGCAGCAGGATTGATATGATACAACCGGAGAAGCCACCGTTGCAGCTGGTGGGTATAACATCATTTTTCCTGCCCACTACCACACATAGTGCAAATCTGGGACAATTCCGACCACTATCCCTGAGTGGCCAAGTTCTAATTTAATGGTTATTCTTCAATGTTCTGCAGTCCACTGTTTTTCTCTGTCTACACAATCATATCCTTCAATCACCTTAAATACCTCGCTTAGATCACTTAGGAATCTTCTGCACTTAAGCAAATGCAAACAAAGGACTACATTTTTCCCTTCAAGGTGGGAATCATGAGTCAAGCCATTTACCGGCATTGAGATACCACTTCCTGAATGCCATGCCCACCTATGCTATTTCTATGTCAGGGTGGAAAGGGCAGATTGGGGTTCAGGGCCACCGCCTCCGGAAACAGACGAAAGCTGAGAACAGAGGCTGGCAGATACTGAGGCAGGCAGGTTAGAAGGCCCACCTTCATTCACAGGAACATCAGTCCAGTTCTAAACCCGAGCATTGAGCACCCTAGCTCTCAGTCCCTCCATCCCCCCATGCTCTCACGACTGCTCCGTATCCCCATGCCTCCTCCATACCCACCATGCTCACTGAGCCAGTATCCACTATGGACAGAACTCATGAATCCTATAATAACATTTGGGAAGTCTTTTGAGTTGCTTATAAAACTGTCAAAATCAAAAAAACTTTAGTCCTCTTAAGAGCTCAAAAAACTGTCAAACACACAGCCATTCAAACTTCACTTGAAAAATGTTAATCCTCTTAAGTGCTCATTAAATTGTCAAATAAACAAACAGCCATTCAAAAACCTCTTCAAACAAACATAATCCTATTCACTGCTCATAAAACTGTCAATCAAAACAAAGTCCCCATTGCTACATCAACAATCCCTGCTAAGCTAAATGCATGAGTCACAGTATAAAGAGTGAGACCAGTGGCAGAAACGCAGTGAGAGTGGCAACAGTTAAAAGGGCAAGACCAATAGTAGAAACCAAGTGAGAGCAGAATCAGTTTAATAAATAAAGCCAGCAGTGGAAACACAGGTGGCAGTAAAAAGAGTAAGGAAGACTGTGTAAAGAGCAAAGCTACCTCACTCAAAGAAAATCAGAGTATGACATCACAGGGAAACAGGTAAGCAATTTTGCCTGTGTAAAGGAGGCCTATCACCATGTGGGGAGACAGCACGATAAACCTTCCAGGTCTCCCAATAGATTCTGGGATTTACAGAAGAGTGGGAGCTGAGCGCCTGGAGCTGTGTGGGATTGGGCTGTCCCAGAATTGAATTGAGGTCACAGGACAAAGAGTCACATGGGGTGAGTTTTCTGGTTAGTTTTAATTTGATCTAAATTGATCAAATATAAAGCTAAGCTAATTAGTAATTAATTAGTGCAGATACTAAAAACTAAAGCAAATTTTATAATTTATCATATAATTACAATCAGTGCTCAATCAAGCAGATCTAAAGGATAAATTTATAATTAAATAACAAGGGACAGTAATGTTAAACAGTCATAATTTTTCAGCGGCAGGGCATCTTGGATCCATGGGGTGCCCATCCTTTTCCATGTGGAAACTCCAGGATGCTTCCCATATCCTGGATAACTATATGTGCAGGAAGAGTCATCGGCTACAGCAGCTTGAGCTCTGGGTTTCAGAGCTTGAGCAGCAACTGGCATCTCTATGGCACATCCATGAGGTTGAGAGCTTCTTGGATAGCATGTTAATAGATTAAGGTATGCAGGGAGAGAGGGAATAAGTGACCACCAGGCATTCATGAAGGGAGAAGCAGGTAGTACAGGAGCCCCTGAGTGCATATCACTCTTCAACCAGTATTCAGTTCTGAATAGATGAAAATGATGGTTTATCTAAGGAGTTCAGTCAGAGCCAAGGCATGAAGAAGACTAGAAGAGCAGTAGAGATAGGAAATTCATTAGTTAAGGGAACAGACAGGAATTTCTGTGGCAGCAGATGTGAATCCAGGATGGTAGAGCGATTTACTAGTGCTATTGAAGAGGAGGATTCAAACAGACATCATAGGAGTGTGAGAACCAGGATGTTAATCCTAGAGAGGAATACCAAGGTGCGCAGTAAATTGGGAGAGGCAGATAGCACTGGAGTAGAAAATAATAAGGTATTAGGTGGGATCAGAGTAAAAGGGAAAGTAATAAAGTCTAAATTAGGGTTGTTGTGCATGTATGTGAATGCACAGAGTGTGGTAAATAAGGTTAGTGAGCTGCAGGCACAGATAGCTACGTGGAAATAGAATGTTGTGATGATAACAGAGATCTGGCTTAAAGAATGATAGCAATGGTTATTAAATATTCCTGGGTACAGGATGTTCAGGAAAGAAAGGGAAGCAAGGAAAGGAGGAGGGGCGGCAGTATTGATTAAGGGGAGCATTGCAATCAGTGCTGGAGAGAGAGGATGGCCCAAAGCGGTCAAGGACGGAATCTATTTGACTAAAGCTAAGGAACAAAAAAGGTGCAATTTCATTGCTCTATTAGCCACCCCGACTAGTAGGAAAGATGTAGAGTAATACATTTACAGAGAAATTTCAGAAAGGTCCAAGAATTATTGAGTAGTTTTTTATGATCAGGTGAGAAGGGCGAACTGACTCCTTTCTATTCAATCTCCTCAGTTGGTCACAACAAAGGTTTAAGTTTCTTTATCATGAGGATATTCCTTTTCCAAATCAGAAAGTATTTAACTATTTAAGCTGTCAGAAATAAGGAGCCAATAAGGGTTCCTTGATTCAAAGAAAGAGCAAATTTATTAACCACTAAACACAAGAAAAATAATAAAGACGTGACATCAGGCATTCAGCCCTCATGCAGTCATTTGGGCCCACACACACACACACACACACATATACACAAATACAGAAAGCAGAGATAAGGAGAGTTAGAGTCCAATAAAAAAATATACAGTTATTTGTCCTTTCATTGTCCTTGTGGTTAGTTGGTTCCTTGGATGCGGTCAGATGTAGAAGATGCTGTAATTATTATGAGATCTCAGTTCGCTGGTAGATTTCTGGTAGTTGGCTTTGTGACACACTTTTATTCCAAAAGCAAGAGAGGATGAGAACACCACATTAAGCCTGTTTCCTCTGCTGAAGTCTTTCTTGTCACCGTCTATGTCACTTGCAATCTCTTGCTAGTGGATGGGCAGCCTTGCCTTGAAATACTTCACCCATTGTGTATTTCCAAGAGGTTTGTCTGTGGCAGCCATTGTTTCATTATCTAGTACTTTACATTTTTAATGTCTCTTCCTTATACAGTTAGAAGTTTCAATGAGTGTCTGGATTATGGGAAATGGCTCTCTCTTCACACTTCCCTGAGGGTGATTTGTTTGTTTCTCACCTCCACTTCGGAACATGGCCTCGCATTTTTAAGCAGTTTGTTTTATTTCAGTTGAAGTTGCAAAATTTCCAGTCAGTTGAGAGTTTAAAAAAATCATCTTTTCAAAAATAAAGGGACATAGCCTCATGACACCTCCCTGTCACAAGAAAATAAAATGGGATTCACTCGCATTTCATTACAAGTATAAAAACAGAAAGCAGAAAAAAAGCATATTCACTTCCATTCACTCTATTAATCTAATTGCATCCATCCTGTTCTACTGTGCTTTTGATATCCAGAGGACCCTAAATTACATTAGACCCTGGATAATATGTTCTTACATTGCTTTCTTCCTTTTCAGGTGGTTGGTTACAAACAAAACCTGTCCTCATTTGAAAAGCTCTAAAGTTGCTTTTTTTGGCATGATGATAAATTTGTCAGTAAGCCTGTCCCTGTTCCTTGCTGTAACTCTAGATTAAGTATCGCCTAAGGAGTGTGGTTGGGTTACCTAGCTGTTAGCTCCCAGATTGCTGGTAACAGCCAAGTTGCTCTGGGTTACCTGTTAGGGGTATTCTTTGCCTCCCACCTGCCCTGTCTTTATGCTGCTTAGCACAGAGGCTTGTAATATGCAAATACTTCTGATTGCTAGCCTGGTCTGCTCTGATCGATTTTAACCCCTCATTGTCCACTTCTATAACCTCTATAATTTATTAACTCAAACCCAGGCACTTTTACAAATCTGATTTCTAGGAGGTTCGTGGGCTGTAATTTGATTTATGCCTCCTGTAGGAACTCTGGATTAGCGTCTGGCACTTCAATTTTACTGAATTTTCCATCAACTCTGTCCTGGCTGAGGTTTAAAAGCTTGGTCTGTTTCATTTTGCTTATCAGTGGTTAACCCTGCATGAGTTTTATTAGCTATTCCCCTTGCGATCTCCACAAGTATCGTCTGCGTTGGGGTAGGCTCTCTTCTCTTCCTCTTTTGTTTTGGGAATGGGTGTCCCCTAATCCGTTCCATGACCCCTGGAGCACTACTGCTCCCAAGTGAATGTTTAGCTCCTGCTGTACTCCCCTGAGGCTCTTCAAATGAGTCGGGCATCAGCCTCACTCTTTCTTGGCCTATTTGGAAACTTCCCTGGCCTCTATTTAAATCTCCCATGAAGGTGTCTGCTAAACAGATCACTGGCTCTCTTCCTTCCTCCTTTTTAACCCTTATAGGCCGCTCATGGACCTCTTTTATTTCTGCTGGCCTGGCTTCAAGGCCTGTAAATTCAAACGGCTGTTCCTCAGCTACCACAACTCCCAGGGATTCTATCCTGAGGCGTTTTACTTCTACTGACCTAGTTTCAACCTTCTGAAGTTCCAGTAGCTCTTCCCTAGCTACTGCAACTCCCACAGGTTCCATTGCCCCCCGTTGGACTTCCGAACCTCTCACAGTTCCCTGTACTCCTATAGATTCCTGATGGCTTTCTCCAGCCTTTTCAGCCTCCCTGGACTATCACTGACCTTTCATGAGTTCTCTTTTCCAGCCTGCCTCGGCTGCCTCTACCTCCCTATACAGACATGTAGGGCAGAATTTTGCCCTTGATGGGCGTGCGGGCCCCACCGGCTCAGCGGCTGGTGGACAGTCGACCCCCGCCACTGAAACGAGGCCCGCCGCCATTTTGAGTGGGCGGGCCAAGTAAGGCCCGCCCAGCGGTCTTCCCGAGAAGAAGCACTATGCGCTTCCTGTGCTTGGGGCTGGGGGAGGGATTCCCCAGCTGTCAAAGTGCGCTCTTTCGCTCAGCACTGCTCCCTGAGACTAAGAGCTGTCTCAGGGAGATTAGTGACAGTGCACAAAAGTTAAAAAAAAGAAAAATAAAAATATTATTAACATGACAATGCCACACGAGATGGGACATGTTAATAAAAACGACATAAACGTTATAAAAGTTTTTAAAAACGGACATGAAACCTCATCCCACCAGTGGATGAGGTTTCATGTATTATCAGAAGCCCACTGGGGCTCCTGGTCTGCCCGCCAACCTTAAGGTTGGACGGGCAGGTCTTTAATGATCTTAATTAGCCTGTCAATGGCCTCAATTGGCCATTGACAGGTCGGCGGGCGGACAGCTGATTTCGCTGTCCGCCTGCCTTCCTAAAAATTTAAAGGGACCGGGATGACGTCGGGGGTTTCTCCCGACATCATTCCGCATCATTTTTCTGTCGGCGAGCGGGCCCCGCCCCCAAATTGCCAATGGGAAAATTCTGGCCGTAGTCTTATCTCCCTTTCTTGCTGACTTCTTTGGAAAGTTTCCTCTCTCTCCCTTTCTTCTCTATCTTTTGCTCTTTCCCTAGCTTGGAATTGTAACTCTATTCATCCCAGCTGTATTTTCGTTAATTCTATCTTTTCTTTTTCACTTATTTCAGGTTTGCCATCTAATTCTCTGACCACAAGTGGTAACATTTTACATTTCCTGATTTTCGGGTGAAACACTAACTCCAATTCCTTTGCTGTATTTTTTAACTCCTCAACGGACAGAGCCTTTAAACCCTCAAAAGTAATTTCCATCTGTTCTGAAAGGCACGGGCGTCAATGTGGACATTTTAGCACTTTAGTATTACAGACCAAAGAAAACCTCCTGCAGTTTTTCAAATTGCTTTTCAAAGATCAATGTACAATTGATCAGTCCAATTCTTTTGTCAGTCTGTGGGAACAATTCTGGACATGAGCCCCCAATTTGTTATGATCAGGTGAGAAGGGGTGAACTGGCTCCCCTCTACTCAACCTCCTCAGTTGGTCACAACAAAGGTTTAAGTTTCCTTTTTCCTTTTCCAGGTCAGAATATATTTAACTATTTAATTTGTGAACAATAAGGAGCCAATCAAACAAGATTTTCTTGAGTCAAAGAAAGAGCAAATTTATTAACCACTAAACCCAAGAAAAATAATAAAAATGTGACATCAAGCATTTGGCCCTTATGCAGTCATTCGGGCCAACACATACACACACACACACAGACACAAACACAGGTATCATAAATAAGGGCAGTTAGAGGCCAACAAAAAAAAAGTTAAAGAATATACAGTTAAGTGTCCTTTCATTGTCCTTGAGGCATAAATTTTAAACATTGCAGCCAATTTAGATTAGCTGGTTCCTTGGACGCAGTCAGATGTAGAAGATGTTGCAATTATTACGAGATCTTGGTTCACTGGTTGGTTTCTGGTAACTTCTCGAATCGAGTGATACACGCTCATTCCAAAAAAGAGAGAGGGTGAAAACACTGCCTTAAGCCTCTGCTGAAGTCTTTCTTGACACCGCCTGTGTCACTTGCACTCTCTCTCTAATGGCTGGGTAGCCTTGCCTTGAAATACTTCATCCATTGTGTATTTTCAAGAGGCTGGTGTGTCTCTGTGGCAGCCATTGTTTCAATATCCAGTACTTTGCATTTTTAATGTCTCTTCCTTAGACAATTACGAATTTCAGTGGATCTCTGGATCATAGGAAATGTTTCTCTCTTCACACTCCCTTGGGGGTGATTTTTTTGTTTCTTACTTTCACCCTGGAATGTGGCCTTACATTCTTAAGCAGTTTGTTCTGTCACAGTTCAAACCACAAAATTTCCAGTCAGTTGAGATTTGAAAAATTATATTTTCAAAAATAAAGGGGCATAGCCTCATGACAAGTTATAATAGGGACTTTAATTATCCGAATACAGGCTGAGACAGTAGTACTGCAAAGGGCAGAGGAGCAAGAGTTCCTAGCATGTGTCCAGGAGAATTTTCTGTATCATTATGTTTCCAGGTCAACGAGAAAGGGGGCATCGATGGAACTGGTTTTCGGGATCAGTTGGGACAAGTGGATCAAATGTCAATAGGGGAATATTCATGGGAGAGTGATCATTGTATCATAATATTTAGGTTGGCTATGAAATAGGACAAGAGACAATCAGAGTAAGAATAATTAATTGGGAGAAGCTAACTTCAGTGGGGTGAAAATAGATCTGGCCCAGATTAATTGGAAGCAAAAATTGGCAGGGAAACTGTAATTCCACAATGATATAGTCAAGGTATAATTCCCACAAGAGGGAAAGGTAGGCCAAACAAATCCAGAGAACTCTGGGTCATGCTAGATATGGAGAGTAAGATGAAGCAGAAAAAGGGTGCTTCCAACACATGACAATATTTTGCATCTGCCTTTACCAAGAAAGAAGATGCTGCCCAGGACATGGCGAAAGAGGAGGAAGTTCAGACACTTCATGAGTTTTAAGTTGATAAGGAAAAGGTATTGGATAGGCCAACTGTAATTAATGTTGATAAGGAACCAGGATCAGCTGAGATGCATCCAAGGATACTGAGGGAGGTGAAGGTGGAAATTGCAGAAACACTGGCCTTAATTTTCTAATCCCCCTTTTATACAGAGGTTGTGCCAGGAGATTGGTGAATTGCAAGTGCTGTGCCATTGTTCAGAAAAGGGTGTAAAGGTAAGCCCAGCAACTGCAGACCAGTCAGTTTAGCCTCAGTGGTGGGGAAGCTTTGAGAAACGACAAAATTAATAGTCGCTTGGGCAAATGAAGATTAATTAAGAAAAGCCAGCATGGATTTGTTAAGGGCCAATCATGTTTAGCTAACTTGCTTGAGTTTGTTGTTGAGATAATGGAGAGGGTTAATGAGGGCAAGGTTCATGTGATGGACTAAAGGCCATTTGATAAAGCGTCACACAACAGACTTGTGAACAAAGTTAGAGCACATGGAATAAAAGGGACAATAGTAACATGGATACAAAAGTGTCTGTGTGTCAGGTAACAGAAAGTAGGGTGAACAGTTGTATTTGGACTGGAGAAAGTTATATCATGGAGTTCCCCAGGGGTTGGTCTTAGGACACCTGCTCTTCCTGATATATGTTAATGACCTAGACGTTGGCGTACCCAGCACATTTCCAAAATCTGAAATCAGCACAAGTCTTGGAAGTATTGTGTGCTGCGAGGAAGATGGTGTTAAACCTCAAAAGGACATAAACAAGTTGATGGAATGGGAGGGCAAATGGCAGATGAAATTTAATGCAGGGAAATGCAAAGTGATTCATTTTGGTAGGAAGAATGTGGAGAGACAATATAAAATAAAGGTACAATTGTAAAGGGGGTACAGGAGCAGAGCGACCTGGGTGTGTATGTGCACAAATCATTGAGAGTGACAGGACAGGTTGAAGGAGTGGTTAATGAAGCATACGGCATCCTATGCTTTATTAATAGAGGCATAGAGGAAAAAGCAAGTAAGTTACACTAAACCTGTATTAAATACTGGTTCAACCTCAACTAGAGTACTATGTCCAGTATACTTTAGGAAGGATGTGAAGGCTTAGAGAGTGGTTCCACAGATGAGGGACTTCAGCTACATTTATGGATTAGAGAATTTGGGACTGTTCTCCTTGGAAAAAGGAAGGTTAAGAGAAGATCTGTTTGAGGTATTCAAAATCATGAGCAGTCTGGACAGAGTAGATATGGAGAAGCTGTTCCTATTGATGAAAGAATCGAGAACCAGAGGGCAGATTTAAGCTGATTGGCAAAAGAAGCAATGGCTATATGAAGAAAAACTTTCGTACACAGCAAAATTAGGATCTGGAAAGCATTGCCTGAGAGTGTGGTGGAGGCAGCTTCAATCATGGCATTCAAAAGGGAATTGGATCATTATTTTAAAAGGAAACATTTGAGGGCTGTGGGGAAAAGGCAGGGAGTGGGACTACATAGTAGCTCTTGCAGAGAGTCAGTAGGGACATGATGATCCAAACTGCCTCGTTCTGTGCTGTAGATATTCTATGATTTTATGAAGCCATTAGAGGAGTTTGGAACTCAGCCAAGCATTCATAAATGGAATTACATTGCACAGCTGAATAAACAAAGCCTGCAGAGCTGAATATATTAAAGCCTCTTGAAGTGTGGAACAGATGGTGATCAAAGGCTGAATAAGTGGCTGGACTGAATACACTAAAGCTTTTATAGTAGTTTGAACAGATGGCTATTTGTTTCAATGCTTCAAAGGTGGGACAGATGGCTAGACTGTGAGTCAATGTAAACATTAAAGCATAGGGTCCAAGTGACACTTTAAGATCTGAATCTCAATACTGTTGAATGCAGGAGTGCACTTTATCCATGGATGATATACTCTAATGCATCTGAAGATTTTCACAATGCTGGTCAATTTAATGGTAATTTACCTTTTAAGCACAAAGGCTTCAGTCACTGCATTAAAAAGATAGTTAACTTATCATACAGCATCTAATTGTGAATTATGAAGTTGCAAACGATTATTAAACTTAAATAAAAACAGAAAATGCTGGAAAAACTCAGCAGGTTTGGCAGCATCTTTGGAGAGAGAAGCAGAGTTAATATTTCGAGTCCAGGTGACTCTTCAACTTTGCTGCCAGACTTGCTGAGTTTTTCCAGCATTTTGTTTTTATTTCAGATTTCCAGCAGCCACAATATTTTGTTTTTAATTTTAAGCTTGCCTGTCTAAAGTTTCCCCATTCCTGAACAGGCTTCCCCCATGGCTCACAAGCCCTTTGGCCTGATATGATGCACACAGCCTTCATAAACCTACGTGTCTTGCTGAAAATTTCAAACTCCAGGAAATGCAAAGTTTAAATATACAGCTACATAGAAGTCCCAACATCCATTTTCATGCACATCAGATTACAACCCATCATGTTTTCTATGCTGGAAAGTGGTAGCTGGCGGAAATTTGGTTGCAATTTTAAAATTCCAGTATACACCGCCTCTTTATCCACCTGCTTAACATGGGTTTGTACTGTGTTGAAACCAGCAAAATCCAGCCTATAGTCTATGTAACCTGTCCTCACACATTAACCCATTGCAGCCTTAGTATAATTCTGGTGAGGCTTGGACTGTACCTCCACTAAGTATATTATGACTTTCCTGAACAGTGACAGCACTCTAGATACAAAATAACCAGTGTTTTAAAGAACTGTAGCATAACTTCTATCCATTTCTATTCTAGTCCTTGTGGGATGAAGATGAATATTCCACCAAGCGATTTTTTGACCTGTCTGCTGCTTTAATGGTTTCAGTAACCATCAGTAAACAGGCCCAAAGTTGTCATGATAATAGCTGATTATGATTGTGGACTCCAGTATTAGATACTATACATTACTCTATACTATATACAGGGTCACCTGACCTGGGGTTGAAGGTCAGATAGCACATGTTGGAGCCTGTCTTGATAGAATTCAGACACTGCAGATTTGTGTTCATGTTAGGAAAATATGTTATCAATAAAGTTAGATCAGCTACATTGTCAACGGGCTGTGTGCATCATTAAAAAAGGAAACAAGAAATAAGACTTGGGTAAACAATGCCATGGGAGTTCTACCAAAGAAGTTAAGCAATTTACTGCAACATATACCAAACAAGGAATAAGCAATAAATTCAGGGACTGGTGGCTGTCTGTTAGTAAGGGACAACAGTGAGGTGCCTAAGAGTGCGGCTGAGTAACCATTGTTAAACAAGCTCCAAGCCTCAGGCAACCTATGAATAATGTCATTATTCTGCCCTACTTTGCATCAATATTACTGTGTCTGTTAAACTATTCAAATTGCTCATTACAGTAAGTCCTCATTTAAAGTTGTTACATTCTTGGAGAGTGCAACTTTAAGTGAAACGACTTTCCACAAATCAGATTTTCCCATTAAAACCAATGGACCTTTCTCATCAGGAAAAACATTAAAACATTATATCCTGTAAGTTGAAGTGCCATATTGGTAATTCCTATATTGGTAAATAAAGTAACTTTTAAAATAAAATAAATTTTAAAATTGAAAAGAAATACAAATAATAACTTTCTACTTACAAAAAAATAAACAAACTACTGCGGATGCTGGAAATCCAAAACAAAAACAGAATTACCTGGAAAAACTCAGCAGGTCTGGCAGCATCGGCAGAGAAGAAAAGAGTTGACGTTTCGAGTCCTCATGACCCTTCAACAGAACTAAGTAAAAATAGGAGAGGGGTGAAATATAAGCTGGTTTAAGTAGGGGGGTGGGGTGGGGGGAGAGAAGTTGGGGGGTGGTGGTTGTAGGGACAAGCAAGCAGTGATAGGAGCAGATAATCAAAAGATGTCACAGATAAAGGAACAAAGAGGTGTTGAAGGTGGTGATATTATCTAAGAGAATGTGCTAATTAAGAATGGATGGCAGGACACTCAAGGTACAGCTCTAGTGGGGGTGGGGTGGAAAGACTGACAGGGCATTACAGGTATAGATTTAAAAATAATGGAAATAGGTGGGAAAAGAAAAATCTATATAAATTATTGGAAAAAACAAAAGGGAGGGGGAAGAAACGGAAAGGGGGTGGGGATGGGGGAGGGAGTTCAGGATCTAAAGTTGTTGAATTCAATATTCAGTCCGGAAGGCTGTAAAGTGCCTAGTCGGAAGATGAGGTGCTGTTCCTCCAGTTTGCGTTGGGCTTCACTGGAACAATGCAGCAAGCCAAGGACAGACATGTGGGCAAGAGAGCAGGGTGGAGTGTTAAAATGGCAAGCGACAGGGAGGTTTGGGTCTTTCTTGCGAACAGACCGCAGGTGTTCTGCAAACTGGTTGCCCAGCTTACGCTTTGCAGAACACATGCGGTCTATCCGCAAGAAAGACCGAAACCTCCCTGTCGCTTGCCATTTTAACACTCCACCCTGCTCTCTTGCCCACATGTCTGTCCTTGGCTTGCTGCATTGTTCCAGTGAAGCCCAATGCAAACTGGAGGAACAGCACCTCATCTTCCGACTAGGCACTTTACAGCCTTCCGGACTGAATATTGAATTCAACAACTTTAGATCCTGAACTCCCTCCTCCATCCCCACCCCCTTTCCGTTTCTTCCCCCTCCCTTTTGTTTTTTCCAATAATTTATATAGATTTTTCTTTTCCCACCTATTTCCATTATTTTTAAATCTATGCCTGTAATGCCCTGTCAGTCTTTCCGCCCCACCCCCACTAGAGCTGTACCTTGAGTGTCCTGCCATCCATTCTTAATTAGCACATTCTCTTAGATAATATCACCACCTTCAACACCCTTTGTTCCTTTATCTGTGATATCTTTTGATTATCTGCTCCTATCACTGCTTGCTTGTCCCTACAACCACCACCCCCCAACCTCTCTCCCCCCACCCCACCCCCACCTTAAACCAGCTTATATTTCACCCCTCTCCTATTTTTACTTAGTTCTGTTGAAGGGTCATGAGGACTCGAAACGTCAACTCTTTTCTTCTCTGCCGATGCTGCCAGACCTGCTGAGTTTTTCCAGGTAATTCAACTTTCTACTTACCTTCCGCTTGCCACCAATCCTGCTTCCCAAACCTCCTGCTTGTCATACATCCCAATCCTTGATCTTCCTTCTTGCTGTGACTATTCAGTTTGTGTCTATGCTGTTCCTTGGCTCTCCCTCTCACTGCCAACCCTCCGGGCACATGGCCTCTGCTGCTCCCTCTCACCGACCCTCCATCTCGCAGAACCTTCCTCTCCCTAACTCTCCCACTCACCACTTCCCTCTCAGAACCCTTGCTGTGACAGAAAGCTCTGGAAATGAGGGGCAAGAGGGAGGAGGGCAACTTCAACTTGCAGGGGGTGAGTCGTGAACCGGAGGATCAGCAGCAAGAGAAAGGGTCAGGGAGCAGCAGACACTGTTCCAAAATGCTGCCGATCGGGTCCCATGGCTCTACATGAGACCTGGCACAAAACAACTTTAAAACAAAACTCACAACAGTAAACCAGAATACAGGTCCCATTAAACGACTGACATTAAAGCATAACAACTTAAAACAGGACAACTTAAAACCGGGACTCAATGTATAAGTTCCATAAATAATAATACAAGATAACCATGATGAGATGGACCTTTCAATGTCCAAAACTTTCCGCTAATTGTCATTGTTTGTGTTCCCATCAGAAAGTAAACCAGTTCAGTCCTTCTACCTGACAGTGTTCACTCCTAGATAGATCAGGCCGTTAATCCAAATCAGGGCAGCTCCATCCCCTTCCCTTAAATGTGTTATTCAGCCTCCTGCCTCAAATTTATCCAGTTTACAAACCTATTGTGATGGTCGACCTCACTGGGACCTGCACTGAGAGGGTGAGGCTTACACTGTGATGTCACGGTTTGACCTCTCCAGTTAAGGGGACCACACCTTGAAACAGTGTTTGGCAAATTTTATAATTAGAGAAAGGCCATTCAGGAACATAATCAGGAAAAACCCTTTCACATTAAAGTTAGGAGAAATCTGGGACTTGTAGCCGCCAAAAGGCTGTGAGTGCTGAGGGATAATTGAAGCTTTCAAGACTGAAATCAATAGATTTTTGCTGGAGAGGGTATCAAGAGGTCTGGAGCAAAGGCAGATAAATGGAGTTGAGGTACAAATCAGCCATAATCTAATTGAATGGAAGAACAGGCTCAAAGGGCTAGATGGCTTACTCCTGTTCCTAATGTTCCTATATAATACATTATTGAAAACCCTATTGATCACTCTGTCCTGTCAAAGAGGGAAATGTAGCCCAGTGTGTCTGGATGCAATGTGAGCACTCGGATGTGAGGTAAAAACTGGCATTGTGACCTCCCTGATGAGGGACTGCCACTTACTCCATGCATAGGAACCCAACAGATGAGGGCGTGGGGTCTGTTCCAAGCTGCCATCATGTGTTCAAAGCTCCTGGAAAGGCTGTTCAATTAACACCAACAACCTCTTGTGCATGGTTCCTTATAAATGCTGGTCTGCAAAAGCAGAATCTCTTTCCTCCACCCTCCACCCACATATCTCTTGCTCCTCATTGAGCACCTTCATTTGCTCTTGTTCACTTTTGATCTATTAATTTCCCATAAATTGAGCATCTCAATCCAACCCTCATGCTGGATGGATCTGTACCACTGCAGGTGGGAGAGAGAGTGAGAAAAATTAGATTTCTTGAGATTAGTGAAAAGTTTATGCAAAGGATTGATATCAGAAACAGAATTGTTATGAACACTAATTTTTTTAAATTGTTTTTTGGTATGTGGGTGTCACTGGCAAGCCAGCAATTGTTGTCCATCCTAATTGCCCTTGAACTGAGTGGCTTGCTAGGCCATTTCAAAGGACAGTTAAGAATTAACCACATTGCTGTTAGTCTGGACTCACATGTAGGCCAGACCAGGTAAAGACAGCAGATTCCTTTCCCTAAAGGACATTAGTGAACTCAATGGGTTTTTACAACAATTAATGGTAGTTTTATGATCACCATTACTGAGACTAGCTTTCAATACTAGATTTTATTAATTGAATTTAAATTCCACCAATGGTGGGATTTGAACCCAGGTCCTCAGAGCTTTAGTCTGGGCCCTTGGATCACTAGACAAGTGCTATTACCACTATATCACCATCTCCCCTGATGAAGCTAATTGGGTAATGGTTATGAGTGGAGTTTCTCAGGATCCATTTCTGCTCATCACTTTTCTTTTTGATCCAGAAGTGGATTAAAAAGGATATTCTAAAATCACTGTTGATTAATGCATGTGGATTTAAAATTGTTGAATGGGCAAATTGTGGGGCAAATATTACTTTACAAAGACATTACAGTGCAGGAACAGGCTGTTTGGCCAAGTTAATACCAGTATTCATGCTCTGTGCGAACCTCCTCCTGTTAATGTTGCAGTCCTGTCACCATGCAAGTGAGAGCAGCTATTACTAATTGGGGAAAGGTTAGGGCACGATTTTTAAGTATATAAGAACCAGTTTCCACCTGTGTGGGGAAAAATGAAAAGGGAGTCTGTACCTCTGCTTTTGGGGGTTTTGTAAATAAACCTATGTTAAAGAAAGATGGATTATTCCTTTACTCAGTGAATGAGCAGCGAATTATAACATACCCACCTTATTTCATCTCACCTATTTTTTTCTCTTTCATGTATTATTGACCTTCGCCCTGAATGCATTAATGTGCATCAACTACTCCAAATTCTTCCCATTCTCTAAGCAAAAAAGTTTCTTCTAAATATTTTATTGAATACTTTGGTACATTTCAATTTTAATACATCTTATTATTATCGCCTTTAGCTCAGGACTCCACCCACCCCACCTCACAACCCCCAACCCCACCAAAAGTGGAAACATCTTCTCTACATCTGCACTATCAAACACTTCCACAAATTTAAATTATTTAAGTACACTGTGTTTTAGATTCTATTGGTAGGACCTCTGAGGCAAATGAAAAATAGTCTACTTGGGCTTTGGTACATCCAAGTGTGGAATATTGCAACTAATTTTGAACCCCGTGCTTGAGAAAGGACATTGAGGCAATGGCAATGATGCGGAAAGGATATTATCAAATCTTCAAACTCTTAATTTTCAGGATAGACTGTGAGAGTTGGAGATTACTTGTTCAACCATCACCCCTGTGCTTGCTAACCTACCTCCCCTTCCATCAACATCTCACATTTAAAGTTCTCCGAGTTGTTTTCAAACCCCATGCTATGGCCCTACTCCTCCCTATCTCCAAGCCCACATGTCCCTGAGGTTTCTGTGCTCCTCCAGTTCCAGCCTCTTGCATGTTGAATCAACTGTTAGTTAACCTACATATTTCTTCTATTGTTTATAATGAGATGCTTGGTACAAGCATGAAAGACTTGCTGGTGGAATATTTGGAACAGACTTTATTCAGACACAGTAAAGCTGCACAAGGAGTACAAAGGAGCAGCTTCAAATTTCTCTCTCTTTTGAGCTCTCCAACTAACTCTCGAAATCCATTCTCCTTTACACATCTCAGTTTTCCACTTAATTATTTCAGGCACATTTCACAAATAAGATCTCAAGATTTATCAGTTCTCAGTTCCTTTTAATAACAGTTTATTTACATGAACAGCCTTGCTTACTGCAAAAGTATTTCCTACAAACAAGACATTGTACTCAGTCTGTTCTAGGGACCTGTTGAGAACAGTTTATTGAGAGCACATTTACACAAACATCTACTCTATATGGTTAATTGGCCACTGCCTTGGTTTATTATGCTAATCACAAAAGTTATACATCAATCATGCATGATCAATGTAATCCCAGTCACTTATTTCCTTGCAGAGGCATTCCTTGTCAATGATAGACATTTGAAGTAAAACATAATACATCCTTCCTTTTCATTGACACCCCATTGTTTTCCTGTCAGTTTGATTAATAACCCTTAATATGAGCAACTTTGCGCATCCCTGATGTCCATCACTCTACTATTAGTAGCAATGAATTCAGTTGCCCAAGCCTTAAGCTCTGAAATTCTCTCCTTAAACCTCTCTGCCTCTCTCTCTCTCTCCCCCTTTAAGACAATCCTTAGTCTCTTTTGGTCACCTGTACTATTGGGCCAAGTTTTGCTGTAGGAGCGAATCTAACAGTGACTGCTGTTAGTTAGACTTGTCTTTGCAAATGTTTTGACATTTTTTTGTGCAACAAGTTGCTGAAAGTACCAGCTGATAAAATTGCAATGAGGAAAACCAATCATCTGGGACCTGAGTGAAAAGGACAAGCAATTGTGTATCTCCTAAAAATCATATTGACAGATGCAAACAGTGTAAGACTGAGAAAGAAATGCAAATTAAAGTGAGTGAATTAAATGTCAATTCAGGTACAGAATGAGAAATAAAGACAGAGAAAACAATTAGATTAAGAGGGAAAACAAGAAACAGAAAGGAAAAGTTAAAAATGTTAATTTTATATTTGACAGTTTTACAATTTCCAACAACAATTGAAACCTGAGGGGATGAGGCTACACACTCATATAGTTATTTTTCAGTGCCAGAGAGTTTGTTTGGCAATAGTTAACAGTTATTACTTTATTAAAAGGGTACTTAGCCTGGGATGGACAAGACTTAACTTTCTTTGGTATGTTTAACTACCATCTACCACACAAATCCAGTAACTTCACAATGCTCAATGCATTTAAACGTAGGATTGCCAACCCTCCAGGATTGGTTGGGAGTCTCCAGGAGTAGAAGATCAATCTCCAGGATCTGGAGAAAGAACATCAGGACAATAAAAAAGGATTGTTTTTAATGTCATTTTCTTTGAACATTTCTCTTTACCAGATATAAAAATATAGAAATGGGGAAAAAAAGCTGTATGGCCGATGGCAAGCATCATCCAATTGGGTAATGAATCCTTTTGCTTTCCAATTGGCATAGGAAGGCAGTGCATCACAAGGATGGATATTTTAGCTAAATGATAGCTGGAGTGTGGGGGCAAGTCATATGATGAAACCTCCAGGAATACACAGTTAGCAACCCTATTTGAATGGTGAGGTAAACAACAAGATGTTGGGGTTAATCCTGTGCTGCTCCTGAGAGTGGGGAGCAAGGAGGGTGGGGAAACTTAACTGAGCGGGAGGCCAAAGATCAGCTTCCCGACTGTAGGATGAACTTTTGCAATTAAGTTCAGGGAAGTTTGAAGGTGTGTCAAGCTTCCTGATGGCAGGCATTGGGAAGTGCATTTGCATGCCGTGCATTTCATTAAAAGGCCAGCTCACCAGAATTAAGTTTCCTTCCCAATTAAGTTATTGGTGAGCGAGCATTACATGCCTTCAGATTTATAACTGCATATAAGTGGCATGCAGCAGGCAAGGCAGTCAGCTTGCTGGAGTTGGAGTGAGCAGCCACTGTTTTTATCCTGTTTGAGTGGTGACAGTCTAAGGGGCATGGGACAGGGAGGCTGGACGAGTGAGGGAGTCGAGGGCAGGGGCGAGGCAAGGTAGAGAAGGCAAGGCTTCGGGGACATGAGAGGGAGGGAAGGGCCTTACATGAAGGGTGTGGGGTTCCTGTGAATGGGTGGTGAGGTTGGGGTTTCCGGGAGAGAGATGGTCTTAAAGGGCGGTGTCAGAGCTGCCTACTATGGGGCCCTGGAGGTTGAACTGAGGGTACTAGGCAGCAGAGAGAACAGTCACAGTGAGCGGGGAGTGGGATGTGGTAAGGTGGCAGGTCCAGGGTCATGGTCAAGTAGTGGATGATCTCATGGGGTGTTCACAGAAATGGACAAAACAGGTCCATTTTGGGGTCAGAGTCAGGGTGGGCATGGGGATGGCAACAGGGAAGAGAACGCATGTGGAGGGTGATAGGCTCAAGCATAATGAAGAGCAGTTCAAGGGTAATAGAGGGGAGGAATAGTTATATTGGTTAAGGGTGATGGGGGTGGGATGTTAGTGGGTGACAGGGGAGGGGAAGAAGTTGGTGGAACGTGTCTGGAAAGTTACATGCACCACTGTCTTAAGGCTCTTCTTCACAATACAATTGCTCTGTACGTGTGAATATTCGAAGTGGGAGGAGGGTCTTTTCAGGTGGATGGAGCTAAAGTTGAGCACAACTGGCTGACTAAAGGGACACCCTAACAATCATAAGTCAACTGGATGAGAACCATGCTTAGGTGTTCTCTCTCTGGTGAAGCCCATGCGGCAGCGGTTTGCTCCCTGACTTATGGGTCTCATAACATCGAGATCCAAGGAAGCCGGGAGCTGCAGTAACATCTGAGCTGCAAGGCAGGGAGGCAGGAATGCAGGGGGGGGAGGAGGAATGGAGGGAGGGAGGCAGGAGCTAGCTCCCTGAGGCCTGGTGGGGGCGGGGCAGGGGTGCGGCGGGGAGGTGGGTGACAGCAACGTGCTGGCTTAGAACCTCAAGGGTCGCGGGTAGGTGGTAATAGCTGATAATGGGTTGGGTGATACATCTATGATGGCAAGGCAAGGGTCCCTCAAATGTGTCTTGAGGGTGATGGAGGGAAGCCCAATAGAATTTGAGGGAGGGTGCACGGACATGGCTTTCATTATCCTGCAGTCTTTATGCACATGGATGGATAAAGGAGAGGAGAACTCATCTGCAGTCCTCCAGGATGGTCTTCACCATGGTGGGGTGGCGGGGGATGCCAGGGATAGACCGATGCTAGGTTCAGGGCTTCCCATTGGCTGAAATGCTCAGGGCTGGCGGGGCAGCTTCAAAGAATATACTGACTAGATAGATCACTGCAATTTGTTCACAGATCACCTCAGGCCTACATGATGTTGGATCCAGGCAGCCCTGCACTCTTGCTAGCTATGGTCCAGCTGAGGACGAAACACAAGGTGTTGACTTCCTGTCCGCTCTGTCATTGTCCTTCTCATGCAAGCATATCTAATGAGCTGACCAGCGTGAGATCGCGCATGGCCAGCTGTGCAGCCCATGAGAGGAAATCACTCTCACTTCCACTCCCACCTTCCAATTTATACTCCAGACCGGAAGATTTCACCTGTCGTTTTTGCAAAGCTAACATCTCAGACAGCAAATTCCAGATTTTTGAGTTGAACACTTGTCTGAGCTTGCCAAAAGCTGTTGTACCATTTGCACAAAGTTAATGGTAATTGCCATTAACCTCAACTTTAGTTTGGCAGGAAAATCTGGACCAATGCCTCCCTTTAGATTTGCTTGTGCCAACAGGGAGATGGCGTAGTGGTACTGTCACTGGACTATTGCTCTAGAGACCCAGGGTAATGCTCTGGGGACCTGGGTTTGAACGCCACCATGGCAGATGGTGAAATCTGAATTTAATTTTAAAAATCTGGAATTAAAAGTCTGATGACCATGAAACTGTTGTCAATTGTTGTAAAATCCCATCTGGATCACTAACGCCCTTTAGGAAAGGAAATTTACTGTCCTTACCTGGTCTGGCCTACATGTGACTTCAGACCCACAGCAATGTGGTTGACTCTTAAATGGCCTAGCAAGCCACTCAGTTCTCAAGGACAATTAGGGATGTGCAATAAACGCTGGCTCTGCCAGCGATGCCCACATCCCAAGAATGAAAAAAAATTACCTGCAAAGTATCAGTTCTGTGAGCTTTCTCAAGGCATCTCCTGCTTCTACTCTCCCCAAACATCTCCTACTTCTACTCTCCCCAAAGGCACACAGGAACAATTTCAACAATATAAGTGGGAAATCCACTTGTCAATCTGAGGGGACTGCACCAAGAAATCAGCCACAGAGGCATCAGAAAGTAATTGCTGTTCAAACTATACCCTTGCAGCCCATCCCTAAGTTCCATTCTAGTTAGAATTTACGTATTGTCCAGATAGATTTTTTTGTCATCTATATGGACTGTTATCTTTTGTTTGTCCTTATAGGTGTACTGATATTTTCCTAAAATGCATTTAATTTAACAAATGTTAACACCCTGAAAAGGAGAACATTAATACTTCAACTACACCCAACATTTGCCTGGTTATAACAGATACAGCCCGAGCTTCATATGATTTCTCAAATGAAGAAGGTGGCACCAAAAAAAAGTATTCCTTGTGGGACAGCATAGCAAGAAGAAAATCTTAATTACAAATTCTTTTCTGTTTGTCAAAACCATCAAGCCTAACCTTACAACTCCTGGATTATTATTAACTGCAATCGCTTTCATTAGCAAAGATCAGTGTATGTACAATAAAATGAAATTAGTGAGTAAAAATCATTTTGTTGGCACAAGCATGGTCAAAGTGGCAACTGTTGGAAGATTTATGTTCACTGTGTTAATGCAAACCCATAAATCAGACATTTACAGCAAACAGAAACAGCCAGATGTGTTTTATTAGATGTGTTATATAAAAGTAGCATTAATAAAAACAGGCTTGACTTAAATAAATATCGCAGCATGTGAATAAATGGTCACGGAATAACCACAATTGGTCACGAGGTTGGAGATATCAACATTTTTAATTCATTCTTGGCATGTTGGGTGCCACTGGCAAGACCCAGCTTTTACTGCCCATCTCCAGTTGCCCTGACAAGTTGGGCAATAAATGCTCGCCTAGCCAGCGATGCCCACATCCTGTGAACGAATTTTTTAAAAAACTGAGTGGTTTGCTTGTAGGACAGTTAAGAATCAGCCATGTTTCTGTGGGGGTGGAATCTTATAAAGGCCAGATCAAGTAAGGATAGCAGGTTTTCTTCCCTAAAGGACATTGGAGAACCAGTTGGGTGATTATGACAATCCAATAGCTTCATCATTTCTTTATTTTCAGATTTAAAGAAAACTGAAGCCAATACTTCAGGCAGCCATGGTGGGATTTGAACTTGGATTCGCTGAGCACAATAACATGACTCCTGCACCATCATACTTCTTCCATACCTTGCAAATCTAATCCAAACAAGTTGACAGATTGCTGCCTTATAAAGTCAAGGGCTTTTCAAGAAAAACATCAAACCTCCATGCAGAGTTCACTCAGGGCAGAGAGCTAGGAAGTGTGATCTCTGAAGTGTTGCTGTAAAAGCTACATAGACCTGACCCAAGGATTGGAGGATAATCTTTATGGTAAAGTATGTGATATGGGAAATTCAATCAATTTACGGATCAGTTACCATTTTGTATTACATATCATTGTTTATTTTACTAGAAGCCCCTTACAGCTGCTAAAACCCAAATATTTTAACGTGTTTTACTTTCCTTGGTAATTTCTGACATGCTTGAAATCCAGAATTAACATTCACAATTAAAATGCTGCGTTTCAAAAATTCAGTATTCCAACGTTAATGACTATGGCAAAAACTGCACTTGTGCCTAGTTAATAAAGGATAGTCGACGAACGAGGTGAGAGACAGTGTCAGGCTAGAAGAAAAGCCTCACACAAATGTAAAGAAAAGCCGAAGTCCAGCAGCCTGTTAAAGCTATAAAAAGCAACAAAGGAAAACAAAGCGAAATGCGCAAGAAGAGGTTATGAAAAAAAAGCTTGTAAAGGATATCACAAATGTTCCTATAAATATTTTAAGAGAAAGGGGAAGGTAAAGGGGAACATGAGCCCAATAAAGACGGTTGCAGGAGAGACTATAGTGGATATTAAGGCAACAGCAGGCATGTTACGTAAATATATTGAAATCTGGTAACTACAGATTAATATCAGTTGTAGCGAAGTGACTAGAGCCTGTCATTAGGGACGAAGTGACTGAGCATTTGGACAGGTATCAAGTAATCAAAGAGAGTCAGCATGGATTTGTGACTAATCTAGTTGAACTTTTTTGAAGAGTTCACCAGCATTAAAGATTGATGCAGGAGAAAATATTAAAAAATTATAAGGTGGAAAGGGGACTGTTAATGGGTGATGTCTATATAAATTTCCAAAAGGCACTTGATAAGGCTCTGCACAAGAGAATTTGGGTCACATGGAATTGGAATTTACCCTAATAGCATGAATCAGTAATTGTTTAGGACAGTGCTGTCTAATAGGATTTCAATGCTCACCAAACCTGCAGTGATCAGGTTACCATATTCACCCTATGATACAAAATATATGCAATATTAATAAAAGAAAGGCAAAATCTTTTGAAAATAAGTTTGTGAATTTAAGTGTCAGCAATCAAGACTGATACATTCACTAGCAGGGCCAGAACAGTTTCAAAAGGGTTTTATATCCAAGCATGTTTACACTCTCAAAAGGTGGTGACAATCTGTTAAATGAAATGTTCCGCTTCTGACAGTGAACTCCTATTTTATTTCAGAAAACTAAATTCCTTCATGAGTAAACTGTCCCTATTTTATCTGAATTGATATATCAGCTGACTCGGGGAAAGAAAAGAAGTGACAAATCTCTACATATTGGCTTCTGCGGTCTGACTCTTGCCTTGCTTATGCTCTGTTGCTTGCCATTTCTGAACACAACACCCAGACATTTGATAGACCATTGGCTCATGGACAACCTCCTGTAAACTCTCCTATTATGCCAATAGCACCCTATCCCTTTCATCACTCATTTCAGCAGGGTGAAGGCTTTACACATTTGGATGTTGCTGTACCATCCCAGCTGCCCAAAATTGCACATTTCAATCCTCACTGGCAGCCATGCAACTCATACACATCAACTGCTTTGCAAAAACTGCTAACCGCCTGCTAAACAAAACCAGGTTCTTCAGTTAACACCCCATCTCACTGGATTCCCCAAGAAAATGTTGACAGCAATCAGACCACTGTCTCTTTGAAGGCTGGCCCTGCTTTCACAGCTCTTAACACAGTGGTCCCACAGATCAGAGTGTATCATTTAGATTCACCCAGAGAGAACAGGAACAGAGAAGACAACAAAAACGGTGGACTACTTTCCTTGTTTCCAGGTCACTAAGAACCTGACAACTGTGCTATGTTCTGATAAACATAGTCACAGTCAAAACAATATGTGACTCCTGTCTAACAGCAATGTGATTGATTCTAGCTTGTTCAATTAGGGGGAATGACAAATAGCAGTCAAGCAAGTGATATACATTGTCATACCCACTGCTGCACATTAACACAACTCAGTATTGTCCGGTTCCAAAAATGAAGAGTGTCAATTCTGTGACTGATTCACCATATGAGTGAGTGGCAAAAATATCGGACAGCATTACTATAGGAAGTAGTAGGCAGAGAGCAGGCTTGTACAGCCCATGGCCTGGGATCCACAAGCCGACCCTCTGGAGCTGACCCCTCATCCGCCTGGGTCAGGTGAAGTCCAGACAAGGCAGAGTAAGGAAATGCATCTCTTTACAGCATCCTGAATATCTCCTCAGTAAGATGTCCAAACCTCCTAAGCCCTGGTGGCGAGTGAGTGACTCTGAGTGAGTGAGGTAAGTCCATAAGTCTCTGTGAGTGGGTCTGTGTGAGTGGGTCTGTGTGAGTGGGTTTGTGTGAGTGAGTGAATCTGTATGAATGAGTGAGTCTGTGTGAGTGAGTGAGTTTGCGTGAGTGAGTGAGTCTGTGTGAGTGAGTGAGTCTGCGTGAGTGAGTGAGTCTGCGTGAGTGAGTGAGTCTGTGTGAGTGAGTGAGTCTGTATGAGTGAGTGAGTCTGTGTGTGAGTGAGTTTGTGTGAGTGAGTGAGTCTGTATGAGTGAGTGAGTCTGTGTGAGTGAGTGAGTTTGTGTGAGTGAGTGAGTCTGTGTGAGTGAGTGAGTCTGTGTGTGTGAGTGGGTTTGTGTGAGTGAGTGAGTCTGTGTGAGTGAGTGAGTCTGTGTGTGTGAGTGGGTTTGCGTGAGTGAGTGAGTCTGTCTGAGTGAGTGAGTCTGTGTGTGTGAGTGGGTTTGTGTGAGTGAGTGAGTCTGTGTGAGTGAGTCTGTGTGAGTGAGTGAGTCTGTATGAGTGAGTCTGTGTGAGTGAGTGAGTCTGTGTGAGTGAGTGGGTCTGTGTGAGTGAGTGAGTCTGTGTGAGTGAGTGAGTCTGTGTGAGTGAGTGAGTTTGCGTGAGTGAGTGAGTTTGTGTGAGAGAGTAAGTCTGTGTGAGTGAGTGAGTCTGTGTGAGTGAGTGAGTCTGTGTGAGTGAGTGGGTTTGCGTGAGTGAGTGAGTGAGTGAGTGAGTCTGTGTGAGTGAGTGAGTCTGTATGTATGAGTGAGTGAGTCTGTGTGAGTGAGTGAGTCTGTGTGAGTGAGTGAGTCTGTGTGAGTGAGTGAGTCTGTGTGTGAGTCTGTGTGAGTGAGTCTGTGTGAGTGAGTGAATCTGTGTGAGTGAGTGAGTTTGCGTGAGTGAGTGAGTTTGCGTGAGTGAGTGAGTTTGTGTGAGTGAGTGGGTTTGCGTGAGTGAGTGAGTCTGTGTGAGTGAGTGAGTCTGTGTGAGTGAGTGAGTCTGCGTGAGTGAGTGAGTCTGCGTGAGTGAGTTTGCGTGAGTGAGTGAGTGAGTTTGCGTGAGTGAGTGAGTTTGCATGAGTGAGTGAGTTTGTGTGAGTGAGTGGGTTTGCGTGAGTGAGTGAGTCTGTGTGAGTGAGTGAGTCTGTGTGAGTGAGTGAGTCTGCTTGAGTGAGTGAGTTTGCGTGAGTGAGTGAGTTTGCGTGAGTGAGTGAGTTTGTGTGAGTGAGTCTGTGTGAGTGAGTGAGTCTGTGTGAGTGAGTGAGTCTGTGTGAGTGAGTAGCTGTGGGTGGAATTTTCCAAGCCCGCTGGCGGTGGGTGTGATGGGTGACATGCACAGAAAATATGGTGGGACCCACTTCACGACGGCGTGAAGGCCGGTTGTGATCTTCCGCTCAGCCCACCAACGGTGGGCCACATTTCCCGCCATAAGTCGGCGGGGAGATAATTGTAATACATTAGCATATAATTAAAAGGCCATCCCGCCAGGCTCTTGGAACCCCGCCGTATTGTCTGTCAGCATCGGCAGGAAAGCACGCCGACGTGTTTCACAACAACACGCAGACGACGTGCACTTGCGGCCTTCACTTTGGGGGACCTGAGGTGAGTGAGCAGCAGCGTTCTCTACAGCTCACCAATTGTTTACAGGCCTCAGGGGCACCAGCGGGCAGGGGAAACTGATGCCTAGCCCCGGAGGTGACCGCTTGAGGGGTGGGAGGTGTCCGGGGACAAGTGCTGGCCAACCTTGGAGGCGACTGCTGAGGGGGGCTGGAGGGTCAAGTGCTGCCCTGGCGCTACATCCTGCGCACAGGCAATCGAGGTGGGGGGCAGATTAAGTGAGGGACGTGGCCTCACATTAGGGACACCTGTATAAACTGACCATGCCTCTGCAACTGAGATAGATCAGGCACAGCCAGTGACATGATAGGCTTAAGCTCCTAGCCTGCCCACCCACAGAGGCACCAAAGGGCCACCAATCACTCCATACCTTACCCACCGCCCCCCACCCCCCACCCCCCACCCCACCCCCCAGGCACAGACTTCGGATCCGCCACGACTTTACTGGACCGTGCAGCAGTTGGACTGCACATATTGTAGAATCTCCTCTCCAACACTGGCAAATGGAGCAGTCACTGCTGGAAGCGCTCACAGCCTCTTGCAATCTCAGCATCCTGGTTTGGACTAGTGTCCCCCATGTTGCAGGTTGACAGGGCAGCCACGCAGCGCTCTCATCTCTGGCCATCCGAGGGGTGACCAGCACTCTCCGGGAAGCATTCAGGGCCAGGGAAGGTGCTAAATACAGCCATGATAACCATGTCTCTCTCTCTTTCATGCTGCAGGAGGACCACGTCAGGATCATGGACAAAAACAGAATTACCTGGAAAAACTCAGCAGGTCTGGTAGCATCGGTGGAGAAGAAATCAGTTAACGTTTCGAGTCTTCATGACCCTTCGGCAGAACTGAGTATAGTTAGGAGAAAGGTGAAATATAAGCTGGTCTAAGGTGGGGGGGCGGGGGGAGAGAGAAGTTGAGGGTGTGGTGATTGTGGGGATAAGCAAGCAGTGATAGGAGCAGATAATCAAAAGATGTCACAGACAAAAGGATCAAAGAGGTGTTGAAGGTGGTGATGTTATCTAAGAAAAGTGCTAATTAAGAATGGAAGGAAGGACACTCAAGGTACAGCTCTAGTGGAGGTAGGGTGGAAAGACTAACAAAGTTTTAGTTTTAGATTTAAAAATAATGGAAATAGGTGGGAAAAGAAGAATCTATATAAATTATTGAAAAAAAAGGGAGGGGGGAGAAACAGGGTGGGGATGGGGGGAGGGGGAGTTTAAGATCTAAAGTTGTTGAATTCAATATTCAGCCCGGAAGGCTGTAAAGTGCCTAGTCGGAAGATGAGGTGCTGTTCCTCCAGTTTGCGTTGGGCTTCACTGGAACAATGCAGCAAGCCAAGGACAGACATGTGGGCAAGAGAACAGGGTGGAGTGTTAAAATGGCAAGCGACAGGGAGGTTTGGGTCTTTCTTGCAGACAGACCGCAGGTGTTCTGCAAAGCGGTCGCCCAGTTTCCGTTTGGTCTCGCATTGTCATTGTTTGCTGCACCCTTCACAACCTGGCGCTGCAAAGGGGCGAGGAGCTGCCTGAGGCGGAGATGCATGTCTCCTCCGATGAGGAAGACACTGACGGGGATGAGGGCGAGGGTGTCCTCGGTGGTGATGATGATGGGGATGAGGCTCTGGCATTGACTAGACGAGGCAGGTATGCTCAGGAGGCCCTCATAGCTGATAGATTTGTGGAGGACGATGACAACACGCAGTGAGAACACTCCATAGATCTTCACATAGCCTCTGAGAATGTCTGACTCCTGTCTGGCCAAGGGCAGCTCGCTTGTGCTCCATGATCAAGGCCATCTCAGAGACGCAGCCATGAAACTTTAGACTCATCTGATGCTGTGTCTGCCTTCAGCACCTCAGCCCTTCAGGAGCTGGTGCACAGCATCACTGGTCACAGATAGTGTGATGAGGGACAGCCCCACTTTAAAGGTGCTGAGAGCGCACAGAGAGAATGACGGAACTCTGTGACCCCTGCCCACTACATTCTGGCAGCAATGAACAACACCACCAAGATGTAGGTATCAGTAATGTTTCCAGGGAGTGTGAGGCTGGACCAACACTTTGGTCTGAAGGCTGCACAGAGCACAGGGAAGAGGCCCTGGACTGAGACTCCTGCCTTTATCTTGTGCAGAAAGGTTTCACATCTGAGTGACTAGAACACTGCTCATCAGAACAAGGAGCCACAGGCAGAGAGACATTCTTGGGAGTTTATTGACAATAGTGAACATTATGTACAAGTGATTAACACCCATGCCCCAGCTGTGCAACATGGAACAGAGTAACATGGTGGGTATGTTACTAGACTAGCAATCTGAAGGCTGGCCTAATAACCCAAGTTCAAATCCTGGTGAGGAATTTAAATTTTTGCGGCCTTGTGGAGTACGTGGACCGTGCCTATATAGGGTGTTGTAGGCTGCACTCCCTTCTCAGTTATTTAACAAAACCTTTTACTGTTGATTTGTTTGCACTTCAGTCCCCACTCCAGATCTACAGGCACCTGGTGCGGAGGGGGGGCAGGGAGGGAGGAGGGCCTCCTCGTGAACCTGCTCCTGGGCCTGGCAAAGTTGGCCAATTAACAGGTCCAGACAGCGGGCGATCGAAGGGGTTGTTCCACCCAAATGTCTGCCCCTCTTCCGCGGCTATGTTCGCAGCCGGGTGTCTCTGGAGAGGGAACACATGGTATCCGCTGGCACTGTCGAGGCCTTCCATACTTGGTGGGCACCGCGGGGACTGGGGTGTTTTATTGACCCTGTTAATCACATTTTGGTTTAATGTTTGTAAGTTTCCTTTAAATTTTGTCTTCATTTTTGCAGTTTCCCGAACTTAGGGGCTGCTTTTACTTTGTCCTTGATTTTGTTAATTTAGGTTATTTGGTTGACTCAAAAGATTTAATTCTCCTCAACTTTCCTAACCCTGCCACTACATCTTGGTGCTCCCTGGACATCCACAGCAGAGGCGGAGGTTGCCTGCTGGCTGTGACGCCCTGTCCTGATGACCTTGGCAGGCGTCCTCTGGAGGGCCGAGACTTGGAGGACCCCGGCCGGCTTTTGGGGTCCTGCTGTGTGGCAGTGACACCCTCCTTGGCCTGTGAAGCTGGATCTGCGGAGGTCACAGGAAGAGGGGAGTCAGATGGGACGGTCACTCCCCAAGTCACCTGGGTGGATGACCCCAGAATGTGCACCTGTTGATCCTCCTCCCTATGGGTGCCCGAGGGCCCCTGGCTGACTCTGTGAGCGGAAGGGGTAGCTAGAGTGAGATCGAGCTGTCCAGAACCCCTCTCGCGTACACACTGTTGGAGGCCATCTATGGCATCAGCGATGGAGTTAAGGTCCCGCAGCTGTGCAGGAGCGACATTCTGGACTAAGATCTCCATGGCAGCCGCCATCCTGCCAGTGTTGACCTCGGTGCATTGCAATGCCGGCACTATCATTTCAGCCTGAAGACAGACGGACTCCTCCATCATGCCTTGCAACCTGAGGAGTGCAGTGGACATCCCTTCCTGATGTTCCCGAGCTTGCCTTTGCAGCTCCAGCAACTGTGGCATGACCGAGTCCAGAGGTTTGTCATCTGACTCAGACTCAGCAACGTTCTTACCTCCAGCAGTCCTCCGAGTGCTGGGGACCTGGGAAGCCCCTACCTCCGCCTGCTGTGGATCAGACAGTGTGATGTGCTCACCAGATTGTGGTCCCAAGTCTACTCTAAAGCTAGGTCCCACTGAGGTGTGTGTCTCTGCGCTGGTGGAGGGTGTGTGTGATGGGACTTCAGGGAGGATGCTCGGAGGCTCTGGGTCATGGACTCCGTCAGCTGCTTCCCAGATGTGCCTGTGAAAGCAAGGAGAGATAATTAGTGCATGGCAGTGGCCTGTGAAAGAGGACACATCACTCACAGCATGGTTGTCTGATGGATGTTACACTGCTGGATCCTCACTTGGTAGAGCAGCACCGACCTCACCATCAGCACAGGACAGGTCCCAGTCATCGCCGGTCAGCTGGATGGCTCTGTTTTCGCATTCTGTCAGAACTTTGATCTCCAGCATCCCTCCACCTGTCTGTGACCTTTCCCTCCTGTTGTGAGCCAGTTTGTCCTGCATGGACAGAGAAGGGGAGAGTGTATCAGGACTCCTGCCAGGCCAGATGATAAATATACCTGGCCTGTGTGGGTGGTGAGTGGTCCCATTGACGGGCTGAGAACAATAACGGTGAGTGTGAAAGAGTGAATGGTGATGTCCCTTGCACTGGGTGTGTGATGGGTTTGTGAGTGTGTGAGTCGAATGTGATGAAAGGAGTTACTTACTCTGGTGGAACAGAGGAGATCATTCATCCTTTTGTGGCACTGGGTGGCTGTCCTCCTCTGCAGGGCATTCTCACTGACCACCGCTACCACTGCCTCCCAAGCCAGGTTGGTGACATCACTACCCATCCTGCGGCCAGAGCGGGAGTAGAGCACATCCCGGCGGGGCCTCCACAGCATCCAGCAGTCGCTCAAGGGACCCGTCGTTGAAGCGGGGGGGCTGCAGCCTTTTTTCTTTTGCGATGAGCGCTTTGCTGGTGGCTACCTTTTAAAGATGGCGGCCGGTGTGATACAACAGTGGGGTGAAGGCGAGCGGGTGAATGAGAGCCCGCCCGCCATGGAAACAGCGTGTTTCGCGGGAGTGAATATATAATGAGGTGGGTTCAGGATGATACGGCGTGAAAACCCACCATTTTCATTGGCGAGTAGGATCCATTTTACATGCCCACTACCGCACTTAGTGCAAATCTGGGAAAATTCCACCCTGACACTATGTGAGTAAATGAGTGAGTTTGGGTGAGAGAGTAAGTGATTGAGCCCTGGCTGAGTAAGTGAATCTGGGTGTCAGAGAGGGAGCCCTGGGTGAGTGAGTGAGTGAGTCTGGATGTGAGAGTCAGTGAGTCTGGGTCAGGGTGAGTAAGTCTGGGTGAGAGAGTGAGTGAGTCTGGGTGTGAAAGTGAGCCCTGCGTGAGTGAGTTGGTCTAGGTGTAAGAGAGAGGGAGCCCTGGGCGAGTGAGTGAGTCTGAGTGAGAGGGAGTGAGTCTGGGTGTGAGTGAGTGAGTGAATCTGGGTGTGAGTGAGTGAGTGAGTGAGCCTGAGGGTGAGAGTGAGCCCTGGGTAAGTGAGTGAGTCTGGGTGAGAGAGTGAGTGAATCTGGGTGTGAGAGAGTGAATCTGGGTGTGAGAGAGTGAGTCTGGTGAGGGTGTGTCAGTCTGGGTGAGTGAGTGAATGTGTCTGGGTGTGAGAGAGTGAGTGAGTGAGTCTGGGTGTGAGTGAGTGAGTGAGTCTGGGTGTGAGTGAGTGAGTGAGTGAGTCTGGGTGAGAGACTGAGTGAGTGAGCTCTGGGTGAGTGAGTGAGTCTGGGTGAGTTAGTGAGTGAGCGAGTCTGGGTGAGTTAGTGAGTGAGTGAGTCTGGGTGAGTTAGTGAGTGAGTGAGTCTGGGTGAGTTAGTGAGTGAGTCTGGGTGAGTTAGTTAGTGAGTGAGTCTGGGTGAGTTAGTTAGTGAGTCTGGGTGAGTTAGTTAGTGAGCGAGTCTGGGTGAGTTAGTGAGTGAGTGAGTCTGGGTGAGTTAGTGAGTGAGTGAGTCTGGGTGAGTTAGTGAGTGAGTGAGTCTGGGTGAGTTAGTTAGTGAGCGAGTCTGGGTGTGAGAGTGAGCTCTGGGTGAGTGAGTGAGTGAGTCTGGGTGAGTTAGTGAGTGAGCGAGTCTGGGTGTGAGAGTGAGCTCTGGGTGAGTGAGTGAGTCTGGGTGTAAGAGAGAGGGAGCCCTGGGTGAGTTAGTTAGTGAGTGAGTCTGGGTGAGTTAGTTAGTGAGCGAGTCTGGGTGTGAGAGTGAGCTCTGGGTGAGTGAGTGAGTGAGTGAGTCTGGGTGAGTCAGTGAGTGAGCGAGTCTGGGTGAGTTAGTGAGTGAGCGAGTCTGGGTGTGAGAGTGAGCTTTGGGTGAGTGAGTGAGTCTGGGTGTAAGAGAGAGGGAGCCCTGGGTGAGTGAGTGAGTCTGGGTAAGAGAGTGAGTGAGTGAGTCTGGGTGAGAATGAGTGAGTCTGGGTGAGAGAATGAGTGAGTGAGTCTGGGTGTGAGAGTGAGCTTTGGGTGAGTGAGTGAGTCTGGGTGTAAGAGAGAGGGAGCCCTGGGTGAGTGAGTGAGTCTGTGTGTGAGAGAGGGAGCCCTGGGTGAGTGAGTGAGTCTGGGTGTAAGAGAGAGGGAGCTCTGGGTGAGTTAGTTAGTGAGCGAGTCTGGGTGAGTTAGTGAGTGAGTGAGTCTGGGTGAGTTAGTGAGTGAGCGAGTCTGGGTGTGAGAGTGAGCTTTGGGTGAATGAGTGAGTCTGGGTGTAAGAGAGAGGGAGCCCTGGGTGAGTGAGTGAGTCTGGGTAAGAAAGTGAGTGAGTGAGTCTGGGTGAGAATGAGTGAGTCTGGGTGAGAGAATGAGTGAGTGAGTCTGGGTGTGAGAGAGGAAGCCCTGGGTGAGTGAGTGAGTCTGGCTGTGAGTGAGTGAGTGAGACTGGGTAGGAGTGAGTGAGTGAGTCTGGATGAGAGTGAGTGAGTGAGTCTGGATGAGAGTGAGTGAGTGAGTCTGGATGAGAGTGAGTGAGTGAGTCTGGATAAGAGTGAGTGAGTGAGTCTGGATGAGAGTGAGTGAGTGAGTCTGGATGAGAGTGAGCGAGTGAGACTGGGTGGGAGTGAGTGAGTGAGTCTGGATGAGAGTGAGTGAGTGAGTCTGGCTGTGAGTGAGCAAGTGAGTCTGGGTGAGAGCGAGAACCCAGAGACTGGGAGTGAGCTGGACACACACACACCCTGCCCTCCTCCTCCTCCTCCTCCCTCTCCAAAAGCCTATCCACAAAGCAGGCCAGGAGAGGGGGAATCACAGGTTGGAAGACAATCCGCTTCCAACTCCCGCTTTCATATGAAATCCACCAATGCTAGCACAGAGTGTGTGCCAGCTGAGGCTAATGCAAGGTCAGTGTTAGTTAAACCCAATTCCTTAGCTTGCCGTCCACCCACCCCCACCCCCATCCCCAGCCCTGCCCCGGTTCCCACCCATTCCCTGGTGACCAGGACTTAGGGCCTAGTCTGTCTCTCTCTCCCTCCAGCTGTACTTCTAAAGTGAGAAGGCAAAAAAGGTTTTATTGATTAATTCTGCTGCTTGACACTTTCTAACGGTCATTTTTATTAATTATTCTTTCTTTAAATTATCAATTTATTGCTTTGACATTGATTTTTTTAAATTCACGTTTAACGTTGTGCCAATCCTTATCCTGCAGAAATTTGCTCATCAGCCCCTTGAGTGAAAAATGGGGGCCCCCCCAGGAAAAACCGGTTGGACAAGCCTGTGTTAAAGAGATCATTCTCTGATTGGCAGGTTGGGCCAAGTGGTCTTCCCGAGATCTGCACAGAAGCTTCAGCTTTTCACTATTTATAATCAATGAGTTGGATGAAAAACTGAAGAGTTGCAAATCTAAGTTTACAGGTGACTCAAGTTTGGAGGTTCTGTAGATGGGGGAGCAAGAAGTCACAAGTATATGAAATATTCCTTTTTGGATTCTTTATAAAATGAATAGCCCTCCAATGATTCTGATGTATTTTAACAAAAACTCAACAAGGACTTAAGAAAGTGATCATGCTCATGGCGTACAACAGAAGCAACTCAATTAACAACAGAGTTGCATAACCTGCACGCTCCATTGAAATCGCATTGGCTTTTAAATTAAGTAAATTAATATTGCCAGGTTTCTTTGAAGAAATCCTTAATTATACATTTAAAAGTAAATTCATTATCAAAATAAAATAAACATGAGGTATATTTAGAGGTATTTTGCATTCCGGAAACTTACTCCACTTTTTTTTTTCTCTTTTAATGATCTGGTGTGTAACAGAAGCATTTTCTGCTGTGTTTTTACCTCATAAAATTTCCTACATTATCACAGTGACTTACATTCCAAAAGGACTTCATTGGATGCAAAGCACTTTGCGAGGTCTTGAGGTTGTGAAAGGCATTGTATAAATGCAAATCTTTTACCTTTTTTTTAACCTACGATGTATTTGTTAGCTATATACTATCACGGGGTTTTTCAAATCATTTCTAATGTTATACAAAGTGAAAATTTCCCTCCGATTTAATTTTCTAAATGAAATTGAAGGAAAAGCCCCAAGATATTTGATTATGGGTCAATGTTCTGCCTTTGAGTGAAACTCCAGCAACTCCTTGAATCTATCCATTTTGCCAGTGTAAGGGAGCACGTCACCATTGTCAGTGCCACATCCATTCACCAGGACAATACCAAGTTGGAGTGGCAGCAGGTGATGCGGAAACATAAATAAACACGACTAAAGCAACAGCTCCTTCAAATTATACCTCATCCACCTACAGGAATGGAGAGAGCACAGAATGCAATCTGCAAAAATCCATCAACAAACCTGAAGCAAAAGAGAATAAGTGAAATGCACACAATCATTCGATATTCACAGAGCCATGAAAGGTCTTTGACAGCATGAATATTTCAGAAGAGAAAAGGCAACATAGAAACTCAGCTACCTCATTATACTGAATATAATATCAACAGTGAGACTACTTGCACAGTTTTGGTTCCATTGTTAATGCTTCTGAACCCAACTCCTCCCCCACTCCTCTGCATTGTCACCATTGTGTGACTGCAGATTTTTTTTAATACACTGAAAAGGTAATATGAAGTTGTGAGAGCTTAACAGAGTTGTGTACCAATGCAGTCTGCACTTCGCTTTAATATGATTAATGGCTGGGAGCTGCAGAGACAGCAGACAAGGAACCGCGGTCAACTGGGTCGGAAGCAGTTGCTGTGAAGCGTACGGCAGGCAAGACTGCTGATTAGCGAGGTTTCAGAAATGATAAATAACAGCAAAGAAAGTGTGCCTTCTCGAGGCAGAACTGAGAGTGGGGATGCTGCTATCAGCTAACTTGTAGCCCGGGTTCTTTAGTGGAATTATTAACAAGCTCCAGTCACTCTTTGTGAGGATAATGGGGAAGTAGGCGAAGAATAAACATTACAGCACCATATTCGAAAACGGAGAAGTTAATTATGTTTAACTTCTAGGAAAACACAATTCAGGCTAGTGCGCAAGTTTCACATCATCAACGTGCAAGCGATTAATTGTTTCCTAGAACCATGTTTACATTTGAGTTCAAATTAAAACTGCCATGGTCAATGTTCTGAGTTGAAGCTAATTGGAGTCTGTGCCCTTCACAGTAAGGGCAGTCACCACTGTTGTACCGATACCGCTACAGTGATTCGAGGTCACCACATCAGTGAAGCTCAATACGTACAATGCCACCATGGGAGATTTCAAGCAGAGTATGACAAGGTCCTGCCGTTCCTCAGTGGGAAATTCCTGTGACACCTCTCCTATGGCACTGATGATGGAAACCAAGGTCAGGAAGGGGTGGTGACCTGCTCCAGATTGAAGGCAGCTGACAGACTTGTCTTCGGTTAATGAGAATTTTTATCTACTCGCCAAGCTACAGGTCATTAATTAAAAACATTAGGAATAGCACCAAACTGCCCCACAACCCCATTTTTTGGTGTTGTAATTTGTCCTGCAGAGAAAGGACTAGACCAATGCACTCCTGGACAGCTGCCAACCCCATCCTCCCTAAACTTCAACACATCCAAATCTGCTGCCTGTATTTTAACCTGCATCAAGTCCCATTCACCATCGCCCCTGTACTCTCCGACTGACATTAACTCCTAACCATCCAACCATGCTTCAGAGTTAAAATCTCATCACTGTGTTGAAATTCCTCCATGACCCTCATCCCTCCCTGTCCCCAAAACCTCCTCCAAAATCTCTGGGTTCCTCCAATTCTGGCCTCTGTGCATCCATGTCTCCCTTCAAGCCACCATTGGTGGATGTGCCTTCAGCCGTCATGGTTCTAATCTCTAGAATTTCCTGTCTAAAACTTTCTACATCCCTACCTCTCCTCCTTTAAGACCCCCCTTAAAACCTCTCTCTTTGACCAAGTTTGCTCAAACATCTCCCTCTTTGGCTCAGGGTCAATTTTTGTCTGATTATAATCCAATGAAAGAAGATTCATTTCAATACACATAAAAACCGTGAGATGAATCTGGTGTTGTGAACTCTGTGCCCAAATTCCTGGCCTGCACTGTAGTCACATGGAGATAATTTGGCAATTTTACCTCAAGGTGAAAGTCATAATAGCAGTAAATGTTACTTCTGTTAAGTCAGAACTGGCTTTTTTAAGGCCTATCAGAGCATGTTTTATTATAGTCATTTGGTAGTACTGAACTTGAGTATTGCTGATAATAGAGAGATGTTGACAACATGTTTTATCATGGCTGATGAAGGAAATATACATCACCTGTATGTATTTCATACACTGCCATTTTTGCTTATCTTTAAACTTTATAGCATGGAAGTTGTTGCTGATGCAATTAGTGGATAAACGCCGAATAGGGCATTGTCAGGATGGAGACAAGGTTGGCTGCGTGACAGGAAACGGAGAGTAGTAGTGAGCAATTGTTTTACAGACTGGAAGAGGATATATAGAGGAGTTCCCCAGAGGCCTGTACTATCACCATTGGTTTTGTATATTAATGACCTATACTTTGGTGGACATGTCACAATTTCAAAATTTGGGGGTAACACAAAACTTGGAAGTATTGTGAGATATGACTGGCAGCCAACATAAAGGGGAATCCCAAAGTCTTCTATAGGCATATAAATAATAAAAGGGTGGTAAAAGGAGGAGTAGGGCCAATTAGGGACCTAAAAGGAATTTACAAATGTACAAAGGGGCAATGGTGAGGTATTAAATGAATACTTTGCATCCGTCTTTACCAAGGAGGGTAGATGCTACCCAGGCCATGGTGACAGAGGAGGAACCTCTGTCACTGGAAGGGTTCAAAATTGATAAGGAGGAAGTGTTGAATAGACTGTTGGTACTTAAAGTTGACAAGGCACCGGGACCGGATGAGATGCATCCTAGGATATTGAAGGACGTGAGAGTAGAAATTACAGGGGCATGGCCATAATCTTTCAGTCTTCCCTAGACTCAGGGGAGGCGCCAGAGGACTGGAGAATTACGCCCTTGTTCAAAAAAGGTTGTAAGGATAAGCCCAGCAATTACAGACCAATCAGTTTAACTTCAGTGGTGCGCAAGATTCTAGAAACAATTATTCGGGATAGAAATAGTAGTCACATTGAAAAATATGGGTTGATAAGGAAGAGCCAGCATGGATTTCTAAAGGGGAAATCTTGTTTAATTAACTAGCTGGAGTTTTTTGAAGAGGTAACAGAAAAGGTCGATGAGGATAATTCTATTGATGTGGTGTGCATGGACTTTCAAAAGACATTTGACACAGTGCCACACAACGGATTGTGAGAAACGCTATTGCTCATGGAATAAAATGGACAGTAGCAACACTGGCTGAAAAATGGGAAGCAGAGAGTAATGGTCAATGAATATTTTTCAGGTTGGGGGAAGGTTTGTAGTGGAGTTTCCCAGGGTCGGTATTGGGACCCTTGCTTTTCCTGATATATATTAATGATCTAGATCTTGATGTGTAGGGGACAATTTCAAAGTTTGCAAATGATATGAAGCTTGGAAGTCTTGTGAACTGTGAGGAAGACATTGTGAAACTTCAAGAGGACATAGACAAGTTGGTGGAGTGGGCAGATAGGTGGCAGATGAAGTTCAATGCAGAGAAGTGTGAGGTGATGCATTTTAGTCGGAAGAACATGGACAGACAATATAAAATACAGGGTGAAATTCTGAAGGGGTTGCAGGAGCAGAAAGACTTGGGTATATATGTGCATAGATCATTGAAGGTGGCAGGACAGGTGCAGAGAGCAGTTAATAAAGCATTTGGTATCCTGGGCTTTATTAATAGGGGCATAGAGTACAAGACCAGGAAGGATATTGCTGAATTTATATCAAACACTTGTTAGACCTCAACAAAACAAAAACAGAATTACCTGGAAAAACTCAGCAAGTCTGGCAGCATCGGCAGAGAAGAAATCAGTCAACGTTTCGAGCCTCCATGGCCCTTCGGCAGAACTGAAGCATAGTTTCAACAAGGGAGAAATATAAATTGGTTTAAGGTGGGTGGGGGGCGGGGGGGAAGAGACACATTGAGGGTGTGGTGTGAGCAGATAATAATCAAAAGATGTCAGAGACAAAAGGGTCAAAGAGGTGTTGAAGGTGGTGGTCTTTGTCTGAGAAAAGTGCTAATTAAGAATGGAAAACAGGATATTCAAAGTACAGCTCTAGTGGGGGTGGGGTGGAAAGACTAAAGGTTTTAGTTTTAGATTTAAAAATAATGGAAATAGGTGGGGAAAGAAGAATCTATATAAATTATTGAAAAAAAAGCGGGTGGGGGGGGAAAAGAAACGGGGTGGGGATGGGGGGAGGGGGAGTTTAAGATCTAAAGTTGTTGAATTCAATATTCAGCCCAGAGGGCTGTAAAGTGCCTAGTCGGAAGATGAGGTGCTGTTCCTCCAGTTTGCGTTGGGCTTCACCGGAACAATGCAGCAAGCCAAGGACAGACATGTTGGCAAGAGAACAGGGTGGAGTGTTAAAATGGCAAGTGACAGGGAGGTTTGGGTCTTTCTTGCGGACAGACCGCAGGTGTTCCGCAAAACGGTCGCCCAGTTTGCGTTTGGTCTCTCCAATGTAGAGGAGACCGCATTGGGAGCAACGAATGCAGTAGACTAAGTTAGGGGAAATGCAAGTGAAATGCTGCTTCACTTGAAAGGAGTGTTTGGGCCCTTGGACGGTGAGGAGAGAGGAAGTGAAGGGGCAGGTGTTGCATCTTCTGCATGGGCATGGGGAGGTGCCATAAGTGGGGGTTGAGGAGTAGGGGGTGATGGAGGAGTGGACCAGGGTGTCCCGGAGGGAACGATCCCTACGGAATGCCGTCAAGGGGGGTGAAGGGAAGATGTGTTTGGTGGTGGCATCATGCTGGAGTTGGCGGAAATGGCGGAGGATGATCCTTTGAATGCGGAGGCTGGTGGGGTGATAAGTGAGGACAAGGGGGACCCTATCATGCTTCTGGGAAGGAGGAGAAGGCGCCCCCCGCCCCCCACCCACCTTAAACCAATTTATATTTCTCCCTTGTTGAAACTATGCTGCAGTTCTGCCGAAGGGCCATGGAGGCTCGAAACGTTGACTGATTTCTTCTCCGCCGATGCTGCCAGACTTGCTGAGTTTTTCCAGGTAATTCTGTTTTTGTTTTGTTTTGGATTTCCAGCATCCGCAGTAGCTTTTAGCTTTTTGTTTTTATCTCTGTGTTTAATTGACTGCCACCTCTCTTCAAAAAAATGCCCTCTTGGAAGAAGTACGGTTCTGTCCTCCGACAGGATTTCCGACTGTCTCTTCTGCCCTGCTCACCTTCATTGCTTTCCATTTCTCTCCTGGTGTTTGACAAGGTGTTTACTAAAACCCGCTTTCCCCCCCGCCCCCCACCCACCTTAAACCAATTTATATTTCTCCCTTGTTGAAACTATGCTGCAGTTCTGCCGAAGGGCCATGGAGGCTCGAAACGTTGACTGATTTCTTCTCCGCCGATGCTGCCAGACTTGCTGAGTTTTTCCAGGTAATTCTGTTTTTGTTTTGTTTTGGATTTCCAGCATCCGCAGTAGCTTTTAGCTTTTTGTTTTTATCACTTGTTAGACCTCAGCTGGAATATTGTGTACAGTTCTGGGCACCATATTATACGGTTTCAAGGATGATAAACTTCAGCTATGAGGATATATTGGAGAGGTTTGGACTGTTCTCCTTGGAGAGAGGAATGCTGAGAGGAGATTTGATAGAGATGTTCAAAATCATGAGGGGGCTGGACAGAGTAAATAGGGAGAAGCTGTTCCCACTCATAAAAGGATCAAGAACAAGAGGGTACAGATTTAAAGTGATTTGCAAAAGAAGCAGGTGTGACATGAGAAAAAAAATTTTCACACAACAAGTGGTTCGGGTCTGGAATGCACTGCCTGAAAGTATGGTGGAGGCAGGTTCAATCGAAGCATTTGTCATGAAGAGATATTAATGTGTATAATGTTATTGGAAATTATTTTTAAATTGGACTTGTAGTAGGGTCTGTGTCTGTGTGTGGCTTAATTGGATTAAAGTCAGCTAGTCTGGGTGTGTTGATGTATAGTAGTTTTGAGATGTTAATTCGGTGAACAGTAAGGAGAACAGTAAGGTAAAGTGTTCATTTGCATTTGTTGAATAAACCATTCAAGACTGTGGGTAAAATCTTGCACCCAGCTAGAAGAAGCCAAACAATGTGTTCATTTTTTCAGCTTACTAATAAAATTTGTGCTATGAAAGGGGGTTTCATTGTTAGAAGAGCTGAAGTTCATAAGACCTAGTGATACAATGGGAAATTTACATTCAAACGGAAAGCTAGGTGTATAAGGAAAGGAGTTTGTGTGTGTAAGGAAGAGGTATTTAAGACCTAACCAGCCTGTATGCCTCCAACCAACTTGCAAAGGAACCTCATTTGGAATTCGTACGGTCAAATGTGCTTTGCCTGGTGTCTATTTAAAGTCTATGGGTTACTGTTGCCTTATTGGAGATTTACCTAGGGGGGATTAATTTGGGGTATTTGTTAAAAAGCTATTATAGTAGTAATTTGTAGTCATGTATATGTGCTTAATTTGTTGTTAAATTAATATATGTTTAATCTAGTTTTACGTAAAAACCAAGAGACTCAATGGTCTTATTCCTACTGAATTCAAAGTCTGCATCTCAAAATTACAACTTGCAAAAATAGATTATGACAGTTGTTTCAAATTCCCTCTGGGATTTGAACAACTCAGCCTTTACGGTCGGCTGTATCATAATACATTCAGCAGGCTATTAGATGATTATTTGAATAGAAATAATGTGCAAGGGTACAGGGAAAAGGCAGGGCAATGGCATTAGGTTATAATGCTCATTTGGAGAGCTGGTGCAGACATGATGGGCTGAATGGCCTCCTCCTATGTCATTAAGATTCTGTGATTCTGTGATTCTGTGAGGAGGATAGTGATAAACTTCAAGAGTTTATCTGGAGTTTAGCCTGGTGGAATGCACAGACACATGGCAGGTGAAATTTAATGCAGAGAAGTGTGAAGTGATTCATTTTGCTAAGAAGAATGAAGAGAGACAAATTAAAACAGACGTGCAGGAATAGAGGGATCCGGGGTAAATGTGCATAAATCATCGAAGGTGGCAAGGCAGTTTAAGAAATTGATTAATAAAGAACATGGGATCCTGGGCTTTATAAATGGGAGCTTGGAGTACAAAAGCAAGGAAGTTGTGATGAACCTTTATAAAACCCTGGATCAGTCTCAACTGGAGTATTGTGTCCAATTCTGGGCACCACACTTTAGGAAGGATGTGAAGGAATAAGAGAAGATGCAGAAAAGAGTCACAGCAATGAATTCAGGAATGAGAAACTTTAGCTTCATAAAAGCTGGGGCTGTTCGGATTGAGAAAGCAAAGATTAAGAGGAGAATTGACATGTTTTGAAATCATGAGGGGTCTGGATAGAGTAGATAGGGTGAAACATCCCATTGGCAGAAGTTCAGAGAATGTTTACTAGATTGATACCTGGAATGAGCAGGTTGTCTTATGAGGGAAGGTTAGACAGACTGGGCTTGTTTCCGCTGGAGTTTAAAAGAGTCAGGGGTGACTTGATTGAAGTATATAAGATCCTGAACGGTATTGACAAGGTGGACATGGAAACAATGTTTCCTCTGGTGGATGAGTCCAGAGCTAGGGGAAGCTGTTTAAAAATTAAGTGTTGCCCTTTTAGGACAGAGATAAGGGGCAGAATTTTTCACTTGGCATGCCTGACACGCTCGAGTGTAAAATAGCACGTGATGACATCGGGTGAGGGTCCTGAAGTCCTCGCGCACTTGCACGATATTTCGGTCAGCAGCCGCACGCTAAACTCAGAAGCGCCCGTCAACAATTAAGGGGCTATTAAGCTCATTATCAGTGCAATTAACTGAGACTTTTCGCTACCCATCCAACGTAATGGTTGGTGGGTGGGCAAATCGGCCAGGCGACCTTTGTATTTTTCAGGAAACCTCATCCAAGGGCAGGATAAGGTGTCCATTATTGAATAAAAAACATGTTTGCACAGAATTTTCATGGTATATGTGTTCAGGTGACTGTTTCTGATGCATGGGCATTTTTTTCCAGATTTTGAAACATGTTATCCTGCCCTTGGATGCAGTTTCCTGAAAAATGCAAAGGTTGCCTGGCTGATTTGCCCACCCGCCAACCGTTACGTTGGACGGGTAGCGAAAAGTCTCAGTTAATTGCACTGATAATGAGCTTAATAGCCCTCTTAATTGTTGACGGGCGCTTCCAAGTTCAGCGCGCGGCCGCTGACCGAAATATCGTGCGAGTGCGCGAGGACTTCAGGACGCTCACCTGCTGTCATCGCCCGCACGCCGAGTGAAAAATTATGTTTTTATTGGATTTGAATTCTTCAGTTCCCTGAGGCAGCTCTCTGCCTTCAGGGAGCTTTCATTCCGCACTCCCCCGCGCCCGCACTGTCTTCAGCGCTCGCCCTCCTCCCGCCTCCACCTTGGCAGCTCTGAGCTTTTCAGCGCGCCTTTCACGCTGGCTGCTCATTAATTGGCCAGCCAACATCAAGTCACGATCGGGGACTCAACGCAGGCGGGGGGGGGGCTGTTTCCCGGCCGCTCCCAGGCCAATCAAAGGCACCCGCCAACCTCAAAATTCTGGCCAAGGAGAATTTTTTTCTCTCAGGAGGTTGTATGGCCTTGGAACTCTCTGCCTCAGCAGGCAGTGGAGGCGGGGTCATTGAATAACTTTAAGGTGGAGTTAGATTGATTCTTGTTAGGTAAGGGAATCAAAGATTATTGGGGTTAGATGAGAATGTGGAATTCAAAACACTAACAGATCAGTAATGATCTTATTGAATGGCAGAGCAGGCTTGAGGGGCTGAATGGCCTACTTATGCTCCTATTTCATATTTTCGTATGACTTGAATAAACAGGTGCTAAGAGGGGAGACCCCCTAGAGATCTCTCCTGGTGATATGAGCAAACAAAGCCTAAATTAGGTATGGCAGCCCCCAACCCTCTATTTTAACTTGTTTCTCTTTAGGTGGGTTGGCGCTTTCTCAGATGGAGGAATAGCATCCAACGTACCATAGAATCATATCATGGTTACAGCAGATAAGGAGGCCATTTGGTCACTCATGCCCATGCCAGCTCTCTGGAACAGCAGCTCACCTAGTGTAACACCTGAACTGTTATGGGGACTCAGATTTGAATAGCATAAATAATGACACTGACAAAGGTATAGGATTATAAAATTCTCCAAACTAATTTATTGAGCTATGTCTCAAAATCATAAGGATATGAATAGCTGTTGAACAGGTGATTAGCACCTGCAAGATCTATCAATGGAAAAATCAATGGAAAACAAAACTTACAAACTGATTTCTTTCAATTCAGTTGTGTCCTCATTTTATAAACACCCCACAGAAGCTGAATCCTCCCATTCCAGTTTGTGTTTTACCTTTCAAACTACAGGATAACTGGCCTCTCACCCAACTCCTTATGTCTTCTTCACAACATACTTTCCTACCTATCTTTATGTCATCTGCAAATTTAGCTAACATGCCTTCTCACCCCTCATCTAAGTCATTTATATAAACTGTAAAATTTGACACTCAGCACAGACCCCTGCAAGGCTCCACACATCACATCCTGTCAATCAGAAAAAGACCCATTTATGCATTGTCTCTGTTTTCTGCCAGCCAGCCAATCTTCTATCCGTGCTAATATGTTACCCCCTACACCATGAGATTTTCATGTTTGCAATAACCTTTGATGTGGCACTTTATCAAATGCCTTCTTGAAATCCAAGTGCAGCATGTCAACAGGCTCCCCTTTATCCACAGCGCATGTTACTCCTTTAAAGAACGCCAATAAATTAATTAAACCTGATTTCTCTGCTGACTCTTCCCAATTACCTTGAGTTTTTCTAAGTGCCCAGCTATAACCTCTTTAATGATCACCTCTAACACCTTCCCCAAAACAGACGTCAAGCTAACTGGCCTATACTTTTTGTTTTCTGCCTCCTTTTTGCTTTGCTACTTTCCAGTCTGATGGAACCTTTCCAGAATCTAGTGAATTTGGGGAAATTAAAACCAATGCATTAACTACCGCATTAGCCACCTCTTCAGACCCTAGGGTGAAGTCCATCAGAACCCGGAGACTTGCCAACCCACAGCTCCATCAATTTGCCCAGTTCTGCTTCCCTAGTGATTGTAATTTCACCAAGTTCCCCTCTCCCTTCCGCCTCCTGATTTACAGCTATTACTGGAATGTTTCTCGTATCCTCTATAGTGAAGGCAGAAGCAAAATATTTGTTCATTTCATCCGCCATTTTCTTATTATCTACTATTAACTCCCTATTCTCACTCTCTGGAGGACCAACACTCACTTGAACTACTCTTTTCCTTTTTAAATACCTGTAGAAACGCTTGCTATCTGTTTTTACATTTCTAGCTAGCTTCCTCTCATACTCTAATTTCTTTCTCCTGATTAACCTTTTACTCATTTTCTGCCGTTCTTTATATTCTGACCAATCATCTGACATGCCACATCTTTGTTCAGGAAGGTGGTGAAAATTCCCATTCTTTATTTCTTCAGATGTTTGCCAATGGCACATTTTGTGTTTGTAAAACGTTCAAATTATAAAGTAAAGCTTTCAAGCTGGAAAAAAGTGGTTGAATCCAATTAGTCGCTCAGAGTGACAAGAATTCGGCCATTTGGTATTATGATGGAAGATCATTGTCACAGCTACAACTGGACTGAACTTTCTCTTTGGAAATAAAATGTTTTGTCTATGTACGATATCTTGGCAGATTCTTGGAAATTGATCGATAGATAATGTTATCTATGGTAAGAGTTATATTCAATTACTGTACATAGAATTTATAGCACAGAAACAGGCTATTTGGCCTGTCAGATCTGTGTTGGCATTTATGCTCCACATATGCCTCCTCCCATTCTACTTCATTTAACTCCATCGGCATAATCTTCTTTCCTTTTCTCCTTCATGTGTTTGCCTTTCCCTTAAATGGATCTCTGATGTTCACTGCAACAACTCCTTGTGAGTTATATGTTAAAGAGCTTTCTTTAAAACCATAGTCTTGACAGTAACTGCAGGGAGTTCTGTGCTGTCTGAAACAGCCTTTTATTTTTGTTCATGTTGGCAGCTCATACACAATGTTCAACAGCTAGAATACACTAGAGTTGATTCTAAGATCCATTTTTAGGCCTGATGTGTGTTGACCTAACCAGGACCTCTCACTTCATTTTAATAAACCATACAAGCTCCCCACTTGAAAAACATGTCTGACTGGGAGCTCGGAGAGGTTTAGATAGGCAGTAGATAGGAAGCAGTGGTGCTGTAGGAACTAAATTCCTGCAGCATTGTTTTAAAGGAAATGTCTGATTTACGAATGCCAAACAAAAAGTCAGCTTTCAGAGGAGCTAGATTCTCCAATGAAGGCAGGCATGTCGATTGAGTGAGTGTGCTGGAGGAGGAAACAGCATCCCAGAACACGACCAATATAGACAAACAACAAGGATTGCATGGAAGGAGGTAACTTGACACATCAGTGTTAAGTCAAATGCTCAGAGAGCCTGGAGGGATGTCTATAAGAAGCTAATATGCCTTGCTTGATTACCCATGACAAAACGACTGACTACATTATTATATTCATTAGCTGTCCAAGTACAGATTGTAGAGGTTTTCTCCCCCCACACTATCTTGTAGCACTTTGAAGGTTTCCATGTGTAGCTAATATGCCTTGGAGAATATTTGGTTTCTTCAGTCACATCCTTAACGGATCTGTTGTATGATGTTGTCGATGGGCTGAACAATAACGCTCATGTAGATATAAACTATATTTTCAGGGTAAATATGCATCATTGGGGTTTGACTATTCATCTCAAATTTACCCTCGTTAGACAGATTTAAATCACACCTGATTCCAAGTACCATTAAGTTAATTCAAATCTGATCACATGCAGCAGCCTTCCTGGAACAGGATTGTCTTGTTTTTTGTTTCAATGACGCACACAGGCCGTCGACATTGTAGCTGAGCTAACTTTATTGATAACACATTTTCCTAACATAAACATATATCTTCACATAATTGAATTCTATCAAGACAGGCTCCATCATGTGCCAAATTACTTTCAACCCCCCACCCCCCCCAGGTCAGGTGACCCCTTATCTAGTACAGAGTATCGCATAGTATCTAATACTGGAGTCCATTACCACAATCAGCTATTATCATGACATTTCCTTTTTTAATAAAAACTTGTATACAACTCAAGTACACAAAGTCTCTTAACTATTCTTTCTCACTCTGTTTTGATCAGTCTGATTTTTCTTTTACTGATCTCTGTATCTGTGTGGTTTTTTTCACAATTCTTCCACTGGGTGTTCTGAATGGTGACAGAGGTGATTTTGAAGGACAAGGGGCCTTCTGCAGCTCTGTGTCGGATAAACTTGGATAGTTTTCAGGGCTCTCAGGCTTTGTCTGGTTCTGTTGCTTCACTGGTGCATTCTGGTTTTTGATCTTCAGCTACATTTTCTGGTTCAGAGAAGGGTTATGTTTCATTTGTTTTCCATAATAATTTCCGGTTTCTCCTGTACTATTGTCCATTTGGAGTCTGCACTATATAAGACCTTGCTTCTCCTGTGATTCCTGTGACAAGAGAGGATTCCAGATCCCTTCATGCTGAATCCTCACTGCCTTTCCCATGTTCAGGTCAGACATAGGTTGGGAACCTCAATCAAAGTGTTGTTTCTGCTTCTGCTGTCTCAGTTTGAGCAGATCCTGTACACTGTAGCTCACTGGCTGTGGAAATAACAGTTGGGGCACAGTTGGAAGCTCAGTACTTAGTCTTCTCCCCATTAGGAGCTGTGCTGGAGATGATCCTAGAGTAATAATCTACTCCTAGTACGTACTCACTGTTGTCAAATGTGAACAGGTCCACTCCAATTTCCTGCCAGGGCCTCTCTGGAACACTGTGTGGCTGAAGTGGTTCTTTTTGTTGCGACTTACTGTATATCTGGCACACTGGGGGAGGCGGTGGCATAGTGGTATTGTCGCTGGACTAGTATTCCAGAGACCCAGGGTAATGACCTGGGTTCACAATCCCACCATGGTAGATGGTGAAATTTGAATCTAATAAAAATATGGAATTAAAAGTCTAATGATGACCATAAAACCATTGTCGATTGTTGTAAAAACCCAAGTGGTTCACTAATGTCCTTTAGGGAAGGAAAACTTACTGGTCTGGCCTACATGGTGACTTCAGACCCACAGCAATGTGGTTGACTCTTAAACACCCTCTGAACAAGAGCAATTAGGGATGGGCAATAAACGCTGGCCTAGCCAGTGATGACCACATCCCATGAATAAATTAAAAAGACTGCACACAAATTCACCATTTCCCCAATTTGTGCTCCCATTCCAGGCATTGCATCTTGGCATGTTTCTATGATGACTGTCAGGCTGTTGCAGGAATTATGATCTTTTCTCCCTTGAAATGTATTCCTTCTGCTACATGAAGTTCCTCACCGAGGAACCGCTTCGATGTGTGGACCAGCCAGTTTGCACAAATCTGCTGCAGTTTTCACAGGGTGGCATTATTCTTGGTCGCTTCCCTGATCTCATCCAGTTTGGTCTTTGTCAGCATGTGAACCTGTGCTTCCGTTTCTTTATCCTCTTCCTCCATGATGGGTAGGTATGCATGTGACAGGGTGTCTGCGATGTACATTTCCTTGCCTGGTTTGTATTTCACTCTGACCTGGTACTTCTGCAGACACATTAGTAATCTTTGGATTATTGGTGGTGCACAGTTCAGGGGCTTTTTAAGTATAGCTTCAAAGGCTTGTGATCAGACTCTACCTCCACGTCTTTGCCATAGACAAATTGGTGGAAGCGTTCTAGGCCAAACACAATTGCTAGTATTTCTTTCTCTATTTGGGCATACCGCTGCTATGCCTTTCAAGCGTATGCCACTGGTGCCTCAATGTGCAAGAGGACAGCTCCCAGGCCAGTCTTTGAAGCAACCACTGAGATCTTGACTGGCTGACTGACATTGTAATACCTTAACACCAGCACCTGGGTCAGTGTTCTCTTCAGACTGATCAAAGCTTCCTGGTGACTTTGTTCCCAGTGCCATTCCACATCATTTTGTAGAAGTTCTCAGGGAGGTGCTGTCAGGTCTGACATGTTCAGAATGAATTTCCCAAGATAGGTCAACGTTCCCAAAAACCTCTCCAATCTTTCTTACATTCTGGGGGGTGGTATGTTCACGACTGCTTTGATTTTACTCTGGCCTGGCGTCAGTCCCTCACTGTTAGCACATGTCCCAAGTGCTTGATTTCATGGAGACATATTTTGCACTTTTCCTTCATCAACTTGAGGTTCCTTTCTCCAGCTCTGGCCAGCACCTGCCTCAGTCTGCGATCGTGTTCTTCTTGTGAGGCTCCCAGGATCAGCACATCATCAATATAAGTTTCCACACCCTCTAACCCTTCAAACAGCTACTTCACTGTTCTGTGGAACACCTCCGGAGCTGAATTAATACCAAAAAGTAAGCTTAAAAATAGTATCGCCCATATGGTGTTTTAAAAGTACAGAGATAGGAGCAGCATTCATCCAGCTTGACCTGCCAGAAGCCTGAACTCGCATCCGAAACTGAATAGTATTTAGCATTGGCTAGCTTGCATGTGATCTCTTCTACTGTGGGTCTCTGGTAATACTCTCTTTGTACTGCCTGGTTTAGGTCTCTGGGATCCAGGCAGACTCGCAGATTCCCATCTGATTTTTCTACAATTACAGTTGGATTAACCCAGTTTGTCAGTTTTTCAAATTTTTTGATGATGTGAAGTTTCTCCATTCTGTCCAACTCTGCTTTCAGTCGCTCTCTCAGCATTACTGGCATTTTCCTGGGTGGGTGTATTTTGGTGTCACAGTTTTGTCGGTATTGATGCTGTGTTCTCCTTTTAGGCAGCCAAGCCCCTGGAACACATCTTTATACTCGCTCAGAATGTCATCAGTGGTGACAGTCATTATTCTTTTGATTAGCTTCAGATTTTCACAAACTTTGATTCCAAGGATGGGTTTTGCATCAGTTTTCACCACTATGAATGGAAGTGTTTGAGACAGTTTTTTGTCGTTCACTTTAAGTGTGCACTTGCCTTCTACTGCAATTTTTTCACCTGTACAAGTGAACAGCTTCACTTTTTTAGTTAGCTGTTTATCTTTGCTTATTTTAGGATAAAGGATGATGGGAATGACATTTGTGTCATCATGAAATTCATCGTGTTGGCAATTTTTAAATCAACCTTCCATTCATTATCTTTGGAATTTGTTGTTACTGCACCAACAAAAAGTTCAGTTTCAGTGTCTGTGTTATCATGTGTAATTGTGTGCACTTTCTTCGATTTACACATCTTAGCAAAGTGACTTAGTTTATCACAGTTCTTAAACTGCTTTCCATAGGCTGGACAACTACATGGTAAATGCTCTGTTCTGCACCGGCTGCATTTAAATGTTTTAATAGCAATTTTGTTCTTTTTCCCTACAGTCTGTCTATTTGTTCTTTCCCGGGGCTGTTCCTGTTTAACTGCATCTAACTGCTTGACCGTGTGTGGCTTATCTTCTTCTGTCATCTCTTTAATCTGGCATTTTGTTGTCTCTGCTGCTCTGCAGATATTTATTGCTTCTCCAGTCTAAGATCAATTTTTCTCAAAAGCCGTTCTCTCAGAGTGTCATTTGTAATCCCGTAAATTACTCGATCTCAGATCGAGCTCTCCAAATTCACACGATTTAGCTCATTTTCTCAGCTCAGTCACTTAATGACAAATGTCATGCTTTGCATGCCATAAAAATCGCTATCTTTCATATGCGCTCTTTTTGTTAGGGCTGCAGTAGGCTTTGAATTTTTCCATTATTTCTTCAAGCCATTTTGTTTCTCATCACTTTCAAATGTGAATGTGTTATAGGCTTTTAGGGCTGCTTCCCCTGCCACATGAAGAAAGATGGGAGCCTGCACCTGAGGGTCTTTTTTTATCACTACCCATCGCTGTGAGGTACAGTTCGAATCACCGCCAGAACCTCCTCCAGTTTTCGCCGAGATTTCTCTCCAAATTGAGCTCTGTCGGTGGTTTCAGAACCTCCATTGTTGTGTTTAGTTTGCTTCTGACACCTTAGAATTTTTCATCCCATGGGCAGGCATGTGCCCAACCTGAATGGGAGTGAAATAGTGCGTGATGATGTCGGGCGTGCGCCCTGACATCATCACGCACTTTCACAATCTTTCAGTCAGCGGGCCCGCACAAAAGGCTCAGTACGCCCACCAACAATTAAGAGGCCTATTAAGGCCATTAGTCAATGAATTAAATTGAATTTTTCACTGCCCGTCCAACCTTACGGTTGGCAGGTGGGTGAATAGACCAGGCAGCCTTTGCATTTTTAACAAAACCTCATCTATGGGCAGGATAAAGTTTCGAACAGTGACTAAAAAACCAATAAAAATTTTGAAAACTCAATGTTTACATGTCCCAGTTCATGTGACAGAGCCACATGTGGGGACATGTTTTCCTTATTTTTAAAATCTTTATTTTTAATGTTAAAAAGCTTCAGCTCCCTGAGGCGGCTCTGTGCCTTCAGGGAGCTTTCACTGAGGTCACCCCCACATATGCGCACACTTCAGCACTCGCGCTCCTCCCGCCCCCACCCCGGCAGCGCTGAGGCTCTTAGCGTGCCTCTCTCATTGGCTGGCCAGCCAGCGTGAAATCGCGGTCGGAGCCCAATCACGGGGGGCGGTCAGTCTTGTGGATGTTCCCAGGCCCGCCCAACGAGGGGAAAATCCTCCTCCATATCTTGTTTTATGTTTCAATGATGCACAAAGGCCGTTGACATTGTAGCTGAGCTGTCTTTATTGATAACACATTTTTCTAACATAAACATATATCTGCAGTAATTGACTTCTATCAAGACAGGCTCCAACATGTGCTATCTGACCTTCAACCCCCAGGTCAGGTGACCCCCATCTTGTAGAGAGCACTGCATAGTATCTAATACTGGTGTCCACGGCCACAATCAGCTAATTATCATGACAAGGATGATACCAGCTGCCATTTTGTAGCCTTGAGAAAGTATAGTGGTTATTTGAGGGGAAAAATAAGAGTTGTTACTTCTATTAAAGCAATGAGTAAAGCCAAAGGAAAAATCTCGATTTTTTTGTCACAAGGTACATCTGAGAGCGCATCATTCACTCACTGTGTAATCTAGATTATGTGCAATTCCAACAAAGGGGTTTGAACCTATGATTTTTTGTCTCTGAGATGTGAGTATGGCAAAATGAATCAAGCTTCTGGGTGAGACCTGTTGATTATAGGAGATAATTGATCCGAAGTACAATATAGGAAGGATATTTCCTAGATCTAAACTTGCAGTTTCAAAAGGACAGCTTCAGGTCCCTACGTTGGATATACATATTCTCTCAGAAGCACAAACAAAAATAATATCCATATTATTCAATTCAGAACAATGACAGATATTCCTGAAGCTACATATTTTACTGAGAGTACACATGCTTATCTCAATGCAACAGAGAATCACAAGATTTTTTTTAAAAAAAAATGCTACTAATTACAGATTAGACACTCACCAATGAGGCCACCTCACTTCCTTGCTTCACTCTCCGCTAACATCCCTCTTCCCATTCCCAACCCTATTTCCTTCTGTATCCACCCTGGAAAATGACACTCACAATTCACTTGCTTCTGAGTCAGAAAATTGTGGGTTCATGTCCTGTTCCACAGACTTGAGCACAAAAATCCAGGTTGACACTCCAGTGCAGGACAAAGGGAGAACTGCATTGTCAGTGATGCCACCTTTCAGATGAGACGTCAAATTGAGGACCCGTCCACCCTCTCAGCTGGGCATAAACGTTCCAGTGCCAGTATTTGAAGAAGAGCAGGGGAGTTATTTTTGGTATCCTGGCCAATATATATCCTTCAATCAACATCCTCAAAACAGATTATAAGATTATCTGGTTATTATCACATTGCTGTTTGTGGGAGCTTTCTGTGCGCAAATTGGCTGCTGTGTTCATACATTACAACAGTGACTACACATCAAAAAGTACATAAGGTGCTTTCATGAAATCTTTCCCACATCATTACCTCTGGTGTCCGCCAAGGATCTATACTTGACCCCCTCCTATTTCTCATCTGCATGCTGCCCCTGCAGTGGCTGCAGAGGGGGTGGGTGGGTGGAGTGCTGGGGGTTGGGGTAGTGTAGAGGGGGTGGTGTAGAGGGGGTGGGGTTGGGGGCTGGAGTGGTGTAGAGGAGGAGGGGGGTGTAGAGGGTGTAAAGGTTCGGTGGTACGAGGAGGTTGGGGTGAGGTGGTTGAGGGTAGTGGATGGCGGGTTTTGGGATTTTGTGCAGTATAGGGGTGGGGACTAGGATGGGGTGGGGTGTTAGAAGGGGTGGGCAGTGGGGCTTTGAGGGTAGAGGTGTTGGGTGTAGGGGTGGTGGCGGCTAGGACGGGAGGGTGGGGTGTAGGATTGGATAAGGGGTTTAGTGGGGTTGGGCATCGGAGAATTGGGGGGATGGGCGTAGGTGGGGGATGAGTTGCCAACTGGTCTTGATACTAGTCTATATCTGATACTTCTGACTGAAAAAGGATTTTTTAAATTCTGTTTTAATTCTAAACCTAGAAGTACTTCACTTGTCTTTAAATGTGAGTTGTGTATGTATGTGCGTAAATCAGTAAAAAAGTTTTTAGCCCCATTCTGACTGTTAATAAATTGTAACCATTTATTCAATTGTAAAGTATAAGGTATTATTTATATATGAAATCTATCTAATATCTATAGTCCACTTAACTACATCTCGATGCTCCTTGATACTGGAAATTGGGAGGCAGACTAGCAGACAGGCCAATACTAATTGCTGGCACATGTACTTAACAGGGACAAATTTCCAAGTATGGGCTGCATGAGGGACTTAGTTAATTTCCAATAACAATTTCTATCTGTACTGCAGCTAGCTATAGGGACTTAATTAATTTCCAAAAACGTTCTATCTGTGAGCGCTTAAACAGGCCAGCTCTTGCTGTGAGCACACTGCGGAACTGGCCAATCACTGATCCATGAGGGTTTAACACCAATGACATCAGGTGAACAGTTGCTGTTTGTAAATTATGTGGTTTCTACCGTTACAAGCAAATAAATGTTCGCAATTTATGCGGTTTCAGGTCAGCTCCTTCATTTGATTACTTTCAGATTTCAATCGATCATTTAAAAATCGCATTCGAACACAGAATTTTGCAAACGAGTGCAAGTTAACACTGTTGAGCACAGAATTCTGTCAAAGTTTTCCGGTAGGGAACTATTCCAATGCTCTCCTGGCTGGTCTCCCATATTCTGCTCTCTGCAAATTTAGGGTCATTCAAAACTCAGCTGCCCGTGTCCTAACTCTCACCAAGTCCCATTCACCCATCAATCCTGTTCTCGCTGACCTGTATTGACTCCCAGTCAGTTAACTTGTTATCCTTGTTTGCAAATCTCTCTGCAACCTCATTCCTCCCTGACTTTGTAACCTCCTCCAGCTCCACAACTCTCTGAGACAGATCGGGCCACCTTCCTGTGCAGTAAGAATTCTATGATTCTATATACTCCTCCAACTCTGGCTTCTTAAGCATCCCCGATTTTAATCACTTGGCGGCTCTACCTGCAGCTGTCAAAGTTCCTCAGCTCTAGAATTTCCCTCCTAAACCCTCCCTACCTCTTTTGGTCGTCAACCCTATGTGGCATGGTGTCAAGTTTTGTTGGATAAGATTCTTGTGAAACAGCTTGGGACATTTTACTAGGTTAAAAGCATTGAATAAACACAAGGGATGGAATTTTATGGCCCTCCCGCTGGTGGGGTTTTCCAGTCCCACCAAAGTCAATGGGCTTTTGAATGGCTCACCACATTTTATTGCCCCCCAACACCACCCCCCCCCCCCCCCCCCCCCTCCCCACCACAATGGGGCTGTAAAATTCCACCCAAAGTGCTACTATTAAAGGATGATACATTATAGGGACAGTAGTCCCTTTATCCCCTTGAGCCTGTTCTGCCATTCATTGAGATCATGGCTAATCTGTGATTTATTAACTCCATAAACCCACCTTTGCTCCATATCCCTTAATACCGTTAGTTAACCAACATCTACCAATCTCAGATTTAAAATTAACAATTGATCTAACATCATTTAACATTTGCAGAAGAGAGTTCCATGGTCCTTTGTGTGTAGAAATGTTTCCTATTTTCACTCCTAAAAGATCTGGCTCTAATTTTTAGAGCCCCTAGTCCTAGACTCCCCAACCAGTGGAAATAGTTTCTCTCTATCTACCCTATCTGTCCCCCTTAATATCTTGAAAACTTTAATAAACCACCCCTTAACCCTCTAAATCCCAGGGAATACAACCCAATTTTGTGTAATCTCTCCTCATAATTTAACCCTTGGAGTTCAGGTATCATTCTGGTAAATCTCTGCTGCACTCCCTCCAAGGCCAATATGTCCTTCCTAGGGTTTGGTGGAATTATTTTCAATCTTAGTTCAAAGTCGTACCATTAAACAGAAGGAAAGATTCAAAGTTATATCATGCCTTCCATGATCTTAGAACATCCTAAAGTGTGTTACCACCAAGTAGCACATTTCTTTAGTTTAGGCATTGCTGTACTGTAGGAAACACAGCAACCAATTTGGGCACAGCAAGAATCTACAAACAGCAATGAAATAAATAATCAGTTTTATTGATTTTGGTTGAGGGATTAATGTTGGCCAGGTGACCAGGAATAACTCCCTGGCTTCTCTTCAAAACAGTGCCATGGGATCATTTATGTCCTTTAGTGAGGGCAGATGGGGCCTTCATTAGAAGTCTCATGTGAAAGTCATCACTGACTGTACAGAGCCCTCTCAACTACTGCACTGCAACGTCAGCCTAGATTATATGATCAAATCTATACTTTGAAACACTGTATCAGAGGCAAGAGTGCTACCATTAGGTCACAGCTGAAACACTGATCAATAATTACACCAATTTAAAGGAAAACATAATAAACACTTATTGTAATGTCATTTTATTTAGTATTGGGAAAAATAATGTTTTGAGGAAATGACTAAGCAAATACAAATGGGTAATATGTAGCTCATGTTTTATATATTCCATTACAAGCCTTTAAAAGGCTCCAAATACTGAAATGTAATGGAAAAATTAACTACCTAGAAAAATACTGGACAGCATCAGTGAAAGGTATAGAAATCAAAGCAATAATGAGCCAGCTCCCTCCAAGCTGAGGGTATACAGGAGAACAAATGAGTTGGGAGAGGTGGAGTAAAAATGTTTGATTTTTGGAGGATGAGCACAGCCTGGCTCTAACACATCCAATTCCAGGTTTATCAAAGACAAGGTTGGATGCCAGCAAGAAAGCTACTTACCAACGTTAAGAATTTCCTACCTGAATGCGGGAATGCTTATTGCTGTCATTAATGCCCTAAGGGGATATTAATGAAGTATTATAAATTATTTTTAACTTAACTCAAAATTTTACTTCAGCAGCAGGGGTTTCCCAGGGCTGGGGAAATTGGGGACAGTTCTCAGTAGGAGTTCAGATATTGTCCCATCTGATTAAAACCTCATTCATTGCAACTGCTATCTCAGTTCCCTCTGGCAAAGACTTGGCAGAGAGTGCTCATCTGGATGCAGCTTTTCTCAACCTTTGAGGCTTTCAAATTGACTGTTTGAGGGTGGGAGGCAGCCTGGATATGTCTGCTACAGGTAAGAAATGCAAGACCCATCACTATTCATGACAGCAACCACAGGAGATCAACATGTGTGCTGGACAGGGCTCTAAAGCAGGTGGACAGATAGGCTCATCATTCATCTTTCGGTGAGGAAGCCATGAGATAAAGGAAGACGAGGATGAAGATGAGCCATCTATCGCAATACCAGCCACTAATGTTGCAGATGTTCACCTATAGTTGAACTTAACAAATGAAATCCCACGGCCAGGACCAGCCCCATTCCTTTTGCATTAAAAAGTCCATCAACAACTCATTCACCCATTGCACATGTGTCCAATGGGTCCATCATCATGAAACAAGTGAAATGGTGAGTAGACTCTCAAGACACAATAATGGGCAAGACAGGAATTGTTGTAAATCATTAAATTTATTCTGGTAAAATAAGAAAAAGAAAGCTTAACATAACCTTTTCCAAACACCCATGTGCACATCCATGTTAAATTAAAATTTCTTCAACTTACGTTTCCTACCACTTCTCTGTGGTGCATCCAATGTGGCTGCACAGAGGCAGGTTGCTCAGATTCCTTCAGCAGGGGTAGAGGCAGGCTGCTCAAATTGCTGCCCTGACTACTGAGGTGCTTTTTCCCTGTGGGTTTTGGAGCCCCAAGGGTTCCAACCAAAGACTCTTCCACCTGTACATGTGTAGTGGCAGATTCAGCTATCATGAGAAGCAGCAGCATATTGTGTACTGGCTTTGTGGGGGTGGGGGGAGGGGTGCAATTTGAGAGGAGTTCCCACTTGCAATTTTCTTTTTGTTGTTATCCCTCTCTTGAGCTAGAGTCACATCACTCCTACCACTCTGCTGCAGACCAGCTTAGTGGTGGCCATGGATAAGGTATCTACCATCCTGTTTAAGGCAGCAGACGAGCTGGAATCTTAAATCTGGAGTGCTGTATTTCTAGCCTGCACAGACTTATTTGAGAGCAGCGCTTGAAGCTCCATGGAGTCAGCCACCCTCTCCATGGTAGACATCCTCGTAGTTTCCTGTACTACCAGTCCACTAGTAATCATGTTGGATTCCTCTGTCATCTCCAGTCTTATGCAGAGTGTGTGTGACAAATCTGTCAGTACCTGGCAAAGATGTTGATGCACCTCTAGCATTTTCCATCTCAGTGATAGCCCCTGGGGTCCAGTATCTGTCTCCAGCTGAGCAATGCTTAGAGAAGATTGTGCCCCCCCAACCCCTCCCAACATGAGTTCTTGACATCTGTCCCTGCCACCACTTTCATGCTGCCTGCTCATGCTCATTTGTGAAGTGTGAATCACCAGTTGAAAACTCAACTAAATGTCCCCATGTCTGTATCTCCTGTGATGGTGTATCCTCAGAAGTAATGAGATCCTCTGAGGAATCCTCCTCATGGATGTCCTGTGACACTTACTGAATGTGTGAAGGCCCTGGAAAACAGATGACAGGGGTATTATTTAGTTATGGCACAGTCAGAATTTTGACAATCACTATTTCCTGTCTTCTCATAGTTCAGCCGTGGATGAAATAAATCAGCATGTGTCAAATGGTAATTCTGTCACTATCTATTTGCAAGTTCCAAGTTTCTCCATCTCCAATTGAGAGGAACACAGTAGTGTCACTTATTTTCTGGCCCTCCTCCTCTGCACCTGCGAACTGGACGTCTTGTGGTGGTTCACCTCCAGTCCTCTCCCTTCTCTTGTATTTTAGTTCTGTCTTCTCCTACTGGGAGAGAGAAAAAGACCTGTGAGGGAGTGAAGGCCAGGCATTCACCTGAGAGATACAGTACATTTGGTGAGGGTGACTATTGCACCACTTTGTATAACTACTGGTGAATGGTGGATGAATAAATGGGGAAGTGATAAAGTGCATAGAGAATGAAAGCTGGATGCTACATAGAAACTAGGAGCAGGAGTAGGCCATTCGGCCCTTCGAGCCTGCTCCGCCATTCATTATGATCATGGCTGATCATCCAACTCAATAGCCTGCTCCTGCTTTCTCCCCATATCCTTTAATCCCTTTCGCCCCAAGAGCTACATCTAACTCCTTCTTGAAAACATACAGTGTTTTGGCCTCAACTACTTTCTGTGGTAGCAAATTCCACAGGCTCACCACTCTCAGGGTGAAGAAATTTCTCCTCACCTCAGTCCTAAATGGTTTACCCCATATCCTCAGACTGTGACCCCTGGTTCTGGACTCCCCCACCATCGGGAACATCCTTCCTGCATCTCCCCTGTTTATAGGTTTCTATGAGATCCCCCCTCATTCTTCTGAACTGCAGCACATATAATCCTAACCGACTCAATCTCTCCTCATATGTCAGTCCCACCATCCCAGAAATCAGTCTGGTAAACCTTCGCTGCACGCCCTCTATAGCAAGAACATCCTTCCTCGGATAAGGAGACCAAAACTGCACACAATATTCCAAGTGTGGTCTCACCAAGGCCCTGTATAATTGCAGCAAGACATCCCTGCTCCTGTACTCGAATCCTCTCGCTATGAAGGCCAACATACCATTTGCCTTCTTTACCCCCTGCTGCACCTGCATGCTTACCTTCAGCAACTGGTGTACGAGGACACCCAGGTCTCGTTGCACATTCCCCTCTCTCAATTTATAGCCATTCAGATCATAATCTTCCTGCTTTTGCTACCAAAGTGGATAACTTCACATTTATCCACATTATACTGCATCTGCCATGCATTTGCCCACTCACTCAGCTTGTCCAAATCACACTGAAGCAACTTTGCATCCTCCTCACAGCTCACCCTCTCACCCTGCTTTGTGTCATCTGCAAATTTGGAGATATTACATTTAGTTCCCTCATCTAAATCATTAATATATATTGTGAATAGCTGGGGTCCCAGTACCGATCCCTGCGGTACCCCACTAGTCACTGCCTGCCATTCGGAAAAAGACTCGTTTATTCCTACTCTTTGTTTCCTGTCTGCCAACCAGTTTTTTATCCATCTCAATACATTACCCCCAATCCCATGTGCTTTAATTTTACACGCTAATCTCTTATGTGGGACTTTGTCGAAAGCCTTCTGATAGTCCAAATAAACCACATCCACTGGCTCCCCCTCATCAGCTCTACTAGTTACATTCTCGAAAAATTCCAGTAGATTTGTCAAGCATGATTTCCCCTTTGTAAATCCATGTTGACTCTGTCCAATTCTGCCACTGTTTTCCAAGTGCTCAGCTATTAAATCTTTTATAATGGACTCTAGAATTTTCCCCACTACCGACGTTAGGCTGACTGGTCTATAATTCCCTGTTTTCTCTCTACCTCCCTTTTTAAATAGTGGGGTTACATTAGCTACCCTCCAATCTGTAGGAACTGTTCCAGAGTCTATAGAACCTCGGAAGATGACCACCAATGCATCCACTATTTCTAGGGCCACTTCCTTAAGTGCTCTGGGATGTAGGGGATTTATCGGCCTTCAATCCCATCAATTTCTCCAATACCATTTCCCTACTAATACTGATTTCTTTCAGTTCCTCCCTCTCACAAAACCCTGTGTTCTCCAACATTTCTGGTATGTTCTTTGTGTCCTTCTTTGTGAAGACAGAACCAAAGTATGTATTTAGTTGGTCAGCCATTTCTTTGTTCCCCATTATAAATTTCCCTGTAAGGTGCCTACATTTGTCTTCACCAATCTTTTTCTCTTCACAAATCTATGGAAATTTTTAGTCAGTTATTATGTTCCCCGCAAGCTTACTTTCTTACTGTATTTTCCCCTTCTTAATCAATCCCTTGGTCCTCCTTTGCTGAATTCTAAAGTGCTCCCAATCCTCAGGTCTGTTGTTTTTTCTGGCCAATTTGTATGCCATTGTTTGGCCACCTTTCCTGTTTTACTTTTGCGCCAGGCAGGAATAAACAACTGTTGCAGTTCACCCATGTGCTCTTTGAATGTTTGCCATTCCCTATCCACCGTCATCCCTTTAAGTAACATTTCCCAATCCATCATAGCCAACTCGCACCTCATACCATCGTAGTTTCCTTTATTAAAATTCAGGACCCTAGTCTCAGAATCAACTATGTCACTCTCCATCTTGATGAAGAATCCTATCATATTATGGTCACTCATCCCCAAGGGGCCTCGGACAACTAGATTGCCAATTATTCCTTTCTCATTACATAATACCCAGTCTAGGATGGCCTGTTCTCTAGTTGGTTCCTCAACATATTGGTCCAGAAAAACATCCCGTATACACTCCAGGAATTCCTCCTCTATGGTATTGTTTCTAATTTGATTTGCCCAATCTATATGCAGATTAAAGTCACCCATAATTACAGATGTTCCTTTATTGCATGCGTCTCCAATTTCCTGTTTAATGCCATTCCCAACATCACCACTACAGTTTGGGGGTCTATATACAACCCCCACTAACGTTTTTTGCCCCTTGGTGTTTCTCAGCTCTACCCATACAGGTTTCACATCGTCGGAGCTAATATCTTTCCTCACTATTGGGTTAATCTCCTCTTTAACCAGCAATGCAACTCCACCGCCTTTTCCTTTTTGTCAGTCCTTCCTAAATACTAAATACCCCTGGATGTTCAGTTCCAATCCCTGGTCACCCTGCAGCCATGTCTCCGTAATCCCGACTATATCAGACCTGTTTACATCTATTTGCGTGGTTACAGAAAGTGAAATGGCTGTGGGGAGTGATGTGATGGAGATCACTTAGCAAGACCAGAGTATGTGGAGGGGAGGTGGGGATTCAAAGCACAGGATGTAGCTGGATCAGCAAATGTACTCACTTTTCTTGGCCTGGCTAGGTAAATAAACTTCTCCCTGCACAGCATCCGTGATCTGGAACAATGACTCACTGTCGGGAGATTTTGAGGACAGTGATTATGAGGATACCTTTCCTTTACCAAAGAGCGACTGTGATGTTGATCATCCGCCTCATCAAGTGGAACACACAGAACCATAACCACAAATTCCTAGATCTAAACACAGTCAACAGAGACCTTAGTATCTCAATGGCTATTTCTGTACTTAGAGAAACTGGATAAGTTGAACTCTTACAAATGACTTGATGTGAATATGTTTGCTGTTTAGGGTGATTTAATTTAAAATAAGGTTTATAGTTTTACATGGGGAAAGGATGTAGCGTTCAATTGTTCTGTATTTGATTAAATGACTCTGTTTACAATTGATGCTCACTGTCCTTGATTGGTTTAGCCTGGGTGTTGATTCAGAGAAAAGTTAACAGACAGCACAGAAGCTACTAGAAGCTAAGAGCAGAAGCATGGTGTAGACGCTTTAAAGCTTTGTATAAAACTCTGTAAAGTTCCTTTACACTTAGAAACTAGAAATGCAGAGCATCTCTGTATTGCTCTGAGGAAAATCAAATATATAAATATATAAATATACAATCACCTCTTCAGCTACCTATAACTATAGCTTCTTGATGAGAGCTGCAGATTTCTTCTTTCCAAAGCTCCCTCCTGATCCTGACCGCACTCAACAGTAATTCCCATGATGCAGCATTACATCTGGATGCTCTGCTTGCTTTATGTCCATTGTCTGTGCCAAACACTTCCAACATCCATTTGTGAACTGTCCCTTTAAATGCAGCTGCGATCACAGCACGCAGGTCCACATCAGGTGCAGCTTGCAGACGTGAAACCTAGAAGTCAAAATTAATTGGCACAATTAAGTTGCGGTGGCAGATTCCAACCAACTCAGTTGACTTCCTGGTTTTGCCCAGCTGATTCCACACTCACCAACATGGAAGACATCTTCAGTTTAGTATCGGGGCCATAGTGTCACATTGCTTGATGGATTGGGAGCTGAGCTGGGTCCAGGAGATCCAGTACATACAACACAGCATTCTACGGCATGCGATTTGTCAACGTGTGAACCATGACATGTTAATGATCAGCTTGCCCATCACATGCTAGCACCATGAGACTGCAGAGCAACTTACATCTTTTAATCATTAACTAGCACAATTCCTTCCTCCACTGTTAAAGCTGACAAGACATTTAATGTCAAACTTTGCAAGGTAATGGGGATTTGCACAGAATGAGTTTTGTACAGCTGAAACAAAGGAACAGCAAATTGAAATCTACCCCTGTGGACAGAACAGGTTTCTATCTTTTTATGTTTTCATTCAAGAGTTTCTGATGATCATGGTAGAGACTTGGCAGTTGTTGTTTCCATGCAGATTAATATTTCAACGGAAGTCCGATGCAATTATTTCACTGACACATATTCCTGTCACTGTGTAACTGTACCCGATTTGATAAGCCTTAGGCTGCAGGATCTGGCAAATTCCAGACTTTCTAAGTTGGCCATTACTTTTAAGTTTTTAGCTCCAAATCATTATGGTAATAAGACTACTTTTGCAACTTATGTGCTATTCTGAAGTACACCAGGGGAGTTCTACCTGATGTCCTGGCCAATATTTACTCCTCATACAATATCTCTAAAAAAAATGAATCTTTCCATCTCTCTCTTCCCCCTTTAAGGCACATTGCTGTTTGTGGGAGTTTGCTGTGCACAATATGGCTGTCACATTTCCTACAGTATGACAGTCTCTGCACATCAAAACGCATTTCATTGGCCGAAAATTAGTTTGGGATTTTTGAGGTTGGGAAAGGCACTGTATAAATGCAAGCCCTTTCTTGTTTCAAATATCTAGAATAACTTGATTATTGTGTTATTAGTCTTGAAAGCTAAACCTTTTAAAATACAAGCTTGTTATGCATCATGTTCTCATTTGACAACCTCATGCGCCTCCCATTCTCTTTTGTCTCAATCCTCTGCCGCTTTCAGCAATAATACGGTCCAGCTTCTCAAAGTTTCAACTTGCTTCTGAGAAAATTTGTTACATTTTAAGCACTTCTCTTATCCTGTTTTGCTTGCCTCTTAGATCTCGGACCTAGGAACAGCTTCAGAAAAACAGGCTGCAAGACGTCATGGAAAACCGGCACTTTTTCAGCCAATCATGGCTTGGGCTTTACAAAGCAGCCAAGTCAGATCTGAAAGTAATGACCCATTACCATAGAACAGGTTATCATACCAGCAGCCTTGATGAGCCGAGTAATCATGCATGGACTTGTGCAACTTGAAAACAATATATGCACAGTTGTACAACATGTGCCTGATATACAGACTTCCTGTGGCACCTGCAGTGCTCCAAGCTCAAATAAGATAACATGTTCACAGCACTGGAACCATTAAGTGCATATTGCCATTAAACATAGATCATTTTAATATTCCATGACCTTGTTCCTCTGTATTTCTGTAGCCCCCTGCAGCCCTACAACCCACTGATATCTCTGCATTCCTCCAATTCTGCACACTGCAATTCTTGCGCATTCCCAGTGCAATCCACCATTGGCAGCATTGCCATCAGCTGCCTAGGCCCCAAACCCTGGAGATACCTCCCTAAACATTGCTGTCTCTCTGTTCCTCCATTAGGACACTCCTTTGGACTTACATCTGTGACTAAGCTGATCCTAGTACCTCCTTATGTGTTTCGGTATCAAAGTTTGTTTGACAATGGGCTTTGTTAAACATCTTGGGATGTTTTGCTACATTAAAGGTGCTATATAAATATAAGTTATTGTTGATTAACGGCAGATTTTCTTTAGTAAAGGTATATACATCCAATTAATTGCTGCAACAGGTTATTGCAAGTCTCCTTGGTTTTCAAAGCAAGTAAAATAAAAACTATCACCTTCATGGAAAAGAAAGTCATTATTTTGGATTTGATTCCAGAGTTAGAGGAATTTTGATGTTTCCACCAACCCCTGTACATCCAGCATCAGCATTATAATGTTTCATATGTTTTTGTAACTGATCGAAAATTGGAAAATAAAAATGGAGACACGCCAGAGATCAGGTGTTAGCAAATGAGTAATGGATTTCAAATCCAATGCTTGGTGATTTTGACTGGCATTAAGGACTGGCCAGGTGTCTCCAGAAATTGAAGATTAATCTCCCAGGCATGGCTGTAAGTAACCTGGGAAAAAGTCATATCAGCAGTAAAAAATTGTGGGGTTATTTTCATTTTCTTTGAACACTTTCATATATTAGTCATAAAGTACTGGAGTGGGAGAAAGGACTGTTTATCTGACATTGAAGAATTACCCAGTTGAGTAACAAAGCACTTGTTTGCTTTCCGCTTGTTGATGGAAGGCCGGGAAACCATGGTGAGAGTGTGGGGGTGGGGCAGTTGGAGGCTGCAGATCGTGTGATGAAACCTCCAAGGTTACATTCACCAAGAGTTGGTGAGCCTACTGCCGTTTACTCCCCTTTCTTTAATCGGGCAAGTTATAACAGTACTAATTGGTACTACGAGGGACAGCAATCTATCATGGGGTGTAGCAGAAGAGCCAGGACAAATCTAACTGGATCAGACAATAATGGGAAAAACTTACTATCCTTCAGCTGATCATGGGGTAGTAGAGTAAAGGTACTGAACAGTACACACTGAATAATCACACCCTCCTAGAGCGTCGTATGGTAACAAGGAGAACAAGCACAATAAGCTCACTGACTCCTACAGCTACCTTGACTACACATCTGCACACCCCGCTTCATGTAAAGACTCTATTCCATTCTCCCTGTTTCTCTGCCACTGTCATATCTGTTCTGACGACGCTACTTTCCACACCGGTGCTTCAGGTAGACCTGTCTTTTCACTCAATCAAAGGCTCTCTCCCATCGTGATTGACAGGGCCCTTGACTTCTGTTCTCACCCCTTCCCCTGCCTTGCAGAATTACAACAGGATCCCCCTTGTCCTCACCTTCTACCCCACCACAGTTCACATTCATTTCCCTCTCCCCTCCAGTGTGATTCCACCACCAAATATGTCTTCCCCTCCCCTTTCAGCTTTCCAAAGGAACTGTTCCCTCCGCAACACCCATTCACTCAGATCTTTATTCAAACCAACAGTTTAATACATGTGACAATTTGGTGTGTTAACAATAAAAAGAGAGGTGAAGGGAATAGAGCTAAATAAAACAGTCCACTCAACTAAAACATTAACTTTACATGAACTTCAGTTTATCTTTGGGGAAAAAATTGCAAACTCTTAGTATAGATATATAGATAGATCTTACATTTAAATTGCACCTTTCACCCTGTCAGAATGTCTCAAAACACTTGGGTGAATTTAGTCATGAAACATATAAGGGTGATTTTAACCCCTTCCCTCACAAGAATGGGACATGCAGATGAAGTTGAAATCAAAGTTGCTTGCCCCTATTCCATGCTGCACTCACAAATTCTGCCCCTCCCCTCCCCCACACCATTTAGGCAGGCGAGTTTCAGATAGGGCCTGAGGCCTATGCCTTGGGCAGATGAGGACTTGATCAAAATGCAAAACTTGGGGATCTGATGATGTCATTCAGGTGCCAATGTTATTTTTATATCACATCCTGCATCTGGTGCTCAATTGGTTCTCCCTGTACAGGGGAGTGACTATAGGGAGAGATGGTGGCATAGTAGTAATATCAGTCGATTCGTAATCTAGGCAAATGTACCGGGGGCATGCATTCAAATCCCACTATGGCAGCTGGTGGAATTTAAACATCACCAGCCCTGCCCCCAACCCCACCACTACCATCCCCAGCCTACCACCAATCCTCCCCACCATTCCCACCACTGCTACCCCATCACCACCATCACTCCCCTCACCAATCCTCCCCACTACTGATCCCTAGTCCACCCAGAACGTTGCATGCTGATAGGGTTGGGGTTTTGGGGAATTGGGGTAAACTCCCCAGGGTTTTTCCCTTCTTCCCTCATTTAAGTGCCAGTGGTGGGCTCCTGGCAAGATTTGCGTCTGCCTCTGGGTGAACAATGTTCAGAATTTCCTGAACAGGAACAGGTACTTGGTGGGAGAGCTGCAAGTGGCACCAAACCTCCCACTGGCAGGGCAGAGCAACCCTACGAGCAGTGGGAAAAATGTGTTAGTTCTTTCTAAAAATGTTAATTTACATAAGTAAATCTGTGCATATCCCTCCAACCAGCCATATCGCTGGGACTCTTCGCCAGTTTAATTTTTTTATGTACTCCAAACAATTTTTATCAGTCAGGATAAAGGCATCAGTTATCTCAGCCACAGGCTGTACTGAGGAAAATGATCTTTGCTGACAAAGGGATGCAGCATTCTAGATAGAAAGTGACCTCTTGAAGTTTTATAATTCAAATGGCCATGCTTTGCATATCAAAGCAGACTTGGTGATTGAAGTTTATTGTTCTGAATGCCTGGTCTGCGCCACTTTACGTAACAGCAAATATTAAGTAGCTGCACATTCCCCACTCTAATTGCATCTTCTCTCTTTCATCCCCAGCTAATGCACTGGATAAATATGAGCCCTTAATCAATTGGAACAACATGAGTGTAACCAAAGAAAAACGTCTAGAGAATTTGTGTTTCTTTAGCGTTTTCATATGGGGCAAAGAGGAAGATGGTAGACATTTTTTTTGGCTGTACTCAGATAAAATATGGGGCTGTTCATCTCAATTACGTGAAGATTTAAAGTTGCCTTTAAAGATAAGAATCCCATCACACGTTCAGAGTTCAGGCTGGGTTGATAGGTTTTGCAGTGAATATCCTGGAAGTTTCACAGTAAGGTATTTTACCTCAAACTTACCTCTTCATATCACCCTTAAACACATTTTCTGATATGGAATCATTGAATGATTTATCAGAAAAGGAAGCCGTTCAGCCCATCATGCTGGTGCCAGCTCTTTGAAAGAACTATCGAATTAGTCTCATTTCCCATGCTCTTTCCCCATGGTCCAGCAAATGTTTCCTTTTTAAGTGTATAGCCAGTTCCCTTTTCCAAGCTACTGCTGAATCTCTGTCCACCATCCTTTCAGCCAGCGCATTCAGGATCAAATGACCATTCAATTCCTGAATGATTTTACGAATTTGCCCATCCTCAAAATATCATTTGCACCCAAAATATGCCCTGTAGATGCGTCCAGTAAGCACCCAATTTCATCTCGATTATATGTAAAGGTGGTCACGTGATACAGGTGGTTGGTCCAGTCCAGTATCTGCACAATTAACATGTACATTCCTGTGGTAGTCCAGTTAATTAGACTACAGGGGAAGGAGAACGGGCAATGGGGAGTACACAGAGAGAAAGTGTGGTTATGTACTGTGACCAACAAGGTCACGCTGTCAGCATAATGGGAAAGGTAGTCTAATGGAGCAGGGGATGGTTGTATCACAATGTCCTGGAGCTAAGACCTCACATATATCTTTATGAAATATATGTATATATATATATATAAAACAACATGGTTACTTGCTAAAATTTTTAAAACTAGTCAAAGACTTTAAAAAGGCTGAAGCTGTGTCTGCCTGTAACCCTGAATAAAAGGAACTTTCTGGCAAAATTGCAGAAGCTGACACCTCATTATCTCTGAAAAGATGTTAACTACCCCTGTGGCTGCAGAGATCAAATTCTAAGGGAATTATACAAAGGCCATTGACATTTCCTAAACCAGGCTTGACCAACAGAGACTACTAGTCTGCTGGGACAAAGGACTCTGCAACTTCCTTTCAAATTCTTAATAGCCGAAACATTAACAATCTCAAGAATCCAGGCAAAGGGATATACATCCTTTGTCAAAGTCAAAGTAGAGGGGTGGGAGTCATATGACCCCCCCACCCTGCTCCCCGCTGGCTGGGAGAATCAGTTACACTGTTTTGCTGTACTACCAATCAGACTGCCATTTTTCATCTAGCAAGCAGCAGCTCAGGACAAGGGCTCAGTCCAGGAGAATGCCTGGCCCCCATCTACATTGTTTCTACTGGAACTTCTCAACTTCTGTCTCAGCACCTACAAGACTAATTCATCTCTGTGTGCCTATCTCATCGTGGAAGTAATCTCTACTGGAAAAGTCAACTATCCAGCATCAGTTTTCAACCTGCCAACCTCTGTGAAGGAATACACCATTAGACCTTTGATTCTGGGCTCTGGGCTCACATGAAAAAATAATTCTTTATTCTGTGGTCTTTGCCCTGTAAATCTTCCTTTCTCTATCACCTGTCTTTTATTGTGTGAATGAAAAAGGAGGCTGCGAGGTGCCCCTCCTCTCGTGTTTAAGTGTGTGCATATAAACTACCCCTCTGAGTTTACCCTATCTCAAGTCTGCTGTAGGGTTACTAATAGAAATTGGGTCACACCAAAACTGAGGGGTTGGGAAATACACCACCACTTAAAAATGGGTGAAATCAAAATCAAAAGACCATTCTGTTTACGGATGGATGTTGAGAGGAGAAACCAGGGCTAAATCAGGGTTTAAATTAAATTATTGTCCATAGTAATGAAGGGAGGTGTTTATTTCCAGTTTTGTTTAGGGACATTATTTCGAAATTCCACTGCATTGCCTTAAGGCATCCAATATGATAACAGCAAAAACTACTTGACCGCATAAAACAATATAAAACTGTTAAAAATGCTGCTTTCTCAAAACTAAGTGAATCGTTAAATAACTTGAAACCCAACTTTGAATTCAGAATCCAGATAAGTGAGTTCTTGAATCTTTTCTAAATCTCCAATCTGCTCCTGTTAAGTAGTAAGCTTACAAAAGATAGTAAAGGCCCTTATCGCAACGAGGCTTGAGAAGAACATTAACAGTTAAGAATAATTTTGTCAATATTTAAGTCAATCAGAAACAGATCACCTTCATTTAAGAAGTGGCCATTTTGTGGTCAGATCATTAGTTTAAGGAGCAGTATTTTTTTAATTCTTTCATGGGATGTGGGCGCCACTGGTAAGGTCAGCATTTGTTGCCCATCCCTAATTGCCCTTGAACTGAGTGGCTTGCTAGGCCATTTCAAAGGGCAGGAGGGCATTTAGGGCATGGTGCACTGTCAGAGGTGGTGTCTTTTGAATGGGGCGTTAAAATGAGGCTCCCTATTTCCCCTCAGGTGGACGCAATAGGTTCCAAAAGCACTAGTCAATGGAAAGACAGGGATTTTCTCCCTTGTGTCCCGGTCAACATTTATCCCTCGTCCAATATCACAAAGAAAATGGATTATCTGATCGTGATCACATTGCTTTTTGTAGGACCTTGCTATGCATAAACTGGCTGCCATGTCTCCTACATTGGAACTGTCACTAAACCTCAAAAAGTGGCTGTAGTGTGATTTGGGACATCCCAAGGTGTGATGCAAATGCACACTCTTTCTTCTTTCGGTTTTAAAGTGTCCTAATATTTTCTCATGAAGGCTGAGAGTAGAAAATGTATTTGAGAACTCCAACATAAATTACAGGGGAAAGCAGTGTTTCAGTAGATACCTTCGCTCAGCAGTGCTAAATTATTGAGTCTGTTTCATTTAATGACAAAACAAAAATAAAAATACCTGGAAAAACTCAGCAGGTCTGGCAGCATCTGCGGAGAGGAACACAGTTAACGTTCCGGGTCCGTATGACTCTTCAACAGAACTAAGTAAAAATAGAAGAGAGGTGAAATATAAGCTGGTTTAAGGGTTAATGTAGAGACTACCTGTCCCCCCCCCCCGCCCCCAAACCAGCTTATATTTCACCTCTCTTCTATTTTTACTTAGTTCTGTTGAAGAGTCATACGGACCCGAAATGTTAACTGTGTTCCTCTCTGCAGATGCTGCCAGACCTGCTGAGTTTTTCCAGGTATTTTTATTTTTGTTTTGGATTTCCAGCATCTGCAGTTTTTTGCTTTCATTTAATGACTATTGTTCTGTCAAACTTTTACATATACATATGCGAACAGATACATTTTTGACTAGTCTTACACATTGGGTTAGATTGTGCCTTTGTGCGATCGTGTAAAACAGATGACAGTGGCCCTTTATACGCCTGTCCCCGTTTCTGTGTCTATTGATTAAAATCTACCCAATATTGCTCAAATTATTCCCATATGCATAACTCCAGTTTGAGCATTTATCCCGGGTCTCCGTAGCTGTCTAATAATTTATGAACCAAGTGTTAATAATGTGCTTAAACTTCGAGTGTAGAGGTATTATTTGCAAAACAAGAAAAAAAATTAAAAGCTTGAATTTTCACTGGAGGGATATGTACTGAAGTTGAAAATTGAATACACTGGAATGTCAGAACCATTCTATTAACAGATTTGAGTGCCCAAGTCTTATTTGTGTACAGCCTGCTGAATGGTGGATCAATCCCAGCACCTGCAACACATCAGATGAAGTTGGTTCCTTAATGATAAATTGCCGTTAATTAGCACTCACTATATATAACCCTAGCAGAAAAGTCACAAAACATACTTTCTGACACTGTGGGTAACATGTTAATTAAATGTTTTTGTTCCTATTGCCAAGGGCCCAACAAACTCGCCACTATTTCCTTGCTTGATAGCTTTCTAGTGTTTTCTGTACCCGATCATTTTATTGCCTCCCACAGTATGTCACCACTTTATTTTCCCCTCAGGCCTTTGTTACACCAGACATGAACTCACTTTGAATTGAATATTTAAGTCAGGCCGCTTAATTACCGGTTACTTGTGTACAACGTTAAAAATGAAATAAGTATGTTTGCTGTTCTAGCTAAAAATCCTAATCAATCTCCTGATGCTTCCCCTTTCCCTGAAGGTTCTCCAGGCTGTTATGCAGCACATCAAATAAATATGATTTGTGGCACTGCAGAGCCAGGAGCAAAGAAAACAACATCTGATGATTAATGCTGACAGTGCAGATTATAGTCGAAAGTGCCACTAAAAAAAAGGAACAGATTTAATGAAAAAAACACTTCTGAACATGAGGTATTAAATGCAAACAGGAATCTGGACTTTAAGAGAGGAAAGATCACCCCTTTTTGAATTGAGTGGTGACCTGTAGTTGAAGTGAAACGGAATGCTGGCACTTCTGCTAATATGTCGGAGTGACCATATTTAACAAGTTGAATCACAGCACCTGATACTCTAGCTCTGCAGCGCTGGTCCCAGCCAAGAAATCATGCAGAATTAATTAACCAGCTATTGTGTACACCAGCTACGTGACTGTGGTTCGAACCCTGCAGATGGATCCAATCTGTCAGCAGGAACTGCAGCCTGCTGTTATCAACAATGTAACAAAGTTTCTCCCCTGGCCCCAGTCTTATCCCAGCAAAGGTGAAATAGCTTCATGGGTTTAATCAGGGCCCAGTGGCTTCGGGTCATACTTCTGACAGGGTCCGTAATTGGAATATTCTAAATCCTGAAGGCAAAATAACGTTTGTCAAAGTGTCTTTGCAAAACAGGCCTGTCTTGTCTAAAGAAGTCTATCATTGTGGGTTTTTTTTTCACACTGCTGCAGTTTCCAATCATATCCACTACAACGACCAAAGCAGGCAGCCTTTTATTCCACACGCAGCAACACTGGGAAATTTCACTTTGTTGCTAAAATTAACAACCCAAAAGGTCCGATCAATTAATGTACAGTTACATGTATTATAACAGAGCCTTCCCTGTTGCACAAATAGTATGTAATTCCAAGGTACGCAGCAACTCAATCCTACAGATCAGTGAGACACTTTGGCCGTGAAATTACGCTCTGTAGGGCTGGCCTGTAAATAGAACACGCCATGCTGTACTTCCAGCCACTGCCAGTTCAGCCTGTGCAGTGCCCTATGCTGGGAAGGGGACTAGTGCGGTCATGCCATGCATACACTGGAAGCATCAGGGTGGTTGGATCATGATGTCAAACAGCCGTTTGAGCTGATTTGACACAAGCTGTGGAAACTTGGACCGCACGGGTCCTGTGAATGTCTGTAATCACTCTCAGCTGACCAGGCACTCGCATGCATGAGGAACCCTCCCACCATCTCTATTTAAAGGGACAGCCACCCCTCTTGCAGGGGAGCAGTTTTTGACTTTTGGTAAGTTGGTGTGCATCCATTCTGGAAGGATGGAGGATTTTTATCCTGTCTGCACAAAGACTACAACAGATATGAAAGGAGGAGGAGGAGGACAAGGAGGAGAAGGAGGAGGAGGAGGAAGAAGAGACAGATAGTATGCAGCCAGGAGCCTTTGTTCTGCATGTGCTGTCCAAGAGCTCCAGCTCAAATTTGACTGCCCAGTGCAACATGTCTTCACCACCATGTGGCTCCAACTTTCCCATCTTACCATTTATATGTGGTTCCTCATCACAGTGGGCAGGATTTTACGTGTCGGTGGGCGGGGGCGGGGCCCGCTCGCCGACACGTAAAATGACACACGGTGATGTCAGGGGGAACTCCCAACATCACCACGCCCCATTTAAATTTTCCGGTAGGCGGGAGCACAGCAAAATCAGCTACGCGCCCGCCGACCTGTCAATGGCCAACTGAGGCCATTGACAGAGTCATTTAGCTAATTAATGGATCTGCCATGGGCGGGATGAGGTTTCATGTAGCTTTTAAAACATTTTAATAAAGTTTTTTTGAAAATTATGGACATGTCCCAAATTATGTGACATTGTCACATGAGAGGACATGTTAGGGAAATTTTATTTTTCCATTTTAAGGTTTTTGACATTTACAGCCGATCTCCCTGAGGCTAAGTGCAGCCTCAGGGAGATGAGTGCGCTCTTTCGTGCGCATGCGCAAAAGAGCGCATTCTCGATTTTGGGATTCCCCACCGCCTGCACAAGGAGCAGCATAGCACTTCCCTGCAGACGTCATGCTGGGCGGTTCTTAATTGGCCCGCCCACATAAAATGGCACCGCGCCTCCGATCGGGGGCGCTGATCGGAAGCGGGCCTGTGCGCACCCACCATTCAACTTCGCCCCCAACGGGGGGAAAACTCAGCCCAGTGTTACCTTGGACAAGATCTTACAATAAAAGCCACCAGAACATAATTTTCTGTAACATTTTTGTCCAAAAACACATTCACTTATACAAACATAAATGGAAGGAAAAACTTGTGCATTTCCTGGCGTCTGTCATATGAAGCATCATCATAAATGGCCCCAGGGTGTGTTTAACAAAGGCTACTGAAAACAAGGCAGCCAGGAACTTCCAAATATTTATTAACAATATACAACTATGTACAGGGATAGATAAACACAAGGGTCCTTCCAGAAGCATCTTGCTCAGTTCCAGTGACACGCGATCTGACATCACAGATGATGTATGTGAGCTATTAGCATAATATCTTTATACCACATCTCCCCCAGGACTTTCATTCTACTCATTAAATATGTACACATTTTACTTCCCCCACCACCGCTCCCCACCCCCCCATCCCCAGAGTCTCTTGTGGAGGTGACATTAACCTCCAACCATGTTCTTGGCTCTCTTGGAGGATATACCTTCTCTATTTTCTTCTTGGAACACGCTTAAAAGTAGACAGAGATTCTTGTTTAAGGTGTACAGCATAAAGGTGATGAACAGGCATTCTCTTTTGCTTAAGATAAAAGCAAAATGCTGCATATGCTGGAAATCTGAAATAAAAACAGAAAATGCTAGAAAAACTCAGCAGGTCTGACAGCATCTGTGGAGAGAGAAACAGAGTTAACATTTCGAGTCTGTATATACAGGTTAACTCTGTTTCTCTCTCCACAGATGCTGTCAGACCTGCTGAGTTTTTCTAGCATTTTCTGTTTTTATTTCTCTTTCCCTTCTTCCTTTTTGTACCCCCTTTATAGGTTGTGCCCCTGACTGCTCTTTCTTGAAGGAATGAGACTTGATCAGCTTTTGTTAAGACTTGTACAGCTGTAGCGGGTCTACAATCTGCTGATCCAGCAATTCCATCGCCTGGCACAAGCATCCGTTGGGTAAGCACATCTAATAATTCCTGCGCCAGGAATGAACTGCTGTGTAATCCCAATGTCACATTCAGGAATGAATTGAGGAAGGAAAATCATGATGTGGAATCTGTATGGATGGAGATAAGAAACACCAAGGGGCAGAAAATGTTGGTGCGGGTTTGTCCATAGGGCCCCAAACAGTAATGCAGATGTAAGGGAAAGCATTAAGCAAGGAATTAGAGACACATGCAATAAGGGTACAACTGTAATCATGGGTGACTTTAATCTACATATAGATTAGGCAAACCAAACTAGCAATAATACTGTGGAGGAGGATTTCCTGGAGTGTGTACGTGATGGTTTTTTAGACCAATACGTTAAGGAACCAACTAGAGAGCAGGTTATCCTAGACTGGGTATTGGTGCAATGAGAAAGGATTAATTAACAATCTTGTTGTTCCCTTGGGGAAGAGCGACCATAAAATCATAGACTTGTTCATTAGGATGGAGAGCGAAGAAGTTGAATCGAAACTAAGGTCCTGAATCTAAATAAAGGGAACCATGAGGGTATGAGGCACAAGTTGGCAATGATAGATTGGGGAACCTTATTAAAAGGATTGACAGTGGATAGGCAATGGCTAATATTTAAGGACCATATGCATGAATTGCAATAATTATTCATTCCTGTCTGGCGCAAAAGTAAAACAGGAAAGATGGTTCAACCATGGCTTACAAAAGAAATTAGGGATAGTATTAGATCCAAATAAGTGACATAAAATTGCCAGAAAAGGCAGCAAGCCTGAGGATTGGGAGCAGTTTAGAATTCAGCAAAAGTGGACAAAAAGATTGATCAAGAAGGGGAAAATGGAGTATGAGAATAAACTTGCAGGGAACATAAAAACTGACTGTAAAAGCTTCTATAAGTATGTGAAGAGAAAAAGATTAGCAAAGACAAATGTAGGTCCCTTACAGTCAGAAACACGGGAAATTATAATGGGGAACAAAGAAATGGCAGAAAAATTGAACACATATTTTGGTTCTGTCTTCGCAAAAGAGAACACAAATAATTTCCCAGAAATATTAGGGAAACAAGGGTCTAGTGAAAGGGAGGAATTGAAGAAAATCAGTATTAGTAAAAAAAATGGTGCTAGAGAAATTAATGAGGTTAAAAGCTGAAAAATCCCCAGAGCCTGATAACCTACACCCCAAAGTACTAATGGAAGTGGCCCTGGAAATATTGGATGCATTGGTGGTCATCTTCCAAAATTCTATAGACTCTGGAGCAGTTCTTACAGATTGGAGGGTGGAAAATGTAACCCCACTATTTAAAAAAGGAAAGAGAGAATAAACAGAGAATTACACACCAATTAGCCTAACATCAGTAGTGGGGAAAATGCTAGAGTCTATTATAAAAGACGTGGTAACAGAACACTTGGAAAGCATTAACGGGATTAGACAAAGCCAGCATGGGTTTATGAAAGGGAAAGCATGCATAACTAATCTACTGAAGCGATGGATGTAACTAGTAGAATAGATAAGGGAGAACCAGTGGATGTGGTGTAGTTGGATTTCAAGAAGGCTTTTGATAAGGTCCCACATAAGATGCTAGTGGGCAAAATTAAAGCAGATGGGTTTGGAGGTAATATACTGGTATGGATTGAGAATTGGTTGACAGACCAGAAACAGAGAGTGGGAATAAATGGGTCTTTTTCCGGGTGGCAGGCGGTGACTAGTGGTGTACCGCAGGGATCAGTGCTTGGGCCCCAGCTATTCCCGATATATCTAAATGACTTGGATGAGGGAACCAAATGCAATATTTCCAAGTTGGCTGATGACACCAAACTGAGCGAGGTTGTGAGTTGTGAGGAGAATGCAAGGTGGCTTCAGGGCGATTTAGACAAGTTGTGTGTGTGGGCAAACACATGGCAGATGCAGTATAACATGGATAAATGTGAAGTTATACCCTTCAGTGTGAAAAACAGAAAGGTAGAGTATTATTTAAATGGTGATATATTGGGAAATGTGGATGTACAAAGGGAGCTGGGTATCCTTGTACACCAGTCAATGAAAGTAAATAGGCAGGTGCAGCAAGCAATTAAGAAGGCAAATGGTATGTTGACCTTCATTGCAAGAGGAATGGAGTTCAGAAGTAGGGGTGTCTTACTACAGTTATGCAGGGCCTTGGTGAGACCACACCTGGAGTATTGCGTGCAGTTTTGGTCTCCCTGCCTAAGGAAGGATATACTTACCACAGAGGGAGTGCAGCGAAGGTTCACTAGGCTGATCCCGGGGATGGCAGGACTGTCATATGAGGAGAGATTGGTTCGACTGGGTCTGTATTCACTAGAGTTTAGAAGAATGAGAGGGAATCTGATTGAAACATATAAAATTCTAACAGGGCTAGACAGACTGGATGCAGGACGGGTGTTTCCCCTGGTTGGGGAGTCTAGAACTGGGGGCCACAGTCTCAGGATATGGGGTAGGCCATTTATGACAGAGATGAGGAAAAATTTCTTCACTTAGAGGGTGGTCAACCTGTGGAATTCTCTGCCACAGAAGGCTGTGGAGGCCAGGTCACTAAGTATGTTCAAGAAAGAAATTGATACATTTTTGGATATTAGGGGCATCAAGGGATATGGGGAGAAAGCGGGAATATGGCGTTGAGATGGAGGATCAGCCATGACCACGAAGGGACGAATGGCCTATCCCTGCTCCTAGTTTCTATGTTTCTAAGGATGGACAAACAGAAGAATGAAGATTATTCTCAAGTGGAGTTGATACTTTTTTTAATTCAGTAGGGTTTTGTCTTTCTGCTTGTGGTTGTTCAGCACGCACACACTCTGCTTTCACGTCAGTGTGAGTTTGCTGTTCACTAGGTATTGGCATCTCAAGTGCTTCAGCAGTCAAGGCAACATCTGGAATAGAGCTGAATATCACCTCAGGTTCTGTTATTATATCGTGTTTTACTAGGTTAGGCTGTTGTTCTGCTGCTTCTACTAGATTCGGAGAAGTTACACTTCCTTGTACATCTGAAGTGTGTGTGAGATCAGTAGCTAGTACATCCGCAGTGTCAGTCACTTCATCTTCAGCCTTGACAATCAGGGTTTTAGGGAGTCAGCTTTGAGTTCTGCAATTGTCTCATTGGCATTTTAGGAGCTTCTGTTCCTGTTTTCTCTTCATGAAAGTCATTGTGTACACCAGGCTGTTCTATGTCATCGGTGCCCTTACCAGAATAGTCAGGTGGATTGGCATCCTGGTCGCACTCATCAGTGGTACCTTGGTTGTCAGCCTCACCCATTCTCTCTTCAAAAAATAATGTGAGGTCCAAAATTTCCTCCCTTGGCTGGTCTCCGTTGTGAGCGGTGGTTTGGTCTCCTTCTTCATCCAACCTCTCCTCAAAGAGTAAAACTGTTTCCAAAATGTTCTCCCGTGGCTGCAGGTTGTGCAGCTTGCTTAGAGACTAATTCAAACTGTTCCGGATCGACTTGGGTTTCCACTGCTACTGGTGAATGAAGAAGCTGCGAAGCTATACAAGCTTCTCTACTTCATAAAGAACAATCTTGATTATGAATAACATAGAGATCATCAGGAAGTTCTCTGTCGTTACTTTTAAGTGCAGCAGTCATCTGACCTTGCATCTTCAGTGGAATGCCCCTTGGACTGTGGAGACGAATGGTACATAGTGTGAGGAACTCAGGCTTCAGCTACTGCTGTATCAGAAAGGATGGACACTCCTGCGCCTGTGTCCATCTTAAAATTGGTTTTAAATTGGTTTTGTGGCTATATTGACTGTGATACCCGCACTCCAAAAGGTCACCTTGGATTTTGCAACTTCACCCAAGAATTGCAATTTGTGTTCCTCTGTATCTTCTATTTCCTGGATGCTGCTTGATCTGATTGGTTTCCCTTTAAATATTGGAGTAGGAGACTTTCAGTTGTGGCATACTGCTTTAAAATGGCCCCGCTTCCTGCAGGAATGACACTCTGCATTTATGGCGGGACAGCCTTCACACTAATAGGGTTTTCTCACACCACAAGAGGAGCACTGGACAGTGGAGGTGACCGCCCTCTCTTTGTTTTGGGCCTGCTTTTTAGTGGTACCTCTATTGCTCATTAACTGGACAGAGTAAGTGGTCTGACTCCACAAAGGTTCCCCATCGCCCCGGTTTAAGTTCTGCTTCCGGAGCTCAGCCTGTCTGGATAATTGAACTGCCTTGGATAATGTTAGCTCTTCCCTGGACTGCAGAAGATCAGGTAAGGCTTCATCAAGCATGCCCACCACAACGTGGTCTCGGATGAGTTCATCACTTAGAGCCCCGCATTTGCAACCTGACTGCACAGGTCATTAATGAAAAAAATCAACAGTTTCTCCGGATTCCTGAGCGTGCCTGTTAAACCTCATTCAGTCGAGACTAGGGTTCCTCTAAAGACTGAAGTCTGAATCAAAGGTCTTAACAACCTCCTCCTAGATTGTTGTGTCCTCATCAACACCCTGCCTTACTAAAATGTCATCTGCACTGCTGCCAATGCAATAGAGGTGTTTTTAATTCTTTCATGGGATGTGGGCATCACTGGCAAGACCAGCATTTGTTGTCCATCCCTAATTGCACTTGATCTGAGTGGCTTTCTAGGCCATGTTAGAGGGCAGTTAAGAGTCAATCAGATTAGCCTAGATCTAGAGTCACATATAGGACAGACTGGGTAAGGATGGCAGATTTCCTTCCCTAAAGGGAGATGGGTTTTTAATAACAATCAATGATAGTTGTCATGGTCACCATTATTGGGACTAACTTACAATTCCATATTATTTTAATTAATTGAATTTAAAGTACACCAGCTGCAGTGATGGAATTTGAGCCCATGCCCCCAGTGGGGGAGCCTGGGGTCTTTGTAACAGTAATCCAGTGATATTACCACTGCAACACCATTGCTGACCTGTTCTTGACCAGGTTTCTGTGCTAACCCTGAAGTGGTCCCATACCTGCTGAATCTATGCCAGTTTTGCTTGTGTGCTGCTTGGTCAGGGAACTCCCACGTGGTCAAATGAGTCGAATAGAGGTTGGATTTTTCCCATGATTGTTTGTTACTTTAATCAACTCCTTGGGACTCTGTTGGTGCTTTTCCTTCTGATTCTTTGCTGCAGTGTTACCCTCACTGCTTTGTTTTTAATGGCTTTCACTTTCCTGTAACCAGCGATTTCGGTGGCGATCCTTGTTATTCGATAAGTTTACCACTGCCACCATGAAGTATCATCATAAATGGTCCCAGGGTGTGTTTAACAGAGACTACTGAAAACAAGGCATCAGGGAACTGCCAAACATTTATTAACGATATACAACTATGTACAGGGATAGATAAACACAAAGCTCCTCCAGAAGCACCTCTCTCTGAGTTCCAGTGAAATGTGATCTGACATCACAGGTAATGTTTGTTAGCCATCAGCATAATAGCTATTAACCCTTTTGTTATAGAGTTGATTTTCCAGACAACTTTTCTTGGTGGAAACATTGAACTTTACTTACAAGATAGTAGCAGCAGCTACATGTGTGCATCCAACTCTATAACTAAAGAAGAACTCTCCCCTAGAGGTTCCCCGTGCTGCTAACTCATTGTTTTACACAGATCATGTGATCTTACAACACAGGGTTATTCTTAAAGCTACAGTTCCACATTTATCAAAACTATAGTTACTACATTCCTCCTCCTTTAACTTTTCTGTGCAGTATGTATTTACAAGGATATTTATCTCATGACATTACAATATTTACACAAGTCATGAAATTACAAGTTCAATCTTTCAAGTGGTTTCCTGATCAATGTGGAACATTGTAGCTCCACGGCTTCCGATTCTTTGACAGGAAACACATTCTCTGGAACTGCATTAACATCAGGTACCTCATTATGTACAGGCAGTTCAGTGTCATTCACTCCGACAGATATATCGGGCATGTCTATCCTTGGTTGAGTAACTTCAACAGGTTCAGCAATGGTTACAGATCATTTTGTTGGGGTACCCCGCTTCTTCTTAAATGATCCACATGCTTACAGGCAATCAGGCCCTCCACTTCCACGTGGTACAACAATAAAGCTTTCTTTACCAGGTAACCACTTCGGTTCTCCACTGAAATTCCTTACATATACTGCTTCTCCAACAGTAAGCTGTCACTCATGACTATGCAAATCATGAGTCACTTTTTGGTTCCCTTGATTTTTCTCCACCTTCCCCTCCAAACTGGGAAGTATCAGGTTTAGTCTTGTTCGAAGACAGCACCTCATCAGTAACTATGCAGGGGTTGCACCTGTAGAGGTGTGGGGGGGGTTGTGCTGTAGTGAAATAGGAAACGAGCAAGTTTAGTTTCCAACGATTCACCTGTTGACTTTTTCATTCCTGCCTTCAAAGTTTGCACCGCTCTTTCTGCCAGTCCATTAGGTGACAGATGGTACGGTGCAGTCTTCATGTGGTTGATACCATTTAGGCTGACAAATCTTTGAAATTCAGCACTAGTAAATGCAGTACCATTATCTGAGACGATTACTTCTGGCAATCCACGGATAGAAAAGCTTTGGGGTAGTTTTTCTATAGTAGCACCTGACATTGGCGACTTAACCTCATAAACATCTAACCACTTGGAAAGAGCATCTTTAATCAGTAGAAATGTGGTTCCAAGGAAAGGCTGACGTAATCTATGTGCAATCTCACCCAGGGTCTACCAGGCTGCTCCCATGGGTGTAATGGGGCTGCCACCAGCAACTTTTGTAGCTGTTTAACACAGTGCTTAACCACCTTCTCAATATAGCCGTCCATTCCCGGCTGCCAAAGATGACTTTGCGTTATCATCTTCATCTGTGAGATTCCTGGATGGACACTGTGTAACTCTACTAAGGGTGGTTCCCTTCCTTGTGAGGGAACTACTACTCATGCACTCATAATAGAATACCATCTTGACTGCTCATCTCGTGTCTTCAGTTGAAAAATGGCTTCAATTCCTCAGAGACTGGTTCCTGGGACCATTCATGCAACACTTGGTCTCTCACTCGAGACAGGACTAGATCACGATTCATCCATTTTCTTATCTGCCTGGTTCAGACTGGTGAGGAATCCAGGAAATTCATCACTAATATGAGCTCTTGGGGAATGGGGGTATGGTCATCGTTCTCTTGCAAAGGAAGGTGACTTAGGGCATCGGCATTGACTTTATGAATCCCTGGTCTATGCACAATGGTATATTCATATGCAACAAAAATTAGGGCCCATCTTTGAATTCATGCAGAAGCTATGGGAGGAATAGCCTTTTCCTCGTTAAACAGACCCAAGAGTAGTTTGTGGTCTGATAGTATCGTGAAATGTCACCCATGCATTTATTGGTGGAATTTTTTTACACAAAAAATAATTGACAGACCTTCCTTTTCGATCTGAGAATATCCTTTTTCAGCTGTGGTAAGTGTCCTGGATACATAGCCTCTCTTGTGAGATGGTACCATTCCCACTCCATAGGGGGATGCACCGCAGGTTAGCACCAATTCCTTTGTCATGTCATAGTGCACTAACAAATTTGAAGAGTGCAAGAGCTGTTTGACTTCCATGAAGGCTTCTTCTTGGGGTGACTTCCAAACCCAACACTGGTTTTTCTCTAGCAGTGAATGTAGGGGGGCTAGATCCTTTGATAAATTTGATAGAAATCGGCCATTATTATTTACCATCCCTAAAAATGATTTAAGTTCAGAGATGTTCTTAGGTGCAGGTGCCTCTCTGATAGCTTTAACCTTCTTTCCAGCAGGGTATCTACCCGGTGGCCCAAATAAATAACTTCATTTGCCTGAAAAGTGCATTTTTCCTCCTTTATGTGCACTCCAGCTTCTAAAAATCATTTCAGGACTTCCTCTAGATTAGACAAGCGATCCTTTTCTGTGAATCCAGTTATTAGTACACCATCCAGGAGACCATAATTTGAGGTGATCCTTGTAGCGAGCTCTCTATCATCCTCTGGAAAATGGCACAGGCCCAGGAAATACTGAAGGGCAGGCGTGTATATTGATATAACCCTTTGTGGGTGTTTATGGTCACAAATTCACGGGAGGCATCATCCAGTTCCAGTTGTTGATATGCATGACTCATGCAAAGCTTTGTATACATTGTCCCACCTGCTAGTTTGGCAAAGAGGTCTTCAATCTTGGGAATAGGATACCTGTCCAGTTCGGCTGCTTTGTTGACGTTAGTTTATAGTCCTCACAGACCCGGATGGTTTGATTTGGTTTAAGGGCAGGGTCTATGGGTGCTGCCCTCTCTGAGAACTGAACTGCTTTTATGACACCCAGTCTTTCTAGCTGGTTCAACTCAATGTCAACCTTCTCTCTCAGGGCATATGGCACCAGTCTTGCTTTCAAGAAGTGAGGGGTCGCTTTTGGATCCATGTAGATCTTGGCCTGTAGGCTTTGGATTTTTCCCAGTCCATCCTTGAAGACTGTGTCATTTTTTTTAGCACTCTAGCAGTCCTCCTGCTCATAACTGGAAGATTTTGGACCAGTTTAATTTAATCTCTTTCAGCCAATCACTACCTAGAAAGCTTGGCCCTTCACCTTCTACCACCATCACTGGTAGTTGTGCTGTTTGGTGCCTATAATAAACAGTTACTCTGGTGGTACCGGATCTGATTTATCCTCATCACCAGTTTGTTACAGAGTTGATTTCCCAGGCAACCTTTCTTGGTGGAAACATTGAACTTTATTTACAAGATAGCAGCAGCATCTACATGTGTGCATCCAACTCTATAACTAAAGAAGAACTCTCTCCTAGAGGTTCTCCATACTGCTAACCCATTGGTTTACACAGATCATGTGATCTTACATCACAGGCTTATTCTTAAAGCTACAGTCCTACATTTATCAAAACTCTAATTGCTACACCTTTGTGCTACACATACAGGTGCCTTTACCTGTTCCAGTACTCCTGCACTGTATCTGCAGCACGGTTGGTGGAAGGCTGTTGACTTCCAGTACAGGAGACTGCAGATGGCCATGCAGGATGCCTTTGAGTTACTTTGGGCCTAACTGGCCCAGTTTCAGACTGTACCTTCGCTGCATGGGTGGAAACGAACCTGTACTGGCTGGCTGAGAGGCAACTGTGAGACCAATGGTGGGAGTATGAATGTTGTCATCCTGAGAGAGGACTGTAAGTTCCTGTTCAACAGCACTGCTGCTACTCCCACAGCATGGCACATCCTCAATCCTAGAAATCTGCTGGGGCACAGATTGCTGGAGTGCTGTGTGAACCTGAAAGCCCCTTTGAGCACAGAGATTGCAGCCATAATGGCAGCAGTCTGAGCTGCACGGCAGCAAGCCTGGATCTCATGACCTCTGTCTGAGCTTCCACTGCGGCATTGAGATGTCTGTCTTTCTCTTGTGCTGCAGTGGGAGCTGAGGCAGCACCTACCAGACACAAGGCTGCAGCTGCAAGTGCTGCAATGGAGTTGGCTACCATTCCACTGTGGAAAGGATGGGCTGCAAGCTCTGCAGGATGTCCTCTGTTATTCTGCTGTGTGCTCCCCCATGCTCCTGCCTGGCAGGCCTGTCAATGTATCTAGCGGCTTGGCATACAACTTCATCAGCGTTCTCCTGTATGCTGCCCATCTAAGTCCTCATCTGAGCCCCCTGAGCAGAACTCTTCAACAAGAGCGGGCACATGAGCTATCCTTTCCTCCTGGCCTTCCTGCAATATACTCGTACGCGCTCACTCATCACATGCCACTCCTGATTCTACACTATGTGCAGTGCCAATACCTGAGCTGTTGACTGTGGATGTCAGATGGAGTGATGATGCTTCTTCAGCACTGTGGTAATGCTATCTCTTCCTCCTGGGGCTGCTGCAACTGGGCAGATGGCAGTTCTTGGGTATTTGGAAGCAGCAAATTAGAAGGGTTAGGGTTGGGGTGAGGGAGGCAGAGTGGAGAAATGTGAGAACTCCCTGGTGACACCATTAGCAGCAAGCCAGATAGCAGGTTGAGGATGAGGTGGGAGTTGAGAAGTGGAATAAGGAAGGGACATACTGTCATCTCCAGTGTTCTAAGTAACTCCACGTTCTCTGTCATACCCAGCCCATAATGCCAGGAACCATCTCCTCCATCGGGCTCAGAGTTGCAGACATTCCTGTCTCCCATTGCTTCTGCCCTGCTCCCTTCTCTTGCATGTCACCTTGTCCTGCAAGAGAAAGGGGGCAGAATGGCAGTGATTGTATTGCACAATGTTTGGGTAATATGCCTACCATGACTGTTGAGCTGGAGGTAGGTTGCAGACAGTGAGAGGTAAGTGTGACGCTGGTAGCAATGGAAGGTATGTGAGGATGGGGTGGAGTGTCTGCATGTTAGACCGAGGTTCTGATTGCTAGATGAATTAGTGATGGGGGTGTGTGGGCAATGAGCAATTTGTGTTTGGTAGTACAGTGGCTAAGAGATATCACGTGAAGATGCATTCACTGACGTTGACCACCCACATGAGGTCATTAAACATTTTGCAGCGCTGCTGCCAGGTTCTCAGAGCCAGACTCTGGGCATTGCCCACCCTGGCCACCTACTCCCATTCCCTATGGAAGTAATTCCTTGAGGGTCCCCTTATTCCCTCCTGAAACATGGCCTCACTCCTCCTGTTGACCTCTGGCATCACTAAGGTCACCAGTGCCGCATCCATGAACCTGACAGCCCTCTCACTAGCCTGTGGCTCCGTTTACTTTGGTTCTTCTTGCAGCCAATTGCGGTACTGGCAGTCAACAGCAACATCCTTTCAGTCAGCGTGCTCCTCGTTAAGAAGGGCAAACTGCCTTTAAGAGCTGGAGGCTAGCTGGACCATGTACTAGCCTCACACACTATAAGACCCCCTACTGAATGTGCAGCCAGCCAGCAGTGTGGATCACAGTCAGCAACATACTATGATCAAACAGCAGGAAGCTCGTGTGCTGCCTGCCTCAACAGGACCGGGCACAGGCAGATCACAAATCATAGGAGCAAGGGAAATAGGAGCAGGAGTAGGCCATTCAGCCCCTCAAGCCTGCCCCGCCATTCAACTAGATCATGGCTGATCATATACCTCAATGCCATTTTCCCATGCTATCCCCATATCCCTTGATGTCATTAGTAACTAGAGATCTAGCGATCTCTGTCTGGAACATACTCAATGACTAAGCCTCCAAGGCCCCCTGGTCTAGAGAATTCCAAAGATTAACCATCCTCTGAGTGAAGAAATTCCTCCAATTTCAATCCTAAAAGATCTGCCCCTGATTCTGAGATTGGTCCCCCTGTTCTAGCAATGTCCTCCACGCCGCCCCCAACAAACATGACCCTTGTGCCCGAAAACAGATGCAGATAAATTTTTACCCCTTTGAGATATGAGGTGTTGCCAGGTGGACAATAAATTTTCCTGCTTTTAAAACTTTGAAAAAGTAATTCTCCCTCCAGTATTTCACTCTGCAGCCACAATCTAAGGGCAGCACATTCCAATTTCTGCCAGAATGCGCGCTGTATGTTAAATTCCTTTCAAAATGTTCCTCAGGTAAGGAATGATTAATGAGAGTCATTTTAATGGGCTCTAGCGGGATGTCACCTCACCAGTGTTTTGAAAGCAGGATTACTACTTAGCTTGAGGGGAGGACTGTATTCGAACAGCGATTGCTTTTCTTTTGTAATGATGTATTCTCATATCGACTGATCATTAGAATTTGCAGTGTCTGAGGGAAGCTGTGCTGCTGGTCATCTTTCCCTCCCCTCCCCTCATCTCCAGCCACTGGTCATGGTGCCTCCAGTAAAGAACAGAGTTACAAGGAAACCTATCAGATTTGGGGCTGCAGCCCACAAGAACCATGACACCGGGTCCCATTAAGACATCAAACAATATAAAACGAAAGAACTCGAAAGGAAGTATCCTTTTCCAAACTCAGGATGTCCAAAAGCACTTTATTGTCAACAAAGTACTTTTGAAATGTAGTCACTGATGTAATGTAGGAAATGCAACAGACAGTTTGCTCCCACAAATAGCAAAGCGTTTTAGTGATGTTGATTGAGAGATAAATATTGGCCAGGACACCAGGGACAACATCCTGCTCTCCTTCAAATCGTGCCACAGAATCATTGACATCCACCTGACAGGGCAGATGGAGCCTCCATTTAGCATTTAGGGTGGGTGTGAATCTCTGTGAAATTCATATCTGACCCACTTGGCAGTCAGAACCAGTCCAGGAAATTACTGTGACCTTGAACTCCTTGCAACTACTGCACCTTATTTGTGGAATTACCACTGCCACAGCCAGAAACAGACCAAGTTTTCACTTAAATCGATCATTTTCATAAAATCTCGGTATTATACTGGGGAAAGCTATGTGTATATGTTTTGTGGCTCAATGAGCTATAATCGGCCAGCTGCATCTACCTCATGGTCTAAAGGAGTCATATGTTTGCCAGTATGAATCAGGGAAGTGGGGAGGTTACAAGAACAAAAATTGCTGGAAAAACTCAGCAGGTCTGACAGCATCTGTGGAAAGGAAGACAGAGTTAGCATTTCGAGTCCATATGACTCTCCACCTGATGAAGAGTCATCTGGACTCGAAACGTTAATGCTGTCTTCCTTTCCACAGATGCTGTCAGACCTGCCGAGTTTTTCCAGCAATTTTTGTTTTTGTTTCCAATTTCCAGCATCCGCAGTATTTTGCTTTTATCTAAGTTGGGGGTGAGGGGGGGTTAAGTGGCCAAACAGTTCTAGCTTCAACTGAAGGAGAAAGGGCCTCATTGACCTATGGAGTGAACAGTGCCTCCTTGTCAATACAATAGCCATCTAAATCATTTTAAAACAATTTAACAACAGAAAATATCAATGACTATCGAACACAACCTGTGATTGCTCTGAACAGGTCGAGGAAAAAAATCCCACCACAATCTATCACATTACAAGTGATGAAACAGCAGGTTTATCTGCAGTTTAAGTTATGACAGCCCGGGGCCAACTGCACTTTAAGGATAACTACATGCAATCAGCCTATATTCAGGACTATTCAGCCTTTTTGAGGCTCTGTCAGCTTTTTTTCTGTTTTCTAAGCTGGAATGTACACCTCGGAAACAGCTGCAATGTCTTCTAGGAGTGTAGAAGTTCCTATTTCCCCCCTGGTTTTTCTGAAAGGACCCCTTACTCATCATCTCCCTCTATATAATGTCACTTTGGGAATTGGGAATAGAAAGGGTACTTTGGATAAAACAGTGCACAATGTGTAGTAAACTGACCTGAGTTTTCTATAATCACCAAGCACCTTCTTTCATGACTACATGAGATTCAATTATCACAACACAGGACACTGCTTGGAGAAGTGACAACCTAAGGAAATGGTGGTAAATCCTACAATGCTGCTTCTTTTTATTCTTTGGATGAAATGTAGGCATTGCTGAGAAGGCCAGCATTTGTTGCCCATCCCTAATTACCCTTGAACTGAGTGGTTCACTATACCACTTCAGAGGGCAGTTAAGAGTCAACCACATTGCTGCAGGTCTGGAGTCACATGTAGGCCAGACCAGGTAAGGGCGGCAGATTTTCTTCCCTAAAGGACATTAGCGAACCAGCTGGGTTTTACGACAATCAACGATAGTTTCATGGGCCAGGATTTTTACCTTGGCAGGCAGTAGTGGCAGACTGCCTGCAGGCTGCGATCGGGCCCCGACATTGATTTCACGCTGGCTGGCCAATTAATGGCAGCCAGCATGAAACACTCAGCGCTGCCGGGGTGGGGGCAGGAGGAGCAGGGGTGCTAAAGTTCACGCGCAACAAAAGCTCCCTGGGGCACAGAGCTGCCTCAGGGAGGGAGCTGAAGATTTAAAAACACAAAAATAAAACATTTACCACTGTTAAAAACATGTCCCCTCATGTGACTCTGTCAAATGAGCAGGGACATGTTACGAATGAAGGTTAAAAATTTTTATTTCCTAAAAAATGCAAAGGCCACTTGGCCTTTTTGCCTGCCCACCAACCATAAGGTTAGACAGGCAGCAAAAAATTTCAGTCAATTATTACATTAATGGCCTTAATAGGCCTGTTAATTACTGGCGGGCACACTGCTGACTCCTGCGCTCGCCCATTGACTGAAATATCGCACGAATGCCTGATGACGTCGGGATGCTCGCCTGACATCATCACATGTTATTTTGCGCTCGAGCGTGTTGGGTACGTGCCCGCCCACTCAATGCAAATTTCTGCCCATGGTCACTATTACTGAGACTAGCTTTCAATTCCACATTCTTTCATTAACTGAATGGAAATTCCACCAGCTGCCATAGTGGGATTTGAACCCATGTCCCCAGAGGGTACTAGTCCAGAAACATTACTAAGCCACCATCTTCCCTGCGCTTACTCTTCTGAGAGGGATCCAATAATGTTCCACATGAAAGGTTACTAATTAAATAAAAAGCTGGAAGAATTCTTGAATCGCTGCAGTCCTTGTGGTGTAGGTACACCCACAATGATGTTAGGGACAGAGTTCCAGGATCTTGACGCAGCGACAGTGAAGGAAAGGTGATATATTTCTAAGTCAGGATGGTAAGTGGCTTGGAACTCCCAGGTGGTGGGAGCATCTGCTGTCCTTGTCCTTCTAGGTGGTAGCGGTCGTGGGTTTGGAAGGTGCTGCCTAAGGAACCTTGGTTAGTTTCTGCAGTGCATCTTGTAGATGGTACACACTGCTGCTACTGTTCATTGGTGGTGGAGGGAGCGAATGTTTATGAGAGAGGTGCCAATCAAGCGGGCTGCTTTGTCTTGGATGGTATCAAGCTTCTTGAGTGTTGTGGGAGCTGCACTCATCCAGGCAAGTGGAGCGTATTCCATCACACTCCTGACTTGTGCCTTGTAGATGGTGGACAGGCTTTGGGGAGACAGGAGGTGAGTTACTCACCGCAGGATTCCTAGCCTCTGACCTGCTCTTGTAGCTACAGTATTTATATGGCTAGTCCAGTTCAGTTTCTAGTCAATGGTAACCCCAGGATGTTGATAGTGGGGGATTCAGTGATGGCAATGCCATTGAATGTCAAGGGGCAATGGTTAGATTCTGTCTTGTTGGAGATAGTCATTGCCTGGCACTTGTGTGGTGTGAATGTTACTTGCCACTTGCCAGGCCAAGCCTGGATATTGTCCAGGTCTTGCTGCATTTGGACATGGGCTGCTTCACTATCTGAGGAGTCACGAATGCTGCTGAACATTGCTCATCAGCAAACATCCCCACTTCTGACCTTATGGTGGCAGGTTTATGTTTCCAGTGCCGAGGTCGATACCATTTGGTCCATCCAGTTTCATTCCTTTTTAACAGTTTGGTACAACTGAGTGGGTTTCAGAGTCAACCACATTAATGTGGATGTAGGCCAGACCAGGTGAGGATGGCAGATTTCCTTGCTTAGGGGAAACCAGAAGGGTTTTTACGACAATAACATATTGTTTTTTTACAACAATCAACAATGCTTTCATCATTAGATCTTCATGGTCATCGTTTTATTGAATTCAAATTCCACCATCTGCCGTGATGGGATTTGATCCCAGGTCCCTAGAGCATTATCCTGGGTTTCTGGATTACCAGTCCAGTGACAATACCACTATGCCACTACTTCTCCTTATGAGCAGTGTGCCCCAGGAGTCTGTTTTGGCCCAATTGCTATTTCTAATTTACATCAATAAAGAAAGGCTTGCATTTATATAATAGCCTTCACGACCTCAAGTCTTCCTAAAGCACTTTGCAGCCAATGAAGTACTTTTGAAGTGTAATCACAGTTGTAATGTGTGAAACGCAGCAGCCAATTTTCACACAGCAAACTCCCACAAACAGCAATGTAATAATGACCAGATCATCTAACAGGATTTTTAGGTGTTGGTTGAGAAATACATATTGGCCAGGGCACTGGGAAGAGTTCTTCAAAATCGTGCATCAGGATCTTTTGCGTACACTCAAGAGGGCAATCAGGACCTCAGTTCAGCATCTCATCTGAAAGATGGCACTTCTGAGAGTGCAGCACTCCCTCAATACTGCACTGAAGAGTCAGGCTGGATCAACCTAGATTCAGAAATTCAGTGCCAATTGATTTAACGGTGATGATCTTGGGTGTCTTTGATCTTTCTCTGCCTGTCTCATTTGCACAGTAATAATCCAGTTATAAATTGAATTCAAAGATTTGTTTAGAAACCTGAAACAGCTGCTCTGAAAGAATGGGGTAGGTGTCATGAAATCTTGCACCTAGAGCCTCGGGCAACGATTGATGCTTGGAAAATCTTTTAACCTCCATCTCAATAAGCAATCAGTTGCATCCCGACATCTTTTTGATTGACTGATTGAACTTCTTTGAAAAATTCAGCTCAGGTTTAATAGAGCCTTAAGAGTTTCCAGCACAGCAGGAGTCCATTCCTCTCATCATAGTCTGTCAGTTTATTGCTTGAATACAATATTAATCTCATTGCCCCAGTCTCTTCCCATGGCTTTCTCTATTTCAATGCAGGGGCAAAAGGTGACGCTTTTGATTTCTAAACATTCTACGCAGAAGTTTCAATACTTATTCATCAGCTCCTTGTCTAATACATGATGGAAATTTGAGTAACTGGTCACAAACAATGAGGATCTGCTTTACGTTGAATAGAAGCTGCCTGAATTGCCAATGATTCAATATTTGTCAATTTAGTGGGTGCTTTCTAAAATTCTTGGTAAGAATAATTGTGATAGAAAAAGAAATTATAATTACCATTAGAAAGACTTTAATTTCCAGGCCTTTTCCCTAAATGTCTACAAAAAAACTGGCAATGTTTCCATAAATGTTAAGTACTCAGTTATAAATAAAGGGCGATTCTTACAGAGCTTTGCAAGCATCTGAAATGGGATTTTTTTAATATAGAGAACAGGCAAGTATTTAAAACATTTTCCAAAGGTGTCATCGCCCCAGGTGCTTTGCAGATTCTAAATTTAGTTTTGTAACACAATTTAAAAAGACAGATTAGAGGTGATACTTCAATGACAATACCAGGACTCCTATACTTGTGATATTTCCATTTCCCCCTCAGTAATTGTATCCTGATGGCAGCTACTTCCAAACTCCCATCAGCGCTAGAAATCATCATCAGTAGGAACGGAGTGCATTTGGCACTATAGTGTTATCGTTGCTGTATGGTTAAAGCACATCAGTCTGACAAATTGAACTTCCTTCATTTGCAGTGCTGATATTTGTTCGTGCCACATCTCAATCTGATAAATGATTAATATTTTGAACTGTTATTTATAATTCATGCCTTGCGGTTAATTCTATTTTACATTCCATTCCTCTTTTCATTAACATAATAACTAACTGAAATGGAACTGTGCTGCAATCCTATTTAAGCACCTCCAATGTTGGCCAAGATAAGGATGCTCAATCTTCTTTCTCTGTTATTGTTGGTTGAATTATTGGTGTCTTGTGAATATGCTTAAATGATAGTTAAAGAAAAGCTCTACTCCCTCCCCTACCCACTCACAAGCTGAATGATGTGATTAACAATAGGGCAAAGCTGACACACAGGAGGGAAAGAAAACATTAAAAACAGACAATGCATTTTCTTGGGGGTTTACACCACTGGTTGGTTCTCATTTTGTGTTGTATTAGCTTTATTACAGCCTAACATCTAGTCTGTTCATTATTTTGAAGTTTTATTTTAAATTGGTAATTCTTTCGACCTGGAAATTAAGAACTCTTCATCCACGCCACTGCCTCCTAATCAGCTGTGGCTCAGTGGCCACACTGAATTTGCATATGTATAATAATGACACCCAACTCTACCTCACCACCAGCTCTCTCACCTCTGAGCCAGAAGGTTGGCATCCCATTCCAGGGACTTGAGCACAAATTATAGGCTGACATTCCAGTGCAGTACTGAGGGAATGTTGCACAGAGGTGCCATCTTTCAGATGAGGCATTAAACTCTGATCCTGTTTGCCCTCTCAGGTATAAGGTCACATGGCACTATTTGAAGAAAAGCACTGGAGTTCTCCCCAGGATCCTAACTAATATTATCCTCAACCAACATCAGTAAACGAGTTTATCAGGCCACTGTCACATTTCTGTCTGTGGGGGTCTTCCTGTACAAAATGTGAGCGTTATGTTTTCTGCATTGCAGGAGTGACTATATTTCAAAAAATACTTCATGGGCTGTGAATGTTATGGGACATCCTAAGGACATGAAAAATGCCAAGTAAATGGAACTTCATTCTTTTCGGATGTTTGTTGTTGTTCAAATCTCTTATCTTCTGTAAACATGCTAAGATTTATGCAAATAAGCACTTCACATGACAATCAGTCACAGGCCTCAAACCTGTTTTTCCGGATGGTGGGTAGGAGTGATGGAAAGAATAACAACAACTTGTATTTTTATAGCGCTTTCAACATATTAAAACATCCCAAGGCACTTTATAGGAACATTATCAAACAAAATTTGACACCGAGCCACATGAGGAGATATTAGGGCTGTTGTTCAAAAAGGAGTGATTTTTTTTTAAAAAGAGAGAGATGGAGAGGTTTAGGGAAGGAATTCCAGAACTTAGGGCCTTGGCAGCTGTAGGCAGCCGGCATTGATAGAGCAATTAAAACTGCAAGAAGTCAGAATTGGGGAAGCACAGAAATCTCGTAGATGCTGAAGGAGATTACAGAGATAGGAAGGGGTGAGGCCATGGGGGGATTTCCAGACAACGATGAGAATTTTGCTTGACCAGGATCCAATGTAGGTCAGCAAGCACAGGGGTGAAGGGTGAATGTGACGGTGTGAGTTAGGACATGGGTAGCAGAGTATAGGATGACCTTAAGTTTACAAAGGGTAGAATGTGGGAGGTCTGCCAAGAGAGTATTAGAATAATCAGGTCTAGAATGAACAAAGGCATGAATGAGGGTTTCAGCAACACCTGAACTAAGACAGGGGTAAAGCAGGGTGATGTTACGGAGGTGGGAATAGGCGGACTTAATGGTGGCATTACATAGCTGGAAGTTCATCTGAAGGTCAAACATGACACCAAGATTGCAAACAGTCTGCTCCAGCCTCCGACAGTTGCCAGGAAGAGGGATGGAGTCAGTGGTTAGGAAATGGCATTTGTAACAGAGACCAATTAAAGGCTGCAGTCTTCCCAATAATTAATTGGAGGAAGTTTCTGCTCCTCCAGTACTGGATGTCGGACAAGCAGTCTGATAACTTAGGGACAGTGGAGATATCGAGAGAGCTGGTGGTGAGGTAGAGTTGGGTGTCGTTATTATACATGTGCAAACTGATACTGTGTTATCGGACAATGTTACTGAGGGCATCATATGGATGAGAAATAAGAGGGGGCCAGGGATAGATCCTTGGGGAGCATCAAGGGTAATGGCGGGGGACGAGGAAGAGAAACCATTACAGTTGATTCTCTGGCTGTAACTAAATAGATGAGACTGGAACAACATGAAGGCAATACCACTTGGCTGAAGGGCAGTAGAGGTGGATGGTGTGGCCAACCTTGATGAAGTCTGCAGACAAGTCGAGAAAGGCAAGGAGGGAGAGTTTACCATCGTCACAGTTACATAGGATGTCATTTGTGACTTTGTCCTAACACCAGTAACTTGTAGAAATACCCTTGAAAGCTGGGTACATTTTAACATCATTAGAGCTGTTATATCTGTGGCATGGAGAAGATGGAATTTTTTTATCCTGCCCAAATCTTAGCCCATTTCACACACTGAATTACTGTCATGTCAACAGTTGTAGAGAAATCCATCACACAGGCAGCATAGCCCTTTGAAACAGAGGGCAGTAATGAAACAAGCAGGCTGGAAATCCATAGCCTTTTGGAGAAAATTAGAAGAGAATTTAAAATATCCAGGTTTTTGGATCAATGTTGCAGGGGACAACACCCTGTACCCTTAATTTTTTGGAGTGGGGTTAAAAGACTTGTTCTTCGGTACAGATGGGTCTTTTGGGGGGAAAAGAAATCTACCTATTCATTGCTGAACATCAGTGCTGTGAATAAAATTGCAAAATCAGTCAAGTGCGTCCCTCCTAAGCCTTTTGGCGCAGTAGGGGGGGATTTTCCACTGCAGTTAAACCAGTCAGACAGCGGGGCAAGAAAATTGGGTAAGGACAGGGGCAGATTCAAACCCCTTGAGGCCCTGAGTCATTTGGGACCTAGCCACACTACCCAAACAACTCCCTAGCCCCCACCCCCTATCACCCCTTAGGCCCTTGTATTCGTCTGCCCCTGGGTGGGTTCTTGTGGTCCTGCCTCTGTTTTATTCTTATACCCATTGGATGACAGCAGAAGGATGCCTCCCAGAGGAGACCCTGGTTTAAGGTCCTGTGCCAAGAACTATCACAGACTGCAGGGTTTATAGGGTTTAGAGTGCAAACAGAAGATTTTCAGGATCATCAGATAATGTTATTATGTCGCCTTCCCCAAACCCTCCCCCACCTCTCTGGGCTGTTGATATACTTGCAGCCACCAGGATTGTAGCTACACTCCATTCCTTCCCCATGTGTCCAGCCACGTTTGCATACAGGCTCCTAATTCTTTCCCCCAGGGTCCAGCCTGAGGGTCGGGGCTGGTGTGGGTGTTGGTGGGTGAGCAGGTCTGCAGTGCCCATGGGTTGTGCAAACAGCCTGGGACAGGAAACTAACATGGTTCCCCTCCTCTTACTGGCACACTACATCTCAGATAGCAGCTGCAGAGAAATATTATCACTTCCAAATCTGCCTACTGCATGAATAGCCTCCATTACACCTTCCTCCCTGCCCACAAATGAAGAGGGTCATGCATGTAAGGCTGTGAGGAAAGGAAGACTTGGCAAGTACAGCCTTTAATGGAAGAACCCAAAGACATTCACCCAAGGTACCCAAGGGCACAACTCACCATAGGCAATGAGGGTAGCTCATCAGATGATGCATTGGTCACAGGTGGACAGGATGAGTGAGGGTGGAGAAAGAGGGGTTCCATGTTGCTGATACACTGAGTTGCATTCTTCCCTCAACAGAACAGCCTGAGGACCCAGATCTCATAGTTCCTGCTTTGAGAACCAATAAAGGACCTTTTCTTGGAAGTGTAGTCTCTGTTGCAATTTAGCAAACATGGCAACCAATTTGCACACAGCAAGCTCCCACAAACAGCAATGCGATAATGACCAGAATATGTTTTCCAGTGTTGGTTTGGCAGAATAGATATTGGCCAGGGAACTGGGGAGAACCCCCCTGTTCTTTGTCAAAATAATTCCATGGACTCTTTGACACACACACCTGAGAGGACAGACAGGAACTCGGTTTAGTGTTGCATCTAAAAGACAGCACCTTCAACAGGGCAGCCACCACCACCCCACCCCCCCACCCTCCATTGTTCCTGCACTTAAGTGTCCACCTAGATTTTGATGATCAGTTCTTTGGAGTAGGACTTGTTCCAATGGTTTTCCACTGCGGAACCAAAAGTGCTCTCAACTAAGCAACCAGCTTATCCTGGGGTGCATCACATATTTATCTTGCCTTGAAAAACATTTCACTTTGATTAATTCTAACAAAGGCATCAATGCTTCATACACATATCTGGAAGTTGGGTGAAGAGCCAGAGTTAATTGCAAGCATGCTAATTCAGTTTGGAGCTCAACAGCGAAGCACAATTTGCACGAAAACTGCAATCCTTACACTGCATTTTAAAATGTCACACTTTGCTTAATTATCTGAACAGTATGTCGCACTTTTACAGGCAGTGCAGCTGATGAAACTTGCCATTTCCTCCTGGATAATTACAGAAAGATTGTGGATTTATTACCAATGGTAGCTTGCACTTTTTAACTACAAAGCAAATGATTAACTTCATTTAGCAACGAGCTCCAGATTTATCATAGGTTTTGTTTAAAAATGAGAACAACCTTCAAGCAAACCTGGAAACAGGGCCTAAGGTAAACCCGGGTCTCTCCGAAAGGCTCACACACTGATTTTGAAACAAGCTGCACTACTGTTTGTAAAAAATGATTGTGTCAAAAGTCAGCCTGCCAATACACACCCACCTACCCCAGATTTTCAAAGCTGGGCTCTCCAGAAGCTTGTGTATATTTGAGGACCTCTTGCAAAACACATTTTCCTGCAGATTTGCAATCTATGAATTCAAGAGTAACATCCCATAGTAACATCACAGAAATAAATCTGAATCATAGTCAAAGGTGAGTGATTGCATAAAATTACATATAGAATATACAGCACAGAAACAGACCCATTCGGCCCAACCATGCTGGTGTTTATGCTCTACTTCAGTCTCCTTCTTACAAGACACTAATTGCCTAGGAAACAGGGAGGTCAGAGGGCATTGTAAGCCAGCAGAACAAAGCTCAAGTGGTTTTTAACGGTGACATGTACCAAAGATGAAGTAACTGTCTTCAAAAGCGACATGAGCTACCAGCCTGATAACCCGGATCCCAATCCATCACCATATCAACAATAGAGCAAGGCCTCAGCTGGTGACAAGCTGTGCCCCTGATCTTATCCAAATCCCTGAGGTCAGGACATTCACGCAAAGCAGACAGCTACCTCTTGCCATTTTCCATGCAGGTCGGAGCACACACCTACGGAGGGAATCAAATTGGCTGGAGAGCATTTCCAGCTAGAAAATTCCACAACCCTTCCCAAGTAGTCTCACCATGACTTATCGCTCCACAATTGACCTCCAAAGAGAAAACTGTGCTTTTTTGGGCCCCACTTCCGCCAGGATCCAAACCGGCACTTATGCATTTCATGCAGGGACATATTGTGCGTATTGTGCCTGGGGCAACTGAGAACAGACCAGTGGCAATTTGATATCATCCCACTTCTTCTACTAATGTCTACACAGAGTAGCTTCAAGTAGTGCCCATCCCAACTGCCAGTAAAAAGCACAAGCAGCACAAAATAAAGCAGATTCAGGTTCCACTTCAACTTCTGGCCCTCCTCCATCGCACCCCTAAAGCTGAGTTACCCATGAAAATTGAGGCTTAAATGTCTACCCGTAAATCTTCTGTCACACTTCAGTCACTCCGCCAGTGTATTTACACTGCAGCTAATAGTCTGAGATTGGTTCCTGTAGATTGAATCCCAGCCAGGCAGGCCCGCATTTCATATATTGCTGCTACATAAAATTCCACCATTTTTCAACACGAAGGGCAGAATTTTTCACTTGTCAGGCAGGCACGCGCCTGACCCAAATGAGCATAAAATGATGCGCAATGACGTCAGGCGAGGGTCCCGACGTCATCGCACACTCACGCGATGTTTCAGTCAGCGGGGGTATGTGGGAGTTGACAGCGCACCCACCGACAATTAAAAGGCCTATTAAGGCCGTTAACAATCCAATTGAATTAGATTTTTTGCTGCCCGTCCAACCTTACGGTTGGCGGGCAGGCGAAAAGGCCAGGCGTTCTTTGCAGTTTTTGCAAAACCTCATCCATGGGCGGGATGAGGTTTCAATCTTTCATTAAAATAAAATTAAAAATTTTCATCTTAATTTCTAACAGCTCCCTGCTCATGTGACAGAGTCACATGAGGGGACATGTTTGACATCTTAAAATGTTTTATTTTTAATTTTTTTATATCTTCATCTCCCTGAGGCAGTTCTGAGGGAGCTTTTCCAGTGTGCACTTGCGCGCATGTGCGAACTTGCACACTTGCCCTCCTCCTCCCCCCCCCACCCCACCACCACACAGGCAGCGCTGAAGCATGCGTTTCATGCAGGGTGGGCCTTAATTGGCTGGCCAGTGTGAAATCGCGGTCTGGCCCCAATCACGGGTGGCGGTCGGCTTCCCGACAGCTCCTGCCCGCCCCAAGCAAGCCTGCCCGACGAGGGCAAAATTCTGCCCAAATATTTGTTAGTTTTGTTGCAGGAGTGAGAATGAGAAAATACGGGGCAAATTCTGGTAGGATTGGCTGCTAGCAGAAGATGTCTTAGACCCCATATCAGCTGCATCTATATGTGGCCAACAATGCAATTTAGCAACTTACCTGATGTTATCGAATCACTTTGTGAGGTTGGCACTGATGAGCTTGGGTACCTTGGTCAGATCCAGTGTCAGCAAGGTATTTCACGAGTATATAATCTCATGTGAAAGCCATGATTCACAGACACCAACCAAACTAAGATTGTTACATTTTTTCTGATTTATTATGTACCTCACAGAGCCAGGAGAAAATATTAATTATGGTGCTAACTTAATTTGACAATGTTTAATCAACTTATCCCAGAGCTGGCTCTCTGCTCTAGTCCAATAGACCCATTTTGGTCTTTAGCCAAGTTCCAATAAATATTGTAGGCTGCATTAGTTCAGTTGTGTGACAGTCCTCATAATGTATTCTTCTGTCATTACTCAATGAATCTTGCTCCGATATGAAACATTCTAACTGTCCTCTCTCGCTCCCACCTTATACCAGCAACTCACATTGCACAAACCTACCCTCTGTGTACAATGAGAATGTAGGATACAGGGAAAAAGCGGGGATTCAAGTAGATAGTTTCAGTAGAACAGCTGGTACAAGCTCAATGGGCTGAACAACCTCTATCTGTGTTATAAATTCTATGGTCCTATAAACAATGAGCACAGGATTGCAAGGACACAGGCCTCAAGCAAGGTTAACAATTAGAGAAAAAAACATTCTTTTTCCCAAGCAATGGTGGATCTGTGAGCCAGCTAGCTTGAGGTCGATTGACATTTGGATCAATACCTGTTGTGAAGAAGATTGAGAATAAGCAAGAGTTATAGAGATATTGCTAATAGTGCGATTGTCTTGGTTTTCTCCGAGGGCACTGCAGAAGGAAATTAGATTGTCTTCTTTCACTTTAGAACATCTTAGCTTCTTCAGATGTTGAATGCAGATTTTAATACATGATGCAATTTCAGTGCCATTCTCCATTAAGAATGTTTCACAAATGCTTAAAAACACATTATACAGAACTAGACTCTGGGACAGATCTGACTGTGTTTTATCAGAAAATACACCCAAATAGTTATTTTGTTATTTTTGTTGAGCTTGGAAACCTCAAAACAATGACAGGTCACAACAGCAGAAAAGCAATACTTAGAAGGGGGAGATATTGAAAGTAGTGTTGTACCTTGCCTAAAGGCCACTTTTTTCTTTGTGAGTTAAGCAATATTAGAAGTTTAATTGTGTACCAAGACTGGCACTGAATCAATGCGCTGATGTGAGAGTGGATAATAAGAAGAGACGGTCCAACAAACTGCACAATACAAACAGACAGATCCAAGGAAGAGAGAAGATCAAAAGTGTTCTCAAGATTATCGATGCTGATAACTTGCCCCCAGAAACACAACATTTTGCATATAACTCAGGCAGACCCAAGACGGTGCTGTAATTCAGCTGCATCCAAGAAATAAAAACATTTATGATAGAATAACATAAAAGCACTAGCTGAGGCATGCAACTGAATCAATTTCTGGTACGCCTGATGTGCTGAGGTCATTTAAGAATAAAGAAGGAGCTTGCATTTCCATAGCACCTTTCATGACACCAAGATATCACAAAAGCACTTCACAATCAATGAATTACCTGTGAAGCGTAATCAAGGTTATACCATCTAAGAAATACAGCAATCGAGTTCCACACAGCAAGATCCCAAAAAGAGGAAAGAGACAACAGCTAGAATTTTAAGTGGAGGATGTGGCCCCACCCCTGGCTGAAACATTGGGAACAAGCCTGTCTCTGCGTACGCAGGAAAATCCGAACTGTTTCTAATTAATTGGCTCAGGGTAAGACATTCGCCCCTATCTGGGAGGAAGTCCTGCCTGCAGGAGATGCCGGCAAATCAAATGGCTGGCAGCGTGCCAGTCCCAGCAGTGCCACCAGGAGTAGTGGCCGTTGCTGGGATTGCAGCCAGTCCCCAACAACGATTTTTGCTGGAGCTGGATTGCGAGTGAGTGGTGGAGTTTTGACGAGCCAGTCCTAGCTGGGAGGGTGGGGGGGGCCAATATCAGGAGGGCAACAAGTGGGGGCTGGGAGTAACCAGTGGCAGTGGGACGTAGGGCCTCCTCAGTTGGCCCAAGGGTGAGCAGGTCGCCCAACGCCTCCCCTGCCACTGATAAAATACTGGCAGAGGTGGGTAGGTGATGGGCACAGCACCCCTTACTATACTACCTGATTTTATGCCCACCCCTCCCTTCCTGCTACAGGGTGGGGGAATCGTACAATTCTAGCCAACAACCAGATAATCTTTTTCAATGATGTGGGCTGAGAGATAAACATTTGCTTTGAACAATTGCAGCAGAATCTTTTACATTTATCTGAAAGATCAGACTTGAGCCTTGGTTCAACAGCACGTCTGACAGTGCAGCAGTCCTTCAGGCTGGATGAATGTCAGGATGGAGTTTGTGCTTAAGTCACTGGAGTGGGACTTGAACCCCCAAGATCAGAGGTGATGGAGCTACCAACTGAGCCTAGGTGGCAAATCTGAATCCTGCTTTCAGTACAGGGGAAAGAAATCTCTTTGTATTCAATGGGCCCTATCATTTTAACTCCCTTCTAAATGTCTACAACGCCAAATATACTCAGTCTTCACACAGTAATGTGTTTTGCCTATCACAGAATTCCACAATGTATTTTACACAAAACCCAGCTGCACACAGTTTCACTGATCACTAGCTGTGTCTGACTGGGACCCTCAAAAATCCAATAATTACTTTCCTGGGTGTGAAGGACCTACTCTGATAAGGCAAATCCTTGTGACCGCAGAGGTGGATTTGGAGATGGGGCCAGGAGCAAGATTTCAAGCTTGCACCTCGGATCAGCTCCCTGAAGCGATCCCCTCCCTCCACCCCGAGCGATCTTGCCGGAGGTGGGGTCAACACGGCAGCACCTACCTGGCCAACAGCAACAGGTAGCCAATTAGACCAATTAATTTCCAGCAGGGGAGCATGTTGCTGAAGCTGCCAGGATCTTCCTGGCATTAGACTGGCTCTCTGCTGAGCCGGGAGGCCAGCAGCAGCTTAGAGGTGACCTCCTGACAGGAAGCAGGACAGCCACTGGGGCCACCTGTCACTGGCTCATGAATGTGCTGGAAAAGTGCAATTGCCGCAGCCTCAGCCATAACACTTCCCACGGAGGGTTTTCTGTTTACCTCAAATTTTAACCAGGTTTCTGACGGTACCTCCATTTTGAGTTGCCCTCACGTTTTCCTACCTGCCTTAGCAGCACCCGCCCCCTGCTGGTGAGTCTGCCAGCTGTCCAGTTCTGCGGGCCCTCCTATCGGACCTTCCGCCTCAGGAGCCTGCTATCTTTAATTGGACAGTGAGTGTGCCTGGCCTGCTAATGAGCTGCTTCCTTGAAGATTGGAGCACCTCTGCAGGGTCAGGATCCAGAAATGCTCCCAATGCCTGAAACTTTTATAATCGCAGACTATTCCACCCATAGTGTCCAACAAAAATGGGACAAATGAGTGCTTATTTGTACACCAAGTTAAACCTTAAAGCATTGTTAGGAATTGTGATGGATGATGGACAGTGTGTTTAGTGCGCAGTGGTGTCAATACCCTATCTCTCCACTGATGCTGTCAGACCTGCTGAGTTTTTCCAACATTTTCTGCTCTTGTTTCATATTTCCAGCATCCACAGTATTTTGCTTTTATAGTATCCTATCTTTCTTCAGTTCTGATGAAAGATCATTCCGGCCTGAATAGTTTGGCGGAATTCTCCCTGCCTCCACCAGGGATCAATGGCGGATTGGGGGGGTGGGGCGGGGGGGTGTGGGCAGAATCCGGCAGGAGGTCCAAAAATCGGTTTCACGTCAAATTACAGCGGGATTTTGCGATGCTGCCCGCCATGACAGATCAGGAATCCCACTGGGGGCCAGCATGGAACCAATGTGCATCCCACTAATGGAATGCAAACAAAGGCCCGACTGGAATCATCCCCTCACACCCGATTCTCCGTTGCACCAGCGGGAAAGCACACTGGTCCAGTGTGACATGCAAAAAGCCAGGACTTACTCTTAGGGCCTTGCTCAGCTTGCAGACATCCGGGAAGCAGAAGATGCTGGAGCCCTACAGCTACCGGACCCTGGAGGAACACATGCACCGCATGGTGGAATGAGCCTCATCCACATGGTTCCTCCACAAAGCAGCTTTCATAAGGTGGGAGATATCCACCCAGCAACTTCGCCTTCACTGAGGCTTCAGACTTCCAGGGACTTTGCCATGGGGAGGCACGGATGGGTGGTGAAGGAGTTACAGGGGGGGTGGGCGGGGGGAATGCCTAGGTCTGAAGGGTGGGGGGATTGTCCAGGTGAACATGCTCACAGGGAGTCAATATCTGACTCCTAGGGAGTGAACTCAGGGCGGGCATGGTAGGACGTGGTTGGTTAGGGTAACAAGGGGCAGAGGGAGCCGGTAGGGTGAAAGGGTGAGGGTACAACAGTATCGGTAGAGGGGGGCAGGGAGGGTTGTTGGTGAGAACACGGAGGATCACACAGATGGGTGTGGGGGAGATGGTGGTGGTAAAGAGGATGTCAGGGAGGTCAATGTGGACAGGAGTGGGATTTTCCGGGAGGAAGGGAATGTGCATATTCAAACGGACATTCTGGAATGCGAAAGGTTCAAGCTGGAAGGTGATAGTGGGGAGGTCAAAGGTTATGCTGGATGGGGTCGATGGTTATGGGGGAAAGGACATGGGTGACGGGGGAGGGGAAATGGTGGGGGAATTCATGAAGAATGTCACAACTACCTTGGTGGTCAAATCGAAAGTGAGCGGAGCCTCGTGTTAGACAGGCACAGGTGCTGCAAGGGAGAGCGATCATTGGGTGGGCGGAGATGCAGGTCAGCTCAGATGGACAACTGAAAGTGAACCCCAGCCAGCAGCATTGAAAATGCTCAGAACATTGAGGTGAGTGTGATGGACGAAGGATCCGTGTGTGGGAGAGGCTAACACGAGGCTCTGAAAGGCCCTGCCACACACACACAGAATCACTCATGGTCCAGCTTTGTGCAGTTGAACTGCTAGCGGGGGGGAAGAGGACGGTGGCCTCGCAAAGCCTGTATAATGACACTGAAAGAAAACAGCAGATATTATGCAATGAAAGTGAATATATTTGCAGATTAATCTGTGAAAATATTGTGTTGACCCAGGCAACAATTGTGATCAAAATTTTGTGATTTTTCTAGGCCTGCCACTTCTCCCAGGTGCTGCTTTGACATCCGCAGCAGGGGTGGAGACAGCCTGTGGAGTTGTTTGCCCTGTTGCCTTTGATGATTTCGGCGGTTGCTCTCTGGAGAGCCGAGGCCTGGAGGGTCCTGGCTGTCCTCCTGTGGACCAGCTGCTCCCTCTGTGGTGACAGAGGACGAGGTTGAGGGGGTCACAGGCAAAGGGGATTTGGAGGGAGAGGGCAGCCTCTGAAATTCCTGAGTGGATGACCCAGGAGTGTCCAGCTGCTGCTCCTCCTCCCTTCGGATGGTCGAGGGCCTCTGCCTGACTCCTTGAGAGGAAGGAGCACCGGAGGGTGGTCGAGGTGGCCCGTTCCCCTCCTGCTTTGCCACTGCAGGATCTCACCCATGGTTACCGCAAAGGAGTGCAGGTCTGCACACATCTCCGTCAGAAACTGGGTGTTCTGCTGGACCTGGGTCTCCATGGCACCCACCATCTTCCCTATGGAGACCTCAATGCGGGCACCACTTCATCAGAGAGCAGGCGGGCGCACTCCTTTGACTCATGTGCCACTCTGCTGAGCACAGCTCTGCGTGATATTCCCCTGCCTCCTGCTGACTCTCCACCGTGTTAGAAGGCTGATTCCAGAGGCTCATCATCTGACTCAGACCTCACAGATGCCTCTTCCCCAGCAGTCCTCTGAGAGGCAGGGAGCTCGGCTGAAGCTGCCTCCTCCTGCTGCGAACACGCACCCATGCGGTGACCACCAGATTGTGAGACCCTTCCTAAACTAGCACTAATACCCACCGAGATGTGTGTTCCTGAGCTGGTGGAAGGTGCAAGTGACTGCTGTGATACCTCTACAAGTGTGGAGCTTTCCTCTTCATCTCCCACCTGACTCATCTGTGGGCTGGGGCTGAGGCCTGATAAGGAGTCCTCTTCCTCCTTCTCTGGCCTTGGTCTCTTGCTGGAGGCACCCGTAAATGGGACAGGAGAGTGCAAGTGACAACATCAGCTGCCTCCAACATGGAGGCACACTCGACCCTCAGGTTTGCATTGAATGGTTGAATCCTTACTAGGTGGATGCCCAAGTCCCAGCTCCCCATCACCTATGGTTCAGTTCTACTCCACCCGGTAGCTCAGATGCCCTCTTCTCGAACTCTGTAAGAGAACTAAGAAATGGGCACCCCCTCCATCTTCTCATGCTCTCTCCCATTGTGTTGGTTCTTTTCCTGCTCAAAGAGAACAGCATGTTTGAGAGGAGTTGCATATTGCATGGATTGGAGCAGTGGAAATTGGTTCATTTCTCATACCTCCCCTCGTACAATTGCCCACTTTTGTGGCACATTATCAGTGGTGCAAATTGGGCAGAAGGGCTGTGGACCAGCTCCCGCCAGAGCACTGAGCACACCCACATGCGAGGGGAGGGTTCAGACAGGCATGTGATTTGCAAAGGTTACTGGTTCCATCTGTGCCTAAGCCTAAGCAGAGTTGGTACCCCTGCTTGGTCATTCTCTCCCCATGAGGCAGTGTAGAGTATATTCCAGCACACCTCGACATGGTCCAGGGGGATGCGCAGGAAGGCATCACTAAATTACAGAGGTGGCCTGACCGGTGACCTTGGAGACATCTGTGCTTTTGGTGTAATATTGTGGATGTCCGGGTGCCTTTCAGATATGGTTCCCGGATATGGCAGCGGGGCCCGCGCCATAAAGCCCGCCCCACCATGGACAACAGCGCAAAACCCCTGGATGCAAATTTAATTGCGTCAGGGTCGGAAGATACCGTGGGATTACGCGTAAGTGTCCACAATGGGAAACACTCCCCGTCCCTGCCCCCGCCACAGGACGTAGTCCCAGATGGGAGAATTCCTTCTGTTAACTCTATTTCCCTCCACAGGTGCATCCTGACCTGCTGAATATTTCCAGCATTTTTTTGTTTTTAATGTCAATACCCATAACTGTATTGTTACTCCAGAAAAGCAGTTAATGGGCCAGATTTTGCTGTCAAAATAACAGGGAGACTAATGGTGCTCACTATTATTCATGTGTAGGTGGCGAGGGGCAGATGAGCAGTTAAATCTGAATATCCAAAAGTTGCTGTGCAAGTTGTGCCACTCCAGCGTTGTGAAAATAGTAGCTCTCTCTCTGTCTGCCTCACCTTTGAAAGGTTTTGAATGTTGTGCAGTTGTTGTGTTTGCACATAGATACGAGCTAAACTTGACACTAATACTTAGTAAATAGTAATGTGAGTACCTTTTTAAACAATGTGGTAACTGTTAATGACTACCGATCAACTCTTATTCCTTCAGTTTGTGAATTGTTTTTGGAAATTATAAAAACGTTTTTTTCTTACTTTTCCTTCTGTCTTTTTTTTCCGTCTTTTAATCCAATCTTTCTTTCCCTCTCTTTATTTCTCTTTCTGTACTGGATTTGACAGTGAGTTCACCCACTCTAATTCACCCTCCTTCTCAGTGCTTCTGCTGTTTATTTTCCAATCCTTAAACTCATTGGTTATGTAAACACCCTGTTACTTGCCCTGTTTACTCAGGACCCAGTTGCCTCATTTCTCTTGCTGCACTGTTACAGTACACACTTTCAACAACTTGGTGCACAAAAAATCTTTGAGCAGAAGTTTGCAGGGGCAAACTAATTAACAGCAGACACCAGTAGATGCCCTGCAACAGCAATTCTGGTCCATTGTGTTTTGTACTTAATTTATCAATGAATGTCTGAACCACGTTATTTCTGTTCTGACGTACATTAGAGATTATGATCACGATGTACACTGGGGCAAATTAGCAAGTTTTAAATAGAACGCTAACTATTATTACAATTCATCTTTGTGCCACTATATGTATTTAATCTATTTACTGAAGTCTATGAGGGGGATATTAATTGTAAAACTTTTAATTATAAGTTGACTAAGTATTAAATTAATTATTTTATGTACCTGTGGTATTCAAGTAGCTACAATAGGACTGTCAATAATTGTGCTTATGCAATTTCATTATAAAATTACCACTGCTAAGATTCAATAAATATCAGAATGCTTGCAATGATTAATGTGTGGTTTACCATTAGATCTGCAAGTCAGACAATTGAATGGAATCAGGAATTGTGTACAATTAGGTAAATGCCCCTCTACATGACTAGAATGATTGATAAGTAATTATGTATGACATTGGAAAAGAGCATCTCTTTATTAAATGCTTCCAGTTTAACGTGGGGTTGTATTAATACGATAAATCTACCCATTGATATTTTCAAACTATGCCACTTAATTCAGATAAAAATCAGAACTGCAATACTTTCCAGGCATATTAAAGCATTCAGCGCTTTATTAATGAGTTATTTATTCAAGATTTCAGTCAGCAAGTTATTGGGCATATTAGTACATCTGGAGTGAATAGGCAGAGAGTTCTAGTGAATATTAAGAGCTCTCTATCCTACATAGACTACAGGGATCAGCAAACATGACTGAACCACTCATGTTGATTTTTTTCTGTTACACTCAGGCTGCCTCGATCTACTTCCCAGAGACTGATGAAAAAGGTTAAGCATCACTGGCCAGCTGAAAGACAAGCCATCAAACAGCACACGTTTAATCAGGGCACAAAAAGAGAGGCGGAGTCTGCTTAAAATCCTTTGCGTCGCTCTGGAATGCCAAGTCCATGTGATTCCCAAGGTAGCTGTGCCCCCTTGTGAATATGGAGAGGAACCTTCATCACGTTGCTCCCTCTTCATTTTGTTCTTAAAAGGCCTGCAGGCATCCCACCAGATAAATAAAATAACCAGTGACAGTTCTTTAGTGGACACCAATGTAAGAAATGTTACTTTTCAGGATTTTGTAGGATTCTTGTGGAGTTAGTAAGAAAAGCAGCAGCAAACAGGCAAAAAAGCCGTTTGCTCTCTGTCTGGAAGAACAAATAAACAATCCCTTAGCAGTCAGAGACAAAACAAAGATAATGGCCACAAAGATGGTACTCTCAGGGAGTCTTATGGTGCCTTATGTACCCTCTTGTCTATACAAGTGTTTGGCAGCAGTTAACAAATGGCACCCACCATGAGATAAGCTAAAGGATTGACTCAGCCAAAGTAATAGACAGAAGGGAGGTGACACCTTGGGTCCTCCGGTCATTAGCCAGGGCTACTCGAACAAGTGATTGACATAGGGTAAACAACCAGCCCCTAGAAATAAAGTATAGTCGTTTGGTAGTACAGAACTTGAGTGTTTCTGAAAAAAGAGACATGGCGAAGCTTTTCATCTTGCACTCATCAGGACAATTGCAAGGATACCAATGTAAGGGGAAAGCAACAGAGTGCTGACTGGTTGGCAAGTGGCATTGCCTTGGAGAATGCACGACTGAAGGTGACTGACAGTTAACTACCAAGCATTGTTTGAAATTTAAACTAGGCAGTTGACCATGATTGGTCAAGGCATTGCCCTGAGGAATGAGTCAGCGAGTGGCTGTCATTTATTTTGTTTAGCTGACACAGGCGCAATGTGTGTACATATTCTTTCTGTCTACAAAGAACAAGGTCCTGTGTATTAATGTATGTAGCATCCAGTACATGCAAATGCGCCACATTTCGAGCCCGACTGACAATCTTAAATTGGTTGTCGAGTAATTCTTAGCACACTGAGGATTATTTAGCAAATGTTGTCCAACCACAGAATCACATCTAGTGTTAGACACTGTGTTTTCAGTTTTGTAAGCACGGGCTGGTTGGGTACGGCCTGTACCCTGTCCATTGTGCACAGCGGCTGGGACATGCTGTTTGATACGATCCGCCAGTCTTTGAGACATACAGTCTACATATCTAACAGTACACTGGCACTGAAATTCATATACCACATTACTCATTTGTGTGATAGGCAGAACCTCTTTTTGGCTTGACGCAGCATCCTGTTAGTGGTGAATGCCACCGTGTTGCTACAGCATAGTGAAACAGCTAGCTTCACCTGTTGCTCAAGTTTTGAGATACCTTGCCCTTCCAGGGTAATCTGAGGTAGACTGGGTACTTTTCAGGGCCATAAGTGATGATCTTAGGCCTGTTCATGAGTTTGCGCGATATACAGCATGAAATGATCTGATCAGAGTGGCCATTATCCTGCAGGATGTCTTTGATGCGCCCTATTTCAGCATCAAGCTTGCATGATCAACAAATGGCTCAGGCCCATTTACGAGGTTGCCGATAAGCTCAATCTTACAGCATAGGGAACTGTAAGAATCCCAACACCTATATTGACCAGTGAAGGTAGCCTTGCTGTAGACTGGTAGAGACACCCCTGGCAGATTTCTCAACTTGTATGTGAAGGAAGAGGAGTTCATTTGACTGCTCCATATTTTCAATATGTGGATGATACATTTGCTATATTTAAACCCCAGTTGCATGTAACAATCCCCTTACTTGGCTTAGTGAGCTCCATCCTGCACTCAAATTCACCTATGAAATGGAGCAGTCAAATGAACTCCCCTTCCTTGACATACTAGTTGAGAAATCTGCCAATGAATTCTCTCCCGCGGTCTACCACCTGTCAATCTTCATTGGTCAATATGTGTGTTGGGATTCTTACAGCTCCACACACAATAAGACTATAAGATTGGTCTTGTCAGCAACCTTATAAATAGGACCCGAGCCATTTGCTCACCATCCAAGCTTGATGCTGAAATAGGGGCATCATAGGCATCCTGCAGGGTAATGACTACCCTGATCAGATCATTTCAAGCAAACTCATGAACGGGCCCAGTCTACCTCAGGTTACCCTGGAAGGGCAAAGTATCTCAAAAATTTGAGCAACAGGCAAAGCTAGCTTTTTCATGCTGCTACTATGCAATAGCAATACAAGTGGTATTCACCACTAACAGGATGCTGCCGTCAAGCCAAAAGCACATTCTGACTATCACACAAATGAGTAATGTGGTATATGAATTTCAGGGCCAGTGTGATGCTAGGTATCTGGGCCATAGACTGTCCCAAAGACTGGCAGATTGTATCAAACAGCATGTCCCAGCTGCTGTGCACAATGGGCAGGGTACAGACTGTACCCAACCAGCCCATGCTTGCAAAACTCAAAACACAGTGTCTAACACTAGATGTGATTCTGCGATTGGGCAATATTTGCTAAATAATCCTCAGCGTGCTAAGAATTACTCAACAACAATTTAAGATTAAAAGCAAAAAACTGCGGATGCTGGAAATCCAAAACAAAAACAAAAATACCTGGAAAAACTCAGCAGGTCTGGCAGCATCTGTGGAGAGGAGCACAGTTAACGTTTCGAGTCTGAATGACCCTTCAACAGAACTAAGTAAAAATAGAAGAGAGGTGAAATATAAGCTGGTTTAAGTGGGGTTGGGACAAGTAGAGCTGGATAGAGGGCCAGTGATAGGTGGAGATAACCAAAAGATGTCAATTTAAGATTGTCAGCTGGGCTCTCAATGTGGCGCATTTGCGTGTACTGGAAGCTACAGATATTAATACACAGGGCCCTGTTCTTTACAGACAGAAAGAACATGTACACACAAGGCGCCAGTTTCAGCTAAACAAAATAAGTGACAGCCATTTGCTAGTTCATTTCTCAGGGCAATGCCTTGACCAATCAGGGTCAAGCCGCCTGGTTTAAATTTCAAACAATGCTTGGCAGTTAACTGTCAGTCACCATCAGCGGTGCATTCTCCACGGCAACGCCACTTGCTAACCAATCAGCACTTTCTTCACATACAGTATAAATTGTTGTTTTCTCCTTATATTGGTATTCTTGTGAGTGCATTGATGAGTGCAGGGTGAAAAGCTTAGACATGTCTCTTTTTTCAGAAATAAGGTATATTAACGGGTGCTCGAGGGGTCAGTCCTCGTCAGGCAGGAGAAGACCAGGAAAGGGCTGCCACATCATGGCTAGAAAGAAGAAGGCTGCTGCAAACAAACAGACAGGAGACTGCCACCAAAACTGCTCTCATCTGTCAGGGTCATATGTTTTTTCTGTCTTTTTAGCTTATTCATCATATTTGTACTGTTCCTTCTTAATAAACTACTTCTAAACTACCTATGACTTTGACCCCATTTTGTGTAATGTGTAACTCCTGAACTCAACCTAAATCTTAAACGAATGAATATTTATAGCAGCATAATTAATAACGACCTCTTGACACCTAGGTCTTGAGGGTCACTAAGTTATTATTACAAAATGGAGAAAAATGCTGATTCGCCATATTGGTTGAAGCAAAAATGGAAAGCACAAAAATGATGCGAATAGAGCAGCAGTTCAACATTGTTATTTCCATATTTCACTGTGTCAGCACATACTGCTATTATACCATTGGAGTGGGGCAGTGGCACACTCAGATTCCTCTCTGTCAGTCTTAGCTCAGTGATAGTATTCCTATCTCTGAGTCGGGAGCCTGTGGGTTCAACTCCCACTACGGAGATTTGAGTGTTTAATCCAATGCAGTAAGGGAGAGCATGTGAAAGGTCCCAATAGCGCATTTCTGAAGAAGAGTAGAAGTCTACTTGTACTGTGGCGAATATTTATTCCTCAACTAACATCACTAAAAAGATTATCTGTGGGGCCTTGTTGAGGGCATGCTGCCTGTGTTGCTCCACATTACTACAGTGACTACACTTAGAAGTACTTCAGTAAAACACTCTTGAACATTCTGAAATTTCTTTATTTCTTTTTCATACCAGCTCCAGATGTGCACCTGCTGTGGAGACATTTGGCCAGCACAATGGCCTAACTGGCAACATAGCCAATAGATGGTGTCTCACTGATCATCGCCATTTGATGTTACACAAAATTAAATTGTCTAAAGTCTGCTTACATCATTCAATTTCCTTTGATTGGTAGGAACTGACTCAGCAATTGGCTACTTTTCATTGAAAGGAAACAGATTGTCAGCCATCCATTACTGAAAAATCCAGTGTATACAGCACTGGTGGAATTTAATGTCCTCGCCCATGGTGAGTTTGGCGGCAGGGAGCATTTAACCAGACAGGAGAGTAGCGGGTGGAGATCCCGTTGCCTTCCCACCTCCACCCAGAAGCACGGAATGGTTACAGCACAGAAGGAGGCCATTTGCCCTGTCGTGCCTGTGCTGGCTCTCTGAAGGTGCAATTCACCTAGTGGTAGTCCCTCACCTATTCCCCATAGCCCTGCACATTCTTTCTTTTCAGATAATAACTTAATTCCATCTTGAATGCCTCAATTGAACCTACCTCCACTCAGGTCTCAGGCATTGCATTCCAGATCCTAGCCCCTCGCAAGGACACAAGAAATAGGAGCAGAAGGCTGTGTGGCCCATCAAGCCTGATCTGGGCTTCAACTCCACTTTCCTGCCCACTCCCCATATCCATGATTCCCTGAGAGAGCAAAACTCTGTCTATCCCAGCCTTAAATGTATTCAATAATGGAGCATCCACAACCCTCTAGGATTGAAAATTCCAAAGATTTACAACCCTTTGAGTGAAGTAATTTCTCCTCATCTAAGTCCTAAATGATCAGCCCCTTATCCTGAGACCATGTCCCCATGTTTTAAGTTCCCCAACCAGCAGAAATAATCTCTCAGTATCTACCCTGTGAAGCCCCTTCAAAACCTTGAATGTTTCAATGAGATCACCTCTCATTCTTCTAAGCTTCAAGAATATAGTCCCAATTTACTCAGCCTCTCATCATAAGACAACCTTCTCATCCCAGAGACCAACCTAGTGAAGCTTCGCTGTAACATTTCCAATGCATATCCTTCCTTAAATATGTAGACCAAAACTGCACATAGCATTTCAGATGTGGCCTTACCAAAGCCCTGTACAATTGTAGCAAGACCTCTTTATTCCTGTACTCTAAACCCCTCACAATAAAGGCCAACAAGTAATTTTCCTTCTTAATTGCTTGTTGTGCCTGCATGCTAACATTTTGCATTCCTTGCACGAGTATACCCAAGCCTCTTTGAACATCAACATTTATAGTTTTCACACCTTTTAAAAAATGTTCTGCTTTTCTAGTCTTACGACCAAAGTGAATAACTTCACATTCCCCCACATTATATTCAATCTGCCATCTTGTTGCTCACTTAACCTGCACATGTCTCTTTGCAGCTTCTCTGTGTCCTCCTAACATCTTACCTTTCCACCTAGCTTTGTATCATCAACAAACATAGATTCTCGCTGTCGCTTCATTTAAGTCATTAATATAAATTGTAATATAAATTACCGAATGCTTTTTGGAAACCCAGGTATGTTACATCTACTGATTCCCCTTCATTTATTAGTTACATCCTCAAAAAACTTTAATATAAATTGTCAAACAGGATTTCCCTTAGTAAAACGATGTTGACCTGTTCTAATCATACAATGCCTTTCTAAGTGCATTGTTAAGACTTCCTTAATAATTAGATTCCAGCATTTTCCCAACGACTGAGCTCAGGCTAACTGGCATGAAGTTTCCTGTTTTCTCTCTCCCTCCTCTCTTGAAAAGCAGTATTATATTTGCCAACTTCCAATCTGATGGGACTGTTCCTGAATCTAAGGCATTTTGGAAAACATTGTGGTTAGAAAGCTGAAGATTGGAATGTGTGCTTACTGCTCATGATGTGGGTTCTGGTGCTCCATATTTGGTGCATCATTGGACTGCTTCATCGCCATGTGTTGGGTTATTAAGTTATGGGGCCAGTTTTTATATCTAGCAGCACCCGGCAGTGGCTCACTGCTACCTTGTACCATTCAATAATATGTGGTTAGTTGTCATTTGAAGGGTTCTGATTTGAAGAATTAAGAGATCAGAGGATAACTATGGGTGGGAACTATCTAAGCAAACAGGTAGAAACAAACTTATGAGAAAATAGGCTTTTCTTATTCCAAAGACTCCTATTCGAACAAGAAACTTATATCAGATCACTGTAGACTTAGTAACCAGTTTCCACAAAGTTGTACAACTCCTTGCACACTAACTAGGAGAATTGATTTTGGAATTTTAATGAGGCCCTTAGTGTGGGCGCCTGTGAAGATGCTGCTGATGTCATTCTCTGTTTAAACTCTGTTGGAAACCATTACACTCAGCAGTTGAGTGATCAGCTAGTAATTCCTTTCAGAACTTCCTTTTATCTTTACTTCTGGATCAAGTAAACAGCAGGAGTAAGATTGAATCCAATAATGAACCTGGGCCAAGTTTTTAGCATGTTGGTCCTCATTTGTTACCTAAAAGCTCCATTTTCTAAATTGGGTTCATTGCTGATATTGACAAGAGCTGGTGAACTATGCTTTTCTTTATGTTGCTACGATATTATTTACTCAGCCAGCAGAGCTCATACACCTCCAACTGACAAATATGATATGCCTTAAAGGGGAAAAGCAAGAACTGTCATTACCACATAAATTGATGGGTACAGCTTGGAAGAATGAACTAATCGCTCAATAGCAAACCTGAATCAACCATGAATCGACTGAAGGCATTGAGCCTGTAAGGCACCAGCGGCACAAGTAGATGTGTGCAGCAGTGTGTCTGATAAGTTTCGTCAGATGGGAGCATGGGTCACAGGTAGATCAATAACATCTTTGTGCTAATTGTGCAACCCACACTCCCATCCAGGTGGCTCCATGACGGGAGTGAAGTCTCACTAAATTAGTCTTTAAATATACTCAGCCTTCAGAAGCATGAGCGCCCCTCCTTGACATCAATAATACTGGTATGAATGCTGCTACATGGCTGCATATATGCCAAAATTTCTTTTTGCCTCATGCTTTCCCAAAAGTTGCAAGCAATGTTCCAATGCCTTGAAAGGCCATGGGTGAAGGGGAGCACTTAAACAGACACTGCTACTGTCACTTAAACAGAGCAATAACCATAGCTCCAAGAGCTTGAGGACCTCATTATTTCAACATGAGCAAACTTATTCAGTGACTGCAGTGTAACTCTTGAGTGTTGATCCTGCGACCAAGTGATCCTGGGCTGAATTTCACCTGCAAGTGAGGCAGTGCACCAGGGCAGTGTAGAGAGAAGACTGCACACACTTGGAAAGGACTCATGTTATTTGCCGGCAACATTTGTGTTTCCTATGATTGGAGACTCTTATACAGATCTCTCAGATCAAATGTGATGTATACTCTCGATATGGAAAGGTCACTCAGTTCCTCAGTTTGAGCGAGTGGTTAAGGGTGCCACAAAACAGACTAGCTGGCTAAAGTATGGAGCAGAGCTTTCCCCCAAATGTATGTTACACGTTTAACCCATAATTGCTGAGAACATAGAGCATTTGTGAGCTTCTTGTGTTACGTATTGCAATGTAAGGAGGCAACCTTTGACTCTCTAAGAAAAAGCATGGGAAGCTGCAGAATACAGAAGGAGGTGCAGCCACAATAACTTCCACTTTAGAAGACCAAGTACCATTCAAAAGACTGTCCTTTGCTGTTCGGAGCCCGTGCCCAAGGTGCCATTCTAGCTAACATGGCTCTTGTGCCACTGCAGAGTTCTGAGCGCAAGACTGGTCTGCACAGCCGTATAGATTTGCAAGAAGCTGCAAGTGTTGGGAGCAGTGCAGCGATTTCTGGGTTGTGTGTGCACACTCTAAATTTTGAAATGTTGGTGAATGAGTCCTCACTGTGGATCATAAATTTAAGTATAGGAATGGAAGACCATTTAACATGAGCTTAATTGCGATGCCCTCAGCCCTCCTGAGAATGAGGAGCTGATGCCCTCTACAAAACTGAAAGGGTAGAGCAGGAATGCCCCAGAAACCACCTGTCCAGCTTGGTGCCATCTTGGTGAATTTTGGAATGTCATAAGGTAGAAGAATCATAGACACTTGCAGAAAACCTAGCATTAATATGACAGATACTTAGATTAGCATAATATACTACCAGAACATTGATTGGGTAACATGTTTTTAGATTTTTGTAGGGAATGACTTGGTTTGATGGAACCTGATCAGACATGTGTATATAATAAATGATATTCTTGAGAAACAGTCAATAATAAAGGAAGCCTTTTCACCTAAACATCTGCTGCAGCTTGGCACCAAGGTGTCAGAGAAGGACGTGACTAGAAGGACACAATTGACATCTTAAAATGATCAGATCAGATTCTGTGTGGTTGAATAGGTTATCTGAGATGGTTAGCAATGGGAGAGCTAGGAGACACAGATATAAAATTGGGATATTTAGGTTAGACTTTTTATTGATGTGTTCTTGGAGTGTGGGCTTTGCTGGCAGGCCCATGACTGTCATGAGAATGTGGTGGTGGTCTTTCTCCTTTCTCCTTGGTGGCAGTGCCATTCTCATGGTGGTAGTGCCAGACAGTGGTGGTAGATAGGGGATTCGGACCCAGCAACAATGAATGAACAGTGGTGATCTATGTCAAGGTTAGAATCGTGTGTGACTTGGGGTGGACTTGCTGCTCTTGTCTTTCACAGTGGCGAAGGACACAGGAGAGTGAGGTGCTGCCATAATAACTTGGTTATGCTGCTGCATTGCATCCTTAAATGACACACACTCCAGCCACAGTGTGCTAAGCGTGAGGGAGTAAATATTGTGATTAGCAGCAAAAGCACCGAATTATTTGGGGCTGGATGGTGTCAAGTTTCGTGACAATTGTTGCAGCTGCACCCATCCAGGCAAGTGATTGGCATTTTATCCCACTCCTGACTTGACTCTTTACCATGACGGAGAAGTGTTGAAGGACCAGACGATGAGCCATTTGTTAGCGGATTTCCTACGGCTGTGGTCACAACAAAGGGTTGTTAGTTCTGCAACAATAGCTTCTGTGTGACTTAGGCCTGAGCAATTTTAAAACCAACTTCAATATACATTGACTAATGAGAGCATTGTTCTTATACAACTGCTCTACAGTATTGCATTAAATGGCACAACTACTGTTGTAGCAGTACCTCAGTGTCTGTTTTACCCTATTACAATTGGCACCATGCCAAAGTCACAGTGAGCTGGAAACACTATTTCAGATGAGCTTTGTCCAATGCCTTATATAATAATGTGGTTTCTTTTGTCCTGCATTGTCCTTCTGTTGATCCAACACAGTATTTAATTTGCCTCGTTTGCTGCAGCTAATCTCTGTACCACTAGTTTCATCCATTCAATAATAGAACTATTGAATGTCACAGCAACAGAAGAAAGCTATCAGGCCAGGCCTCCATGCCAGCTAATATTTTCTTTCCCAAATATTTTCCCAAAATATTCCACTTCCCTTTGAAAAACAATTATGGATTCTCCTTCCACCATTATTTCTGGGAGGCTGTTACATGTCCCAATACTCAAAACAGTTTCTAACCTTTCTCTTCCTTTTTTTTAAAGTAACAACTTTAAATGTATTCTGTTGGTTTCTCTCATTACTTTTGCACCTGTTTTTTTGCTGTATTTTACCATGTACTTGTAATGACCATTTCCAAGCAGTGAACTATCACCTACACAATACAACATCTGTTTTTATGCCTCGTTATGAAGACTAATAATTCCAGGCTCACTGTTCTGGGGCAAAGAATTCTACATCTAAACCAGACTAGTAACGACTGGAGTTCCTGTACTTGGAAGCACAAAATTATCACATTGTGGCTTCAATAAACTCAGGGACGGCATCATCTTCATATGACAACACCAGTAATGAAGAGTATTGTTTTTTTCTTCCAGGGCCTTTCAAAGTGATACAATAGGAAGAAGCTGCCAGAATTCTTATTCATTGGCCTTTTCACCTCTGATAGAATTGAGTCTTAACTTGTAAAGAAAAGAAATACTTTCATTTCTACAGTGCTCATTCGCAACCTCAGGACAGCTCAAAGCGCCTTACAGTCAATGATGTACTTATGAAGTATATTTACTCTAATAATGCAGGAAACACAGCAGCCAATTTGTGCACAGCAAGCTCCCACAAATGTGATAATGATCAGGTAATCAGTTTTAGTGATGTTAGTTTGAGGGATAAACATTGGCAAGGGAGAACTCCCCTGCTCTTATTTTGAATAGCGTAATGGGATCTTTTATGTTCCAAATTATTCTGATTGCTCTGTTGAGTACAGATACTTCAATACTAGTTACTAGACACACAGTGAGTGGCATTCATGTCATCATCATGGTCACGCTTAGCACCAGGACATAATTATTTTTAATGAAACATGATTCCTCCCACCTCCGGGCTCTCACATGTTGAGAGGAACTTTAATTTGAAGTATTTCACACTGGTGGTATAACCAGTTAGAAACAGATCATGGAGGTACCTCTAGGGTAACACTTAGCACAGCATGATGCACATTATCAGTTACTAGTGAAAATTATTGTTGCTTTAATGACACAAAGTGCAGCCATTAAGTATATAGGAATCTTCAGCACTTCGCATTCTTCAGTCCCTGTTGAAATGAAAACAGAAACCATAGCAGTAAACCACAGCCTTACCCAAGGCAATCTCACTTTAAATCACTTTTAATGAGTCTTTTTTTGAAAGAAACAGCCACACAATAGGCACAGCAAGCTTTGATTTTTGATGTGATTAGTTTTCTTCAGCTGAATAATTATCATAGGGCAAGTAAGAGATCACAATAACCCAATCACACAGTTCTCTCTTGCTGAGCGCTGCCCGTAAGACAACCTGTGTCAGTAGCTTGAAAATACTTTAAATCAATGAAGCTCCCCTCAGCATGCAAGGTTCTGGAGGTAGGAACAGGAGGAACAGTGTATCATGAACAGAAATATGGAAGTGATTGAATGGCTAGCCTGTTAGTTCTGGTCAAATGGCACTGGTTTAACACACAATAATAATCGAACAACTGTTTCAGAGACCAACCAAGTTGTTAACAGAGAAATGGGTCTGAATTTTTCGCTCAGCGTGCGGGTGTGCACCCGACATGCTCAAATGTAAAATAGCGGCGATGATGCCAGCTAATTTCGGTCAGCGTGCGGGTGTGCACCCGACATGCTCAAACGTAAAATAGCGGCGATGATGCCAGGTAATTTCGGTTGGCGGGAGCGAGCAGGAGTTGGAGCCACGCCCGCCAGCAATTACCAGGCCAGTTAAGGCCATTAAAAAGACAATTAAACTGTATTCTACGTTGCCAGTGCGATTTCCTGCTCATCTCATGGGCAAAACGGGCAGGCGGGCAGCCGGCAATTTCAAAAACCTCATCCAAGGGCGGGATAAAAAGGATCAGCAGCATTGTCAGTGTGAGTAGAGGGGAATTTGGAGATAGTTTGCTGCTGGTTGCTTATTGGCACTTGACAGTTTCACCTCTGTTCTGAGCTTCAGTTTTAGCATTTCCAGGCTTCATTTCAGGACGTATTGGTGTCTGTAAGGCCCTCAGAGGATTCAGATCATCTATCAGACAGCCTTCCATTACCCTGGTAATGGGGATTGTGGTCTCTGCTGGTGGCACCTCTTCTGAGGAGGAAGAGAGGGGCAGAAGGGAGAGAAGGCCGGGTGTTCCAATGCAACCTCCAGGGGAGGGTCCTGTGGGACGAGAGGCGCAGGCACAAGGGGCGCTGGGCCAGCAGGATGTCCAAGGTGGAAGGGGCTGCAGAAGATGCCACTATCCTGCTGCCAGGGTTTACAGGTGGCGATGCAGCTACCTCAATATGTCTGAGGTGCAATGACGAAGGAGGCTCCGCCTCTCAAGGGACACTGTGATCTCCATTTGTCAGATGATTGGGCCTGAGATCAGCCCTGACTGTACGGGTGGACACCCCATGCCAGTGGCTCTGAAGCTTACAGCGGCCCTCAACTTCCATGCCTCCGGCTCTTTCCAGGGCTCAGTGGGGGACCTGTGCAGAGTCTCCCAATCAACTGTCCACACTTGTGTCAAGCTGGTGACAGAAGATCTGTTCAGGCGGGTCCTGACCTTAATTCTTTACTGTACGGACGAGGACAGCCAGACACAGTGAGCCAGAGGCTTTGCAGCAATTGCTGGCTTCCTCCGCGTCCAGGGTTCAAGGCGCCAGCAGGTGAGCCCGGTGCCTTCGTCAACAGGAAGGGCTTCCACTCCATGAACGTGCAGATAGTGTGTGATCACAGGATGCTGATTCTACAAGTCTGTGCAAGGTACCCAGGCAGCTCCCACGACGCTTACATCTTCAGACACTCCCAGGTGCCGGGGCTCTTCAGTGCTCCAGCCCGGCTGGATGGATGGCTGCTGGATAATAAGGGCTATCCGTTGAAGAAGTGGCTCATGATGCCTCTCCACCAACCAAGAACAGAGGCTGAGTGGCATTACAATACGAGTCATCCCTCCACAAGGGCAGTGGTAGAAAGGACAATAGGTCTTCTCAAGATGAGTTTCTGATGCCTGGACCGTTCAGTTGGAGCACTACAATACCCCCCAGAGCGGGTGTCACTGATAGTGGTTGCATGCTGCGCCCTCCACAATCTGGTACTGGCAAGGGGGTGCCCACTGGAGGGAGAGGACTTTGACGCTGCTGCTCAGGCCACAGATGATGAGTCCGGTAGTGAGTTAGAAGAGGAGCACGGTGAGGAGAACGCTGAGGGTGTGGGGTAGACCTCTGTAACCTCCTGGGAGGCAGGGACAGCAAGGACATCTTGGTCCAAAGATCCTTCAGCTAGGCTGCCAAATATCTGCTTCTACCTCATCCTAGGGCTGCTGCCTCCATCCCGGATGTCTGAAAGGACCCTCTCATTTGCACCCAAAGTTCATTCAATGCCTGTGCAACAAAGTATCGAGCCACTCATGTCCAGCATTACATACTGGCATACCCTGCACCAGAAAGAAAAATGATAAAGCATACTCGGGCCGTCAGAATCAAAGCAAATTTAATGTTGTCACATTGAAAGCATAATGACATTACCATTACTGGTGTTGATGTCCACACCAGCAGACATATAAACCAAACGTAAGTGAACAGAAAATCACCCGTTAACCGTCCCTCTTGTGCTCATGGTGCCTTAAACTTGAGTTTGCGAGTGCTACATCTTGGTGCCACCCCCCCTCACTGGCACCAACCTGGGAGACAGCCTGCTGACCCTGCTGTCCTGTTGGCCTTGGTGACCTTGGTGGTCTTCCTCTGGCCAGTGGAGCCATTGCTGGCCCCGCCTGGGAGGGAGCGACCAGTGCCATGGCTGGCACCTCCCCAGTCATCGCAGCTTCACCAGATGCCATGGTCACTGGCAGAGGGGCAGAGGAGCTGCTGCCATCACCCAGGGCACCCTGAGAGGAGCCCGCAGAGATGACAAGCAGCTCGTGCGCCAACGTGAAGTCGCTAGGACACCTAGCTGGGATACTGGGTGCCTCACCATCCCCCACACTGGCACTGACCATCTGAGGTCAGTGCCTCTGTGAGGGTTTGCAGTTCTGAGCGCAACCCCAGGAACCCCTGATTCTGTTCCTGGAGCTGCCTCTCCATGAGAGCCGCACTGTCTCAATGGAGGAGGCAGTGCACTCGGTCATGAGGGTCATTGCAGTGCTCATGCTCCGCATGGAATCCTCCACAATGGAGACCATGGCATGCAAACCCTCATGGATCTCCGCCAGATCCTCCCATACATCCTGCTGGACATCCAGCATCTGCTGCCTAATGGACGACTCCAGAGGCTCATCATCTGCCTTTGACTGAGCATCATCCTGGTCTCCAGCAGTCCTCCAACTGCTGGCGCCCTGGGCACTCTCTGCCTCCGCCTGCACCTCAAGCAGGTGTGGAGTGCCCTCACCACTGTGCACCAACATTCTAGCCGAAGATCTAATGGTATCTGCGCTGGTGCCTGGTTCAGAGGACAGGCGTGACGCAGGTGCAAATAAAGCCCAGTTGTCCTCCGGTGTCAGGGGTAGCTCTTCGAGGTCCGCAGCGTGCACACCTGCTGGTGAACCTAAAAGGGAGAAGAAGGACATGTCATTCGTTAAAGTCATCATACCGTCACTGCATATGCCAGGCACTCTGGTGAGACAATGGAGACCTGAATCATGGTGCCTGTATCTTCCAATGATCAATGGGGTCTCCAGATTTGAGACTTCCATTAATGATGAGACTACACTAGAATGGTTGTACAATCCAAAACTCTCACCTCTGTGCACTGCGCTCTTACTTTCGTCTGGTACCCCAGCCTCTCCATGCCCAGTTGCACGTGGCACATGCCGACTCTCCAGCTCAAGGGCGTCCTGCTCGAACCTGGTGAGCAGCATCAGGTTGGGCGGGTCTCCGCCTGTCCGTGATCTCTCTGCCTGGTTCTGGCTTGTCTTCTCCTGAAACGACAGAGGAACATTGATTAGTCTACTCTGCTCCTGCAGCGCTATGGCAGCCTGGCCAACCCCGCTGATGAACACCTTGCAGGGCACATCCAAGTCATGGCTCTCAAGCCGCAAGGCACTCAGGGCAAGCAGCCAGGGCTCACCCCCTTGGCCAGCTTCGGTGTCATTGACAATTGGCACTCAGACTCTAAAACCCTGAGCTCCACGGGGGCGGGGGGGGGGTGCGGGGGCAGGCAGCCCTTAATACTTCTGCACATTAACCCGTGTCAACACGGTACTCAACCTTCCTGAGCGCAACAAGTCATTGGAGCTCTTCTGGCACTGCACCCATGTGTGCCGCGTCACGTCATGGCTACTAACCAGTTCTGCCACCTCCTCCCATGCCCTCTTTGTGAGGCGCGGTGGCCTCCTCCTCCCACCTCTGGGGTCAAGGGTGTCCCTCCTGGCAGCCACCTCCTTCAAGAGAACCATGAGGCACTCATCCAAAAAATGGGCGGGGGCCTAGTGCCCACCCGACCTGCGTCTCCAGCTGCACTCGACTCCATCACTTTGCTAAAGCCGAATAGGCGTTCTTCCATGGCAGCCTTCCAGGGGCTGCCTGGGTTGTTTTTAAACCGGCCGCCAGGTCGCCATTGGATCTGGCAGCCAAAAGCCCTCCCGCCCCCGCTCGGCCCTTCCCAACCAGTGAGGAGCCGTGTTAAGGCCCGCCAGCCTGAAATCGTGGAAGGGGGCCGATCGCGGGCGGCGGCCGGTTTCCCGGCCACTCCCGGGCCCACCAAGGGTAAAATTCAGGCCATGGTCTGCATCTAAATAGGGTCAGATCAGAAGAAATATTTATTCATATAAAGGAACTGAGTTTTATTTGAATTAAATGACGGGAGAAGGGGATAAGACTTTTAATTATAGATAAGCAGAATTTGGAGAAATCCAGGGGAGGGAAGGAGCATAAAATAATGAATAATTCCAGACAGTGAGGAATACAATCAAGCCTCTACAGATGTATGATAGAAACATTGGCATAATATGCTTGAGTTAGGGAATTATATAACAGCAGAAATGATATTGGAATTACAGAAACAGGCCTCACGACAGGCGAGTGGAAGTGAATTCAATATATAGGCGTACAGGATGATTAGAAAGAATTGAAAAGACAGCAAAGAAGGAGGAGTAGCTGTATTTAGTCAAGATTATTCAGAAGTTAAGGAAATTGGATTTGGCATTCCAGGAAGACAGATGAGACAGCCACAGTTTAATTAACGAAGTGCGGCAAGAGGAGAAGATTGCATAAGGGTTTACAGTACAGAAACAGGACATTCAGCCCAACCGGTCTATGCTGGTGTTTATGCTCCACACAAGTCTCCTCCCACCCTACTGCATCTCACCCTATTTGCATATTCTCCTATTTCTTTCTCTCTCAGGTATTTATCTAGCTGCCCATTTATTAACAACAAGGGTCTGGTACAGATCGCTCGGGAAGGAAAACATGGCATAATGTGATCGTGAGAATTAGGAGTAGGAGTAGGCTATTCAGCTCCTCGAGTCTGCTCCGCTATTAAATAGGATCATGGCTGATCTGATTGTGGCCTTTCACTTTCCTGCCTGTCACCTATAACCCTTGGCTCCCTGAAGATCAAAAATCTGTCTAACTCAACCTTGAATATATTCAATGACCCAGCTTCCACTGCTCTCTGGGGAAGAGAATTCCAAGGATTAATGACCCTCTGAGAGAAAAAATTCCTCCTCTTCTCCATTTTAAATGGGAGACCACGGCCTGAATTTTTCAGGCGGTGGGCGGGCTTGGCAGGAGTGGGCGGTTGTGGAGCCGATCGCAGCCCGCGATCGGCTCCGCGCCGCCATTTTACGCGGGCGTGCCAATTAAGGCCCACCCAGTGTAAGACACGAGCTGTAGCACTCAGCGCTACGTGTGCGGGCGGGGCGGGGGGGGGGTGGTGGGGGAGGAGGGGAGGAGGGAGAGTCGGGGCCTGCACTCTTTCATGCATGCGCGCAAAAGAGCACTTCTATCTACCCGAGGCACGGAGCTGCCTCAGAGAGTTTGAATCGCTATTGTAAATAATGAATAAAAGGTTTAAAAAATTTTTTAAACATGTCCTCTTATGTGGCTGTGTCACATGAGACGGGGCATGTTTTTATATTTATGAAAATTTTTTAATTTAATTAATAAAAGCTTCAGGAAACCTCATCCCGCTGGTGGATGAGGTTTCCTAAAAAACGTAAAGGCCGCTTGGCCTTTTCGCCTGCCCGCCAACCGTAAGGTTGGACGGTCAGCATTAACAATGACCTTAATCGGTTCCTTAATGGCCTTAATAGGCCATTTATATATTGGCGGGCGCGCAGCCAACTCCGGCGCGCGCCCACCGAACGAAACATCGTGAGACAGCGCGATGAATTTGGGACGGACACCCGACATCATCACGCGTCATTTTACGTGTCAGCATGTCGGGCCTGCCCCTCTCGCCCCCCCCACGCCAACTGAAAAATCCTGCCCCATATATTTCTAAATTGTTCACCGTATTTCTAGATTCCTCCTGAGGGCAAACATTCTCTCAGCATCTAGCCTGTCAAGCCGCCTCAGAATTTTATATATTTTAATAAGATCTCCTCTGATTCTTCTAAATTCCAATGAGTACAGGCCTAGCCTGCTCAACCTTGCCCCATAAGACAATGCCTTAATTCCAGGAATCAACTTATTAAGCCTTCTCTGAACTGCCTCCAATGTAAGTATATCCCTCCTTAAATAAAGAGACCAAAACTGAACCGTACACAGTACTCTAAGCGTGGTCTCACTAATACCCTATACAGTTGTAGCAAGACTTCCCGACTTTTATACATTCCCTCTGCAATAAAGGCCAACATTCTACTTGCCTTCCTTATCACATGCCTTATCTTCCTAATTTCTTCCAGTACCGCAGCATTCTGCAGTCTCACTATTTAAATAATATTCTGTTTTTCTATCCCTCCCACCAAAGTGGACAACATCACATTTTCCCACATTATACTCCATCTGCCAATTTTTTCTCACTCACTTAACCTGTTATATCCTCCTCACAACTTGCTTTCAGACTTACCTTTGTATTGTCAGCAAATGTAGCTACAACCCACTTGTTTCTTTTATCCAAGTCATTAATATGGATTGGAAATAGTGGAGGCCCCATCTCGATCCCTATTGTGCCCCACTAATTACAGGTTGCCAACCTGAAAATTACCCATTTGTCCTGACTCTCTGGGTGAAATGTTCCGTGCACGCTGGCATTGGGCATGTTTGGTGGCATGAGCGGACAATATGGCGAGAAGACCAAAAATCAGTTTCACGACATCATGAAACCAGTTTGCGATCGCCCGCTCTGCCTATCAATGGTGTTTCCTGCCGTTGGATGCCAGGAAGGTCCAGTTGTGTTTCCCACCGGTTGGGGGGGGTGGGGAAGATAGGATTGACTGGGAGAAGAAGAGGTGTCGGAAGGGTTGAGGTTGTAACAGGAGGGGTGGTGGGAATGAAGGTGTCAGGAGGGGTGAGGTTGGGAGGGGGGGAATTAAGGTGTCGGGGGGGTTGAGGTTGGGAGGGGAGGAATGAAGGTGTCAGGGAGGGAGTACGGGGTGGGGAGGAGGAGTTAACAGGGGAGAAGACAGCAACTAGGGAGGTAGATGTAAGTGGGGATGAAGGTGTAGGGGAAGGAGTCCAGAGAGCGGAAGGAATCCGGGGGGGAACAAAGAGTCTAGAGAGGGGAGGAGTCTGTGGGGAGGAAGGAGTCTGGGGGGAAGGAGGAGTCCGGAGGGGGAAAGGAGTAAGGTTGGAGGAAGAAGTAAGGGTTGAGGAAGGAATCAGGAAGGAGTAAGGTTGGAGGAAGAACTAAGAGTGGAGGAAGAAGTCCGGGGAGAGAAAGGAGTAAGGGTGGTGGAAGAATTAAGGGTGGAAAAAGGAGTCAGGAAGAGGGAAGGACTAAGGTGGGTGGAATCCGAGCGTGGTGGAAGGAATTACAAGAGGGGGAGGGAGGTCAGGGTTGGGGGAAGGAGTTCCAATAGGGGAAGGAATCCGGAGTTGGGGGATGTCCGAGTGAATGTGCAAGGGAAGGCCATGACTGCCTCCTGGGGAGCGAACAGAGGGTGGGTATGGTGGGAGGGAATGGCAAGAACAACCAAGGGCAGAGTGAGGCAGTGGGAGGAGGGTGAGGATGCGAAGGTTTCGGTAGAAGGGGCAGCGAGGGTGGTTGGTGAGGACTCTCGAGTTGAAAGACTGAAATCCAGAGGCTTGTCATCTGACTCGGACCTCACAGACACCTCTTCCCCAGCAGTCCTCCCAAGTGCCAGGAAGCTCGGCTGAACCTGCCTCCTCCTGCTGTGGACACGTGTCTGTACCCTGACCACTAGATTGTGAACCCGAGCCCGCTCTAGATCTAGGTCCCACCAAGGTATATGTCTTTGTGCTGGTGGAGGGTCTTCCAGGCTGCTTATTTCCACCTTGTCAATGGAGGAGGAGTCCTCTTGGCTGGAGGTGAGGACCTGGATGGAGCTGGGGGATTGGCTGCCTGAGGGTGTCGGTTGCTTGGCAGAGCTCCCTGTGAACCAAAGTAGAGATAAGTAGTGCATGGCAGCAGAGTCAAAAGCAGGAGAGAGAGAGCACTCACATTTCCGTTGAGAGAGGGATAATGTAGTGCAGAATCCTCTGGTGGGTGTTCACCGCCGACCTCACTGTCACTGCAGGCACGGCCCACATCCTTGTCAATCAGCGCGATGACACAATCCTCAGAGTGAGTGAGGGGCCCAATGTGCGTCACTCCACCCCCAGTCTGGGACCTCTTCCTGCTGATGTGAGCAGGCTTCTCCTGCATGAAAACAGATGGAGAGAGTGTAAGCAGGACACATGGCACTGCGTGGAATGTTTGTGTGGTGAGGGGAGCCATGGACAGGATGAGACTGCAAGCTCAAGAGGCTATGAGCCTGATGGAGCTGTGAAGTTTTGTGTGAGAGTTAGTGGTGTTATCCCTTGAGGTGTGAGATCCCTGTGGATGTGTGATGGGTTTGTGAGTGTGTAGTTGGGAGTGATGAGAAGAGTGAGTTACCCTGCTGAAACAGAAGAGACCATTCATCCTGTAGTGACACTGGGTGGCTGTCCTCTTTTGCAGAGCATTGGCACTAACCACCGCTGCCACCGCCTCCCATGCTGGATGTTGCTGCCCCTCCTGCGGCCAGGCCTGGGCGGGTATATGGATATCACAGCGAGCCTCCACTGCATCCAAAAGGCAGTCAAGGGCCCTGTCATTAAACTAGGGGGCTGGAGTCTTCTTGCATTTCGGGGCTATGTCTTGTTTGCAGCAGTGCTTGAACACTAAGAGGCGTTTACGCGGTTGCACCTTAAATATGGCGCCTGATGTGATGAAGCGGCGAGGCAGTGGCGTGGCGGGCGAATGAGAGCCTGCCAGCCATGGAAACGGCGCATTTCCTGGGAATGCATAATTAATGAGGCGGGACTGGGACAATACAGTGTGAAAATCTGCCATTGCGGCTAGCCGATAAAACGTCCTTTTTCCCACCCACTCCTGCACTTAGTGCAAAATCTGGGACGATTCCAGCCTCTGCTTCCTGTTCAATAGCTAATCCACTATCCATGTTAATATATTACCTGCTACACCATGGATATGATGTCAGCAGTGACATAAGGGTATGTAAAGATAATCTTGGCATGAGTTCTACTTGGTCAAATCTAAACTGGGAATGCCTAGATGGAAGTAAAATGACAGAATCAGAACCAGTGAATGTGCTACTGATGTTTTGCGTATTGGTGTTTGATTCAAAATGCTATAGTCTCCACAAGGGGTAATTCATATGTAGATCTGTCTTCTATGAGTCAAAGGTTAGAATTCATAATAATGAGCTTTTGGGAACTAGTGCATAATGCTGATTGAATTTAACATTGTCAGATAACACCAGGAGGCCTTGAAAATTTCAAAGAAATAATGGACACACTAAATGATATTAACTGGAGAATACTGCTGAAAGATATGGAGGGAAATCAAAAATGGGATTTGCCTAAAAATGTAGGATTGAATTTGTAACAAAACCAAAGCTGAACTGAAGAAGTCGCCATGTTGGATGACTAGGGCAATTAAAATGGGAAAGAATAAAACCTACATAAGGAAAACTCGTGGAGAATCCTGTGCAGTGTGGACATTAAAGAAATACTAAAGAAGTGAAAAGGAGCCAAAATACAAGGATGGCAAAGGTTTTAAAACATACAATTAAAGAATTCTTCCAGCAAAGTAGTAAAAGATGGGAGTGGCACTGAAATCTAAATGAAAATATTAAATTGATATTTTCTAGATACGTTGTATGAGACTAAAGAGGAATTGTCTCATCATGAAGGAGTCACTAGGTACTATTGATGTTACACAAATCTAGAAGCAAGTAAACTTAACACCTGTATGTAGTAACTGTAGTTTTAAGGAATGTAGCTTTAAGACTTATTGTACTGTGTGATATCATGTGACAGTGTGAACGAATCAGCCCAAAGCGCAGGGAACTTTAGGGGTGGAGTTTGTGTCTAGTTGTGGATCTTGATGGAAGTATGTAACTGCTGCTGAAGCCCTGTAAATAAAGTTCACCATTTCTTTTGAGAAACCTGTCTGAAAAATCAAGTCCAAAACAACTGGTGACAAAGATAAATTGGTTCCGGCACTGTCCCTCACCCAGTGAATGTGAGTATCTTGTTTTAAACAGAAGAAAGGGAAAATCTACTTACCAGGTATGCCAGTTTTTAGCAGGACCGACACTTTTGACTCATCCACAAAGGATTGGAGTCAATATATAGAACGCCTCAGTTTCTTTTTCCAAGCAAACGAAATAACGGTGGAGGAAGAAAGGAAAGCAATTCTCCTAAGCGTCTGTGAGAGTAAAACTTATAATTTAATCCGTAGTTTGACAGCCCCGAACACTCCTGATTCAAAGACCTTCAGCGAATTGATAGACCTTGTAAAGGGTCATTTTCAACCCAAACCCTCCGTAATCATGCAGAGGTTCAAATTTAATTTGAGAGTAAGAGCCCCAGGGGAGACCATAGCAACATAGGTAGCAAAGTTGAAACTGCTAACTGAGCATTGTGAGACCCTAAACAATATGTTAAGGGATCGTTTGGTTTGCGGTGTGCACAATGCCATTATTAGCTGAAGTAAATATTGATCTTAAAAGAGCATTGGAAATAGCTCCTGTGATGGAAAGCACCGAGTGGGATTCGCAGGCCTTACAGGGTGTACAAAATGGCGCTGTTTTCCAGTTGGGTCGGGAACAGACCACCGACTGTGGTGCGAAAACCAAGGAGTCAGCCACAAAGCAGGAGACAGTTCCTGCTACCCGAAAATTTTAAAAATATACAGGAGACAGCTCAGCAGCAAATCTGAAAACGAATTGTTGCCGATGTGGAAGTAACCATTTCCCTGAAAACTGCTGTTTTAAAGAGGTGGCGTGCCATTATTGTCATAAAAGAGGGCACATACTGAAGCAATGCAAAGCAAGATTGAGACAGACTCCCAGGCAGCAAACTTAACTGATTGAAGTACATAATGTGGAAGAACCAGAAACCACTAATTCCAATGTTTATTCTCTATTTAATGTGAAGGTAGGGAAAACAGAGCCAATCGCTGTTACTCTGCAGGTCAATGGAAAACGTTTGATTATGGAAGTGGATATCGGTGCATCAAAAACTGTAGTGGGGGAGCACACATTCAAATATTTCAATAAGGGTATTCAACAATTGAATATGGAGCAGACTTCAGCCAAATCAAAAATGTATACTGGTGAAGCGGTACAAGTGAAAGGTATTACCACTGTACCTGTTTATTACAAGCACCAGACAGCACAGCTCCCTCTGATTGTAGTGGAAACTCTTTCAAGTTATCAACAGTCACAGATTGCAACTCTTTCGAGTACAATCACAGTTCTTGGTTTCCGGGAGTGGGACATGAACCCACAACCCTCTGATTCAAAGGCGAGGGTGCTATGAACTGAACCACAGCTGACACCTCTCTGATTGTAGTGGAAACTCTTTTGAGTTACCAACAGTCACAGATTGCAACTCTTTTCGAGTACAATCACAGTTCTTGGTTTCCAGGAGTGGGACATGAACCCACAACCCTCTGATTCAAAGGCGAGGGTGCTATGAACTGAGCCACAGCTGACACCTCCCTGATTGTAGTGGAAGGTGAAGGACCGAGCCTACTAGGTCTAATTGGTTGAGGGAAATTAACCTTGATTGGCCAGTGAGATTTCAAAAGAAAGCTGGGAAAGTTCCTGAGTTGAGAAAGGAACAAGGCAAGATACTTCAGAGTGAGTCTGGAGAGTCAAATGGCTGAAACTAGATGCAAAAGGAGTGTGTAGCCATTCAGCAACCTGAAGAAATGAAGACTGTCTTAAACAACAACATGGTAAAACAGCAGAAGAGACTCAAGGAGACTCTGCTGAATGACAGAATTCAAGATGAAGCAAGTGAGCTTCACAAAGAAAAGGAAAACCTGTTGAAAGAGCTTCACACACTACAAGGATCCCTCAGGTCAAAGTTTGTACCTCTGGAAAATTATGAAGGGAAGCAGAATGAATTTAACATTACTCTGAACAAACTGAAGAACCAGTTGGCAGAGAAGACGCAGCAATGTTCAAGGTTCCAGGAGGAGGCCAAAAGATACAAGAAGGAGACAGAAGAGCTGAAGAATCAGCTGAATGAAGCTAAAGAGGCCTTAGAAGGAAAAGTTGTGGAACTTTCCAAAATGCAGGTGGGTGATGAAGCCATGGATAGCTCAACCCCTGAACTGAACCAACTCGAGATTGCGCCTGAGAGAAGTCTGGCCAATTGTGAAGTCAAAATGAAGGACAAAACTAAAGTCTATGATAGACAGAAGAAGACAAGATGGAAGATGGTTCAGGAAAAACAATGCCCCCCCCCCCCACACTACTACATGTTCAACACCTTCAGAATTACTCACACGAGATTAAGCCTGGTACTTACCAATTTGGAGGGGAAAGTAGAGTAAAATCAAGGGAATAAAAAGTGACTCATTATTTGCATAGTCGAGAGTGAAACTTTGCTGTCGGTGAAACAGTATTTGTACGAAACTTCAGTGGTGGATCGAGTTGGTTACCTGGTGTAATAGTTTCTGTGACCGGACCGTTGTTGTACCGCATAGAAGAAGAGGGCTGGATCACTCAAAAACACGTGGATCATTTGAGAAGAAGGGAGATACCCCAACACACCAATGTTCCATTTGTAACCAAGGATAGATGTACCAGATGTCTCTGTTGGAGTGAATAGCACTGAACTGCCTGAGCCTAAGGAGGTACCTGATGTGGCTGTTGTTCCAGAAAATGAAGATTCAGTAAGAGATTCTAAAGCCGTGGAGCTACGATGTTCCACCCGGATCAGGAAACCACCTGAGAGACTGAACTTATAATTTCATAACCTGTGTATATATTTGTAATGTCATGAATGTAGTTGCTCTTGTAAATACAAATTGTAAAAAAAAAAATTTAAAGGGGGAGGAATACAGTGACTGTAGCTTTAAGGCCTATTGTACTATGTATTATCACATGACAGTGTGAACAAATCAACCTTAAACATGGTGAACCTTAGGGGTGGAGCTTGTGCCTAGTTGCAGATCTTGATGGAAGCACGTAACTGCTGCTGAAGCCCTGTAAATAAAGTTTTGTTTCTTACAAGAACTCTATCTGGAAAATCATGTCCATAACAAAAGTGTAAAAAGTGTTGTTGAATCTGACCCAGCTTCATCAGTCTAACATTAATAATGATCAAAATAATGAAAACTGTTCTGAGGAGGTGCTGCAGATTACTTCAAATTGGGCCAGGAACCAGATGATTCATATTTAAATAGGTGAAAAGTACATTTCTTTACTCAGAGTCCAGTGTTTCTGGAGTAATCTGGCAGCAAGAGAACAGAGGCAAAAATGTTCTAGGCATTCAAAATGCATGAGAAGAGAGTAAAATAAATGTAAAATCACCAATTGCTTAATATACTTTCTAATCCTTAACATTTCATGTCTTATTAAACTAATTTAATTGAAAATGTCACTGCTTTTATGAAAAAAATAATCAGAAGAGCAAAATTCCACTTAGTTGCATAAATTAGTTTTTCCAACAATCAGGAGCAGCTATTATATTGCATAGATAGCTTCTACATATGATTTTAACAGCTCTGATCAAAGACGGCTGCTAGATTGAGAGGTAGGAGTTTACACCTGCCAAAGTGCGTGCCCACAAACATCTCTGACATTCAGTCCTCGACTAGCTAAAAGCTGTTTCAAAGTCTGGATTTCTAACCAATCAAGGAACAGATTATTAAAAGTCAGCCTTGTGCTAAGGTGGCCTGTTAAAATATGTTTCTGGGCCATTCATCAAAAGCAAGATGCATAGTGAGAAAATTCACTCTGACTGAGGAGAAAGGAACAAATAAACATGAATCATTTCACTGGCAAGACTTGACGATTTTAAAGAAATCTTAGAATAATGCTCGACATCCACGTTCATTAGTTCTGTTCATTCCAATCAATAATTTGAAATAAACAAGTGTTGTTGTTATATTCAGGGCGACAGGCTTAAGGGATCACTGAACTTTGCTGGAAGAATTGAATTAGCACATGCAGTTGATGCTAAATATTTGGGTTTATGGCAATGAAAATCTTAATAATGAAAATTCAGCTTCATAACAGCATCAGTAACCATTTCATAGTCTGATGCCACCGGCAGTCACCATGCTCAAAATATTATGATACCTCATTAGAAATAGGAAACCAAGGCAATTTTTGAATTTTACAAAATTGCAAATGGGTACAGAAAAGAAAATCTAAAATGAGTTACACTCATTCATTAAAGAAGTTTGGTCCTCATTTTAAATGATTGCACAAGCAGGCATCCAACAGAGGTCCGTGCTCTTCCACTTATGAGCCAGAAGGTCATGGCTCTACTCCAGAGACCAGCGATAATCAGAGGTGCCATCTTTCAGATGAAACCTTAAACCAGTGTTCTTCTCAGGTGCACGTAAGAGATCTGGTCCCACCACTGGAATCTTCTCCGTGTCCAGATCAATGTTAATCCCTGAACCAACATCGCTGAGCAGATTATCTGCTCATTTGTGACATTGCTTTTGCTGGGACCTGGAACAGTGTCTATGCTTCAAAAGTGTTTCAATATCTGTTTGGAATGAAAGACATCGTATAAATACAAGTTGCTTCATTCATTTTCTTCTTGCATCAAACAAGTGAAAGAAGGTTTTGCCAAGCGTAGGGTCAGGTTACAAATTGTGCACCAATGTGGTAAAAATAACTAGAGGCTCTTCTCTATGCCTTGTGATGAAGATATTCCTGCTTTGAAATTAATTTAAATGGTAAATTAAGGCCTGAATTTTCCAGCTCTGTTGGGCGTCAGGCTCCATGGCAGGCGGGGTGGGGAGACCAATATGGCGAGAAGGCCAAAAACCGGTTTCATGCTGTCATGAAACCAGTTTGTGATCATCTGCTGCACCTGTTAATAGCAGGCCGCATTTCCTGCTGCCGCACATTGGGAACCTGATTTCAATTCTTTAGTATCTCATTATAAACCCTGCACCCCAGAATCACCCTCCACGCTGGATCATCCGGCCACGCTAACGTGTTTCACAGCAGCATACATAAGGTGTGCACCTGGTGAGCTGCACTTCGCTCAGGACTTCAAGGTTTGTTTGCCCACCTTACTTCGGGCAGCACTCGCAGTCATCAGCGCCAGGCTCCACGTTACTTTTAGGAGGGCTCTACCTACCAGACCAGTTATAAGGCTTTTCAACAGCTGCAAGGATAGGGCTTGCTTGGGAATAGGGAGAAGTTGCCTCAGGCAAGTGAAGAGTCTGCAGGGTGAGGGTTGTATTGGGGAAGGGGGGGTATCCCAGGGTGTGTGTGGGGGCACATGTTGATCCGTACAAGTGGCCTCAAGATAGTGAGGGCTGTGACGGCAGTGTCCAGAGGAGATGAGGCCAGATGGACATGTGAGGGTGTGTGCATGTTTGTGTGTGTGTGTGTGTGTGAGAGTGAGAGGTGATGCCCCTTGAGCTGGCAGTGAGTTAGATGCCAGTGGATGTATGATGGCACTGTGAGTGTGTGAGTTTAGAGTGATAAGATGGTTGCCTTACCCTGGCGGCAATGATGGGATCATTCTTCCATTTTCTGCACTGGATGGCCGACCTCTTGTGTGCAGCATTGGCACTGACCACCTCTGCCACCACCTCCCAAGCCAGGGTGGTGAGACTGATGGGCCTCCTGCGGCCAGGGTGGGATAGGGGACATCGCGGTGGGCCTCCATAGCGTCCAGAAGGTGTCCCAAGGATGCGTCACTGAATTGGGAGGCTGCACTCTTCTTGGCTTTTGGTGCTATGTCTTCACTGGAGCAATCCTGGGCTGCAAGCATTGAGAAGTGTGTGTGAGCAGCTGCAGTTTAAATATGGCCCCCGGCGCAAGGAAGCAGCGAGGTAACGGCATGGCAGGCAAATCGGAGGCCTCCCGCCAGCAAGACGGCGTGTTTCCTGTGGATATGTAATTAACTAGGCAGGAATGGGACGAAAACCCGCCACTGCAGCCAGTGGGTAAAATAACTTTTTTCCCGCCCGCTACCGCATTTTGTGCCAATCGAGGACAATTCTGCCCCAAGGAACATAGCACAGCCAGAATGGCACATTGCCTCTCTGCTACAGAGTCACATTATTTGATGCCGGTGGTATTGATTACATTGTCAACCAGAGGATTCTGAATGAGTGGCCCATAGGTTTTGTTGCAGAGTTTTGGATGCCAGAATAAAACTACAATAAAACATTGGAATCTTCTTTGGTTTAGTTGAACCTTTGTCTCCGGAACTTTAATACAAATTAGTTATCTGTCATCATACTTCAGCAAGACAAAATGACAATGTTAATAAACTTGATGATAAACGTCCTCTGGGCAAAAACAGGAAATAAGTAAATAAAATAAAAATTAGAAGGAAATTTGGAGAGATTTGGCTGGAAAAAAGTTTTCCAACTAGCGAACACAGGCAACGTCTTTAATTTTGCAAAAGTATTGACCTACCTGAGCTAGTGCATGTCCAACTACAATGACAGGGACATTTATCCGATATCTTAATATATTTCATTTTCTCAAGATAATTAAGATAGGGGAGGCTATTTGCCAATCTATGCGATTGGTTCTTGCACGATTCCAGGGCTTTTCCCTTCACTACACTCTCTGGAAGTCCACTCTATTTATTGATCAGTGCACCTAGAAAGCAATTTGCCTCTTTACTAATTTGTGCCAGTTAATGCATGCACACAGTTTACTTTAAAGTCATTTTCCCAATTCACCTTTTCCATTTCCCTATCATTTATAAGATCATCTCTCTCCAATATCTCATTTGAGGAACAAAAACCCAAGTTCTTTCAATCTCTCCTCATAACTCTGACTTTTGAAAATAAAAATCAGCCTTAGGGCTCTTCTCTTTAATCTCCAATGTTTTAATATCTCTGTTGTTTCTCAGTGACCAGAGCATGTAAAACTGATACTGTGTGCCAGCACAAGTGAACATAAAATATCCCCATGACACTATTCACCAAAAAATCAGCAAGTTCACCCAGAGTCCTGGCTAAAACATCTCCCTCTGCCTAAACCAGATTGGTTATTCATTCATTAATTCACTTGCTTTTTGCAGAACTTTGCTGTAGGCAAGTTAGCCGATACTTTTGACTACAGTACTTTTGAAGTGCAATTGCTTGTTAAAGAGAAGTTGTAAAATTCTTTGAGATGTCTCAAGTCTAAGATAGGACATTCTGTTAATGCAGATTTATTCTTATTGTAAGATGAAGGAACAACTTGCATTTTATATAGCACTTTTTACCACCTCAGGACTTCCCAAATCGCTTCCCAGCCAATGAAATACGTTCGAAGCGTAGACATTTTTGTAACGTAGGAAATGGGGCAGCCAATTTGCACATGGAATGGTCCCCCAAACAGTAATGTGATAATGACCAGATAATCTGTTTTAATGATGTTGGTTGAGGGATAAATATTAGATAGGATACCTGGGAGAACTCTCCTGCTCTTCCATGAAATAATGCCATGGGATCATTTTTACACCTACATGAGAAGGCTTTGGTTTAAGGCTTCATCCGAAAGATGGTGCCTCCAACAGTGCAGCACTCCCTCAGCATTGTACTGGAGGGTCACCCAGCTTTTGTGCTTAATCTTCTGAATCAAGATCTTCTGGCTCAGAAGTGAGAGCATTACCACTTGAGCCACCACTGGAGAGAAATATACAGGGCAATTTTAGCCGAATTCACTGGGTGGGACACCCGTGGGATCAGATGGGATGCTGATTTTGCACCCTGCCCAATGGGGGAAAGTTTAACTCATTATGCTAAATGGGAAACTGCCAGGATTAGGTGCAACCTTAATTTTACTGCCTGTCCAGTTTTACTCACTGTTGATGTCAATAAGCAATATTGGGCAGGAGGCAAAATCAGCTTTTCACCTGATCCCATCAGTTTTCAACCCAGAGAATTGGAGTAAAATCGCCCCAATAATCACAGTGATTGTCCTCGAAGGGACCAAAACTGGTGGGGTTGGGGGTCAAAGACAAATGCTGAGCCATCAACTTTGATACTGTAGTCAGAGTTGTTCTGAAGAGCTTTACTAAAAGCTAAAATACTCAATTTACCTCCAATTGCAAAGAGCAATATAAGAGTATATTGCATCATGTGTGTCAGGTTCTAAAAGCAACACTGGGATCCAGCATGCATCTTGATACAAAAGTGGCTTTATTGAGATAGGTACAGGTCAATCTTCTGACAAAGGATGCCACCTTTGGTATTCACAACCTTCATCGTGAAAATGCACCCATAAATGTTTGCTGCCCATTGTCTGAAATGAGCACAAATGCTTGTTCAGTTTCATGCTGAAGACAAATCAATGATTGCCCAAGTCCATTTCCAGGCTCAAGTTTATTTGCAATGTTTGATTTACCTAGTTCATAATAGTAAATGAAAGTGACTGAGGAGAAATTGACCAAAAGCTGCCTTGATTAGTCCAATTATATTTCATTGTTATGTCATGCAATGGCAATTTTTGAGTGCTTCATTGATTAAACGCAAAGACTTTTCAAAGCAAACATTATTAGTGAATGGTGTGTTTATGCCAAGAATGTTAACAGTACAGTTGAAAAGCTTCATGAAGTAAGATGCCTTAAGTTTAAATTTAGCCAAGGCTTGGAGGAGTGCCGGTTGTTCACAAAGTAGAACCAAGCCATACAATCTGTGGCAAAGGAACCCTATGGGAGATGAGAATGTTTTTGAATGCCAGTTGTATGATCTATAGGGAACTACAAAGCATTATCAGTGACCAAAATAAACTTTCATCTGGAAAGGCATTGGATTTATTAAAGACAAATGGCAGCACTAGAAAGTCTAACTAACTTGATTGAATTCTTTGCTGAGACAGCAAAGAAGGATGATCAAGGTAGTGCAATAGATGTTGTATATATGGACTTTTTGAAGGCATTCGACAAATACAAGAGGCCGATTAAGAAGATGGGAACGCATGGAATTAAGGGGAAAGTGATGGTAAGGGTAAAGAAAAATCAGTTCAGCGATCTTATGTATACTATAATGATATAAAGGCACCAAACACTCATAAGGAGTTGGGTAAACATGCTGTTGATTCATTTATTAAGACTAGGCACTGGAGAACGGATATACATGGGTGTAAAGCTTGAAGACATCAGACAGCAGGGCTGTGTGTATGTGCTCTGCTGAAAGCAAAAGCAAAACTAAAACTGGAGCGCATGACACACTTCTTTTCTAGTGCTGTCATGCTGCAATCCCTTAAAGGAATATTACAAGTGACAGGGAAGCAAAGGTGGATGGATGTATTTCAGACTGCAAGGTGGTTTGCAGTGGTGTTCCCCAAGGATCAATTTTTGGCCCATTACTCTTTCTAATTTTTATAAATGACTTGGACTCGGGTTCAGGGAGCAGCATTATAAAGTTTCCAGATAATACAAAACCTGCCAAAGTAGTAGATCATGATGAGGATAGTTACAGGCTTCAGGATGACACAGACAAGATGGTGAAGTGGGCAGGAGCATGGCAGATGGAATTCAATGTGAGGAACTGTGAAGTAAGGGACTTTGGAAAGACTAATTTGGAAAGACAGTATACTATAAAGGGTATAATTTTTGAAAAGTGCAGATGAGCAGAGAGACCTTGGTATCCATGTACAAATCCTTAAAGGTAGCAGAGCAAGCTGATAAAGTGTTTTTAAAAAAAAATGGGTTACTTGTGTGTGTAAGTAGAGAAATAGAATATTGTTATGATCCTGGACCAGACCCCCAAGTTTTTGGTACGATCCAGTTAGGGACCAGTAACTTTTTGTTTAAAGTAGACAAAGTTTGAGATCAAAGATAATTGCTAAGAAAATAAAGCCACAAGATTTCACGCTTTCTGTATAGTAACATTTATTTTGTTTGTTCAAAGTCAGAAAAGTAAAACAATTTATAATATCTATCTTATACTCTAACGTTCAGAATTAACATGAGGAACATGTGAATTAACAGACAAATAGTGGTCAAACGTACCACACTGCACAATAAATGGCAAATGCAACCAAGACAGATTCCATGGATTTCTCACCAACCCACCCAGACGTCAGTAAACATAGCAAGTCAACAAATCTCATTGAAATTCGGTCTCTCTCACAAGGGTATCCAGATCTAACCTCGGAATTCCCTCCAAAAGTTGCTCCAAGTCAGGCTACCTTAATGACTGCTCACCACACAGGCTTTCAATCTTGTCTCCCAAAACTCTGTTCCCCTGGATTCCCTAGTCTGCGCTCTAGCACCAACTCACAGGCACAGCTCCAGCTCTTCAGCCACACCAAGTAGAACCCCAGTGCTCCAAAGGAACACCTTTGCCCCAACAGCCCGCAGCACAGAATTACCAACCTTCCTGTGCCTTCTCAGGTCTCCAGGGCTTCCCCTGAGCCCTCACTACTTGAAGCCTGTCAACCACAGCCCTTTTACTGTTTGGAGCGTTTTTTTTAGCTCCTCTCCCTGATTGTTTCTATCAGTAGTCTGCTCCCTCCAATGGCTCCTTCCCCAGTTTTCTCTCTTTCTGGGACCTCTCCATGGGTTTCCTCTATGGGATCTCACCCTGTCCCAGGACTCTTCCATTATGGAGTACCACTTCTGGGTCCTGTGATCCAGTTTTTGCATCATTTCTGCCCACACAGGCACCCTGAGCACTTGTCCCCCAAGATCTCTAAATGCTGCATTGCACATGTGCCACCCGCTCTGTGCATGCGCGAAAACCTGCCATTAACTAACACAACTAAGAGACTGATTACCCGATACAATGGCACAAGGAACATGTCATCAATATAATACAATCAAAGTATTGTATGCAACTAAGGCCTGCATCACAAACACTGGTACTGGAATCTGGCATTGCAACTATGAGAGGAATAGTGCTTTTGCCCGTATTCTGTAGGATTTTAAACCAAGTTGTAGTGACTTCATTTGGATTAACTGGGAATCACGATCGAATTGCTGAAGGGTTCAGCTGGGAACGGGGATCAATTTCAGCTAATCATAGGCGGTTTGTAATGGGGATGGGCTATTTTTTATTTTGTGGTTTTTGTGTGTTATTTAACTAATTATAGAAGTATCTGTATTAGGGATATTAGTGGGTGCAATCAAACATCAAATTTATGGTTGAGCTAAACCCCGTGTCTGTGCAGTTTTATTCTTTATAAATCCTAAAGTCCAAGAACTAGTTGTAAGTGGGGGTGGGGGGGGTTGAGTTGGAGAATGGGAACCTCTTACAAAGCCCACACAATAACAGGGCAGTTTGGATCCGAAACAGAGGCTTGTGGTAAACAATTATTTTTTGAACTGGAGAAAGAAATATAGTGGAGTTCCTCACAGGTCAGTACTAGGACAAAAACAAAAAACGATGCTGCCAGACCTGCTGAGTTTTTCCAGGTAATTTTGTTTTTGTTTCAGTACTAGGACCACTGCTTTTCTATATACATTAATGACCTAGACTTGGGTGTACAGGGCACAATTCCAAAATTTGAGGATAACACAAAACATGAGCTGTGAGGAGGATAGTGATACTTTGAGGGCTTAGGCAGGCTGCTGGAATGGACAGACATGATAAAAGAAATTTACTGAGGAGAAATGTGAAGTGGTAGAAAGAATAAAAAGAGCAAATAAGAGGGTAAAATTCTAAAGTGGGTACATGTACAAGGAGGCCTGGGGGTATATGTACACAAATTGTTGAAGATGATAAGGCAGGTTGAGAAAGTGGTTAAAATGGTATATGGACTTTATAAATAGAGGCAGAGTATGGAAGCTATGATGAATCTTTGTAAAACCCTGGTTCAGCCTCAACTGGAGTATTATGTCCAACTCTGGGAATGCAATTTAGGAAATATGTGAAGGCATTGGAGAGGATGCAAAAAAGATTTATGAGAATGCTTCCAGAAATGAGCGACTTCAGTTTTGTGGATCAACAGGAGAAGCTGGGGTTGTTCACTTTGGAGAAAGTTGATGGAGAGAATGTGTTCCCATTGGCAAAAGGTCAAATTGCAGAAGGGTTCAGCTGGGAAAGGGGGTCAATTTCAAAAGCAACATAAGGAAATCTTTTTTTTTTAAACACAGCAACTAGTTAGGATCTGGAACGCACTGCAAGAGAGAGCATTTATGGCTGATTCAATCGTGGATTTCAAAAAATTATCTGAAGAGAAAAAAATTTGCAGGACTACAGGAAATGGCAAGGGAGTGGGACTAGCTGAATTGCTCTTGCAAAGATCCTGCATTGGCTCAATGGATGAATGGCCTCCTTCTGTTTAATGATTCTATAATTCTCTATACTTGAAAAGGAGAAAAGTGCAGAGCTATAGGGAAAGAACAGTGAAATAGGATCAATTGGATAACTCTTTCAAAGGGCTGGCACAGACACAATGAGCTCAATGGCCTCCTTCTGTATTGTTTGATTCCATGAATAACATAATTCTCTGATTAGGCTATAGTGGATTTGCTGATGTCTCAAGAGATTCCAAGTTAAATGGATTATTGTCTGAAGAAGTTTTCCAAACTCAAAGAAAACCAAGAACACAAGAATTAGGAGCAGGAGTAGGCCAAACATTCTCCATCCAAGTTCGCATGTTCACTCCACAGGAATTTCCTTTGTCATGCCTTAGTCAAGCTTAATCATTCAAGGCATATCAAAGCCAGTTGAGGCTGTTATCCAAAAGACCTTCAAGCAGAAATCAAAGAAATAATCTGCCTCAATAAACACTTACCCCAGGCTTAACAAGTCAGTCAGTTCCATATCAAGAATGAACATTACTACAGATGGTTGGAACCTGATGCTGGAAATCAAACAAGTTCCTCAACTCCCAACGTAAGTGGGGGAAGTAGAAGCAGCAATTTCCAATTTATTCGTAACGTGAGGAACATCCCAAGGCAAGTCAAAAAGGCATCCAGTATGGAAATCAGACGCTGATCAGGTGAGGTGAATAAAAAGTTAGTGAAAGGAATCAAATTTGAGCTTTCTTTCTCCCAGAAGTTTAGGGGTGACAGTGTTTTAGGGAGGAAGTTCCAGGGAGTCTGCCTAAGCAACTGAAGCCTCCACCACCATCAGTGGGGGCAAAGGAAGGGTGGATGCACAAAGGTCCATGGCAGTGGGATGGTGAACTAAGGGATAAGGGCAAGCACTTGAGAAGGATGTGAGCAAGGCCATGTAACAATTTAAAGACAAGGGCTTCAAGATGTTGAGGGGCAGGAGAGCCAATAGAGGTCAGTGAGGACAAAGATGAGAACATGATCCACTGGCAGACAGACTCATGGGCAAAAGTACTGGACAGCCATACTGCTTAGATTCGGAAGTGGTACAGGTGGGTTTAGTGATCAAGGGAAGGAGCGTGTGACTGAGAGTCAGATGGGTGAAGTGACCCCTTGCCCTTATCCATAAGATTCCTGCTGCCTACGTGGAGAGGGCAAAGCCTGCTTGATCGATGACCAAACTAACTAATGTATTTGGGTGCTGTGTCTGCCACAGCTGAATAACTTCACATATGTGGAAATAGCAGGAGGTTGGTGTGAGGTTGGCATCGTTGAGAGGTTTGTGAGGGAGAGGTAGAATACCTGGGTGTTAGGCTCGAGTCCTGACTCCCTGGCAACTTACTTTCTTTTACCTTTGGAAGTTGAGGTCCTCCTGGTTCCCCCACCCCCTTCTCCTGTGCACTTCCACCACTAAGGCTCCATCACCACATCCATGAACCTAGAAACCTTTTCTCTTTCCTGGTCCTCTAAGTTACAGCTCCTACTTGTAGTCAGTGTCAGCACAGCCGCAGCTTCCTTCCACGGTGAGTGCAGTTCCCTTTAAGAGGAGCAGGCTAGTTGCATCACATGTTATCAGCGCACACTGCTTGGTCCTCACATGCCCCACTCAGCCCAAAACTACAGACATTTAAATAAGGAGGCAGCACCAACTTTGTGTGCTGCTCAACAGGACCAGGCGTGGGCTACTTGAGCCTCACAACCCATCTCCTGTCAAGTATATAGAGGGTAGAATGTGGGGCCAGCCAGGGGTGCATTGGAATAGTGAACTATCATGAAGGCAAGGATGAGGCTTTCAGTAGCAGATGAGCAGAGTTGGGGTAGAGTTGGGTGATGTAGTGGAGGTGGAAGTAGGCAGTTTTGATCGTGTGGATATGTGGTCAGAAGCTCACCTTGGGCCAAATATGACAACTGAAAAAAAATCTTGCAAATTCCAAGCTCCTTTCATCTTACTTTTTATTTAATGTGAATGAAATGTCTTGTCTGGCATGAAAGAATTATATGGGGATATTTAAATGTTGACGGAATCACTCTCAAGCTCTGGTTTGCTCTCACACTCATGAAAAGGGCCTAATGGAATTTTTAGCCCAGTGCATGAATAAACATGTTGTTTTCAGGTTGACACCATTCTTCCTCAGACTCAGGGGTGGTCCCAGAAAACTGGAGAATCGCAAATGTTTCACCCTTGTTCGAAAAAGGGTGTAAAGATAAGCCCACCAACTACAGGCCAGTCATTTAACTTCTGCGGGAGGCAATCTTCTAGAAACAATAATTTGGGACAAAATTAATAATCATATGGACAAATGTGGGTTAATTAGGGAAAGCCAGCACGGATTTGTTAAGGGAAAATGGTGTTTGAGTAAGTTGCTAGAGTTTCTTGAAAAGGCAACAGAGAGGTTTGATGAGGGCAATGTTGTTGATATGGTGTACATGGACTTCCAAAAGCATTTGATACAGTACTACACAACAAACATGTGAGAAAAGTTATAGCTCATGGAATAAAAGGGAAACTGGCAACATGGATATGAAATTGGCTGAGTGACAGGAAACAGAGTTGTGGTTAATGAATGCTGGAGGGAGGTTTGTAGAGGAGTTCCTCAGGGGTCAGTTAGGAACCCTTGCTTTTCTGATAATATATTACGCTGTAATGACCTAGAGCTTGGTGTACAGGGCACAATTTCAAAATTTGCAGATGATACAAAACTTGGAAGCATTATGAACTGTTAAGGCAATAGTGTAGAACTTCAAAAGGACAAAGGCAAGTTGGTGGAATAGGTGGATAAGTGGCAGATGGAATTCAATGCAGAATAATACAAATGATTCATTTTGGTAGGAAGAACTTGGAGAGACAATATAAAATAAAGGGTACAATTCTAAAGGCATTGCAGGAGCAGAGGGACCTGTGTGTATACATGCATAAGTCATTGAAAGTAGCAGGACAAGTTGAGAAAGTGGTTAATAAAGCATACAGTATCCTAAGCTTTATTAATAGCAGCATAGAGTACAAGAACAAGGAATTCCAGCCTCAGCTGGAATATTGCATCCAGTTCTGGGTGCCGCACTTTAGCAAAGGTGTGTAGGCATTGGAGTGCGCAGAAAAGATTAATGAGATTGATTCCAGGAATGAGGAACTTCGGTTATGAAGACTGACTGCAGAAACTGGGGCTGGTTTCCTTCGAGAGCTGAGAGGAGAATTGATAGAGGTATTCAAAATCAAGAGGGGTCTGGACAGAGTGGATAGGGAGAAACTCCACTCATGGAAAAATCAAGAGGGCACACGTTTAAATTAATTGGTAAGAGAAGCAAAAGCAGCATGAGGAAAAGTTTTTTCACACAGTGAGTGGTTTGGTTCTGGAATGCACTGTGGGTGCGATGAAGGCAGGTTCACCCAAGGCATTCAAAAGGGAATTAGACTGTTAACTGAAAAGGAAGAACGTGCAGGATTGCAGGGAGAAGGCAGGGGAACAGCACTAGGTGAATTGCTCATTTGAAGAGCTAGAGCAGACAGCAATGGCCAAAAGGCCTCCTTTTATGCTGTAACAATTCTGTGAATTGCTCCAGTCCTAACTCATACCAAGTCCCTTTCACCTATCAGCCCTCTGCTTGTTACACTGGCTCCCAGATAAGCAACACCTTGATTTTAAAATACTCAATTTTATTTTCAGCTCTCTCCGCAAGCTTGCCCCTTCCTATTTTTGTTACCTTTCCCAAGCACACAGCCTTCTGTGATGTCTGTGCTCCTTTAATTCTGTTCTCTTCAGCATTCCCAATTTTACTCACCCCACCATTGGCGGCTGTGCCTTCAGCTGTCAAGGCCTTAAGCTCTGGAAGATAATTTGCAATCTTGACATTGTTTGACCCTGAGCTTGTTTTTAAATCCCCTCATGCCCTTGCCCTTTCTTAATTCTGTAACCTCCTTCAGCCCCATAATCCTTCCAGATTCCTACACTACCTCAATTCTGATCTCTTGTGTATCCCCAGATTTTCGCTGGCAATCGTGCCTAGGACCTTCCTAAACCTCTCTCTCTCTCTCTTTTGAGATGCTCCTTAAAACATACCTCTTTGAGTTAGCTTTTGATCACCTGTCCTAAATATTATCTTAGGTGGCTTTGTATCGTTTGTTTGATAGCACTCCTCTAAAGTGCCTTGGTAGAGTTTACAATTCTAAAAAGGTGCAATATAAATGCAAGTTGTTGTTGAGCTCTGATTAATTAAAATTTCAGAATGTAATGGGTGATTCCTTAAGTAGCTACACTGAATTTTACACTGGGGAAGAAGTGTTCAGCCCGTCGTGCATGCACTGGTACTCTGAAAGCACAATGCACATAGTTTCCCTACTTTACGCTTTCTTTGTACTCAGTTCATTGACATTTGAAAACATAACCTGCAACAAATCCACAGCATTTTCAAATGATCTAAAAGCAATCTTTTGAGGTGTTTTCAATTTTAATATAAATCGCTTAACAATAGTATTAATGAGTTGCAGTTTCCACAACATTAGAACACAGCCTTGCAAGCCAGAATCTCATTGGCACCCACAGCATTCAAATACATTACAATGTCAAAAAATCCAAGAGGCAGAACTGGTACTGTGACAGAAAGATCAGCAGCAGATCGATAAAAAGCTGGAAGTCTTGTCTCACTTGTTTGAGAAGCAAGCTGAGTGGGTTACAGATGACCGATCAGACAGAAAAAAAATTAAAAAGCAATTGGAAACATCAATGATACTTGAGGTTCTGGTGCATTGTCACAGATTCCAAGGGGCTTTGTCTTTGCTCAAGGAAATATTGCACTCACTTAAGCATTGTGGAAACTATGGCAGTTCATTAACAAAATGTATCAATACATTTGTGACTACTTATCTGCATTGTACAGCAGAGTCTGAATAAAATTCAGATCTCAGCCATTTATCTACCGTTGGCGTCCAGGCTACTTGGTATAGTGGGCATAGGTGCCTGTTGTAGCACAAAGCTCTTCCATACCAGCTGCATCAATAATTCTTGGGTCCAAGAGATGACAAACTCATGTTGCATTGTGTTGTTTACAGAAAATTTATTAGTAATTCCATTTTTGCCAAATATACAGCTATGTGATTTATCTAAATATCTTTTCATCATATTAAATTACAAAAGTAAGCAATCTTCATCAGTTAGTACTTTTGATTCCTCTGTAATACAAGTAGCACCCATTACATATCAGCAGTTACCCCTGCACTCCATCCGTAGCAAAACAAGTTATGCATATAATTCATCACAATCAAAATAAAGATAACAATTCATCATATATTAGAAGATAGATAAGTCAGACTATACTGAGATACATTATGGATAATCGATTATAAATAACCACAGTATATGAATGTGCATTTGCTGCTTTTCTGATACTTTCATACCAATTCCAGCATAATTTCCCATAATACTAAAGTGTCTGTGTGCACGCTCAATAACAGAAGTGGCAATAATCCCACTTGTTCCCATCTAGGCTGCAGTTAAAATTGTACTTTATCTAAAATTAAGAGGATACATTTGCAAAATGCTCCTGTTAAAAGCAAGCCATGGTTTATTCAAGAATGCAGCCAGAATATGAGCGCTTAATAAATGAACTGTAAATTAAGGTGACTGATGAATTTTGCATCAACTTGTACCATACTTTGTGTGCAATGTTTTAAAAATAGTCTGAAACCTATGCAAAAACCAATCCACCTAACAGGAATGACGAGTAGACTGTTCTGTGTTCAAATTTAATGTCCAACCTTAATAGGCCAATGTTATAAATGGATGCTGACTCACTGTAAAAATAAGGAAAATTAGGTTCACTTCAGGTGACAATAAATTCCTCACTTCATTGGAACTGCAGGGACAAATGAAGCCTCTCAGCTTGGCTCTCAATCCCACAGATCCCACCAATGCTGCATACTGAATGCTGGGCTCTGTGTTGATTTGAATCAAAGCAATTTAAAATAACAATCATGTTTCACAGTTCGCTCTCAGGTACACGACAGCAAGCTTCCATCTGGAAGAAGTCAAGCTGAAATTAGATTAAGGTCTGGTGCATGCACCATTCTCCATTTGATGCCATGCTTCACCACAAACGACAAGTGTGTGCTGATGCAAGGAGGGGCAACCCATCTTCACCTCACTCCCCTTTCAGTATAATGAAAAGTGAACACAGTTTCAATCAGTGTAAAACCTGCCACTGTTAAGTCAAGTTTGTACTCAGCATTGAAAAACAAAAGGAAAAGTATACTGCACCATTTACATGAAGCAGTGCAATCTGTATTGAACAGTGACTAATTCAATCAAGATCAAGCCTGTGAAAATGTAGCCTATCGATAATTTTAGGTTGGTTTCATCAAAGTAAAAGGCAAGAAATTTTAAGGTACTTTTAATATGAAACTGATCAGTACTTCAATTTAAGTATTCTGTAATTTAGCCAGTCAAAATAAGCCACATAAGCTGTATTTTATATATACATACACTGCATTAAAAGGTATTTTTCACCTTTCTCTACAGAGCATTTTAAAAGGGCAAATTTACATAACAGCATATATTATCCTTTTTACAAAACAAATATATTTCATGATTGTAATTTATGCTCTGCTTGAAAGAATGTTGAATAATCTCACTTTGTTCACTACAGCTTCTTTTCTACAAGGGACATGTCACTGAAAGACTCAGAAACCAGTCTAAGGGGGTTGACTTTGTGAAAGCAGAAGTTTACACTTGATATCATGGAGTAAAACTTCTGCCGTTTCATCAACTGAAGGTTATTTATGTCAAACGCAGAATTTCTGGTACAGAAGACATAGATAGGCATGTTGTGAGCACAACTGCTCAAACACAACTTACTCCAAAGCCTTTCACAGCAGTTGTAAAAGGAGAACAGTCCGATAAGTGGATGCTTTGCTCCACACAGAAGAGTCCCCATAAAGAGAATTCTACTGTACTGACCCATTTTTGACCTTTTAACAAAATGGCAGCTCAATGGACGTTCAAGTGCTAACAAGTTTATTAAGTGAAAGGATACCTAAATGCTTTCATGTATGCCTACTAACAAACGTAGAACTGGAATGAAATCCTAACAAGGAGCCACAAAATACGATTAGATTTAACACTCTCCAAGAAATAAAAAGTTAAAAACTAATATGGGTTACAGAACCTGCATTCATGTCAAATATATTCAGCAATGAAGCAAAATTCCAGCAGTTGTTTGGTGGAATGGCTTGTGATGGAGTCTTATAAAAATAATTCAAGGTTCCATTATATACATGGTTACACCAAAATTTACAGCACAAGCTGCAAGGGCTGAAAACAAACAAATCTAATCCAAATTAGTGACTGCTATGACATTTTGCCAGCACTTGAATACACATTTCCTATGTTAACATAACTCACATTAAACAATGTGACCCTGAACAGCACGACACAAACAAATACAGTGATATTACTTGTATAATAGACTTATGAGATGATATAAAGTGAGATTTGAAATTCTCAAACATATGGAATATATTCCAATAGATGAAACAGCAAAATAGAATACGCAACTCCAATAGCTGACACAGGCTAAGTCGGCCATCCATTCAACCAGTCTTCTCCTCAGTAACATTAATGCAAACAGCTGTAAATTCACTGGGAAACAAGACTCAATTTTGAATGATCGTAATTGGAAATGTCAAACAAAGTTGTGGCCAGCACAATGGTCAAATTTAAAAACTTTGAGGCTAATAAATTAGTGAATTTTGTCTCCTTTTAAATGGAAGTGAAAAGATATTTTTAAAAATTCTTTTTTAATTGCCCAGGCCCGTAGAACATCCCCCCAGAAAATTCATTGAGAGGTGACATCTCCACAACTCACCAAGCTCTAGTTAAGCTTGCAACCAGTAAAAGATCTGATTTTCAACTCCACTATGGTCGACAAATTGGTTAGGGCCCAGTCTTAGGGGGAGAAATCGATACAAAATTGATAGAAGAAAATGTGAAATTAAGTGAAACGGACAAGCAACATGCAAACTAAAGCCTGATATCCCAATGTCAATGGTAATTTAGCAGCATAATTTCTTTAGAATCCAACTGTTTAGGTAAAAGACTAATTGAAATCTTGTTCTGCTTTAAAAAAAGAAGCCATTTCCATCTGATCCCTTATGATGCATGTAGCTGATCAGAGGAGACAACTCTGACATGTGATCAGGTAGAAAATAATCAAGCGCAAATCATCCTCATTTTTCAAGGATCAAAACAAGGAAATTTGCAATCACTTTTTTTTTTAAAAAGTCTTCACGAATAGTCAGTAGTACTGAGGGACAGAATGTGTAACGGGTCTATGAGGAATGTACAGCTGCATAATGTAAACCTCTGTTAACAAACATACAAAAAAGCATAGTTTACATTTAAAAAATATTTCAGAAATAATTTTTTTTTTTAGAAAAAGCACACATTTGGTAAATACATTTAAATGACTAACAATCTTCACATGCATTATTCACTTGTACTACAAATTACTGCTCTGTCCCAGTTCCTGCCACAAAATTCACCTCCTGAAGCCTGACAAAGTAAATGATAGCAATGTGGAAATCATTTAAGACGCTATCAAAATATCAAAAGTACACTGTTCTGTGCAATTGTAAACTGTAATGAAAGGAACCCAATATTCTGAAATCTAGTGCATTTTTAAGAACTGCAAAAATGTTTTCGTTTTAGTGCTTGCATGTTGTTTTCAAATACACAACTTGACTAGTGCCAAGAATTTGGCCATTTTTTTGATATGGTAAAAACTTGTCACAAAGTTCTACCATACAATTGTAAATAATGAAAATGAAATCAGCTACACAACTAGCAAGGATAGGGGTTATCTTGCTGGAGTCACAAGTCAGTTATGGTGATATATAAACATACTGTGCAAGAGCAGTTGTTTGTTCACTCAGTATTTTAATAGTGAAGCCTACGAGGCTATTAGTAGTTGATCTAAGAAGTTAGTGTTCAAGTACTGAATATTCTTAGACACTGGTCGGTCCAACACAGCAACAATTCTTAGTGTGCCTGTCTTATAAAGGCAAACCCAAACACGCACCAGCCCAGAGGATAATGACAGAAAATCAGATCAGTAACTTGTTAAACTGGGTGTTCAAAAGTTAACTTTGGAAGTTATCACACAATATATCACTACTAGTAGATGACCAAATGAGACATGAACAAGTTGAAATGTCTGCATTTTGAAAGTAACCCAGTGTTAGGAGAGAGGATACTTAAAAATTAATTAAAATCTAGTAGATTTAGAGGTGTAAATTGGACTATAAAGGCAGTCCCAGTATTTAGTTTCCTCCCATCTCACCTCATCTTCTGCAGATCCCAGCACACTTAAAAAATTGAAAGGGGAAAGTAGTTTTAAGAAACATAACAATATGCAAATGTTGCTCTATCCTGTCGAAAATCTTATCCAGGAGGGGTACAGGTGACTTGATGGTGATCCTAATGCATTAGCTTTCATTACAATGATATATTAACAAACTATTGCAAGACTGCAATTCTCCAGAGATTCTAATTGAATGCATCAAAACAAAGAGATAATTGACAATTTCTATTTTACATAGATGGGACTAAACATTCCATATGAATTGCAGTAATTCAACTGTAAGAAAAGGCAAATAATATGTGCATCTCCAGAAAAGTGGCAGCAACATCCCCAAAACAATCTAAAGTCTGACTAACTTGGTCTTCACTGAAGATAGCATTAGTCCATAGGCACAAGTTCCATGCCTAGGATTGGCAGGCAGTTGGTTACATATCTGAAAAACCAATTAGCATCATTGAAGTCTGTGGGTTTGTTACAAACAGTGGGAGCTCATAAATTTCCTTGTCAGCAGTTGCTAAGCTTCCAGCTGCCCTCTGTAGGTTTTTGGAACTGTTTCACTGGCTGTCAATGATGAGTTGGTAAATTTTCCTGAGCTATTATAAATATCGAATCAATCACCAGAGGTACCGTACAATGAAAAGCACATACAATACACCTGGAATCACATTAGAAACACAAAATGATGCATCAGAGCTTGTGCAGAAATCAATAAAATTGCTCCTTATTCATTTCCTTGCTCCCAATAACCCCAACATTTTTTTAAAATTTAATCATCCAGCAAATTTTGTAACACACTGATTAAATGTTTCAGCCCATAAATGTACTCCTCATCTTTTGTGTTGCTAGGGAACACATGTGCAAAGTCTATCATTCTTACATCGACCTCTGGAGACTCCTGAAGCATGCTGGAGGTATGCATCAAATCCTTCTCCAAGTGTTTTATTTCATTGCTATTTGGCTGTCCAGGTGAAACGAGAGTTAAGCATTTGCATATGCTGTGGTCTTGCTCTGCATTCTTCAGCTGTAGTGGGACCACGCTTTGATGTGCCCTGGAACACCCCTTCCTGTGAAGTGCGTACATATTGGAGAGGCTCTGGCCAACTGAGGCCTCCATCATCCCATTCTCGCTCGAGCTCATTACATGTACATTATTGTTGTATTCCACTACTTCTCCAGTTCGCTTTATTCCCTTTGGTGCTGCTAGTTTGTGGGATTCATCTCCGGCATCAATTGCTGTCAGCTGAGGTGATCCCTCATAAACAAAGAGTAAGGAGCTTGCATAGAAACAGAGCTTATTTTGATTCTCAAACCACTGCAGTATCTTTTCAACCTCTCGAATACTTGAGGCGACAGCATTCTTTCTCAAACAGTTTCCATCATGGAAGAATCTAGACAGACCTGCAAAATGATTGGCAAAATATAATCCTAATGAGAAGACCATTGAACATCCACTTTAACTACTTTAAAAAATTGAAAATCTGTTTCTCTACTGAACAGCCTTGAAGACATTATGACACAATGCAAACAGAAGAACAAATCAGTTACACATGGATTGGGGGGGGGGGGGGCGCGCGCGCGCGCGCGAGGCGGGGATTGAGTCAACTTTTCAAAAGAAGAAACCTATGCATTTTTACAGCTCCTTACACAACCACAGAACCTCCCAAGGTGCTTTATAACCGATGAAGTACGTTTGTAATTTGGGAAACGTGGCAGCCAATTTGTGCACAGGAAGTCCCACATACAGCAATGTAAAAATGAACAATTAATCTGTTCAGTAATGTTGATTGAGAGATAAATATTGGCAAGGACACTGGGCAGAAATCCCCCACCATTCTTCAAATAGTGCCATGGGATCCTTATGTCCACTTGAGGGGGCAGACAGGGTTTAACATCTCATCTGAAAGACGGCACCTCCGAAGGTGCAGCGCTTCCTCAGTACTGCGCTGAAGTGCCAGCCTCAATTACGTTCTTAAGTCTCTGGAGTGAGATTTAAACCTGCAACTTTCTCGTTCAGGTGAGAATGACTGAGCCACAGATGACACCTGCTTAGGTTCCTGGTGAGTATAACTGGGTAGTGTAACTACATAGTGCACACAGCAGTATGACTCAGTCCGTTTTGAGAAGAATCTGGACAAATCAACAGTGTGAATTAAACTCAACATTTTCACAACTGCTCTCTCAAAGTATCAGTATAGGAAAATTGCAATGAAATATGCTGCCAGCTGTTTAACACTTACATACCCTCCCATCAGTACTAACAAATAAATGTCTCCAGGTTGCCAATCAACATACCACAAATTAGTAAAACTTTGCTCACAGTACAGTTCACAGCCAGATGTTTCACAAGCTAAACAGTCAGCTTTTATTACCATCCTCATTATCAGTATCACTTTGGTTTAAGTTGTAAAGAGCATTTGCCAATGACAGTTAAAGCTGTAAGCAAAAATTTATTGCTAGAATATATTAAATTCACTGCCTGTATATACTTAATTGCTCCATTTCACCACACAGATTTAACTCTCATATATTCACATTATGCAGTTTATAGAATACATTCTTGATACTTGGTTTCCAGAACAAAAAGTGCCAATTCCTGTAATTATAAAACTGAAGTTATTAAATGCAATAGAAAATTTACTAAACACAGGCAAATCACTGAGTGATCTAACTACAAAAGCTAATATAATTGCAGGGTTAAATGCCTCTCCCTCAGGGAATGTGCATCTCATTATAACGATACAGAGGCACTTGTCCATATGCAGGGCTTTACTTCAGTTCGATAAGGGAAATGGTATTTTTATGGTTCCAGCTTCTCTGCATCTGTTTATGGTCATTAACTTCAGTAAATCTGTTGTGTGGCTCATTGAGTACCATTTGGCTTCTTAGAATGCAGCACCACAGGAGGCCATTCAGCCCATTGTGCTTGCAGCAGCTCATTGATCATGCTTTCTGATTAGTTCCAAATCCCTGCTCTTTGGCCATAGCCCTGTTACTTTTTATCCTTTCAAGTATTTGTCCAATTCCCTTTTGTAAGTTACTGTTGAATCTGTTTCAACCACCCTTTCAGGCAGTGCATTCCAGACCATAACAACTCACCATGTACTATACATATACTTCATGTTGACTCTGGTTCTTTTGGCAAATACCTTAAATTTGTGTCTGGTTACTGACCTTTCTGCCACTTGAAATAGAGTAAATGAGAAGAAACTATCTAAACAGATCCATGATTTTGAACATCTCTATCAAATTTCCTCTTAAACATCACTATTCTAAGAATAACCCCAGTTACCCCAGTCTCTGCACAAATTTATTTAATGCTTCATGGGATTTGGCATCATTGGCAAGGCCAGCAGTTATTACCAACACCTGACTGCCCTCGAGGTGGTGGCAGTGAGCCATCTTCTTCAATTGCTAGTGTTTGTGTGGTGTAGGTACATCTCAGTACTGCCAGGTAGGGAGTTCTGGAATTTTAACCAACCAATGATGAAGGGATGACAATGCATTTCGAGTCAGGATGGTTTGTGGGTTGGAGGAGAACTTGCAAGTGGTGGTGTTCCCATGCTTCTGCTGCCCACGCCTTCTAGGTAGTGAAGGCCATGGGTTTGGAAGGTGCTGTCAAAGGAGCACCGATGAGTTGCTGCAGTGTATCTTGTAGATGCACTGGGCTACCATTCCAAAATCAAATCAACTAAGGAAACGTCTGAGGTCATATAATTAGTTTCTGTGTCCCTTGGCTGAGAACAAAATCTGAAACTAGCTATAGTCCCCAGTCCAGTGGGTCCTGCTGAAAAGTGGAAGTGTGTAATCAGGTAGGAAGGGTAAGGTTCCACTGTGATGTCTTTCATGATCAAATGTCCTACAAACAATCATCGTCTAGGATCAGAATTACCTGGAAAAACTCAGCAGGTCTGGCAGCATCGGCGGAGAAGAAAAGAGTTGACGTTTCGAGTCCTCATGACCCTTCAGCAGAACTGAGTAAAGTTAGGAGAGGGGTGAAATATAAGCTGGTTTAAGGTGAGGGGTGGGGTGGGGGGGGAGAGAAGTTGGGGGGGAGGGGGGGTGGTAGTAGGGACAAGCAAGCAGTGATAGGAGCAGATAATCAAAAGATGTCACAGACAAAGGAACAAAGACGTGTAAAAGGTGGTGATATTATCTAAGAGAATGTGCTAATTAAGAATGGATGGCAGGACACTCAAGGTACAGCTCTAGTGGGGGTGGGGTGGAAAGACTGACAGGGCATTACAGTTATAGATTTAAAAATAATGGAAATAGGTGGGAAAAGAAAAATCTATATAAATTATTGGAAAAAACAAAAGGGAGGGGGAAGAAACGGAAAGAGGGTGGGGATGGGGGAAGGGAGTTCAGGATCTAAAGTTGTTGAATTCAATATTCAGTCCGGAAGGCTGTAAAGTGCCTAGTCGGAAGATGAGGTGCTGTTCTTCCAGTTTGCATTGGGCTTCACTGGAATCATGTTTCTGGGAGGGAGGAGAAGGCGTGAGGGCGGATGCGCGGGAACTGGGCCGGACACGTTTGAGGGCCCTGTCAAGGACCGTGGGTGGAAAACCTCGGTTAAGGAACTCCCAGAAATGATGATAGGGTCCCCCTTGTCCTCACTTATCACCCCACCAGCCTCCGCATTCAAAGGATCATCCTCCGCCATTTCTGCCAACTCCAGCATGATGCCACCACCAAACACATCTTCCCTTCACCCCCCCGGGACACCCTAGTCCACTCCTCCATCACCCCCTACTCCTCAACCCCCACCTATGGCACCTCCCCATGCCCACACAGAAGATGCAACACCTGCCCCTTCACTTCCTCTCTCCTCACTGTCCAAGGGCCCAAACACTCCTTTCCCCTAACTTAGTCTACTGCATTCATTGCTCCCAATGCGGTCTCCTCTACATTGGAGAGACCAAACGCAAACTGGGCGACCGCTTTGCAGAACACCTGTGGTCTGTCTGCAAGAAAGACCCAAACCTCCCTGTCGCTTGCCATTTTAACACTCCACCCTGCTCTCTTGCCCACATGTCTGTCCTTGGCTTGCTGCATTGTTCCAGTGAAGCCCAACGCAAACTGGAGGAACAGCACCTCATCTTCCGACTAGGCACTTTACAGCCTTCCGGACTGAATATTGAATTCAACAACTTTAGATCCTGAACTCCCTCCCCCATCCCCACCCCCTTTCCATTTCTTCCCCCTCCCTTTTGTTTTTTCCAATAATTTATATAGATTTTTCTTTTCCCACCTATTTCCATTATTTTTAAATCTATGCCTGTAATGCCCTGTCAGTCTTTCCACCCCACCCCCACTAGAGCTGTACCTTGAGTGTCCTGCCATCCATTCTTAATTAGCACATTCTCTTAGATAATATCACCACCTTTTACACGTCTTTGTTCCTTTTGTCTGTGACATCTTTTGATTATCTGCTCCTATCACTGCTTGCTTGTCCCTACTACCATCGCCCCCCCCCCACACTTCTCACCCCCCACTCCACCCCCCACCTTAAACCAGCTTATATTTCATCCCTCTCCTAACTTTAGTCAGTTCTGCTGAAGGGTCATGAGGACTCGAAACGTCAACTCTTTTCTTCTCCGCCGATGCTGCCAGACCTGCTGAGTTTTTCCAGGTAATTCTGTTTTTGTTTTGGATTTCCAGCATCCGCAGTAGTTTTTTGTTTTTATCGTCTAGGATCAGCCTGGTCATTGGATGGCTTGAATGTCCCTAGAAAACTACACCCTAGCAGGAAAGTTGGCCTCAGGAATAGAGAAGAAAATTGGTGGGGGTGGGAAGAGCCTCGTTCAAAAACTCAAAAAGATAATAACGAATTTTGTCACTATCAGAAGGTTGACCGCTCAAGTACATATCGTGAAGACACTCTATTAGAAATAAGGGTGAGGCATAAATCAGGGCTTCGGAGAAATCAGTGTGCAGTCATGGAACCCTGGGATGCAGAGTACCCAACCAGTCCCATGTTTCTTAAAGCTTCACAGTTTAGTCTGATGTTACAGCGCCGACTACTTTCACTGAAACAGCTCCTGAATGCTCCATGCCAGTAATAATTGGCAAGCAGATGGTCCAAATTTGATTCTGACTTTGGCAAAAAAGAAACAGCAATCAATTTTGACTCAAAGGCACCAATGGGAAGCTGCAGCAATCAACCAAGGCCCTGCAGCTTCTGAGTGTTGAGAAGAACAGCCAAAGGCTGTAGAACATTTGCAAGAGTTTTCCTCATTCCCAGGTGAGAAATCTACCCCACCAGCACATTTATTGGGACACAGTAACATGTGTCTGTGTGCATGGTTTTTGGGCAGGAGGAAGGGGGTTGTGGTTGTCACAAGGGGAAAAGTATCTTCCCTTCACGAACACAAAATCGTCAGGTTCTGAAGCCTTGGAGCAATACTGTATGATACTTCAGGTTTTCACCAGAGGCAAACAAGTTCATCTATAAGAATCCTGGACAGAAAACAGAGAAGTCAGTGAATGAATAAAATAATTAATGTGTGGTACGCTGACGAGGCAAGTAGAATATTTCTATTGAGCAGATTGGCCCATCAAAGGCAAGCTGCTAAACTGAATTAGCTCCAGATCCCATTTAAATTCAACATGCCCTAAGGCCATGGTTCAACTATAACACTACATGTAAAAAAGTCTATTATCCTATAATGTTTTATATTCTGCTCATATTTTCAGGTAAAAATGTACTCAGTTAACTTGAAGAGGAAAGAGAGACAAAGGAAGTCCTTTTAATTCAAACCACCCCACCATTTTAGGGAAAAAAATACATACAAGAACTTGGGTTGGTTCTTTTGTTCAAAAAAATACATTTCCTGAGCTGTTGGTGGTTGGGGGTCAACTGCTGCATCATCAATGAGGTGATTCCAATCAATTCAATTAGAAACAAGGGTAATGGATAAATCACAGCTTCAGACAAATCTAAGTGCCTGCCTATAGTCCCAGGCCCTGGGATTGCAGATTGCCCAACCAGTACGTACCATGGTTTCCTAAAGCTCTGGATCAGTCCTGTTTAAGAAGGGAGTGAGGCAAAAGACGGGAAATTACAGGCCGATTAGCCTGACCTCGGTCGTTGGTAAGATTTTAGAGTCCATTATTAAGGATGAGATTTCAGAATACTTGGAAGTGCATGGTAAAATAGGGCAAAGTCAGCATGGTTTCATCAAGGGGAGATCATGCCTGACAAATCTGTTAGAATTCTTTGAGGAGGTAACGAGCAGGTTAGACAAAGGAGAGCCAATGGATGTTATCTACCTGGACTTCCAGAAGGCCTTTGACAAGGTGCCGCACAGGAGGCTGCTCAGTAAGATAAGAGCCCATGGTGTTAGAGGCAAGGTACTGGCATGGATAGAAGATTGGCTGTCTGGCAGGAGGCAGAGAGTGGGGGTAAGGGGGTCCTTCTCAGGATGGTGGCCGGTGACTTGTGGAGTTCTGCAAGGGTCAGTGTTGGGCCCACAACTTTTCACTTTATACATTAATGATCTACATGAAGGAACTGAGGGCATTCTGGCTAAGTTTGCAGATGATACAAAGATAGGTGGAGGGACAGATAGTATTGAGGAGGCGGGGAGGCTGCAGAAGGATTTAGACAGGTTAGGAGAATGGGCAAAGAAGTGGCAGATGGAATACAACGTGGGGAATTGTGAGGTCATGCACTTTGGTAGGAAGAATAGAGGCATAGACTATTTTCTAAATGGGGAGAGAATTCAGAAATCTGGAGTGCAAAGGGACTTGGGAGTCCTAGTCCAGGATTCTCTTAAGGTTAACTTGCAGGTTGAGTCGGTAGTTAGGAAGGCAAATGCAATGTTAGCATTTATTTCGAGAGGACTAGAATATAAAAGCAGGGATGTGCTGCTGAGGCTTTATAAGGCTCTGGTCAGACCACATTTAGAATATTGTGAGCAATTTTGGGCCCGTATCTCAGGAAGGATGTGCTGGCCCTGGAGAGGGTCCAGAGGAGGTTCATGTGAATGATCCCAGGAATGAAAGGCTTAACATATGAGGAACGTTTGAGGACTCTGGGTCTATACTTGATGGAGTTTAGAAGGATGAGGGGGGATCTGACTGAAACTTACAGAATACTGAAAGGCCTGGTTAGAGTGGACATGGGGAAGATGTTTCCATTAGTAGGAGAGACTAAGACCCGAGGGCACAGCCTCAGAGAAAAGGGAAGACCTTTTAGAACAGAGATGAGGAGAAACTTCTTTAGCCAGGGAGTGGTGAATCTATGGAATTCATTGCCACAGAAGGCTGTGGAGGCCAGGTCATTGAGTGTATTTAAGACCGAGATAGATAGGTTCTTGATTGGTAAGGGGGTCAAAGGTTACGGGGAGAAGGCAGGAGAATGGGGTTGAGAAACTTATCAGCCACGATTGAATGGCGGAGCAGACTCGATGGGCCGAATGGCCTAATTTCTGCTCCTATGTCTTGTGGTCTTATAGTTCACGGCTTAATCTGAAGTCAAAGCACCACCTCCTGACAACCCCAGCTGCTTTCAGTAAAGCCACTCCAAGCCTGTGATGATGGGCAGATCATCAAGGAGATCCAACTTCTTATGCTTCCCAGGAATCATTTAGCATGTTAAAGTGAATTTAAAAACTCTAAGATAATCCTTCTTTCACATATAAAAAAAGTGAGTAACTGCAATGGTGCAGTGGAAACATGACCTTTGATTCTGGGCTCACATTCATTCCAGGCCGTAAATGAGAGCCTCCTCTCTGCCTGTTATTAAAATCCTAAGTGAAATGAATTTGACCAGTTTCTTCCTGGACCCAATTCCGCAGGAGGACACTGTTCATAACTCAGCAGTAAACTGCCATTCTCAGTGAGTCAGGATATATGAATACCTGGTATGGGAAATAAAAAATGTTGCACAAGTGCAGTAGAGTAGCTGCTTTTTTGAGGCTAGAATTAAACACATTGTAGGTTGAACACAGAAGGAATTTCACCCCACACCTTGTGATTGCATAGCAACTTGCTAGACAGAGGCTCAAAATTAAGTTTAATCTCTGAGAAGTTACATCCGTCACTTTAATGAACATAAATATTTTACAATACAAATTTTCTGTGGCAACTGGCTCTGCCATCTGTATGCTGCACCATTCCCAGCTTTGTGCACAGTCTTGGGTGTGTGTCCCTTTGTCCATTACAGTATCTGATCACTTTGTGTTGTAGGATCAAACAAGGAGTGGTCTTTGAAACATTTTAAAACCACCCAAACTACACACAGCTCTCACCTGCCCATACAGCAGCTTGCAATAAATGATAGCCAAGCGTCTTGTCAAATGGGTAGGCACAAAAAGAATACCAAGTATGCTTTGATCTAGACCTAAAAGACACTGCAGACCCTACAACGGAAGTCTAATGATAAATAATAATGTAGGAATTAGAACTGGAGGCCACTGCACCCTGGTCAGTTAAAGGGTGTGTTAAGCACAGCTTGATAATGGTAACTATCGTTGAAAGCAGGGCTCAAACTAGGAAGCAGTTGAAAACCCATTTGAAAATAGCAAAAGCATAGATCCTCTGATTTTGTCTCAAACAGTGAAATATTAACACTATAAGTACCAGCATCCACCTAAAGACCTTCAAAGCTTCTATACAGCACTTAGAAAACTGAGAAACAAACTAAGTGAAGAATCACTCAAATGTATCCTGCGGATTACCCACTACAACAGATTTGGGGCAGATTGCTGCATAGTACTAAGTGACCTTGTACTCAACCCTCATTTGCTCCAAGTCCTTAAGATCTTGTTAGATGCAGGACAGAATGTTGGTAATGCACATAGTCCAATATTCCATTTCGTTTTTCTCACTGAGGGTATCTTAAAATAACCAGAAAATCTTGCCGGAAGTCATTTATCAGGCTAATGTAACTAATACGTTACATTATAAAACTATATATATCTGCTGAATGCCTGGGATCCTGAATCTCCCAGAAACTCGATACAACATGAGTCCCGCACAGTCCATGTCAGAACCCATAGCTCATAATTATTTCTGAAGGATATTGAAATGCTTCTTTAATTAATTGGAGATGCAAAGTTATTTCTCCTTTAAGTTATTTCGATCTTAGATTAGAGAAGGTAATGGGGAAACTTAATAGATGTGTGCAAAATTGAGGTGTTTTGATAACAGTAGATAGGGAAAAATTGTTTCCACTAGCAGAAGTGTCAGTAGCCAGAGAACACAGAGTTAAGATCATTGGCAAGAGAACCAAGGTGGTGATGGAGATGTTTTACTCTGGTGATCTAGAATGCACTGCCTGAAAGGATGGTGAAAACAGGTTCAAAAATAACTTCCAAAGAAAATTGGATAAATACTTAAAAAGGAAAAAATTGCAGGGCTACGGGGAAAGAACACAGGAATGGAACTAATTGGATAGCTCTTTCAACAGCCAGCACAGGTACAATGCACCAAATTACCTCCTCCTGTGTCGTATGATTCAGTTCAATGGAGGTACTGTCAGCAGATCTTAATCAAAAAGAACAGATATTTATAACGCAATAAAGTGTCCCAAGTCGCCAAGCATTATCAAATAAAATATCACAACAAGCCACATAAGGAGATATTAAGGAAGACCAAAAGCTTGGTTGAAGAGGTAGATCTTAAGGACAGTCTTAAAGGTGGAAAGCAAGGGTTTTTTAAAATTCATTCATGGGATGTGGGCATCGCTGGTTAGGCCAGCATTTATTGTCCATCCCTAATTGTCCTTCAGATGGTAGAGAGATGCAGAGGTGTAGGAAGGGAATTCCAGAATTTAAAGCCTAAGGCAACAAGGGGTGACCACCGATGGTGGAGTAATTAAAATCGGGATGCTCAGGAGGCCAGAATTACAGGAGCGCAAATGTCTCGGAAGTTTGTGGGGCTGGAGGAGATTCCAGAGATAGTGAGGGGCAAGGCTATGGAGGGATTTGAAAACGAAGGACATTGCTTGATTGGGAGCTAATGTAGGTTAGTGAGCACAGGAGTGATAGGTGAACAAGACTTGGTGTGAGCTGAGACACGGGTAGCAGCGTTTTGAATGACCTCAAGTTTATGGAGGGTAGAATGTGGAAGACCAGCCAGGAGTGCATTGTATCAGTAACTCAGAGGGTGTATAGGTTGAAACATTGGTACTTATAACCATGAACTATAGTTACCATCATCAGTAGATTAGTAAAACAACTGAAGCAGCATGATATTCTTGATCCAAATGGCGATGGTGACATCAATCTTCTATTTCTCATTGACTTGCTTTATTTTTACCTACTAACCAGTTTTTTGCAGAAACCACTACTGCAATTAAAAAAACCCGAGAGCAATCATTTACATAATCTCCATATATTTCACAACTAGGAAACTGCCCATGCAGGTGAGGTGTCCAAAATACAACAAAGGTGAACTAAGGAAGACACATCAACAGGGACTTCGCAATTGGTATCAACTGACATTATACAGGTTCACAACACCAGATATTGCCCCAATACAATTACAAAGAGGAAGACAGCCTGGGCAAAGAAAGCAATGAGAGAGAAATTCCATGGCAGGTATTAAATTCATTGGCCACAAGATTGGAGGATTGGCAGTTCTGAATGCAATGCAGCAAAGTTGTTGACTATATAAGTTTTGTTTTTAAATTTTGATTGTGGGGATTACTTCACAAAACGAGATGAACTAGTTGTAACAAAGGGAGGTTCAGCATAACTGATAGAGGAGAGGTAAGATAATATTGAGCAATTTTTAGATTGCTAAAAAAATACTAGTTACTGCTTTTCATTGTTTTCAAGTGCTGAAATTGAAAAAGACCTTTAAGGCTGAACAGAAATTGAGACGGGTATAATGCTGGCTAGCAAGCTACCCTCAGAATTCAGAAAGCCATGTTACTATAGAAACCTCATTGTGAAGGGATGCATATTTTCCGTACCAATACTGAGATACACTTAAAACTGTTGCTCTGCAGCTACTAGGAAACATGTGTGATTAAGACTTACTAATTTACTGTAATCAATCAATTTAAAGGGAAAAGCAAGTAGGCAGCATATACTTGCAGCACACTTCTGTAACGGAGTTGAAGAAATATAATTCATATTCACACATGACAGAGGGCTGTTGCATTCTTGAGGCCATTCTCAATCTGGGGGGCTGAGGGACAAAGCAGAATTCCTCTTGTGATGCATCCTCATATCACCGGTGTCAGTGTGATTAGCCTTTTTAGGGATTTGGGCCTCCCTACATCTAGTTTCTGTTAGTGATTGCTAAAACTGAGATTTACCCTGGTTCAGTCATAGAAAATGTGAAATTAGCTGGCTAAATTTGACAAATTCAAATATTTTTTGTTACCACATAGCATTCTGGCCAATATTTATCCCTCAGTCAACAACTAAAAAAAAGGGAAATAGCTAATCACCACCACATTGTTTGTAAGATCTTTCTGCGTGCAAATTGGCTGCCACAGTTCCTACAGTGGACTACACTCGAAAAAAATACAAAAGCAAAATACTACAGATTCTTTTAAGCTGAAATAAAAACAGAAAATGCTGGAAACGCACAGCAGGTCAGACAGCATCCATGAAGGGAAAAGCAGTTAAAGTTTCAGGCCAATGAGCTTTCACAGACCTGAGAAAGGTTAGAGGCATGCTAATTCTTAACCAAGCAAAGAGCCAGCGCAAGTGGGGGAGAGAAGGAAATAGCAAAAGGTCTGTGAAAGGGTGGCAGACAGGAGTGGTTGAATGACAAAAGGGACATTATGATGGAAGGCAAAAGGGGAAAGAGGTGATAACAGTTACTCAGCAATTTCCTTGCATCTTTTTCAATTCAGTATATTGAATTTGCTGTTCACAATGTGGCCTCCTCTACACTGGAGACCAAACAAAGATTTGGTCATCACTTTGCTGAACATCTCCATTCAGTCCGCAAGAGTGACCCAAAACATCTGGTCACTTAGCATTTTAATTCTACATCCCACTGTCACTCTGGCCTCAACCTAATACACGGTTCTAATGAAGCTCGATTAGGCACTTGAGTAACCTTCCAGATTTAACACTGAGTTCAACAATTATCACTGTTCCCCCTTTTTTGGGTTCTGCTGTTGCCATTTACATCTCCTCTAGACCCATCTTTTGTTTCTTTACTTGTCCCATTGTCAACCCCTTTTGCCTTTCACCATCATGCCTTTTTGTCATTTAATCACTTCTTACTTCCACTCTTATCACAGAACTTCATTTCCCTGCCTCAGTACTTGCTTAAATATGTCCCCAAACATTTATCAGATCTAACGAATGATCATCCACCTGAATCATTAACTCAAGTTTCTCTCTCCACAGTTGGATTTGATGGAAAAAAGTAATTTATTGATTATAAAGGGCTTTGCAAATGTCCTCGGGTCATGAAAGGTGCTATATAAACACAAGTCTTTCTTCTCTTTTGTCCTTTTCTCATATTAATCTGCCAGTAAAATGAATATACAATATTTTCCAGGTTTCTCACCAGTTGAAAGTATGAACAGAAAGTTTTGCCTGCCTGTGCAAACCCTAAAGGCTCCAGTAAATTTTGAGCTAAATCTAAACAAACTCTGGATCCTTTGAGAGCAATGCTCATGTTATTTTGCAGGTCTCTGAAAGACATCTCTGCTTTGTGGAATGTCAATCTGCATTAGGTTGCCACCAGGACACTATATATGTCTGTAATGCCTGGAAAATACAGCAGGCATCTGGGTACCAAATGCCAGAAATTCAGGCTCAACCTGCTTGGTGGATATGATTGATAAAAAAGAAAGTTTTTTGCGCTGCTAAGAAAGGTTCTGGGGCTTCTTCAAAGGGAATTGATTAATGAGCCAGTTGTATGGCTCAAATCGACCTATGTGAGGGGCTTGGTGCCTTCAGTTCACGTCCACATAACCAAAATGCTGGGGCCAATGTCCTGCTTTATCTGAAATTCTGCAGGCAGGGTAGAAATTAAGGGGAGGAGAAAGCTTAGGTATTGAAAGTTGGCTCCCAACTTAAATTGCTCCTGTGGCCATTTCTTTTTACTTAGACCATAAGTGCTTTCAGCCTCAGTTGGACAGGCTGACACTGTGGATTCCACACCCCCATTCCCCACTTTTTGATGGCAAGATCAGGAGGCTATGGCGGACAACTCCTCATCCGGTGAATGCTTCAGCAGCATAACAACAATTTGCATTTATAAAGTACCTTTAGCATAATATAATATCCCAAGATGCTGCACAGGAGCTTTGTCAAGCAACATTTGACACTGAGTTACGTAAGATGATACTAGGGCAGATGGCCAATATCTTGGCCAAAGAGGTAGGTTTTAACAAGCATCTTGAAAGAGAAAAGAGAGGTGGAGAAGTGGAGAGGTTTCAGGAGGGAATTCCAGAACATAGGGCCCTGGCAGCTGAAGAGATGACCAATGGTGGAGTGATTAAAACTCGGGATGCCCAAGAGGTCAGAAACTTCATTCCACGCATGACATGCACTTCTGCTTATGGGAGCTGACACCTGCAGCGACCAACAGTAAGAGTGTACTGGCAGAGCTGTCTGAATTGTAACAGAGACATTATTCTCTTTGAAATGGTCATGAAAAATTTCTATCGTCATTTTATGTCTATTGCCTTGTAATAGGTTGCACTTGATCTGCTACAGCTCAAATTAGTCTACTTTCAACGTCCATTTAGAAACATGGAGCAGTAAAGTTTGGGCAGTTAATAGCTTAAACAAGAAGCATTGTTCACTGAATTGTCTCAATTGTAAATGCCATAATGGGAAGTATATACATAGTTACTAGCCTGAACTCTTCAGTATTGATGCTCCATCATGCAGCCTGCAGATACTAAGCACCAGTGCCACTCGGTCACTCACTGGCAGTACTGATTAGAATATAAGCATTGCAGTCTCCAATTTATTATGGGGATGCATTATTTGCCTCCTCACCCTTTTCAATTTCAGGGAATGCAACAAATTTGAAAACAAATTTGACAGCAGAGATAGGCATCAGAGGCGAGTGGTAAAGAGGGTGTCTAGAGGTTTCTCAAACGTATACCATGGCGGGGTGAGAGTTGGGCGGGGAAGGTGGAGCAGGCAGGAAAAAGAGAGACAAAGAGAAACCTATCTTTAGATTGAAACCAAACAACTAAAGAAATTTGCACCTACAGAATTTGTGGAGCACAAATGTCCAACTTACTCAGATCCAGAAAGAATATGCACATGGCGAAGAAACCTCAACAGGAGTACTGCTGGAGTTCGATCAGCTAAAAAGCACACAGCTCATTGTAAAGAGCATTGATAATCTTTCTACTGTTTGTCTAATTGGAACCATCCTCACTGTTTAAAGCATTAGCATGTAGAGTTATCAGGAACTGAGTGGAAAGAATCTGGGTTCCATTTGAGCCAGGCAGGCTGACCATGTGTGTGTGTCATCAACAGTCCCTTGAAGTATTACCAAGTCTGCTAAAGAGAGTTGATTGCAATGTTTCCTCTAGATTTTCTTTGGACCGAGCAGACTACAAACACCTCTAAGCACTGCTTTCTTGTCTGTGGGCAGCTAGCATTCTAAAAGTCACTGAACTTTCACAACATTGTGAGCAGCCTGTTTAGTGGGTGGTACATTCCACATCACTAAAGAGAACACTGGATGACTCTGTTTCAAACTCCCATCAGCAAGCATATCAACTTCAAGTCAGCTCAATTCCAAAAAAGAGAATTTTTACTTTTCCTCTTCCCTCTTTTATACTCTCTCCTCAAAGAGGACAGTCACTAGGCAACATACAAGTGAGGGGGTCCTTTAAAACTAATACAAAATATCCCAGTTACATGAATATATACCAATGTTTTAAATACATTTGACACCCTTTTGTCTCTCCTGGCTAGACTGGGGAAGGGAAGGTGCTCTCCTTTTTTCTACTTCTATACGCTGGTTCCATCCTCCTCCCCAAGAACCTCTCCGCAAGGATATTGGTCCCAGTCCTTTTGAGGTGCAATCCATCCCTTTTTAATTGGTGCCTCCAGCCCCAAGCCCCAAGAGTCTGAAGTCCTCCTTCCTGTATCGTGCTAAAAGCCACACACTGATCCTCCCTATCCGGCTATTTCTACTCTCACTAGTGTGTGGACTGGAAGTAATCCAGAAATTACGATTTTCAAGGTCCTACCTTTTACCTTCCTTCATCGCTCTTGAAAATCTCACCTCAGGATCTCAATATCTGCTCTCTCTCTCTCTGTCGTTGGTACCAACATGCACAACAACTTCTTCTCCCTGCAGGATATTCTCCATCCTGTCCTTTACCCTGGCACCAGAGAGGCAGCACACCATGCAGGACTCATGAAGACCGTTACAGAAATGCCCGTCTGTCACCCTGACTATGGAATCTCCTACAACAACCTCATTTCCACTTTTTGCTGTTCCATCCTGTGCAGTCCCTTGCCCAATGGTGCCATAATTTGGGCTACGCTCCTTCAGGATAAAATCATCCCAGCAGTCTCAAATACTGAGTGAGTACCTGTTTGAGAGTGACACACGCATTGAAGACTCTTGCACCTCCCACCTCTTCTTACTCTTCCGGATGGCCACCCCCCCCCTACTATCCTGGCCTCTCCCTCCCTCGGAAATCCTGAGCTTGAGCTGAAGCAGCTGGTGACACTTCCTACACACGTGGTCACCCAAATCAGATCTCAAGATGCACATCCATGATGTAGAAAAAACTCTGTTCCCTATTCAACAGTTTGGTTAGAGCCCTGTTTAGACTATCAATTTTAATGAATACCTCTGGGCTGGTTTTGCATTTATACTCTTACAAATTCACTTACTGCTGGACTAACCTTAACACCCAATTTGAAACAAATACCCTAGTTTAGAGAGAGAAAAAAATATTCACCAACCAATCACTTACTATCTTCTTCCCTGTGATGTCACACTGATTTTCTTTATAATGCAGTCAGTCAGACTGTCTCTCTCCAAGTCTGCTCCGCCCTTGCTGTGCTCTCTCCGTTCCTTTATCACTCTTTCCAGTCTCGCTGTCTCTTTCCCATCCCATTCCTTTATAGCTCTCTCTAGTCTCGCTGTTTCTCTCCCATCCCATTCCTTTATAGCTCTCTCCGGTCTCGCTGTTTCTCTTGCATCCCATTCCTTTATGCCTCTGCCCACTCACGCTGTCTCTCTTCCATCCCATTCTCTCTCTCTCTCTGGTCTCGATGTCTCTCTCCCATCCTGTTCCTTTATAGCTCTCTCCGGTCTCGCTGTGATTCTCCCATCCAGTTCCCTCTCTCCAGTCTTGCTGTCTCTCCTCCCCCCCCATTCCTTTATAGCTCTCTCCACTCTTGCTATGCTCTCTCCCATCCTGTTCCCTCTCTCTGGTCTTGCTGTCTCTCTCCCATCCTGTTCCCTCTCTCTGGTCTTGCTGTCTCTCTCCCATCCTGTTTCCTTAGAGGTCTCTCAGGTCAATGCTGGTCATTTTTCTGCTACCTGATGCAGCAAACTAGAATGAGACGGCTTGAATTTGCAAGCTAATCTCATATGAAAATGTAACATGTAACAAAACTAAATGAGCCTCTGTTCATTTGTTCATTGTCTCCACTTTTTGGGGCTGCTTTAGTGCTTGTGTTTTCCATTTACTTAGACAACAAACCAACTGGACACCAATTGTAACAAAAACATTAGTAGCAGTCCTAATGCCAGATCAGGTAACACAGGGAGAGTCTCATCTGCAAATTGGAAAAGAAGTGACTTGCAATCTAGTTGAAGCTAAACTACATTTTTGCTTATGAGCAGCCATGTCTCACACTGTAGGCTACAGACAGCACAGAATTAGTTACTGACGCAATCAAGCTAATCCCTCTCCTCCCAGGGCAGTACTAGATTCTCTTTTAATATCTTTTTAATATGTCAATATTAAACCTCATTTTTCTTAATTTGATGCTTTACCTTCTTGCTGTGGGCATGAACGTTCGCTGAGAATCAGATCAAAGGAACCAGAAAGGGAGCAAGTGGTGATGGAATTAAGCTTGAAACTATTTGGCTTCCAATTTATAGACACGACTGGCTTTAAATAAAATATATTCTCATATGTCAACAGATTTTATTTTTCACATTGTTCAGAGAAAGGTGACAGGCAACATATTAAATATTAAACTTTGAAGCCTGCGAAAAACCTTTCAAATTGCATGTTTACAAAGCTAGGCCATAGCACCACCTGATGGTCAATATAAGCAAACGCAGCCCTTTAAAATAGCATTTGCTGCAAACTACAGTAAACAAACCGCTTCCAGAAAGGACAAGCCTCAATTTTTCTAACACTTTGTGTTAGCATAATGGATGGGTGCTTATTTGTCTCAGTCTTACCAGTCTTTGAACCGAGATTTTAAGGGTTTCTCCAACCCTTTTCCTGTATGGGAGTTCCAATGATGTGTTGATATGGGGACAATAAATGGGAAGAAAATAATTGAACCAGATGCTAAGGAGAAAAATTCTCCTGCACAGGAATTCTTAATTGAATAGGTTCTCGGTAAACATCTCCAAGGTCATGATTTGTAGCTTGTTAAGACCACTAACAATGACTGGGATATGCACCATCTTTTCACCTCTTTGGCAGTTTGAGCGCTTGTCAAAGCAAGCAGTAGGAAACAACTCAAAATTCAGCACAAGTTAGCAATCTTGGTTGGAGAAGTCAATGGGTGGGCCCAGCTTGGAGGATTCATCCAAGGTCGGGCGGAGTTCAAGGCCCAGTTATGAAGAGAGGGCTGTGGAGTTGAACTGGCTTGCGCTGGAATAAAAATTTATTGCTGGAGGGGTAGGATGTGATACAGATCTTCAAAATGCAAGAGGCATATGTTATGTCGCTTCTAACGGGCTGTTGGACTTGCACTCCATATTTCATATTTCTGTTCTGGTTTGAATTTCAGGAGTGGGATCTACGAACCAGCTCCCAGTGTTTGTGCCATCAGATCTGGCTCCTTTAACCTAGTATCAGACTGACTGACCCATGAACAATTGGGAATCCACCAGGGTAAGGAAGTCAGAAGCCAGATTCAGCAACACATAAACACTGGGTGACCCCTATTCAATGCAGATCTCATGACATTGCAACTAAAAGGGCAACCTGCATGAGGATAGACAAGTATAAAATTTTAAAAATCTCATTGCAGACTTTTGGTCAGAGAAATACCCCATTCCCAAGCAGTAAACACACTCCCAGCAAAACCAATTGATGCTGCTTGGATTAATTCATTTACAAAGATTAACATCGGACTGTAACAATTATGTACAAACAGATTATCAGGTACTTTTCAGGATCCCCAAGGTCCATTTGCTGTGTGGTAATGGGATGTCGGGAGGTAAAGGGGAGACAGGAGGTAAGAGTTGAATAGTGAGAATAAGTGCTCTGAAATTGGGGTTTTGGTTTGGAGATGGGGAAGGGGCAATCAAGAAGTATTTACACAAATACACTGATGAGGAGATGAAATGTATGGCATAGTCCACAATTCGGTCTGTGGAAAGAGCCTTGGTAGACCTAAAGGCCATTTCTCTCACCACACCCATGTTCAGACATACTGTTGGGGCAGTGTAGTGTCAGCTTCATTCTACAACTGGCCCTGATTTCATTTTTCACTTCTGGCATCATAATCACATTGGACACTGCGTATTCAACATGGATATGATGCCAGAAGTGGAAAAGTGTGCTATTTCCCAATGAGATCCTTCATCCTCTTGAACAGAAATCACAAATATGATTTAAACAAAAACACCAAGAGGAAGGACCCAGACCTGAACCATATCCAAATACAGCAAGATTAGCTCTGCACAGATATTCCAGAGAACTGGAAATATGAAGCTGGACAAAGGTACAAGGGCCAGTCTATTGATTCATGACCCAAAGGCAAATCCACAGCAAGTAATCTTTTAGAACAGGAATTACTACAACTGCAGCAATAACAGTTAGCATTTATATAATCCCATTAACATAGAAAAATGCTTCTAAGAGCTTCACAGAGGACCAAGCCAAAATAGGATATTAAGAGGGTGAATAAAAGCTTGGTTAAAGGGATGAGCATTAAGCAATGCAGTAAAGAAGGAGAGGAAGGAGAATGTGCAGAAAAGGGCCCAAGTGGCTTAAAGAATGGCCTCCAATAATTGGACAAAAGGAGGTGGGGGTGCACTAAAGGTTGAAGTCAAGAGGGGGGAGTTCAGGGGAGAGGAATTATAGCACTAGAGGAGATTAGAAATTTTATTAAAGGTGCTATAGAAATGTAAGTTATTATTCTTAGAACAGGAAAATGGAGGAATAAAAAATTACTAAACACTTTATCAACAACTTATATTTATATCAGATCTTGAATGTAAAAAAAATCCCAAGATGCTTCAATATAACATTGAGCCACATAGCGAAATATTAGGTTAAATGATCAAAAGCTTGGTCAAAGAGGTAGGTTTTAAGGAGTGTCTTAAAGGAGAAAAGCGAAATAGAGAGGCGGAGAGGTGTAGTGAGCGAATTCCAGAGCTTGGGGCCTGGGCAACAGAAGGCACGACCACAAATGGCAGAGGGATTAAACTGGGGATGCTCAAGAGTCCAGAATCAGATGAACGCAGATATATTGGAGGATTGGTGGTTGGGGAAGATTATGGAGGCAGGGAGATCATGAAGGAAAATGAAAACAAAATGAGAATTTTAAAGTCAAGACAGGGAACCAATGTAGGTCAGTGAGCTTGGGGTGATAGGTGAACAGGACGTGGTGCGAACAAAGGCACAGGCAGAAGAGTTTTAGATGATATCAAGTTTGTAGAGATTAGAATGTGGGAGACCAGCCAGGGGCACATTGGAATAGTCAAGTCTAGAAGTAACATAGGCATTATAGGGGTTTCAGCAGCAGATGAGCTGAGGCAGAAGTGTTACACATGTTACAGAAGTAGAAATAGGTAGTCTTAGTGACAACGTGACTGTGTGGTCAGAAACTTATCTTGGGGTCAAATATGACACCAAGGTTAAGAACATTCTGAGTTAATCTCAGACTGTTGCCAGGGAGAGGGATGTTGTCGGGGAGAGGGATGTTGCCAGGGAGAGAGGTGGAGCTAGTAGCTCCGGAATGGAGTTTGGAGTGGGGACCGAAAACAATGGCTTCAGTCTTCCCAATATTTAAATGGAGGAAATTTCTGTTCTTCCAGTGCTCAATGTCAAATAAGCATTTTGATTATTTAACAACAGTGGAGGAGTTGTGAGAGATGGTAGTGAGTTCAATCTCGGTGTCAACAGAATACAAGTGAAAATTAATAAAAACAGAAGGTGCTGTTTTGTCAGGTCTGTCAGAATCTGTGGAGAGAGAAACTGTGTTAATGTTTCGAGTCGAATATGACTCTTCCTCAGAACCCTAAAATCTTATGCCGTGCTTTCGAATGATGTTGTCAATGGGCAGCATGTAGATGAGAAATAGAAAGAGACCAAGTAGATACTTGGGGCAGAAGAGGAAACAGTGTGGGAGCAGGAAGGGAAGCCATTTCAAGACATTTTCTGGCTATGATTAGATAGGTAAGAATGGAAGTGGGTGAAAGTAGCTCCACCTAGCTGGACGACAGTGGACAAGTGTTGGAGAAGGATGGTGTGGTGAACCACGTCAAGGGCTGCAAATAGGTTGAGAGAGAAAAAAGGAGGAATAGCTTACTTTTGCAACAAATCACATAGGATGTCGCTTGTGATCTTCATAAGAGCTGTTTTGGTGCTGTGAGAACATGAGGGATAGCTGCTAGCTCTAGCTTTTAACTATGCTGCTTTCGGGGTTTTTTTTGTTTGTTCATGGAATGTGGGCATTGCTGGCTCTGCCGGCATTTGTTACCCATCCTTAATTGCCCTTGAGAAGATGGCAGTGAGCTGCCGCCTTGAACTGCTGCAGTCCCTGTGGTGTAGGTACACCCACAGTGTTGTTAGGAAGAGAGTTCCAGGATTTTGACCCAGCGACAGTGAAGGGACAGTGATATAGTTCCAAGTCAGGATGGTTTGTGGCTTGGAGGGGAACTTGCAGGTGGGTGGTGTTCCCATGTGTCTGCTGCCCTTGTCCTTCTAGGTGGTAGAGGGAGTGGCTCAGAAGGTTCTGTTGAAGAAGCCTTCACAAGTTGCAGCAATACATCTTGTAAATGGTACACACTGCTGCTTGTGTGACAGTGGTGGAGGCAGCGAATATTTAAGGTGGTGGGTGGGTGGGGTGCTGATTAAGCGGGCTGCTTTGTCCTGGATGATGTCAAGTCTCTTGAGTGTTGTAGGAGCTTCACTCATCCAGGCAAGTGGAGAGTATTCCAGCATACTCCTGGCTTGTGCCTTGTAGATAGCGGACAGACTTTGGGAGTCAGGAAGCGAGTTACTTCCCACAAAATTCCCAGCCTCTGACCCACTCTTGTTGGCACAATAAAAATATGTCCAAGATTGCAGTTGATACGAAACCAAGAGTTAACATAATTGAGAAAGAGAATAAATTCAAAAGCATCGATACATAGCAAGTGAAGATATGATGGTATACTTTGGATGCAAGGTGAGAACACAATTTTAATTTAAATAGGCATAGATTTTTTAAAAAGGGCATTACAGGGTGGCAGGGTTGGAATTTAATGGTCTAGGAATGCAAGTCACCAGAATTTAGTTAATTGATGCAAAAGCATTTACAAGGGCTAATAGGATGCTGGGTTTCATCATGAGTAGAATAGAATACAGAAAGAAAGAAGTCCTCCTGCAGTTACACAGAATGCTGAGATTAAGTTTCTTTGGTAATAATAAAAGACTTGGTAAATTATTTTCCTTAGAGGTGAGGAGCTTAAAGGGGATTTAACATAACAAAGGAAATTAATAAGGAGACAACTCTGTCCTCGAGTCAGAAAATTTAAAAAAAAGTTGGTCAAAAACAATTTGTGGGAGAAAATTTCTTTACACAAACAAACAGTTGGAGAATGGGGGAAGCATCGTTTCAGAAGGCAGAAGATGACAAGGGAGTTAAAGGCTATTGGGTATAGGTGGGAATGTGGAGTTAAGGCCACAATCAGATCAGTCATGATCTTATTGAACAGCAGAGCAGGCTCAAGGGGCTGAATATCCTACTCCTCCTCCTAATTCATATATTCATATGTACATTAACTAGGAATTTCAACAATTTACATTTATATAACTCCTTTAGTATAGCAAAATGTCCTAAGGCACTTGACAAAAGTGTGATCAATAAATACTTGATACCAACCCATAGAATGAGATAGCAAGACAGATGACCAAAAGCTTGGTTCGAGAAGTAGGATATGAGGAGCATCTTAAAAGGAGAGGAGAGAGAAGTAAAGGGGCAGGGGGGGTTCAGGGAAGGAAGCGTAAGGCCTGGCAGCTGCAATCACAGCCGCCAATAGTGGAAACATTGAAATTGGGGGGACGGGCAAGAATTGGAAAAGCAAAGGGGTCTTGAAGAATAGTAGGGCTTGAGGAGGTTACAGAGATAAAGAGGAGCAAGGCCTTGGAAGGATTTGAAAACAAGGAGGGATTTGAAATAGATGTGTTGCCGGACCAGGACCCAGGTATAGGTCAGCAAGCACGGGGCGATGGGTGTGCGGGACTCACTGGGTAAAAAAGAGATACCCTTACTTTTGGAGTAAGTATCTATTACAAGATATAGAAAAAAATGAAGAAATTGGAATTAAAAAGATAGAGCTGCTATGGCTAACAAAATGTTTCAATTAGCTTGAGAGGTCTATTCATGTTACTTATCAGAAACACAGACATTGGGGTGAAGAAGTGCGGAAGGTAAAAGTAGTTAAAAAGAGCACAACAGATAGTCAGTAAAAAGGTGCTTATACTGACGTCTATTTTTCCTTAACAGATTAATTCCCAGGGTTCATATGCTATATTTTGTTACATTAACAGGACGCATAAAATCAGAAGTGAGTAACAAGAAGGCCATGGAATGATTTGTAAACAAGAATAGGGAGTTAAAAAGTCACCAATTGAAACCTAACTCTATTTCTCTTTTCATAGATGTTGGCAGGCCTACTAAATATTTCCAGCATTTTCTGTTTTTATTTCAAATTTCTAGCATCCACAGTATTTTGCTTTTACAAGATGCAGATAACAATATTTAGGTGTCATATTCAACAGCCTGCATTAGAGCCTTGGGAGTTAATTGGGAAAATTTTACATTGAACACAAATGAGTAGCTACTAGCTACAAGCAAGTACCATAGGTCACACATTTTTCAAGGTTTTGTGTAACTTCAAATAAATCTCAAAACATTATACTAATTAATTAACCATCCAAGCAAATGTTGGAGTTCCTATCAGTTGATTAAGAATTTATCAAGGTAAAGCATTTTCCTTCCTCTATAAGTACAAGAACTGCATTGACTTCTGCAACTAACGTTGTATTGTTCCATGAGGAAAGATCCTCACACAACTCCTAAATCAGCACTAAGGTTTCTTTGTCAAACCAGCATGTATACAATATTCTGTATTCAAAGCAAATCATCAGATTAACAGATACAACTAATTAGGACTAAATCAAAATATCCATTAACCATTTTACACCTTTGTCTTCTTACCGTTGTACTTCTATTCCGAAGTAGCTTATCATTGTGACACTTATAAAAGTTCTTCACAGAAATTCAATAGGAAGTAGAATATTTGCAGTATTTTGCTTTTGTATTGTTTGTTCAGCCAATGCTTTTTGGTTTCAACTGCTGCTTGTGTACAGTATCATGAACTGCAGATCCTCAGAACCAACCGACACCGGAAACACACTAAACTGAAAATTCACTGTGAACTGTAAGGTTTGTGTAACAGACTAGTGTAAAATCAAGAGGGCAAAAAAATATCAGGGATTTCTTTAGGGTAATCGGTAAATTAGAATTCAGCACAACAGGCATAAAGAACTGAAGAGAAACATGGGCTGGTCAGTCTCTCAGCAAGTTTTACGCATTGCATTCAACGCCACATTGATACGATATTTATAATGTATAATAATACGATAACTATATTCTGGCGTGGATGGGGAGGTTACATAAGTTAGCCTATTTGCAATACTCTACAAGAAGTTTGATGTTGTTTGAGGGCACGTCTGGGCTCAGCTATCATGTCCTCCATGACTTAATATGCAATCTGCACTCAAGTTTAGGCTTATATATGAAAGGTCATCAATTGAGTGAGGTCTTGTAGGGCTGTGGAAGCACTGTGGGAGCATGAACTACTGTCAAGGGGGGAAAAAAAGGCACTGGGGATGGGTGAACAGAAAAAGCACTTCCACATTCATGCTGTGAGCTATTAGTCATAACACCCAAGCTTGCTTTTTCTTAATGTCCATGGTATTTCCTGACTTTTTGGGGGAAATAATTAATAGCTCCTTTGTCAGGGGTTCAATGGTGAGCGCAGATTAAAAACTCTAGCAGTCTTCCTTGTGTGACATCATGGGCCCACTTTTGCTCTTTTTATCTACATAATCATTGTTCTTGAGTGCAGTAGACTTTTACCACCTATCACTTCTCAGTAATGAATGCTAAGCATGGGAATGGGAGGCAATAGCAACGCTGTTTAATTTGGCTTCCATTACAGTCTCAATTACATGACAGAATATCAGAACAATGTATAATCTTGTAAGGATTTAAAATTATGATCTCACCATCTTTCAAAGTTTCCTTTGTTAAACCTCTTCCATAGCGCTGGTCGTACGTCATGTAGCTATCAGATGAGAACTGGTAGACCTGGGTAGAAAAATTTTAATTAGGACCAAGTGTCAGCACTCATTTCATTTAAAATATCTGCTGGCTACTAAAAGAGCTAAATAAACTCAATTAAAAGTTAAATGGAATCGGCAGGATTTACCTGCAGAAAATATCAAAGTTCAAATGCCCACACAAAAAGATGGGAGAGGATGAAAGTGGGAAATAAAAATAAAAATACCTGGAAAAACTCAGCAGGTCTGGCAGCATCTGCGGAGAGGAACACAGTTAACGTTTCAAGTCCATATGACTCTTTAACAGAACTAAGTAAAAATAGAAGAGAGGTGAAATATAAGCTGGTTTTGGGAGGGGGGGGGGACACAAGAAAAGCTGGATAAAGGGCCAGTGATAGGTGGAGATAGCCAAAAGATGTCATAGACAAAAGGACAAAGAGGTGTTGAAGGTGATGATATTATCTAAGGAATGTGCTAATTAAGGGTAGAAAGCAGGACAAGCAAGGTACAGATAGCCCTAGTGGGGGTGGGGTGAGGTGAAGGAATCGAAATAGGCTAAAAGGTAGAGATAAAACAATGGATGGAAATACATTTAAAAATAATGGAAATAGGTGGGAAAAGAAAAATCTATATAAATTATTGGGGGAATCGGAATGGGGGTGGGGATGGAGGAGAGAGTTCATGATCTAAAGTTGTTGAACTCAATGTTCAGTCCGGAAGGCTGTAAAGTGCCTAGTCGGAAGATGAGGTGCTGCTCCTCCAGTTTGCGTTGAGTTTCACTGGAACAATGCAGCAGGCCAAGGACAGACATGTGGGCATGAGAGCAAGGTGGAGTGTTGAAATGGCAAGCGACAGGGAGGTCTGGGTCATGCTTGCGGACAGACCGAAGGTGTTCTGCAAAGAGGTCACCCAGTCTGCGTTTGGTCTCTCCAATGTAGAGGAATCCACATTGGGAGCAACAACTACAGTAGACTAAATAGAGGGAAGTGCAAGTGAAATGCTGCTTCACTTGAAAGGAGTGTTTGGGCCCTTGGACGGTGAGGAGAGAGGAATAGAAGGGGCAGGTGTTGCATCTTCTGCGTGGGCATGGGGAGGTGCCATAGGTGGGGGTTGAGGAGTAGGGGGCGATGGAGGAGTGGACCAGGGTGTCCCGGAGGGAACAATCCCTACGGAATGCCGCCGGGGGGGGTGAAGGGAAGATGTGTTTGGTGGTGGCATCATGCTGGAGTTGGCGGAAATGGTGGAGGATGATCCTTTGCATCCGGAGGCTGGTGGGGTGATAAGTGAGGACAAGGGGGACCCTATCATGTTTCTGGGAGGGAGAGGAAGGTGTGAGGGCGGATGCGCAGGAGATGGGCCGGACACGGTTGAGGGCCCTGTCAACGACCGTGGATGGAAAACCTCGGTTAAGGAAGAAGGAAGACATGTCAGAGGAACTGTTTTTGAAAGTGGCATCATCAGAACAGATGCAACGGAGGCGAAGGAACTGAGAGAATGGGATGGAGTCCTTACAGGAAGCGGGGTGTGAGGAGCTGTAGTCGAGGTAGCTGTGGGAGTTGGTAGGCTTGCAATGGATATTGGTGGACAGTCTATCACCAGAAATTGAGACAGAGAGGTCAGGGAAGGGAAGTGTCAGAGATGGACCATGTGAAACTGATGGAGGGGTGGAAACTGGAAGCAAAATTAATCAATTTTTCCAGGTCCAGATGAGAGCATGAAGCAGCACCAAAACAATCATCAATGTACCGGAGAAAGAGTTGTGGGAGGGGGCCTGAGTAGGACTGGAACAAGGAATGTTCTACATACCCCATAAAGAGACAGGCATAACTGGGGCCCATGCGGGTACCCATAGCCACACCTTTTATTTGGAGGAAGTGAGAGGAGTTTAAGGAGAAATTGTACAGTGAGAGAACAAGTTCAGCCAGATGGAGGAGAGTAGTGGTGGATGGGGATTGTTCAGGCCTCTGTTCGAGGAAGAAGCGGAGAGCCACCAGACCATCCCGGTGGGGGATGGAGGTGTAGAGGGATTGGATGTCCATGGTGAAGAGGAAGCGGTTGGGGCCAGGGAACTGGAAATTGTTGATGTGACGTAAGGTGTCAGAGGAATCACGGATGTAGGTGGGAAGGGACTGGACAAGGGGAGAGAGAATGGAGTCAAGATAACGAGAAATGAGTTCCGTGGGGCAGGAACAGGCTGACACGATCGGTCTGCCAGGACAGTTCTGTTTGTGGATTTTGGGTAGGAGGTAGAAGCGGGCTGTCCGAGGTTGGGAGACTATCAGGTTGGAAGCTGTGGAAGGAAGATCTCCAGAGGAGATAAGGTCAGTAACAGTCCTGAAAACAAAGAAAGTGGGGAGTTGGTTTTGGGGGGGGGGGGGGGGGTGGTGGTGGCGGTGGTGGCGGTGGTGGGGAGAACATGAATCTGTTTATGAATCCTTCAGTATGAAATAGATGAACATGGATGTGGTATCAGTACAATTAGAATATCACATTATTATTCAATTAGATGCACAGCTATGCAACATATGCAATCAAAAACATTCATTGCTTTGGAGTATTGTTAGGGCCTCACGCAACTAAAATGGTCTCATGTACCATTCTGATGCTACACACTGGATATCATTTAAACCAGGGTCCCTTGCCTGGGAAACACATCTCAGTGAAATGAAATAGCTGCTCTGCTGCATTTCTCCAAATTCACTTGCAGTGAGCCACAATCACAGCTCCAGACAAATTCCTATCACTTCCAAATAATCCTGCAAACGAAGGCTATTAAAGTGTAAGTTATCAAAGGGAGGAAGCTTGAGGACTGAAGTGTGTGTGTGGGGAGGGGCAAGGCGTGAAAATGAAGAAATCTGAGAACAGAACACTAGAAGAAAGGAAGGGCTGGATTAAATTTGATAGGAACATGAAAATATTTGTATAGCATGTGGATTTATGGTGGCAATTCCCTACACAACAGAGTTATGAAAGGAGGCACTACAACAGGGACATCACTACAGGTAGAAATCACGAGAAACTTATCCCTAAGTTACCCTGAACCACTCCCCTGAATGATCATGGGGTTAAGGATTACATTGAGATATGTCTAGGAGCAACTGATGAGCCTGTCTTGGTCAGGGTAGATATTTAGACAGCAGAGAAAAAATAAATTGGAAATAATAGGAAGCAAGTAAATCACTAACATATCCAGACTGAAAAAAGGACAGGTTTTGAACAGCAACCTGTTGTGTCATTGTGCCAGAAGCAGAGGAATCCATCTTCTGCTCTTGCAAATCTGACTGTTAAATCTACAATAAAAACTCAGCTGGATAGTGACATTTGAACAGTATCATAAAAAACACTACCACATTTGTAGTATTAGTACAATTACAAAAAAGTAAATTGACATGACAAACCGTACAGAACTACAAGTAAACCTGTGGTAAACAATGGTATGAATTACAGTCTTTAAAACTTAAGGCTGGGAAACACTCAAATTAGGGTACTGAAAACCATGCATCACTTTTTAACTTGGGTCCTTTGCAATACAACAGAGCCATCCATCAATGACTACTGCAATGTCAGTATGTCATATCGACCAAATCTTCAAAGATGCTGCACATTATTTGTAGAACTTACCAGCTCTAGGAATTATTTTCAGCCATCAGCATTAGTAACTATTTATTTTTACCTCAATTATCTATGTTGTAATAAATTTCAGAAATATTGAACAGTGAGTAAATTCTCATATCTTCAATCTTATCGAGTTACTAGGGCTCCATTTTAATAGGTTAGCAGGTATAAAGCAGATCATTTACTAACCTCCTAATCAGCTGTATTGTAAATGCAAGTCTCACTCCAGGAGATCAGCCTGGAATCTCATCTCACACTTCAATACAGTACTGAGGGAGTGCTGCACTGTTTTTCAAATGAGACGTTAAATAGAGATTTTCAGGTTTCTTTTTCTTTATTCTTTCATGAGATGTGGGTGTCACTGGCAAGGCCAGCATTTGTTGCCCATCGCTAATTGCCCTTGAACTAACCTTGCTAGGTCATTTCAGAAGGCAGTTAAGAGTCAACCACATTGTTGTGGGTCTGGAGTCACATGTAGGCCAGACCGAGTAAAGATGGCAGATTTCCTTCCCTAAAAGACATTAGATGGAAGTAAAAGATCCCACGGTACTATCTTAAGAGCAGCAGAGGAGTTCTACTGGTGTTGGTCAACATTTATCCTTCAACCGACATCATGAAAACAGGTTATCTGGTTACGTACTTCACTGCTGTTCATGAGATTTTGCTGTGCACCAACTGGCAGACATATTCTGACACATGACAACAGCAATTACACATAGGCAATGAAGCGCTTTGAGGCATCCTGAGATCAAGAAATATACAAGCCTTTCTTCTTTTATTTTGAAACATTTTTGGGAAGCCAATGTACCTTTCAGGTATGCATTACGTCAGGGAAATCTCCTGCTCACTACCCTCTACCACAGCCCCCACCCCCCCAGCTGATGATCAGTACTCCTCCATATTGAACACCACTTAGGAAAAGCACTGAGGGTAGGTAGGGCACAGAATGTACAATGGATGGGGTCTTCAATGCCCTTCATCACGAGTAGCTACTAAACAAACTGGCCTAGTCCTCAAGGACATTTCTGTTAGAATGGGCTTCTGGCAGGTGGTGGGGAACCAACAAGATGGAAAATCTATTGCCCTTGTTCTCATCAATCTACCTGTCGTAGATGCATCTGTCCATGACTGTATTGATAGGAGTGACCACCTTGTGGAAATGAATCCCATTTTCACACTGAGGATGCTCTCCATCTTGTTTGTTGGCATTACCACCATGCTAAATGGGATAGATTCAGAACAGATCCAGTAGCTCAAAACTGGGCATTTGTGAGGTGCTCTGGGCCATCATCAACAGCAGAATTGCATTCCACTATAAACTGTAACCTCATGGCCTGGCACATCCCTCACTCAACCATTACCATCAAGCCAGGGGGTCAACCCTGATTCAATGAAAAGTGCAGGACGACATGGAGCATACCTAAAAACACAGTAAGTCAGCTCTGCAGTTCTGCACCCATGAATGATAGTGGACAACTAAACATCCAGAGAAGGAGGTGCCACAAACAATCCATCCTGAAAGATGGCAGAGCCCAGCACATCTGTGCAAAGGCTTAAATGTTTGCAACCATCTTCAGTTAGAGGAATGAAGTGGGTGCTCCATCTCAGCCAATTCAGGTACCTCAGGAGGTGGCTACAGTTGGCTTCTATTAATTCCCCACAATATTTAGAGATGGCTAAGCACACTGAATACAGCCAAGGCTATGGTGTCCAACAACATCCCAGTTATAGCGCTAAAAACTCGTGTTCCAGACCTGACCATGCCTCCAGCTAAGCTGTTCCCATACAGTAACAACACTGGCACCTACCAATGTGGAAAATTGTCCAGGTTGAATTCCAGTGGTGAGGTGAGAGTGACAGTTGCAGTTCAAGAAGGCTGCTTCTCAAGGGCAGTTAGGGATGGGCGATAAATGCTGGTTTTGCCAGCAAAGTCCACATCACATAACTTAATAAACAAAACGTCACTTTAAAATCTGCAGTTGCCTGCTGCTAATTATTGCTGTGCTGGTTAAATATTCCATCAACTTCAAATGCAACATGCCCCTTGGGAGATAAGCAAGCCAGGAGTTCAAATTGATCTTTTTCATGCACAAAAATATGCTCCACAAAAGTTAGCAGAACAAAAGGTAGGCTGAAGTGAATTGTATTAGAAGATGGATGCGGATGGAGCAGCATAAAACAAGAAATCACTACAGAGAGTCACGTGTAATTCAATGGTCACAGGTTCCAAATCTCAAAAGGAGGCTTACCTTATCGACCATAATAGAAAACAGCAAAATGTAAACTTGTTAGCCGATTTCTTTATAAGTTGAGTCGGCAAGATCCACGCTTTATAAATTGGTTGCAATTATTGATATATATGCTTTATATGTCAAAGTTTTACACTATATACACTTCTGCTACCTAAAGTGATTTGTGTATTCAAAGGCAATGTTTAGTGTGCATTGCTGGCACTCAGGGTGCTGCTCTCGGACAAGATCATTTAGCAAATTTCGAAGACGAGGAGAGCACCAGAAATTCTCAGTAAAAGATCAAAATGCAAGAACATCTTCCAAAAAAATTATAATCACGCGTGCCAGCATCTTGCTAACCTCTTGATAATTTATCAATTCTGAAAGGTTTTGTGTCTATATTGTGCAGCAATATTGTGTTAACAGTAGCTCTTCCCTTGGGCTGTCAGACTATTTCTGGGAAGTATGAATGAATCTCATACTAATTTCTCGTGGATCAGGCCTTTTGAGTTGCAAGCTTGCTGTATACTTCTCTTAAGAGGAGAATCCACAATGGGTCATTTCTCTAACATTTGCACAAGATTTCTTTTTTTAAATTAATAACTGGGATGCTCCAACAGCTTTATGAATCATTACAAAAATAAATAGATCATTGTGACCATACATGAGGTATGGTGGTGTTGGCAAAGAGGAGATATCAGGTCAGTAAAATAATTTTACAAAATTACTTTTAAAAATTGCTAAAAAGATAGTCTAAACATTTTATATGATTGACTTATTAGATTGCAACACACTTAAAACATCTGCAAACAGATCTGCAAATAATTTTTTGAAGAAAACTGCAAATCAGATATTGCATTTTATAAGCACTAGGTATTCAGTAATTCCACACTCTCATTTGCACATTGACAGCCTCGGTGATGAAGCAAGCAGAAATCATTGTAATTCTGTAAGCCATACTTTAATGTATATTTTAACCCTTAATGTTCACATGAATAAAACAGCACAATCTACAAAATATATAAAAGTCTAAGAGGTCCTTTTAAAAATAAGTCTACAAATATAGCCAGAGCAAAGTTGTGACATCTTACATTGTGTGAAAGGCATTACAAAAAGGGTGGCACAGCTGTGAGATAGGTGTAGTGGTCAGACACATTTGAAGCCTTTTGTGTTAGCACAGACTAAACCTTAGACAACATTCACTTCTAAACAGGAACTATACATGCCAAGTGATGCATCTTCTAGTGTTTATGTGTAAAGTGGCATTTTAGATTAGCATTACTTGTAAGTGGATACATGGTAATCTTAACATACCTGGCATTTATTGGTCTGAAATGCATTTTACCCATAAAAACAATACTTTCCTTTACTGCCTTTATCGATAGGAAGATGCAACCTAGAGAAGGATGAAGCAGACTAACTGTCAAAATGTTACCTACAGCCTTTCATACTTTACCCAGACATCCTGCAGTAAGCTTTAGTTTTTTTTCTAACTAAGGAGCAAATGAAAATCTAGTTTAACAAGTGGCATACATTCTAAACTCCACAACTTTAAATTATTTTAAATTAATTGTTCTGAATATAATAATTTTTATATATTAAACAGTCAAACCACAGTTTTAAAAAATGGTATATATATAAAAATAGGACTAAGAATGAAAGCTATTGAGACTTGCAGACCAGACTGTCCCAAGTTGTATCCCTAGATTGCATGCAATGAGATCACATCAATCATGGCTGGGGATGGACGCTGGAGTTGGCTTCAATGTCTTGGGTTAGGGAGGGGAACACTGGCCAGGATCCCAGTTCCTGATTGTCCACACTGGTGTCCTTTGGATAAACAATGATTGTGACTTGACTGTGGAGCCCTCCATAGTCAAACAGTGTGTCAGCACCATCAAGCTTAAGTAGAAACAATGGCTACCCAAGTGAGGTACCTGAGAGCAACTGGCACCTATGAAACCACATGCTAGCCTTCCAGGTAGGTTTGAGGAGAAAAGCAGCAGGGGGAAAAAAAACAGCTCCAGGTTAATTATTCCAGTTAAACATTGCAAAATATTGTGTCTCTTTATATATAAAACTTCACTTCACCTTTATCCTTTTAAAGTACATTGGCTGATTAAAAAGGTGTTATTAACCGCAGAAAATAGAAGTAGTTCTAAGAAAACAGACTTTGAAACCAAGGCTGTTCAGCATTGTTTAGAGTTCCTTGATCTAGGATCTGCAGAAACATAAAAATGCATAAACTGTGCAAATTAAATTAAATATAGTCAACATCTGTCTCTATTCTACATCAATATATCACCAGTGGGGAGCAAACTCCAATACTGGATTCAGACTATTGCACCCACAACCTTGACTTCAATTTTCTAGTTTGTAATTTCATTTTTTTTTTTTTGTACATCAGTGCTTAAGGACTTTAATCTCAAGTGCCCGTGTATCTGGGCTGTGACAGCAAATCTGAAACCATGATTCAGAAAAACAAAGGGGCTGCAAATGAATATGCCTCTCGTTTGAAGTGGCACTTAAAACCGGTCACCTATTAATCACTAAATCATCAGCTCACAATGACCTGTAAATGCTCAAACCTTGGCATCAACATCACTCATCTCGGTTGTCGAACGGTTATCTGTGATACCAAGGTACGGCCAGGGAAACGATTGATTTTCAGGGCTGATTATTCCAAAGGTCATAAGGGCTGTAATTTTTCACACGTAACACACATTGAAGTTTGCTCCCAATTTGTATTATAGATGGCGTGATATACAGCAGAATTTTATAGTGATCACTAATAATACCACCCCACTGTGCAAACAAAAGCTGCTCAAAAATGTACTGGAAATCACTTAGCTATTTGCAAGAAACCGATTTATTGGTTGGCTGAAATTTTGTACTTAATTTTAACAATTCAAACAATCAGCATCCTTCTGCGTCTAGCAATTGAACATAGGTAATAGGAGGAGTAGGCCATTTGGCCCCATAAGCCTGCTCCACCATTCAATAAGATCATGGCTGATCTTCTACCCTCAATGCCATTTACCCACACTATCCCATAATACTTGGTATCTTTACTATCTCGAAATCTACCGATCTCCATCTTGAATATGCTCAATGACTGAGCCGCCGCAGCCCTCTGGGCTGGAGAATTCCAAAGATTCACCACCCTCTGACTGAAGAAATTCTTTGTCATCTTGGTTCTAAATGGCCTACCTCTTAATCTGAGACTAGGAGGTAGAGACTATGTCCCCGGGTCCTAGACCCCTCCAGCCAGGGGAAACATCCTTCTCGCATCTACCCTGTTGACCCCTGTAAGAATTTTGTACGCTTTAATGAGATCACCTCTCATTCTTCAAAAGTCTAGAGAATACAGGCCCGGTCACCTCAATCACTCCTCATAAAGTAATCCCGCCATGAAAGTGGGGTAAGCAGTAAAGCAGAGGCCATTTTAACTAAAACAAACCCTGAATTATACGGTGAAACAGAACTTCAACTAAAGTTATTTTTACTTAACGAGTGCAAATCCCCAGACACAATTTGCTGAATTTAACGTAATTAGTCCTGTAGAGGGGACACTCCTTAGTAATGTTCAGCATTGTTTGTCTCTCCACAAGTGCATAAGGAGTTTGTACTGAGCCCCCAGCAGTGGAGTTTGGCTGGACAGGGGCCCTGGCTTGTCCTGAACCTGTTTAGCAAGGACCACTCCCACCGTAGTAGGTCAAAGCCTGCCATTCGACAGGTGGGATGTGTCACCAGGAGCTTATCAGTAACTTCCCGCGTTTTCCATTCCTTGGTCCAAAGGATGTCTGCTGGTAGACCTTCCTTAGGGAGATTACCGCATACGGGGCACCGAGATTGAAGGCAGGCAGTAGGTGGATTGAATATATCATCATGGAGTAGTAACTGAGGTGCATCATGGAGGTTTTCAAACAGTTTATGGGTTTTCATCAGTGGGTGGATGTGTGGGGGAGTGATGTTTGTGAGGATAGGAAGCTAGGGGAAGGGCGTTGAGTGGAAAGTTGCATTCAACTGAGTGTCAACAAGATGTGTGTGCGATGACCCATGTCAGACAAGTGCACAGTACTATGCTGCAGAGTACGACAGGGCAAGTGCTGAGGTCTGGAGTGTTGTGGCAGCAGTGCCCCATGTAGGTCCAGCAACTTTGGGTAATAAGTTGTTTCTGGTTTTGGCCTTTGCTGCTGTTTTCTTCAGATGTTCCTGAAAGGATAGAGTCCTATCTAGAGCTATTCCCAAGTATGTTGGGTTAGGGTCATGCTTTAGTCTCTGACCCTCCATGTAAATATACAATTCTTTTTGGCTCTGGCATTATGGAGGTGGAATACACTGGATATAGTTTTAGAGGAATTCAATGTAAGTCACCTTGTGCTGCAATAGTCTGTCAGCACTTTAACGTCTTCGTTAAGGATCAGGTTCAGGGTGCAGAAGGATGGGGCTTGGGTGGCACAACAGATGCCATCAGCATAGATGAACTTATGGGGCAAATCTTCTCCATGCCCTTCTCCCTTGTCCAAGATGGACTCTAAATCATCTGTTGCGAAGGAACAACTCTGTTGGCCCAGGTTGGAAGCACTCTGGACAGCTTTAAGAGCAGGCCAGTGTGCCGCACTGTATCATAGGCAACGGTGACGTTCAACAGCACCACGCCTGTCTTCAAGTTCTTTTGAAAGCCATTTTTGATGTAGGCGGTGAGTGCCAGAACTTGATTCATGCGCTGCGCTTGAACTGAAATGAGCCAGTTACAATCCTCTAGCTATCACAGGGTATTGTTTTTTTTTAATCACGATTCCTGTAATAGCTTAAACAAATCCTCAAAGCTCTCCCAATGCTTCCACAAGCAGTTGCACTCCAGGTTCAATTTGCCAGTCTGTGCTGAGTAGCTGTTCTCAGTCAGTGCAGCATTAGGGATATGGTAATTGACCTCTCTGCCCAAGTTAGGGATGGAATGGACGACCAGGGGTCCCACTCCTCACCACTATTATGCAATTCCTGCTGGAGCTGACAATCAGAGTCATAATGGCAAAGGAGGGGCCCATTCGAGTCCATGCCAGTCATGACATTGTGGTCATTGGGTGAGAGCAAGGCTGACTCAGTTGTGATGCCCCTCATAACCTGGTGATCAAATAGTCCACCATAAAGGTTGACACAGGAACACTAGCAAAATACTTCACGAGACCCTACATAACCACATTGAGTCTGAAGAGACGACGAGAAAACGAGCAAGAGGAAAATAAATTCTTCATTAAAAAGTTAAAATACCTCAAACTGAAAACTACATCCTTAAAAGTAAAGTGGATTTGTATATGCCACCACATAATTCTGAATAATGTAAACAATCTATAACCCCTTTGCCATCTCAGATTTCTGTTCCTTCATTGCTGCATAAACAATGGTCAAAGACAGTTGGAAGCCGGCATGTGTGTTGGCTATTGTCTTAAGTTACTAAAATGAAGATTCTACATAGAATGCCTGCATCTAGTCTAACTAGCAAAAGCAGCATTCAACATACATAAGCAAAGAGTCAACAGGCACAGCAATAGGTGTAACATATTCCTTCACAACATGCAGGGTAATGTCACAGTTTAGAAAAATCATCTTGCCCTCTAATGATGGTGTTGTGAATTGTGGCACAGGCAACAGCTAAGGCTGGTGAGCACTGTCAGTTCTCACCAATCTTATTAGGTAGGCCTGGCACATAAGAGGAATACTCTCTCTCCACACACCCCTCCACCACCATGGGAATGGGATATCAATTGGTTTTCTGGAAGGGACAGATTTGATTCTCCATAATGCCTACAATCTGAGGATGATAGCCTTTTTGGGATTTAAATTGTAGTGATTATAATTTTTAAAGAACAGATATGTATTTTTATTTCACCTCATCTTTCTTCACTCTACTTTTAGTGCCCCCACCTCATTCCATCAAAAAATGATGGGGAATTTATATTTCTTTAATTATAATTGATGCTCATTGCTCCTTTCAGAGGGAAAAACATAAGATCTTCCAATGCTAAAAATATTGCTGAATCATTATTTTTCATAATAAGAGATTTGATTATTCTAACAGCTATGCGGGAATTTTTTTTTGTAGATTTTTATTGGCCCAACAGACCTTAAAATGTAAAGAGCAGTGAATATCTAACAGAATTACTCTTACAATTCAGAGCTTTTCCTAGCGTGCGAACATTGACTTTGCCCGAAAGACACATCTTGAAAATTTTTATCTATTAAGAAGTTAGTCTATAAAAATGAGTATAATTTCTATTTTGTTGTTTAAAGGAGTAAGGGAGGCTGGGAAGTACTTTTTGCGACAAAGTATTTCTCAATCTTTTAATTTTAAAAGGATGTATTGAGATTTAATACCAGTTAAAAGGTATTCTGGATTCAGTGGTACCTTTTCAACTTCATGAAGAGAAGGCCTTTGCGGTCTGAACCATTCCTCAGAGGAAACCTTCTGCAATGGAACTTCACACTTTGTAATAGCCTGGGAATAATCTGGAGGGCAACTAACTGCAGCCACATGATGCATTTCTTTCAGCAATGGAATGAAACCCAAAATGGTGAACATTAACACTGTTGTCAATACACAACTCAATTGAGGATCACCCCTAACAGTTAGGTGTCTCAATTTGTGTTTGAAGTCCAGGAAATTGTATGGAGATCGTATTTTGCACAACAAGTACTTACCCTAAGCTTCCCTTATTTATAGCTCCTTACAGGCTGCTTCTGACAAATGCTAGATTGCCCATGTCGTTTTACCCTCTTTCCTCTATTGTCCTCCTCTTCCTACATCCTGAAAACAACTAAAGGCAGCTGGAATAAAACTTTGTGCAGCTGTAGCAGCTCAGTGTACATTTCAAAAATTGTGTTTAAATACGACAGCTTTGAAAAATCAGTCATATACTGCTGCCAGTAACAGATACATCATGTTCTGCATAACCAACACTGATATTGATTAGGGCTTTGTCTCACTTGCCACTGTCAGAATTTGTTGTGCTGTTATGAGACAGCCACAGCAAATTACAAAAGTGGCTCAGCCCTTTCAAAGGGACACAATCTACAAACTATGAAAGTGAAACTGAAACTTTTGAGTAGCCAGGTCAGCTGCTTGCCAAACGTTTAGAACGAAATTGAGCAAACATTTATTAAGAGAAACCATCAAGGCTTCATATTCCGGCATCGATCATTGCATTTTGGAACAGCCATTTGCTCCTTCAAATGCTTCCAGGGATGAGGAACTTCAGTTACAGAGATAGACTGGAGAAGTTAGAACTGGTTTCCTTGAAGAAGAGAAGGTTGAGAGGGGATTTGATAGAGGTATTCAAAATCATGAGGGATCTGGACAGAGTAGATAGGGAAAAAATGTTCCCACTCATGAAAGGATTGAGAATGAGGGGGCACAAAGTAATTAAAGATATGAGAAAAAAAAATCACGCAGCAAGTGATTAAGATCTGGCATGCACTGTGTGAGTATGATGGAGGCATGTTCAATCGAGGCTTTCAAAGGGGAATTAGACTGTTATTTGAAGAGGAAGAATGTGCAAGGTTACAGGGAGAAGACTGGAGAATGGCATGAAGTAAAATGCTCATTCGGAGAACCAGTGTAGACATGATGGGCCTAGTGGCCTCCTCCTGCATTGTAACAATTCTGTGATTCTGTGAAACTGCCATGAAGTATAGCAGACTTAGAAGTCACGGAATAAACAAGAATTTAAAGGTAACTAGCACGAGCAAGTGCCTACTTGATGGTTGAATTCAAAACTTAAGACTATAGTTTATTTTCATGTCTACTTTTTAAAGGTCTTACTGGGTGAGATATTTTCTTCAATTAAATCTGAACGGATAAGAACAGGAAAGACCATTAGGCCCAACTTTTCCATTTATTAATTCCATTGGATGATCAAGCAGCAGTAGAGTAGGCCAGTCAGCCCCTCAATCGTGATGATGGCTGATCTTCACATCTTTCCACCATCTCCATTTACTCACTATAGCTCCATATCCCATGGTACTCCTGCCTAACAAAAAAAAATAATGATCTCAGCATCTACAAACTTTTGGGGCAGAGAATACCAGATATTTACTACGCTATGTGGTAAAAAAAATGCTTTCTAATGTTGATGGAAAGCTTGAAATTAGAGCCAGGCAATTTATGTTCCTTTGCCCTCGATTCCCCCACCAGAGAAAATAATTGCTCTGGAGCTATCCTATCAAATCTTTGTTAATATTTTAAACACTTCAATTAGATCTGCCATACTCAAGGGAACGCAAGCCAAGCAAGCTATCCTCGTCATTTAATGCTCTAGGCTTCATCTACCCATCTTTTCATTATATCTTCTACCCCTTTTCTCTCAAAACCATTTATACTATCTGTATTGAAGCGCTTGCCCTAGTAACTTGAACAGCCAATAGTGGTCCGTGGAACTGTAACAAACATGGGATTTCACAAGTCAAATGCACCAGCTGTTGCTGTAATACTCTGGCTAATAAACCCATTAAAACTACACCCATGAAATAACTAGGGTATTCCATCAGTTCCTACTGAAGGCTCTTCAATTCTTCCTTAATAGCTAGAGAACAAGCAGTCTGTCAGTCAAATACAATTTGTCAGCACAATGTCACACTGGCATAAGACAGGTTCAAGAAAGCAGCTCACCACCACCTTCTCAAGGGCTAGGGCAATTAGGGATGAGCAATAAATGCTGGCCTAGCCAGCACCACCCACATCCTGTGAAAAGAAAAAAAATGTTGACAGAGCTTGTGGCTTCTTACAAAGTTACTGACTTACGTTACCAAAAGATTGTCAGAACTGAGCTGCAACAACCTTCAAGCGGTTAGCTATCCATACTCCACAACCTACGCAAAAATCTTTAAGTACAAACCAGTAAGCTATACTCTTCATATATTTTCAAAAATCACTAAAAGGATATAAGTAGTGTATACAACAAGACAGAACAGGAAGCACATGAGTCACATCACTGCTTTGATACTTCACTTACAAAATCGATATGATCCAATTATTGACATGCAGGCATCTTTTTAAGATAGCCATGAGGTATTGAACACCAAAATGGTCCAAAGTGCTACAATAAGGACCATACACTCCCCAAGTTTTAAAGCCAGTATCCCATTCAGCTTGCTAAAGGCATTTTATATCAGCTAAAGACAAATCAGAGTATTTTTTAAATGGTGAGAGAATAAGAGCTGTGGAGGAGCAAAGGGATTTGGGTGGCCATGTACACAAATCACTAAAACCTAGTGTCCATTTACAAAAAGCAATCAAAATGGCCAGTGGAAAGTTGGCCTTTCCCTCAAGGGAAATGGAATACAAAAGTGAGGAAATAATGCTTTAATTGTAAAGCAGCTTGGACAGGCCCATCTAGGGTACTGCATTCGGTTTTGGGCACCGTTCCTCAGGAAGGATATAATGGTCCTAGGAGAGGAGTACTGTGTAGGTTCACTAGAATGTTACCAGGGCTAAAGGATTAAGTTATGAGGCCAAGTTGGATAAACTTGGCTTGTATTCCCTTTAGGAAAGAAGATTGAGGGAAGATAACAATACAAGAGATTCAAAAGGGTGGGATAGAGAAATCATTTCCTCTGGTGGGGTAAATCAGAACTAAAGTTAGAGCAAAGCCATTTATGATTGAAATCGGGAAGCACTTTACCACACAAAGGGTAATGAAAGTTTGGATCGCTCTCTCCCAAAAGGCTGAGCTAACTTAAATTTTCAACATTGAGATTACTTTCTGTGATGTATCAAGGAATAATGATTTAAGGCGGAGTTGAGGTACAGTGGCCATGCTTTAACAGAATGACGTAACAAGCTTGAAGGTGCTTAATGGCCCACTCCTATTCCAATGTCACTCAGCAATAGCAGTAACAACCTATCAAAGAGTAGGCAATCCTACCCAAGGAAACAAGCTGGAAAGGGCCTGGAGATAAGTGGGACATTTGAGACATTTCAGGTCAGTGAATGTAATTGCATGAACGAATTTAACTCATAACTATATGTACATTGTTGATAGATAGTAGTTTGGTAGCACAGATCTTGAGTATTGCTGAAAAAAGAGACATGTTATAGGCCAGAAAATACGAGATCTAAAAACAAAAACGTAACTTCCATGCCAGTTATTAAAACAGTAAAGTTTTTGCTAAAGAGAAATGCTGTCAAAGCTTCTAGATTTGCACTCATCAGGGCAGTTCACAAGAATACGAATAGTAAAGGGAACAACAATTTATACTGCGTGAGAAGAGAGTGCTGACTGACTGGCAAGTGGACTCTGATTGGTAGAGGTGTTGCCATGGCGCATTCTCCATGACCACTGGCATTTTTGTGAACTGTCCTGATGAGCGTAAGACGAAAAACTTTGACAGCGTCTCTTTTTTCAACAGTACTCGAATTCTGTACTACCAAATGACTATTAGTAAAATTTTTGTGCAATATCCATGTGAATGATATAGATAGTATCTTTTGGTGATTTATTTCAATGCAGGAACAAGTCCTGCTTTTTAATAAAAGAAACATTTCGGGACATTTGTGAATTAACACAAAGGAGACAATTTAATGAATCTGTGTTGTCAACTGACAGCCTCATTTATCCTGTAAGGAAAATTGGAAATTCAACTGCACACTGCCAAGAATGAATGGTTGTAAAATCTTGGGCAGAGTGCACTCAAATTTACGAATACCAGTAAGGATCTTAGCTGCTAGTACCGCAAAATTCTAACACTCAGTTTCTTCTCAAATTACTGGTGCATTTACTTTTTTTCTTTAAACTGTATGGGAATCAACTTGCATAGGTTTGCAAATTTTTACTTAGTCCTCTGTTTAAGCGCTGCTACTCCAAGCAAATCAAAAAGACCATGTAATTGATCATGTGGGAATCTTGTGTGTTTTCTTCATTTAGTTACATGATTAGGCACTCGTGATGCCCTTTACGCCCACACATGTTGTGCACAGCTGCACATTACACTCTGGTGCAGTCTGAACAACAATGACTTCGTCAGGAATCCAATCATCTTTATAAATTTAACAGCTCACCTTTACTAAACAATAGGTAAAATCAAACACATGCAAACTTATGGCTCTTGGATTTGTGATCAAATTTCTCTTACCCGCATGCCAAGTACCAAAAAACCAATTTCTTCCATCAGCGGATATTTACTGATCTGTTGTTGTATCTTTTCAGCTGATGCGTCTGGGTCATAACTTTTCTTCCCTATTTTTACATCCATGATGCACGGTTTGTTGAACTTCCGTGTCACATCTTCCAGTTTAAGGTACAACTCTGAACTCAGAGGTTAAAGAGCAAACTCCTGGCGGTAATCCCTTGAAACAATTTCCAAGACCTAATGTTGTTCAGTTACTTTATTATTACCTTCAAAGCAAAAACATTACACCAATGCCCCATTTACTTATCACAACCTCATGCTAATCATGGTATTTAGCAGTCCTTTTCAGCCATGGCCATGAGACTCACTTCCTGCTCCCTCGACCCTATCCCCACTAAACAGCTAACCACCGAGCTTCCCTCCTTGTCCCCATGTTAGCTAATATTGTTAAAGATTCCATCTCTTCAGGTGTTGCGCCTCTCACCTCACTCACACCATCCTCCTCCAACGCTTCTCCACTTTCGTATCCTGGATAGGACTGCTCTTGCTTGGTTCTATTCTTATCTATTTAATCTTATCACTTACAATGGCTTCCCTTCCTGCTCCCACACTGTTACCTTTGGTGTTCCCAAAGAATCCATCCCTGGCCTCCTCCTATTTCTCACCTACATGCTGACCATTGGCAACATCATCTGAAAGTTTAGTTTAGAGAGTGCTACCTCACACCACCACCTCTCTGGACTCCTCCCTGGTTGCTAAATTACCAGACTGCTTGTCTGACATCCAGTACAGGATAAACAAAGTTCCTAGTAGGAAGACTGAAGTCATTGCTTTCGGTCCCTGTTTCAAATTCTGTTCCCCAGCTACCAACTACATCTCTCTTCCTGGAAACCTGTCTGAGACTAAACCAGATTGTTTGCAAACCTGGTGACATATCTGACCCAAAGTGAGCTCCCAACAACTATATCTGTGTCATCATCCGTGTCAGACAACCGATTTCCACCTCAATATCACCCAACTTTGTCTCTGCCTCAACTCATTTGCTGCTGAAACCTTCATTCATCCTTTTGTTACAAGTGTGCAGGTAAGATGCTTCCCCTGGTTGGCGAGTCTAGAATCAGGGGGCACATTTTCAAAATAAGGGGGAAGCCACTTAGGACCAAGATGAGGAGAAATCTTTTTACTCAGATGGTTGTGAATGTTTGGAATTCTCTACCCCAGAGGGCTGTGGAAGTTCAGTCACTGAATATGTTTAAAGCAGAGATTGAAAGATTTCTAAATACCAATGATAATAAAGGGATAGGGGGATAATGTAGGAAAAAGGCATTGAAGTAGATGATCAGCCATGTCGTATTGAATGGCAGAGCAAGCAACAGGCTGAATGGCCTATTCCTGCTCCAATGTTCCTGCTGGACTTGACTATTCCCACACACTCCTGGCAGGTTTCCTACATTCTACCCCCTGGAAACGTGAGGTCATCCAAAACTCTGCTGCCTTATTCTAACTTGCACAAGTCATGTTCACCTGATCTAAACTGGCTCTAGGTCAAACAATGTTTGATTTTAAAATTCTCGTTCTTATTTTTAAATCCCTCCATAATCTTGCCCCTTCCTGTCTCTGTAATCTCCTCCAGGATATCTGCACTCATCTAATTCTGGCTTCTTGGCCAATGGTGGCCATGCTTTCGGTTGCTTAGGCTCTAAGCTCTGGAATTCCCTCCCTACATGTCTCCACCTTACTTTTTCCTTTAGGACATTCCTTAAACTGTACCTCCTGGACCAAGCTTTTGGTTATCTCCTTATGTGGCTCGCTGTCACCTTTTGTTTTATGATGCTTCTCTGAAGTGTTTCCTTACATTAAAGGCATTAGACTACACAGGCCAATTATTGATCATAAAAAAAATGAATGAGTAGATTTTGAGTGCAATTTTTCTACCTTCATCTTTAAGATAAAATTAGTTGAAACATAACAAGGGCAGAGAAGTAGCAGCAGCAGCAATGGAATTTAGAAAGAAAAATTGGGCAAACCAAAATAAATATGCTTTTATGTAGTGTAAAGTGATAGAATGCAAAGGAAAACAAATAAATCTGAAAGATTATTCAAATTGGATTTTTTTTAAAAAGTGCACACACAGACCTGAGGTTTTTGTTCGTATGTGAAAGATTAACTAATATTGGAGAAGAAAAAGAAAATGGAAACTCGTCTATTATTTGGTTACTCAGAGCGGATCAACAGGTGGAGGATACTTTGTCCCCGTTGATCACAGATGGCGCAAGCAGCTGTAGTGTAGGAAGCAGTGGTCAGGAATGTGTTTATAGACCAATTAAGTCTGTGTCAGTATATGGTTATTGCAATACAGCCTAAACAGTGATTAATTATTGTGAGCACTGCTGTTGGAATTATCACACCAACTGCATTCAATACATCGGGTAGGCTTAGTCTCAGAGGCATACAAGCATTTCCAACATAAACAAAAGGGCCATGCTACTTTAAAACCAATCAACTGGTCATTTTCCAAGTTTCAAAGCCACAGATTATCTAAATAATTGTCTATATAACAGATGGAGGGGGGAAAATAATCACTTTACAAAGTATGTAGAGTGCCTCAGCTTATTTAGGGCATTATAATGAATGGAAATCGCAAATACTGCCCATCACAAATACTGTGAAACTACTTGCTAAAGAGGATGGCAAAAGCAGAGAATGGCAGGCTTTTTGTCTTGAGGGTGTAATCATGTGTCCCAAGGCACTTCACAGGAACATTATAAAACCAAGTGTGGTGCCAAGGCATGTAAGGAAATATTAAGTCAGATGACCAAAAGCTTGATTGGCAGTTTAGTGGGAATAAGTTCAAGGGGAACAGGAGCTGGGTCTCATAGGAAAGATGTGCTCAGAGAGGACATGATGGGGGGATAGGAGACAAACTAAAGAAAAATTTGAATTTTTATGTCATTATTAAGCTAACAACTGTCAGGTTACCAGTTCATACAGTACACAATATCGCAGTTCAGTGCAAAGGATACCATTAGGTGCAGTAGTCGGTGTCCAGGTGCCAAGGAATTTAGGCAGAAATTTTCGTAGATCTAAGAACACATGCTCATGACACGATGAACCAAACACCTGAAAACAAAGAAAAGTCTGTTGAGAACCAATATTTGAACATCAGAACTACAAACAAAGCTTTTTTGCCCCATAGGAGGGCTCATCAAACTTTCTCAAGAGTATTTTTTGGGGACTGTGACTTAAAAGAAAGTCTTATTTCAGGAAACTTAGAACTATCTTTCAGTAGTCAAGATAAATTAAGTGCATTTCAACCTGAATACACATATATTCTTGTATTTCACAGCCTTTTGTCCCACAGCTCATTGTTCAATGTTTAAAGGCTCAGAATTGGTTTCAATTTCACCAGACTTCCAAATGTGTGTATTTATTCAACTACATTAAACCTTCACTATGCAGAGGTAATGCATACAGGACAAACTATACAACTACTCATACATCCTAGCTTCAGAAAGGTGAATAAACAACAAAGGTTCAATAATATGTCAACTGGAAAATATTACATCAACACGCAGGGCAAGAAATCACCAAGGCTCCTTCAACAGCACCTTCCAAATCCATGACCACTACCATCCAGATGGAGAAGGGCAGCAGATAGATGAGGACACCACCACCAAAGTTCCCCTCCAAGTCACTCATCATCCTGACTTGGAATTACATTGCCGTTCCTTCACTGTTGCTGGGTCAAAATCCTGGAACTCCCTTCCTAACAGCACTGTGGGTGTACCTACACCACATGGACTGCAGCAGTTCAAGAAGGCAGCTCACCACCACCTTCTCAAGGGCAACTAGGGATGGGCAATAAATGCTGGCCCAGCCAATGAAGCCCACAACCAGTGAATGAATTTTAAAAAATGATGGAAATTAAAAAGATGTAGTTTAGACTATTTGTGTATAAAACAAAGGTCCTGCATGCAACATTGTGCTCCAATTTCTACCAGTGTGTCCACTCAATATGGAATGAACACTGAAACTACATGCATCATCGCATTAATATTGTAGAATCACATTCTAAAATGAAAACAGAAAATGCAGGAGAAAAGTCGGATTAAAGTTTCAGGTCAATGGCCTGCTGTTGCCCGACATGCAGAAGTGATTTCAGTATTTTCTGTTTTAATTTTGCATTTCCAGCATCTGCAGTATTTTGCTAAATGCTTTGATCTCCGTGGAGACCAATAATCTAAAATAGCCAAACTTACCAAATGAACCCAAAGGAAGAAGTTGATGAACACAATTTTGCTTTTTATAACTTATACTTTATCAAACCAAAATCAACATATATTAAACAGGAATAAAAATACCTGGAAAAACTCAGCAGGTCTGACAGCATCTGCGGAGAGGAATACAGTTAACGTTTCGAGTCTGTATGACTCTTCTGTTGAAGAGTCATGCGGACTCAAAACGTTAATTGTATTCCTCTCCGCAGATGCTGTCAGGCCTGCTGAGTTTTTCCAGGTATTTTTATTTTTGTTTTGGATTTCCAGCATCCGCAGTTTTTTGCTTTTATCTATATATTAAACAGGAATTGACAAGCAAATTGTATTCCATTTAAGCTATAAATTACACTTTAAGTATCCATCACAACAAAAATAGATTTCACAGATTTACATGCAGTCCCCTTAGCACATGTGGCACCACGTATAGCACAAGGTCCTTCACAACTGTCTTCCTCAAGCAGTGTTCAACTCCTTTTCCTCATATAGGATTTGGTCATCGAGTCATCTCCAAAAGCAGCTTTACTCTATCCAAGTTCCATGGATACAGTCGTCATCAAAAAGGGGGCACCTCTGCAGAATCTCTTTAGCTTGGCTCATGACAGTCTTCAGGTTCCAGTCTTTTCAGCTGTCTCACACACAGAGGTCTACCTGTTTTGACCTCCTGCTGAAATCTGATCTAAGAGCTATATGTGTGTGTTTTTCCCCAAGGAGCTTCAATTTCCTTAGCAAACTGAGGTCCCAGTCTGATTCCCAGAAGTCTGATGAGTCAGCAGCAACCCAAAGTTACCACCCACCAACCAATCCCAGAAAGTGAAGTTTGGGTTTTTCTTTCAGTCTCAAAAAAATACACGCTTTGAAATCAAAGTCAGTGCAGACAACAGCTCACACATGCTTCCCCACTGGTCTCGTAAACAGTGGATTTCATCATACTAAAACGATTCTGTATTCAGCTCCTGGCGCTGCAGAAAATCCTGTCCACACTGTGGAGTTGCTTCTACAGCAGCTAGATCTATATTAACATTTCAACGTTCAGCTGCATGCCAACATTTGAGGGAGGTGCATATCACCAAGAACAGAAAAAAGATTTTACTGATCTGATATGATAGGAAAGTGGAGAGAGGTGAACAATGGACACTGAGTTCACCAGCTGTCAAGCCAAAAGGCCAGCTGAAAGTAGGCCATTCCCAGACCAAAATCATTTCATTTGGTGGTACCAGCTGCCTCCAGCAGCCTTGAATGATTTCCGTTTACACTGCTGGTTTGCTTCCAACTTGAAATCTGCTGTCTGTGGCAAAGCAGCAGTGTGAAATTATTAGAAAATGCAAGAAATAGTGCATTGTTATTTATAGCTTCTGATCTTTTCCTATTTGAGAACCATGTTTTCTCAATTTAATCTCAACACAACTTTAACTACATCACTTATCTATCAAGGTTAGTTTGAGAGTAATGAAATCTTGTCTTTAAACTAGAACCAATAAGAAAAATTAGAAGAGAGCAGGGGAATTTGAGAATAAGAAAGCTCTTTCAAACAGCCAGCACAGGCTGAATGCCCTCCTGCGTAATATGAATCTACATAGAGAGGCCTTCCAAAGCCAGCAACTGGGTATTTTGAGCAGGGGAAAAAAGGTCAGCCCACTCTTAGCCAGGCCAGGATGAAGGTATGGCACAGCTGGCAGCTACCATAGAGCAAAGCTCCTACCACCAAGGGCTTTAGTGGATTCGATGCCAATGCCAGGGCATTCACTTCACAGGATATGATTCCAGCAGAACTATAACCTAAAATAATCCTGTAAAGTAAATAGACTATTATCTAGTGCAGGCTCAACATACCTAATCCACCCTTCCTCTTCTTTCCCCTGTTACAGACCTCAGGATGCCCTGCGCAAATTAAGCTGATCACCAATTTTGAAAAGAAGTAGAAATCCCTTTCCTTCAGCTAAAGATAATACATTTGTCTCTTCTCCGATTTGATCCAGCTCATCCCTCTCAACTCTTATCTGATTATACCTCAATATTACTCTTCTATGTCCTTAGTGATTGCAGTGTGGAGCTAAATATTAAAAAAATACAATAAAATAATTCAATAAAATTTAAACTTTGTGGAAGAAATAAACACAGTCAACCACCTGTCTGTAACATAGAGACACAAGTGATGACAAGCTCAGTAATCCTCTTGGTTAAGTGCTGGAATCCCTTCCAGGGACCTCACTCTCACCGTTTAATTTGAAAGTACAGCTCTTGAGATTTTCTGCAACTGAATCTCATCTGCACTTACAACAAGAATAAATCACCTGGATTAAACTGTTCAAGACAATTTCATTTCTGTTTATCAAATGTTATTTTGGTTCAAATTACAGAATTCAAACTCGCCTGCCTGTGTCGAGGGAAACAATCTAATAAAGATGATCTTCCACAGCTCTTTATGCCATTATCCTCCATTTAGGGTTGAACAACAATTTAACAAAACTTATGCGTGTTCTGGGCTTCCCTGATGGTTCAGTACATTGACTGAGTTATGAGAGGAATCCATTCAGTATGTATTAGCAGCCAGGCAAAAAAAGAAAGGTCCCAGTTTTGTTCCCAACCTGAACCGAGTTGATTGATCTTAGCCAAGATGTCAGTGAAGGTACTAAAATCTGGCCTAAGTATCCCCAGACTGGAAGAGATAGAAAGAGAAAAAAAATTACTGACAGATCCTAATCACTGACCAATATACAACAATTCCCACAGAAAAGGTACACATCTGGACATCAAGCATCAATGCTGGGTTAGTCAGTTAGCCAGCACACACTGGGGAATCACGTGAAGAGTGGCACATTGGAGGAGATAACTGAACCCACGGAATCAAACCCAGTACAGCAGAGAAGAAAAATAACTAATACAAGGCATTACCTCATAACAGTACTGTAATAGCTTCGTATTGGAGGGAGAAAGTATTCGAAGAGCACGTTAAAGTAGTTCGAGAAACTCTAAGTACTAAACTTTAAATGCTAAGGCGGCCACAATATTGTTTAGTTTCTTGGAACTCAGTGTAGGTGGCTCAAAATCAGAAATATTGCCAAAAGACTTGTGCTAGTTATTAAAAGTACCTACGATGATATTAGAGAACAATGCTGCAGATACTGCAGGCTACAACTGTGGATTTTGTACATTATATTGTTCCCACCAAGAAAATAAAACGGCCTTTAACACACTTACTTACGTAGTTTCTCCAGTCCCATGAGATCCAATGGGCATCAAGAGAAAGCATGAGACAGGTTACACAGACACTGAGCTGGCAAAGGTTACTATCTGTAAATACAACAAAGACGTAATACTAGTCTCCAACCCGCCACGGCATTATGGCTGCAGAGGAAAATATATTGAAAATACAAGCATAATTGTTTACAGCGCAAAAATTGATTAGAGTGAGAGTGTAGGTAGACCAGGAGGATAACAGAGCAGTGACAGGGCAGCATCAAGAGCAAGACCAGTAGGAGGATAAATGAGGGGCCAAAGTAGCACTGAAAGCAAGAGCACAGCAAGGCCAGTGGGGGCATAAAACAACGGTGACAACAGCACCAAAAGCAAGAGCACATTGAAGCTAGCGGGAGGATAAAAGAGAGGCTGCAGTAGCACTGAAAGCGAGAGCACATGGACACCAGTGGGAGGGTAAAAGAGCAGTGACAGGGCAGCACCAAGTGCGAGGCCAGCGGGAGGATAAAAGAACAGTGGCAGGGCAGCACTGAGAGCAAGAACACATTGAGGCTAGTGGGAGGATAAAAGAGAGGCCGAAGTAGCACCGAAAGTGAGAGCAGAGTGAGACCTGTGGGAGGATAAAAGAGCAGTGGCAGAGCACAGTGAGGCCAGCAGGTATAAAGAATAAGGGGGATCGGAGGGTTCAGAGCCGACCAATTGCATTTGAAAAAGAAACCAAAGCGTGACATCTCAGGAAAGCAGCTAAGTGATTGATTAGCGAGTATCTCTCTCTTTCTCTATACTCCAGCATTCATTCAAAAGAGGAGCTGGGAAATTAAAATCTTCAATCAAGGTAAGTGTAACAGAAAGTGAACTAACAAGCGTACCAGCACAGAGCTGCTCTAGGTGGATTAATTAAAATTAATATTAGTTGTAAAAGAGGGAACAGAGTTTTTACTTAGATGGGCATCTGAGATCTGTCACTTGCATTTCCGGAGCCATGTGGGAACTTCAGGACAGGACACTTCATGTGACTTGCGGGATCAGGAAGTGTCTCCAGATGGCCACCCCTCAGACAGTAAGTGTTCAGGATAGTAAATGGATAGCTTTGTGTAAGAGCAGGAAGAGGCAGGCAATACAAGAGTCTTTGGAGTATGTGCCACACTCAAACAGGTAAACAGCATTAGAGACTGCTGGCAGTGACAACACCTTGAAGAATTGCTGTTCAGACCATGGCACTAATGGACAAAGGACTGCGCAGGAGGGAGCAGCAAAGAGTAGAAATGCAGTTGTGATAGGAAATTTCATAGTCATGGGAGGCTGAGAAGTGAAGTGTGAACAGACAGACATTTCCGTAGCTGTCATTGAGAGTCTTGCACGGTGTATTACCTCCCTGATGCCAGGATAAAGGGAATCACAGAGAAAGTGCAGAAAATTCTGCAGGGGGAAGGGGGGTGAGCCAATAGTTGTGGTACATGTTGGTACCAATGACAGAGGGGGCAGGTAAGGTCCTACTGTCAGATTTTTAGGTGATAGGAAGTTAAAAAGTAGGTCCTTAAATGTAGTAATCTCCGGATTACTCCCAGTCCACACACTAGTGGGAGTAAAAACTGGCAGATAGGGAGGGTTAATGTGTGACTTGAAGCACGGTACAGGAGGGAAGACTTCAGATTCTTGGAGCATTGGGACCAGCTCTGGACAAGGGACACCAATTCAAAAGGCGCAGGTTGCATCTCAAAAGGACTGGGACATGTGTCTTCGTGGAGAGGTCCACTATGTGGTTGAGGAGGGTTTAAGCTAAATTAGCAGGGGGGTGGGCACCAGCATATAAAAGTATAAAAGAGGAATAAGGTTCACAAAATGAGAGTGTTGGATAGTATTAGAGAAGGAAATAATACTGTATTAGATGTGAGCGGATGAAAAAGGACAATGAGGAATGCAAGGACAGGTTTACAATGCATGTATTTAAACGCACAAAGTGAGGTGAATAAGGTTCAGTGAGCCACAAGCACAATTTGCCATGTGGGAGTATGATATAATGACAATAATGAAAATGTGGCCTAGAAATTGTGAGGTCTGGGTGCTTAATATTCAACAATATAAAGTGCTCAGAAAAGAGAGAGAAGAGAAAAGGGAGGTGAGGTGACAATCTGATTATGGAAGATACTGTAAAGTTGGAAAGAGAGGGTGTCCTTGAGGGGACGAGGACAAAATCCATTTCGTTAGAGTTGAGAAGCAAAAAGTGGTAATAAAAAGCAATAATGCTACTTGGGGTATTCTATCATCATCCAAATAGTGATAGAGGAGCAAATCAGCAAGAAATCACAGACGTGCATGAACTATACAGTGGTGATTGTGGGGGATTTTAGGTTAAAGTAAAGGGTAAGGAGGGAGAGAAGTTAATGAAATGTGTCCAGGAGAACATCCTTGACTAGTACGTTCTCAGTCCAATTAGAAAGGGGGCATTGCTAGATATGATGCTGGGAATGAGGTGGGCCAGATAGACCAAGTGCTGGTGGGGGACACTTGGGCAAGAGTATTCATTTTATCATAAGGTTTAGATTAGCAATGGAGAAAAGCAAGGAACAGTCTAAAACAGAACATCAAAAATGGAAGTGAAACCATTTCAATTGGATGAGAAGGAATCTAGCCCTGATAAAATGGAACCAAAGACTGGCAGGAAAAACTGGAATGAAACAATGGGGTGACCTTTAAGGAAAAGATGCTTCAGGTACAGGCTAGGTACATTCCAACAAGGGTGAAAGGTAGGGGAACCAAAGCTAGATCTCACTGGATGACGATAGAGATGAATCAAAAAAGGAAGGTGTGAGATGCATGACAATTGAATTCTCCAAGCAAGAACCTGGACAAATTCAATAGGTTGAGGGGGGAAGTGAAGAGGAAAATAAGACAGGCAAAGAGAAAACATGTGAATAGAATGGTAGTCAACATAAAAGGGAACCCAAAAATCTTCAATTGGCATGTAAATAGTAAGCAAATGCTAAGAGGTGGAATGGGTCCTGTTAGGAACAAAAAGGATGATATCTGCTTATGAATGCAGGGCAAGCCTGGAATACTTAATGAGTACTTTGTATCGGTATTCAGTTAGGAATAGGAAGCTGACAAAACAGAAGCAGAGATGGTAGAGGTAATGGAGGGGTGAAAATCCAGGGGAAGGTGGTACTGGGAAGGCTGATTATGCTTAGGAGGGATAAGTCACCTAGTCTGGATGGCTTACATTCAGATTGCTCAAGGAAGTGGGGGGTAGAGATAACAGCAGGGCTTTCCAATCTTCCAAGCTTTTCTAGATACGGAGGTGGTGCCAGAGATTGGACAGAGGCAAGTGTGACTACATTATTAAAGAAAACGTGCAAGGACAATCCTAAGGAACTACAGGCCAGTTAGTTTTTTTCAGTGGTATGGAAAGTTTTAGAAACAATAATGATGGGAATAGTCAACAGGCACTTGAAGAAGTTTAAGTTAATTAAGGACAGCCAGCACACATTTGTAAAAGGCAATTCACGCTTGACTAACCTAAATTTTTTGGATGAAGTAGCAGAGAAAGCTAATGAAGGAATGCAATAATTGTCTAGTTTTATGGATTTTAAGGAAGCACTTGATATAAAAGACTGGTGAACAAAATTGTGGCTCATGGAATAAGCAGGCCAGTGTCAACTTGGATAAAAAATTGGTTTAAGGAGAGGAAACAGAAAGTAGTGGTAAATGGTTATTTTCAGACTGGAGGATGGTAGACTGTGTTCTCCAAGGGTCAATGCCAGGATCGCTATTCTTGATATAAATAAGTTACTTGGAAATCGATATACAGAGTAAAATTTCACAACTTGCCGATGTTACCTAACTTGGAGGATGACAAACAGTGAGGGCAATGCAAATGGACTGCAACAGGACATAGATAGGCTAACAGAATGTGCAGATGGAATTTAACATAGAGAAGTGTGAGGTGACGCATTTTGGCAGAGGGATAAGGAGAAACAATATAGACTTAATGGCACAGTTCTAAACAGTGTGTGGGGATAGACGGACCTGGGGGTGCATGTACAAAGACCTTGAAGGTGGCAGAATATATTGCAAGAGTGATTAGCAAAGCATATGGAATTTTGGGCTTATAAGGTACTGAGTACAAAAGCAGGGAAGATAGGCTGAGCCTTTATATGGTTAGGTCACACGTAAGATACTGCGCTCAGTTCTGGTCATCATACTTCAGGATGTGAAACTCCTTGAGAGAATGCAGAGGTGGCGAAAGAGACAAAACTTGCAGCGTTACAGAGATAGAGTAAGAAAATGGGACTGACTGGTTTGTCATACAGAAAGCTAGCAGTGACTTGTAGAGCCAAATGGCCTTCTTCTGTGCCAATTATGACTCTTGTAACTGAGATTTCAACTTGCCATTTATGCAGCAAGCATTTGAGTGAGGGATGGATTTTTTCAGTTCAAATTGCACTGCAATATCTCCTTTAGTTTAACATATGTTTTTAAAATGATAGGAACACCAAACCCCAAGGAATGAACACAAAGAATCATTTTTTCCTATTAAGGCAATAAATATCTGAATGCAATCACTAACTCAGAAATAGACAGACAGACACATACACACACACACACGTACAAAGACGCTAGTTATCTACAATTCAAAATGCCTAATGGAGACCAGGTGATCTCAACTACTAAAGAGGTCATACAAACAACCAAGTTTAAACTTCTTCAAATTGGCACTTAACTTTGCCTCGTTGTTAGTTATATGCAATTGAACAGTATTTAAATATTAAAAGTAGGGTCCAGGATTATATTGTGATGTACTAAAGGTGAAGTCTATACGTTTTAACTATAAAAGACACTGCTACAGTCAGTGCAAAGACAGAACTGACTGGATTATCACTGATCTGTTATGGTACTTTACATCAGCACTCGTTTAGTTTGGATTATGGCTTGGAGTGCAGTGTACAAATGCAACCTCATTTATATTGCTAAAAGTGGCATTCCTTAAACAGATGACAAAATGTTGGGCCCACAAACAAAGGTATTGGAATCAGATACAGCTGAGTTTATATGTGCATTCATGTTTGAATCTACACTTGTAAACGTATGGGTCAATGCACTGCCATGGTCAACAACAGTTTCCAGACATGCAGCAGCTGAAATCAGCATAATAGCAAAACTGAATTTACAGGATTGCTGTACATGCTTTGAAAAGTTAGCTTTTATACTCTATAGTATGGCAACAGTTGCAGAACTCCAGCATCAATTCATGTAATGTGCTGACATGATGACATATGAGAGCTGAAAATCCATCTTGGGCAGCAGTACAAAACAGGAAATAGTGAATTGGCAAACGGTTTTACACTGTGAAAGGAGTGTGGTGGATGAGGTGAAACAGGCTACCATGTCACTATCACCCGGCGTGCTACCGTTCAAAACCAATTTCACCTCAAAGTGTCTTAGAGATGACAAATTAACCTATGTGCAGAAAGATTGCAGTGTTTTTCCCCTGCGTATTCAAATCTCCGAACATCATCTATGGCTTTTTCTGTTTCACATGCAACCTCCTCTTTGTCCGGTTTCTTTTTAACATTGGTTTTATTTAAAATATGCTTGCATTCTTATTGCAGATACTTATGCTTCAACTACTTTTCTTTTTCATATATTTCATAACTTTTCTTCAAACAAATTAGCTGCTCTCTGTTCCTGTACTAATCCAAAGCAGAGTGAATTGAAGTGCCTTTACCTCTGCAATTTAACCACCCTTTCTTCACAACAATTAAAATTCTGTCTTCCTCTTTACATAATGGCAGTCACAATTGCGTAACATTCACATAACAAGGAACATTCACGCAAGTGTCAGGCACTGACCATCTTCAACAAGAGAGAATCCAACCATCTCCCCATGACATTCAATGGCATAACCTGCTGAAATCCTCACAAGCAACATCCTGAGGGTTACCATTGACCAGAAACTGAATTGGACCAGCCATATAAATATTGTGGCCACAAAGCAAGTCACAGGCTAGGAATCCTGCGGCGAATAACTCACCTCCTGACTCCCCAAAGTCTGTCCACCATCTACAAGGCACAAGTCATGAGCGTGATGGAATACTCTTCACTTGCTTGGATGAGTGCAGCTCCAACAATGACCTGCCTCCACTGCTCTATGCGGAAGAGAATTCCACAGACCTTATGAAAAAAAAATTTCTCCTCATCTCAGACTTAAATGGGAGGCCCCTTATTTTTAAACCGTGTGCCCTGGTTCTAGTCTCTCCCACAAGGGGAAACATCCTCTCAGCATTCACCCTGTCAAGCCCCCTCAGGGTCTTTAACGTTTCAATAAGATCACCTCTCATTTTTCTAAACTCCAATGGACACAGGGCCAACCTGTCCAATCTTCCCTCATACGACAACCCCTTCATCCCAGAAAAGAGTTGAGTGAGCCTTCTCTGAGTTGGTTTTATCAGCAAGAACATAAACTTTCTCATTTTTAAATCAGTGTAGTCAATCTCAAAGGTTCAGTTTTTATTCTTTCCCGGGATGTGGGTGTGGCTGACTAGGCCATCCAGGGCAAAGCAGTTTGCTTGATTGGCACCCCATCAGCCACCTTCAACATTCATTCCTGCAGTAATTCACCAAGGCTTCTTCGACAGTACCTTCCAAACCCTCAATCTCAACTACCTAGAAGGACAAGATGGGAACATCATCACCTGCAAGTTCCCCTCCAAGCCACTCACTATCCTGACTCGGAACTATATCGCTATTCCTTCAGTGTTACCGGGTCAAAATCCTGGAACCCCCTTCCTAACAGCACGGTAGGTGTATCTGCACCACATGGACTGCAGCAGTTAAAGAAGGCAGCTCACCACCACCTTCTCGGGGGCAATTAGCGATGGGCAACAAAAGTGCTGGCTTAGCCAGCGACACCCACATTTCGAGAAAGAATAAAAACTGAATCTTTGAGATTGACTACACTGATTAAAAATTAGGAAGTTTATGTTCTTGCCGATAAAACCATCTCAGAGAAGGCTCACTCAACTGATTCCTGGGGTAAAGGGGTTACCGTATGAAGGTAGGTTGGACAGTTTGGGCCTGTATCTACTGGAGTTTAGAAGAATGAGGGGTGATCTTATTGAAATATATAAGATTCTGAGGGGACTTGACAGGGTGGATGCTGAGAGGATGTTTCCCCTAGGGAACCAGGATACACAGTTTAAAAATAAGGGGCCTCCCATTTAAGACTAAGATGAGGAGAAATTTTTTCTCAGAAGGTCTGTGGAACTCTCTTCCCCAGGGAGCAGTGGAGACAGGTTATTGAATCCTTTTAGGGCTGAGTTAGATAGATTCTTGACTGACAAGAGAGTCAAAGGGTATAGGGGATAGACAGGAAAGTCAAATTCAGGCTACAATCAGATCAACCATGATCTTATCAATTAGTGCAAGAGGCTTGAGGGGCCAAATGGCCTACTCCTGCTCCTAATTCTTATGTTCATATGTACTTATGTAAGTGTTAAATGTGGACAGAGGGAAAGAGGGGGACAAAGGAAAGAAACCTGGTTTTTACGCGTTAGTTTATCTTCTCCCACATAATATTCTGGGGCTTGGAAATAATCAAGCAGCATCCTTGCTTTTTTGATACCAATGGAGTTTACAAGTTAACCCTACAATGTTTGCTATACAAAAATAATTATAATCATACTATTCTAATAAATAAAGGCTGCAAGGACAACATAGTAATATTTCAATATGCACATGAAAGGTCAAGTAACATCCTGAGATTACCACACAGTATGTTCCCAACTCAGGCCAGTCACCAGGCAGGCAACACTCCCTAATATTTGGCTACACACAGCTAGAGGCCTGGAAGGTAATGACCGGATTGCCATCTCAGGAAAGGAAAAGCTCTGGAAAGGGGAAATATGATGTCAGTCATCACAAAAGCAGCTCTGTCAGTAGGAATTGAAGTTAATGTGAGCTGCTATGGTCTTATTAAACTTTAATTATGACTCTGGACAACTGTGGTACAAACCTACTCAGTGTTAAATTAGTGATATAAGTCAAGACATATTCTTCAAGGTAATCTATTCCAATTCCAATGTTTCTGACAGATCTACAGTCTAATGCATCATGTCCCAGTTTAAATTAGATGGTAATGTGACTTCAATAGTATTGAACAGCCACCTCAACAGCTCTTTCAGAGTAGCTTAAAACTGAATTGGAATGATTTGCAAGTGTTTTACTTTTCCATGTGAATGAGATACCCTCCGGCCAAACTGGAAAAGCCTGGCAGGTAAGCATTGGAGGGTGTCAATTGCACCCTGGACTGTGACCGGTGGACAATCCACCCAACAACTTAGACTGTAAAGGAAATACCAAGTGGCACCAAGTGTAGGCACCCACCCACACCCAGGGCTCTTTCATGCCTCTCGGTGCCTCACCTGTAATTTTTCATCTAACACGCCACCTCCCACTTTTATCTGGACCTAGAAAATGTTCCCCTATTGTTTCACACAGGCAGAGCTAGGGCTCTTGTGTGGACGCTCAGTTATCCAAGTAATTGCACAGAGTACTTTCAGTCAGTTTGAACAATTATTCACTTCCTTTGGTACAAGCATACAATGCAATCTAATGTGTAAGCACTGGGCAGTCAAATGGATGGTTGAGCACCTCAAACACTGACAAATCTTGCAAGGAAGCAGCATCCGCAGTAGGTTAATAGCAATTCTGCCCACCACATAGCTGCCTCCCGAAAAAGCTCTACTTGACAATATATACAAAATTATCAACAGAGCAATTGTCACACATGTACTAAAGAATTCAATTCAGCTGCAGTACAGAACACCCTGACCAAATTTATTCCAGATCCAGAGACAACATAACAAGAGCATTTAAAAAAAATATTTCTTGGATGTCAACATCGTTGGCAAGGTCAGCACATATTGCCATCCTTAAATGCCCTTACGGTGGCAGTGAGCCGTCGTCTTAAACTGCTGCAGTCCATGTGGCCTAGCTACACCCACAGTTCTGTTAGGGAGGGAGCTCCAAGAATTTGACCCAGTGACAGTGAGGGAACAGCAATATAGTCCCAAGTCAGGATGGTGTGTGGCTTGGAAGGGAACTTGCAGATTGGGGCTTTGCCATGCACCTGCTGCCTTTGTTCTTCTAGGTGGTAGAGGCCTCGAATTTGGAAGGTGTTGTTGGGGACTTGGTGAGTTGCTGCAGTACATCTTGTAGATGGTACAAACTGCTGTCTCTGTCCACCAGCTTAGAGACAATAAATATTTAAGATGGTGGAAGGGGTGCCGATTAAGCGAGCTGCTTTGTTCTGGAGGAGTCAGGCTTCTTGAAAGTTGTTGGAGTTGCACTCATCCAGGCTAGCGGAGAGTCCATCACAATCCTGAACTGTACCATGAGGATTGTGCACAGGGTTTGGGGAGTCAGGAAGTGAGTTACTCGCTGCAGAATTCTAAGCCACTGACCTGCTCTTGCAGCCACAGTATTTATATGGTTGGCCTAGTTCAGTTTCTGGTCAATGAAAACCCCCAGGATGTTGATAGTGGGGGATTCAGCCACATAAATGCCACTAAATGTCAAGGGGAAAAGATTAGATCTGCTTTTGTGGAAATGGTCATTTCCTGAAACCTGCGTGTTGCAAATGTTACTTGCTACTTATCAGCCTGAGCCTAAATGTTGTCCAGATCTTGCTGCATGCGGGCAGAGACTGTTTCAGTATCTCAGGAGTGCAAATTGTGCTGAGTAGAATCACAATTTTTACAGCACAGAAGGAGGCCATTCGGCCCATTGCTCTCCAAATGAGCAATTTACTTCATACCATTCTCTCGCCTTCCCCCGATAACCCTGCATTATTCCTTTTCAAATAACACTCGAATTCCTCGATTGAACCTACCTCCACCAAACTCTCAGGCAATGCATTCCAGACCTTAACCACTCACTGCGTGAAAACGTTTTTTTCTCATATCGCTTTTAATTCTTTTGCAAATTACTTTAAATCTGTGCTCTCTTGTTCTCAATCCTTTCACGAGTGGGAACAGTTTCTCTCTGTCTACTCTGTCCAGACACCTCATGGTTTTGAATACCTCTATCAAATCTCCTCGTAGCTTTCTTTCCTCCAATTTATCTTTATAACTGAAGTTCCTCATCCCTGGAACCATTCCCATGGATCTTTTCTGCACTCTCTCTACTACCTTCACATTTTTCCAAAAGTGCTGCATGCAAAACTGGATGCAATACTTCATGTGCGACCAAACTAGTGCCGTATACAAGTTCAACATGAACTCCTTGTTCTTGTACTCTTATGACCCTTTTAGATAGCCTAGGATACTGTATGCACTGTGCAATCATCAGCGAACATCTCCACTTTGGACCTTTTATATTGGAGGGAAGGTCACTGATGAAGCAGATGGGCCTAGGACCCTGAGGAATTCCTGCAGCGGTGTCCTGGGGCTGAGATGATTGGCCTCCAACAACCACAAACATCTTCCTTTGGACTACGTATGACTCCAAACAATGAAGAGCTTTCCCCTCGATTTCCACTAGCTTCAATTTTGCTGGATTTCCTTGGTGCCACACTCGGTCAAATGTTGCATAATTTCAAGAGCAGTCACTCTAACCTCACCTATGGAATTCAGCTCTTTTTGTCCATATTTAGACCAAGGCTGTAACGAGGTCTGGAGCTGAGCGGCCCTGGCAGAACCCAAACTGAGCATCAGTGAACACATTGTTGCTGACTAAATGCCACTTAATATCACTTTTATTATGAAGATGTGTTATATAAAATGCTAATTTATGTCATCAGCTGGACATACATATTGAACTTCTTTGAAAATTACACTTTTCCTTAGCAAAGGACACTGGCTTACAGCAGCTACTATGTTGCATTTGCGAAGGGCACAAGCTGCTTTTATGGAGGCAGAGTCTATGGGGCTCTCAGAGAGAGGTCACGTGATTGAGCTCGTGCACGAAAAATAGATACTGGATTTTTGGATAGTCAGAGAGGCTGCCACAAGGGCAACAGCCTTATCCAATCTTCTTTCTTCAGAAACCGCTCTCATCAAAGCTGAGCTCTTTGTGATTTGCAAAACCCACCAGAAGACCTCATTGCTGCAAATGGAGAGTTCTTAAAGGAGATTTATGAATCAACCAGCCATGAGTGCAGACCACTGTGGAAAGGGAGCCCTTCCGCTGTAAACAAGCCTCTGGACAACTTTCTTCTGACTTTACTTGTGGCTTGGCCAAATTTTTAAGACCTGATATTCTGCAGAGTTTTACTTTTTTGCATGCTTTGTGTGTCATTTTGTGTGTGTTGTTTTGCATTAGTGTATAGTTGGGCCTATTTGTATATTTTAAACCTTTTGTTTATAATGTCTGCATCTTTAACTGAGTGAGTTTTAGCAATAAAACAAACTCTTTACTTGTTAGCCTGTGGAAACTGGCTGGCTTATTTCTTGCACCGAGCTATACAAGGTTAAATATATATATTAAATTGGCAAAATCACCTCCCTTTTAAATTCAAACTCTGTTATAACTAACTCAGGAGGGACAAAGAGGAGTCAGTTCACCCTTTCTAGCCTGCTCATCACACTGCTGACATCATCTTACATCGCTTTGCTGATGATTGAGAGTATGTTAATGGGACAGTAATTGGCTGAATTGGATTTGTCCTGCTTTTTGTGGCAATCAGAACCAGAACAACACACAGAGGTACACTTCAGAGGTTAAACAACTAAATTATGTTTTACTTTCTGAATACTCATCATCACTTTCTGAATTCCACCATATTGAAACAAGCACCAGAGATTCATTGGGTGATAAATGTTTTTGGTCATGAACAGCTTAATACATGCATCACATTCTTACTGACTTCCTAGAGGAATGGTCATCAGCCATCTCAAAGCAATCATCACACTATCCAAGTTTTAGCTCTGCAAAACTTCACTTTGGAACAATGCATAGATACATAAGGGCTGAAAAATACTGAGCTGCTTCTGGATGTGATGCCCACTATTTTGTTAGTCTGGATCTATACAGACAAGGAAAACAATAAATCTAGTCAACATTTTTGAGCAAAATTAACACATCGTAAGACTAAAAAATATACTCATAAACATCAGGATTAAATTGGAAAGGTGGAAAAGAATACATATTTATGGTAATAGCTAAATAAGGAATCTGACTATTTTGTTTGTAATCACAGAATCTAGCCCACAGATTTTGATACATCCCAACAAAGAAATAGCAACATATGTTGTCAGGATGCTGTGTGACTTGGGAGGGGAACTTGGACACATAGATACCATTATCTTCTGCTCATGTTCTTAATGCTGAAGATTAATGAGTTGGGGGAGCTGTTAAAGCAGGCTTAGTGAGTTGCTATAGTGCATCCTCTAGATAGTGCAAACTGCAGTCACTGTTGGAGTAAGAGAGAGGGTCCAGTGGCACGTTTGCTGACCACTCCTTCCAGAAGCTGCTTACTGAAGTATCCAGCCTCTGCTCTGCTCTTATAGCTGCACTTTGATGTGGATTGTCATTGACCACCTCCAAAATGGGGGGTCAGGCAACTGTAATGCTATTGAAGGTCATAGGGAGGTGGCAGGGGCTTTTTTCTTCAATCGGAGATGGTCTTTGCCCAGCAGTTACATGTGGATGCAGTAAGGTTACATAGTTTTGCTCTGCTTTACATTTTGTTCTGGCTGGAATCTATTCCTTTATTTGTTACGCATGCAAGAATCCAAGCTGTTTAAAACCATTCAGAATATGAGCGAGTACATATAAAACAACTATTACCTCTGGATGGGAATGGACTAAGCCACAAAATCTTAAAATTAGGGCCAGGCCTTTTCAGAGCAAAATCAGGAAGCTCTTCCTTTTACAAAAACCCAGAAAACGCTCCACCAAAAGACTGTAGGTTGAAGACCAATGAAATTCTCAAGACCAAGATATTTTGTTAGTTAAGGATATGAAGGAATATGGTGCAAAGGTGATCAAATGGAGTTCAGTCATGATCTAACAATGATGAAGCAGGCTCAAGGGTTTGAGAACTCTTGTTCCTATAATTTCACCACATATAAAATAACGGACATTTTAGTGCATTTGGAAAACAGAGCGGGTTAAGCACAGGAGAAAGAGGGAGAAGTGTTTTCCTTAGCCGAAAACAACAACACTGCAGTCTCTGCTGTCAAGATATCAAAACATGAGCAAAGTAACTATGCAAAAGCAAGTAATTCATTACCTATTCATGCAAATTTATTTTATCCTAGTGAGTAGCTGCCAATATAATTTATTGTTCAGTTACATCAGTCTAATGATCACCTAAGTTGGGTTTAATATTTTATTTCACAATGTGAATTGTGAGCAATTACTGTGGAATTTTTTGAAACAATTAAATATTAATAAAGAACTAAGCATTCAGATAGAACTCAAGATTATAAAAAGAACTAATCTCAGTCAAGTAGGAGTCAGCCACCTTACATTATAGAAGGTAATGAGAGAGGACAGAAATCCAGAGACAAAGCTTACCCAAGGTTTATCTTGAAGCAACAAGTTCAGAATGGTGTTTTAATGATGTTGGTCATTGCTGGAGTTCAAAATGACACAGCATCTATTTGGTTAAGCAAGCAACCAGTGCAAACTGGATCCTTATTGCAAACAAACATACCTGCTGTTTAGTAAAGCAGTCACAAACCGAATAGAGCAACTAAAGCTCAGTGGAGCATCTACTAAAGCCATCATGTGTTGCATGACATGTTTAGTTCAACAATACAGGTATTGTCAAAGACCCAAGCACAGGTCATCAATCTGTCATCACAGATCTGGAACGGTGTGTAGTGTAGCACAGAACAGGGAATTAGAAATGTTGCTCAGTCTGCATAAAGGTACACATCCAGATGAGTGCTTACAGAAGGCTTCACATACTCATGAGCAAAAAGAAGTGGAATAAACCAAGAATTATCCAGGACTAACAGAAACCATTGGTAAATACATGGTTTCACTGTACTGACAGGCAGAAAACATCCAAAAGCAGGAAGTGGCCAGCAAAGCTTTCAAATTTAACTTATTAGTCTTACTTATCCACATTTTTCACACACAAGTAGCTGCAACATGGCATGAAAGAAAGCCTTATGGCACAGGCTAGAACCCTACTGCTCAGGTTTTCAGCCTGTCCATCTGCGCTTGTCTAAGAGTCGACTGCTTCTGCTCTTCTAACCTTTCTAAAATTCAATCTTTCTTAGATATTTCAATCACTTCCATATTAAGAGCTATTAGGGATGCTACATCTACCATAACTTCTGCATTTCAATTCCTGTGTAAAATCATTTCTTCTAACCTCTTTGTAAATTAATACTCTTTTAGTTGCCAACTTACTAAGCGTCCAAATAGATTTTCTCTATTTACATTATCTAGTACTTCACCATTTCAAACACCTTCATCATTACTTCTTAGCCTTCTCTGTTCCTATGAAGAAAGACCAGTTTTTCTAGTGTGCTCATAAATAAACCCTCACACATCTTTCATACCATCTGGGTGAATCTCTTGATCCAGCTCCATGGACTTGATATCTTCCTAAAGGAGAGTGCTCAAAACTATGATCAGTGAGGCTTAATCAATATTTCTTTAGGTTTAACTTGACTGTTGTGGTCTATGCCCCTATTTATAAAACCTAGGTCACATACTTAATCTTTTATGTGCATCTGAGACCCTTAACCCTTTGTTCCGCTACTCCTTTATAAAGTTCCCTGCACTTTTCTCCTTACCCAGTCTTCCAAAATGTAAAATGTTAGAGTTCTTGACATTAAATTTCATATGACATCTGTCTGGACAATTACTGGTCTGCAGTAAACCTAGAGATTAGCTAGAGAATGACTTGTCAAATCACACCATCATACTTGGAAAAACATAATAGATTATTGCTCTGTTGAAAAAGATGGCCAATGTCTTTTGAGTTCCAATGGTGCTGCAAGGGGAATGGAGACTATGTGCATTCAGTGGGCCAAATTTGAAAAATGCTCAATTTAAAGAAATCTAATGACTGTTAAATGGAATCATGGACAAAAATATAATAAAACAATGCTCTCGGGTGTAAAGTGCAAGTACAGATGTGCAGCGAGCACAGAATTAGGTTCAGGTGTGACAGTTAAATAGTTCAGAGCCTGCTAATGCTAGCCATGAAGAATGAATGACGTACCCATGGAATTTCACCCCACCATGAATGGTGTGGGAAGTGGATCAAAACATATCGCAAATTAGATTTGGAGAAAGAGGACAAGACAACTGATGGAACACAGATAACAATTTCCTGCTGTCTCTATATTAAATGTGTTGGGACAATGGAGGATGAAATTCAATATTTATTTCTTAAAATGCAACTGCTCCATGTATGATGAGAGCTGTTTTGTATCAAAAGGGAAGTTTAAGTCAATGCCAAAGTTATTTCAGTAATTTTATGAAATTAAGTCGCCTAGAAGAAACACTGCACATTTAATCAACAGAAATATTCAGCTTCCTTCTCCTAAGTCTGAGATATGGCACATAGTGAAGTTGTGTGAGGAAAATAAACAGTTGCTGATAAAGATGATTTTGCATTAGCAATATGCATCATAGGATTCTACATAGTGAGGACTGCAAAAGGGAATTACTGAACCTAAATATCATTTCATATTTTGAGTCTTTAGGGTACTGTTGGAAGACGCTGAACTTGGCCAGTCAAGTCTCTGCAACTGAAACAATTCATTTGTATATAGTGATTCATCATTTACACCATTCCTTCACAACCACCTTCCCCAAGAGCATCCAGTCTAATATTAAATGACTATTTCATATCTCTGTGAAAAGGCAAAAATTCTGGCAAGAAGATTAGAAGCTATTATTACTACTGAAACCTCACATTCGAGACCTTTTCGTAAATTCCCAAGCTGTGGCAGAAGCTGGCAAGAATTTACACAATTTTCAAACCAGAGCTCTTCCTGCGTTCCTTTGTAACTGTTCAGAAGAAGCATAACACAAGGACACCAGCTGGTACTGGGGTTCAATGGAACCACCCAATAGAATATACAGTTAGTGGAAGGATGTTTTAAAAAAAATAGAAAAAATGCTTATGTTACAGACAGTTATATAAAGGGTGCAAAACATTCTTCGTCTGAGCTTGACTTGCAAGAGTATGTTAAAAGCAGAATACTGTACACCATTTCACAGAAGCAAAGTAAACCAGCAAAGAGCAAACTAACTCACTCCTATTTGTCATAGTAAACTATTAAACTTTTAAAGAATTGGAAGTTTTCAGCAGGTTTTGCACCATCAGAATTTCCATATGGATTTCCTGTCAGTATATACTTTAACGTGGTCTCTGGCAAGGTCACCATGCTTACCAACAGCAACCAATTAGCACAGTCAACATCAGCCAGTGGTTTCATAGAATGATACAGCACAGGAGGAGGCCATTTGGCCCATTGTGCTTGGGCCAACTATTTAGATACCTATAGAAGGTTTTAGAATTCTTTTAAATGTTGGCTGCCAGTTTCTTCTCATGCTCTCACATTGCTGCTCTTATTTGTTTTCCACTTCCACTCAAACTTTCTATAGTCAGCCTGATTCTCACTTGTATTATCAACTGAGATTTGTCATGTGCATCTGTTCCTGCTTCATCTTACTCTCTATCTCCTTCTACACCCAGGGAGGTCTGGCTTTGTTTGTCCTACTTTCTCCCCTCATGGAAATGTATTGACGGTACCTAAACTATCTACTCTTTAAAGGCAGTCATCATCCTGTTTTGCCTAACGATCTCTTATTCCAATTCACCTGAGCCAGATCTGTTCTCACCCCACTGAAATTGGCCTTCCCCAAATAATTATTTTTACTCTGGATTGCTCCTCATCCTTTTCCATTGTTAATTTAAACATTATGATACTATGATCACTGCGCCCTAAATATTCCCCTACTAGCACTTGATCCAAATGTTCCACCTTATTTTCCGGAACCAGATCCAGCAATGCCTCCTTCCTCATTGGACTGGAAACAGTGATGCAGAAATTTCTTCCGAACACACTTTAGAACCTCTTACCCCTCTGGGCCCTTTACATTATTACAATCTGAGTACACATTGTGATAAATTAAAGTCCCCCATTATAACAACTCTTTAGATTTTGCACCTCTCCATAATTTCCTTGCAAATTTGCTCCTCTACATCTTTTCCACTAGTTGGTGGCCTATAATAATACACCCAGTAGTGCATGGTACCTCTATTGTTTCTTAGCTGTAATCAAATAGATTCCACCCTTGACCTTTCTAGGACCTCCTCTCTCTCCAGCATGTAATATTATCTTTAATCAATACTGCCACCTCTCCTCCTCTTCTTCCCTACCTTTCCTGAACAACCTGTATCCAATAATGTTTAGTACCAAATCCTGCCTGTTTTTGAGCCAGATCTCCATTATTGCTATGATATTATGTTCCCACATGGTTACCTATGCCTACAGCTCACCAATGTTATTCACCTCACTCCATGTGCTCACATACATGCACAGTAAACTCTGTCACCTGTTTGTTCCCCTAACTATAGAATTCCCTATCACTACTGCTTTCCCAATCTTCCCCCTGCCCTCATTTACAACCAAACCAGCCCTGGTGCCGTGGATTTGACTCAGGCTCCACTTCCCAGATGAACCATCACTCTCATTAGTATTCAAAACTTAATGCTGGTTGGAGAGCGAGATACACTCAGGAGAATCAAAGAAAATGCAAATAGGTCTAAGTTTGGTTTGGAGTGCTTGTGTATAAATGCATGAAACGTGATTAATAAGATTGGTGAACCACAGGTGCATATTGCCACATGGAAATATGATGTGGTGATAAATGAGGCCTGGTGCAAAAAGAAGACTGGATGCTAACACTCCTGGGTACATGGTATTCAGGAAAGATAGGGATAGCAGCTTTGATTAAGGTAAATATTACACTGTTGGAATGAGAGAATGTTCTCGAGATATCAAAGACAGAATCTGTTTGGGTGAAGTTAAGATGATCTATTGTGCTACTTGATGTATCTTATAGGCCACTAAAAAGTTGGAAAGAGATAAAGGAGCAGATTTACAAAGAAATTACAAAAAATGCAAGAACTACAGAACACTAATGGGAGGCTTTACCAACCTCTATATTGAATATTGAGGGCAGAGAAGGGGAGGAATTTCTGAATTGCGTTCAGGAGAATTTTCTTGATCACTATGTTTTTATCTCAACAGGAAGGATGCATTGCCAAAAGCAGCCTGGTAAATGAAGTTGATCAACTGGAGAATGTCATCAGTTGGAGAGCATCTTGGGAATAGTGATCATAGTAGTGCAAGGTTTACATTATTTATAGAGAAGGACAAGGAACAATGTAGAATAAAAATAAGGAGGAGGCTTGATTTTACCAAATTCAGAAATGATCTGACCTGGGTAAATTGGAGTCAAAAACTAGCAGGCAGAAAAGCAATCGAGCAATGGAGATGGTTCAGGTGCAGCCCTGATACATTCTCACAAGGGGAAAAGGAATGGTTACCAAAGTCAAAGTTCCTGACATTACGGAGTTAGAGAGTAAGATGAAGTAGAAAAGACGACATATGACAGTTGTAGCTCGATAATATGAAAATAAGGCTGAATATAAGAACAGGAAGAGTGAAAAAGGAAGCAAGAGGAGCAAAGGTACAGCACGAGAATAGATTGGCGGCTAACATAAAAGGGAATGCAAAGATTTTCTTTCAGAATATTAACCGTCAGGGGCAGAGGCCAGTTAGGAATCAAAAATGGAGATCTAGACACTAAATGAATACTGTGCATTATTGTTTCAGAGCAGGTTGAATGAGATAAAAGACAAAAAGGTACTAGAAAGGTTTCCAGTAATTAAAACTGGTTAAGTCACCCAGTCCAGATGAATTGCTGAGGAAGTAATGGCAGAAATTGCACTGATGCTGGCTACAATCTTTCGATCCTCCTTAGATACAGGGGGATGCCAAAGGGCTGGAGGATTGCAAATATTATACCCTTATTCAAAAAACAAGAGAATAAACCTGCCAATTACAGGCCTGTCAATCCAACATCAGAGGTAGGGAACAATAATCTGGGAGAAAATTAACGGCCATATGGACAAGTATGGTCTGATAAGGAGAGCAAGCACGGACTTTTTAAGGGCAAATTGTATTTGCCTAACATGATCGCGGTTTTAGACGAGCTAACAGAGAAGGTGGATGAGGGCAGTTGATATTGGTTATATGGACTTTCAAAAGGCGTTTGGTAAAGTATCACGTTAGGCTTGTCAGTGAACTTGAAGTCCATGGGATAAAAAAGATGGTAACAGCATAGTTACAAAATTGGCTAAGGGATAGAAAACAGACTTGCAGTGAATAGTTGTCTTTTGGACTAGATGGGGACATACAGTGGAGTGCCCCAAGGTTAAGTACCATGTTTCCAATGCGCATTACTGACATGGACTAGAGGGGCACAGGGCATAATTTAGAAATCTTCAGATAACACTTGACTCCAGACCTCATGACAGCCTTGGTCCAAACATGGACAACAAAGCTGAGTTCAAGGGGGAAGCTGAGAGTGACTGCCCTTGACATCAATGCAGCATTTGACTGTGTGGCATTAAGTTGCCTGAACAAAACTAAACTGAATAGGAGTCCGGAGAAAACTCTCCTCTGGCTGGAGTTATACCTAACCCAAAGGAAGGTGGTTATGGCTGCTGGAGGCCAATCATAGCCCCAGGCCATCACTGCAGGAGTGTGCCAGAGTAGTGTCCCAGGCAAAACCATCTTCAGCTGCTTCATCAATGACCTTCCCTCCATCAAAAGGTTAGAAATGGGGATGTTCGCTGATGGCTGCACAATGTTCAGCACCATTTGCGATTCCTCAGATACTGAAGCAGTCCGTGTCTATATGCAGCAAGACCTGAGACCTGGACAACATTCAGACTTGGGCGAATAAATGGCAGGTGATATTCATATCATGCAAGTGCCAGATAATGACCATCTCCAAGAAGAGAGAATTTAACCATTGTCCCTTGACATTCAATGGCATTACCATTGCCAAGTTCCCCATATCAACATCCTGGGGGTTGCCATTAACCAGAAACTGAACTGGACTAGCCATATAAATACTGTGGCTACAAGAGTAGGTCAGAGGCTAGGAACTCTATGGAAAGTAACTCACCTCTTGACTTCCCAAAGCCTGTCCACCATCTTAAAAGCACAAATCAGGAGTGTAATGGAATATTCGCCACCTGCCTGGATAACTGCAACTCCAACAATGCCCAAGAATCTCAACACCATCCAAGAGAAAGCACCCCATCCACCACCTTAAACATTCACTGCTTCGGCCTCCATTGCACAGTGGCAGCCATGTGTACCATCTGCAAGATGCACTGCAACAACTCACCAAGGCTCTTTCAACAGCACCTTCCAAACCCCCATCTAGAAGGTCACGGGCAGCAGATGCATGGGAACACGACCGCCTGCAAGTTCCTCTCCAAGCCACTCACCACCCTGGCTTGGAACTATATCACCATTTCTTCACTGTGATTGGGTCAAAATCCTGGAATTCCCACCTTAATAGCACTGTGGGAGCACATGAACTATAGCAGCTCACCAGCACATACTCAAGCACAGTAAGGGATGAGCAACAAACATAGGCTAGCCTTGCCAGCGATGCTAACATCCCATGAGCGAATTTCTATTAAAAAGGCTAATAAAGCAATATAAAAGCATACAAAACATACAGAATTCTGAGCTTGATAAAGAGAGGCATATAGTACAAAAGCAAGGAAGTTGTGCTAAACTTCTACAAAACATTAGTTCAACTCCAGCTGGAGTATTGTGTCCAACTCTGAGCAGTAGACCTTCAGAAGGCGTGAAAGGCTTTGGAGAGAGTACACAAGAAATTTTCTAGAACAATTCCTGAACTAAGGTATCATAGTTCCATGGACAGACTGGAAAAGCTGTCATTGTTTTCCTTATAACTATAAGGAGAACAAAAGAGGAGGTTTGATAGAACTGTTCAAAATCTTAATGGGTTTAGTTAGAATACATAGAGAAACTGTTTCCCACGGTTAAGTGTCGATAATGAGAGGGCACAGATTTCAGGTGATTTGCAAAAAAAAAATCAGAGACAAAACCAGGAAAAACTTTCTTTACTCAAGAAATCAATGATTTGGAAAGCACTGCCTTTTTACGCCTCCTTAACATCACCCAACTTCACCCGTGTCTCAACTCATCTGTTGCTGAAACCCCTCCTTTATGCCTTTGTTAACTCTAGACAGAACTATTCCTAAGCACTCCTGGCTAGGCTCCCACATCCTACCCTCTGTAAACTTGGTGTCATCCAAAAGTCTACAGCCCATATCCTAACTCACAACAGGTTCCATTCATCCATCACCCCTATGATCACTGATCTACACTAGCAGTAAAAAAAAAACTTGATTTTAAAATTCTCATCCTTGTTTTCAAATCCCTCACTATCTCTACGATCTCCTCCAGCCCCACAATCCTCCAAAGATCTCTGCACTCATCTAGTTCTGGTATGTTGAGCATCCCTAATTTTAATCGCTTCATCATTGGTGGCAGTGCCTGCAGCTGCCTCAGCCCTACGCCCTGAATGCCTTCTCTACATCTCTTCACCTCTCCACCTCACTTTACTCCTTTGAGACATCACTTAAAACCTGAAGGTGCTGGAAAATCTCAGCAGGTCTGGCAGAGAAACAGAGTTAACGTTTTGAGTCTCAATATGATTCTTCTTCAGAGCACTCCAGTTCCGAAGAAGAATTATACTGAACACAAAACATTAAGTGTTTCTCTCTCCAAAGATGCTGTCAAACCTGAACTTTTCCAGCACTTTGTTTTTACTTCAGATTTCTAGCATTTGTAGTATTTTGTTTTAGACCACTTAAAACCTACCTATTTGACCAAGCTTTTGGTCATCTGACAAACATTTCCTTATGCAGCACGGTGTCATATTTTGTTTTATAACGCTCTTGTGACGCACTTTAGGACATTTTACTATTGCAGACATGTCTAAGCTTCTCGTCTTGCTTAGACATGTCTCTTTTCTCAGCAATACTCAAGTTCTGTTCTAACAAAACATATTTTACTATGTTAAAGATGCTACATAAATATAGGTTGTTGGTCTGATAGGGTAGAGGATACCGGTTCAACAGTAGCCTTCCAAAGGGAGCTGAATAATTGCTTGAACAAAATCATTGCAGGAATATGGAGGAAAAGCAATGGAGTGGGACAAACTGGGTTCCTCTTCAAAAGAGCTGGCATGGACTCAATGGACCAAATAGTCTCCTTCCACACTGTACTATTCCATAATTCCAATAATTAAATAATCTCAAAGTAGCAAAACATTCACTTTGAAAGAGGTTTTTAAACATACATTTCTCGTAATATAACAAATACAGAGCTGGGAATCAGAGGCCAAATGAGTAAACTGTGTTTGACAGAAATTGTTTTTCTGTGCTCAAGGCCCAAAAATAAAAATACTTAAGATAGGAATTAACATCAGCACCGGAGAAACTAACATTTCTGTTCAGGATCTCTAAGCCAAAGAGATCTAACAAATGTGGGTCGTAAACAACTGGAACATTGCCAAGAAATGCACACGATGTTAGAGCATTAGGAACATAACAAATATATTGCTGAGTTAATAACCCATAAAAAAGGCTTTCAATTCCCAACTAATTAATTTCAGCTGATTACAGCTCTAAATCCCTTCAGAATATTGCTTAATTTGATATAAATTTAATTTGATCACAATTGTTTACATGAGTTTCCCCTCTCTCCATACTTTCCTACCCAACGTAAGCAACATTTGTCAGCCTGTCCTAACATTCAAACTGGAGGGCTCTGATTTTTCCATTCTTTCTTCCCACCCTCCCACAAAAAATAATTCCTATCTCACAACCAAGTTGACTGATGATTTGCTTCCCTATCTTTGCCAAAGCGATTCTAAGTTTGCATCAAGGGGCCTCATGATAACAGCATTGGTGGGCTTGCACTCCAATATATACTGCATCCAACGTGTATTCCAGCTCAGCTAGAATATGGCAACCTTGTCAAAAACCATGAGTGCATCAAATCTGTCAGAGTACAACCTGGCAGCATAGTATCTTCAAACAGAGAATGCAACTCTTATGTTAGGTTCAATGCAGTAGCACTGCAGGTCAATTCCACCTTAAACTATGTTCTACCAAAACAGCCATTACCATATTGTAGAAACTCAACTCCCTGGGACCACGTGGGGGAGGTTGCAGCTGCTTCAAGACCGTGCCATCCGGATGCTGCAACATACCTAGAAACAGGACCAAAAGAAAACTTATGAAATTATAATTCTGTGTTTCCAGTGCCACTATCTTTACATAAACACCTTTGCTTCAAAGTCAAACTCCTTAAAAACTCAATGTCATCCTCTGAACATCAGGCCATTGTGACCAGTTATTGGAAGACATGAAATGTCCCAGCAACCCTCATCAGGAAAGGACGAAAAAAGGCAACATCAGTCAACATATACATATGGCCATTGTTTTTTGAAAAGTATGATACCTTTTTCAATGCCAGGACATTCCTGTGATAAAAAATTCAGAAATCAAATGTCTCAATACTTTCTTCTTGTTTAAATACTCATATGCAACACCACATTCTTTTTCATTAGTACACTAAGATCTGATCTTATATATTTGAGAAATGCAAAGGAGCAGTTAATCATACAACTGTAGATAATGCTCCAAACTTGGTCATTGTATCAGGGAGCATCTATTGGTAGGTAACACACGAAGTAGCATTGTCAGTTAGTCACCAAGCATCAATTTGGCTCTGTCAGTGGCAGCAGAATTGGTTGAAAAGGGATGGGGTAGCACCAGTTATTATTAGGACAATAATAATCTAAAGACACAAAGGTACCAGAACAGAAATTACAACTACTGGGAAAGATTGAACTAGTTGGGGCCATTTTTCTTTAGAAAAGGCAATCTGACAGGGAGAGGGCTTTACAATTATAGATGAACTGGACAGGCTAAATGTGGAGAGAACATTTCCACTTGTGGGAAATCCAGAAGTGGCAACCATAATACAAGATAGTTGCTAATAAATTGAATGGTTAGGATCTGCAGTGCACTGCCTGGGAGTGTAGTGGAGGTAGATTCAATTGTGACTTTCAAAAGAGAACTGGATTATTATATACGGGAAAGAAACGTGCAGGGGCTAAGGGGAAAAGCTGGAGAGTAGGATGTGTCCTTGCTCTTACAGGGAACCTGCAAGGGATCAAAAGACCAGTGGCTTCCATCTGTTCTGTAACAATTCTACAATTCTACGTAACACCAACATTTAACAGTCTCTCACCATTTAAAAAATATTCTGCCGTAACTTTTTCCCCCACCTAGCTTTATATCATCAGCAATTTGGATACATTACGCTCAATTCCCTCATCTAAGTCATTATAGTAAACAACTGAAGATCCAGCACTGATCCTTGCAGCAAACCACAAAATGCAGCCTGCCAACCTGAAAATGATTTATTTATTCCTACTCCTTTTTGTCCTTTAGCCAATCCTCAATCCCTGCTAATATATTACCACCAACCCCATGAGCCATTCTCTTTCAGAACAACTTTTCTTGTAGCATTTTATCAAATGCCTTTTGAAAATCCATTTACTGGCTCCCCTTTATCCACCCTGCAGTTTTAATCCTCAAAAAGCTCCAATAGATTTATCAAACACAATTTCCCTTGCATAAAACCATGACAGCTCTGCCTAATTATATGGTTTTCTAAATGCCCTTACCACTTAGTGAGCTATATTTTCAGCATTGCTCTTACAACTGATGTCAGGCCAATTCTTTCTCTCCTTTCTCGAACAATGGGATTACATTTGCTAACTTCCAGTCCAAGGGGACTATGACATAATCTAGGGAATTTTGGACAATCACAACCAGCACATCCACTATCTCTGCAGCTACTCCTTTTAGGACATTGGGAAGTGGGCCATAAAGGCCAGGGGATTTGCACAGAACTTACTGTGCCCCTAGCTAAGCTGTTCCAGTACAGCTACAATACTGGCATCGACCCAGCAAAGTAGAAAATTGCCCAGGTGTATCCTGTACACAAAAAGCAGAACAAATCCAACCCAGCCAATTACTGCCCCATCAGTCTACTCTCGTTCATCAGTAAAGTGATATCAACAGTGCTATCAAATGACACTTGCTTAGCAATAACTGGCTCACTGACGCTCAATTTGGGTTCCACCAGGATCACTCAGCTCCTGACCTCATTATAGCCTTGGTTCAAACATGAACAAAAGAGCTGAACTCCCGAGGTGAGGTGAGTGTGACTGCCATTGACACCAAGGCAGCATTTGACTGACTGAAGCATCAAGGAGCCCTAGCAAAACTGAAGTCAATGGGAATCAAGGGGAAAACTCTCCGCTGGTTGGAATCATACCTAGCACAAAGGAAGATGGTTGTGATTGCTGGAGGTCAATCATCTCAGTTTCAGGACATCACTGTAGGAGTTTCTCAGGGTAGTGTCCTAGGCCCAACCATCTTCAGCTACTTCATCAATGACCTTCCTTCCATCATAAGGTCAGAAGTGGAGATGTTCACTGGTGATTGCACAATGTCCAGCGCCATTTGTGACTTCTCAAATACAAATGCAGCAAGACTTTGACAATATCCAGGCTTGGGCTGACATGTGGCAAGTAACATTCATGTCACACAAGTGCCAGACAATGAGCATCTCCAAAAGAGAGATTTGACCAATGCCCCTTGACATTCAATGGCATTACCATCGCTGAATCCCCCCCCCAATCAACATCCTGGGGGTTACCACTAACCAGAAACTGAACTAGACTAGCCATAAGTGGTTACAAAGGCTAGGAATCCTGTAGCGAGTAACTCACCTCCTGACTCCCCAAAGCCTGCCCACCATCTACAAGGCACAAGTCAGGAGTGTGATGAAATACTCCCCACTTGCCTGATGAGTGCAGCTCCAACAACATTCAAGAAGCTCAACACCATCCAGGACAAAGCAGCCCGCTTGATTGGCACCCCATCCACAAACATTCACTCCCTCCACCACCAATGCATAATGGCATCAGTGTGTATCATCTAAAAGGCACACTGTAGGAATTCACCAAGCCTCCTTCAACAGCACCTTCCAATCTATGACCACCACCATCTAGAAGGACAAGGGCAGCAAATGCATGGGAATACCACCACCTGCAAGTTCCCCTCCAAGCCAAACACCATCCTGACTTGGAACTATACCACCGTTCCTTCACTGTTGCTGGGTCAAAATCCTGGAGCTCCTTCCCTAACAGCACTGTGGGTGTACCTACATCACATGGACTGTGGTGGTTCAAGAAGGCAGCTCACCACCAGCTCTTCAAGGGCAATTAGGGATGGGCAATAAATGCTGGCCTAGACAGCGACACCCACATCCCATTAATTAATTTTTAAAATGACCAGTTCAATTAATCTGCCATCTCTTTATTTTCCATTATTAATTCCCCAGACTCACTTTTTAGGGGACCAACACTCCATTAGCTCTTTTTCTTCTTTAAATATCTATAGAAACTCTTACTATCTGTCTTTATATTTCTAGCTAGCTTTCTCTCACACTCTATTTTTCCCTTCTTTATCAATCTTTTGGTCATTCTTTTTTGTTCTTAATATTCTGTCCAATCTTCTGACTTGCCACCCATCTTTGCACAATTATATGCTTTTTCTCTAAGTTTGATACTATCTTTAATTTTTTTTAGTTCACCACGGATGGTGGGTCCTCCCCTCAGAATTTTTTTTCTCGTTGGAAAGTATCTATTCTGCATATTCAGAAATATCCCCTTAAATGTCTGCAATTGCATTTCTATTGACCTACCCCTTAACCTCATTTGCCAGTTCACTTTAACTTTCATGCCCTCATAACTGCCCTTATTTAAGTTTAAAATACTAGTCTTAGACCCACTTTCCCTCAAACCGAATGTAAAATTCAATCATATTGTGATCGCTGCTACCTAGGGGTGCCTTAACTGAGATCCTTAATTAATCCTATCTTGTTGTACAATACCAGCTCTAGTATAGCCTGCTCTCTGGTCAGCACAAGAACATGCTGTTCTCAAACTATTCAGAAAATCTTTTATGAATTCCTCATCTAGGCTACCTTTGCCCATCTGATTTTCCCAGTCTAAATGCAGATTAAAATCCCCCTTGATTATCACCATACCTTTCTGATCAGTTCCCATTATGTTTTCCATTACCCAACCTACCGTATGGTTTCTGTTAGGGCGTCTGTACACCACTCCCACAAGTGACTGCTTGCCTTTATCATCTCAACTCAAACCGTTTCTACATTCTGTAGAATTTTCTGTATGTCGGATGGGCCGGTCAGGGGTGGGTGCAGAGCCAATTGCCACCCGCGTTCGGCTGCGCGCCGCCATTTTACGTGGGTGGGACAATTAAGGCCTGCCCAGCATGACGCATGGCCGGTAGCACACACGCTACCTGTGCAGGCGGGGGGAGTAGGGAGAGTCGGGGCCTGCGTTCTTTGGCGCGCATGCGTGCGAAAGAGTGCAAAAATCTCCCTGAGGCACGGAGCCACCTCAGGAAGATTAAGTATATAAGTTCAGAAATAATACAGTTAAAAATTATTTAGACATGTCCCCTCGTGTGACAGTGTCACATGAGCTGGGACATGTTTATGAATTGTGGGAAAAAAAATGTATTTATTTAATAAAACCTTCAGGAAACCTCATCCCATCCGTGGATGAGGTTTCCTGAAATGCAAAGGTCACTTGGGCTCTTCGCCTGCTCACCAACCTTAAGGTTGGACAGGCAGCGTTGATAAATACTTTAATTGGGTTTTTAATGGCTTTAATAGGCCGTTGACAGATCGGCGGGTGCGCAGCCACCTCCGGCGCAAGTCTGCCGAACGCAATATCTAAATGACACGCGCTGACATCGAGACGCACACCCGACGTCACCACGTGTCATTTTACGTGTCGGTGTGGCGGGCCCGCCCCCACACACCAATGTCAAAATTCTGGCCCTGGTTTCCTGAACATAGGTCATCCCTCTCTAATGTGCTAATACCATCATTAATTAACAGAGCCACCCCTTCACCTTTTCCTAGCTTCCTGTCCTTCCAGAATGTCACGTACCTTTTAATAGTCAGGTTCCAATCTATGTTATTCTACACCCATGCCTCTATAATGGCTGTCAGATCATACTTATTTATTTCTATTTGCACTCTCATTCATCTATTTTGTTTCGAATGCTATGTGCATTCAGATACAGAGCCTTTAGTTTTGTTCCTCTATTATTTTTGTAACCTCTAGCCTTATCTGATTTACTCTTAGATTTGTACTCCCTATACTCTCTGTCCCTTCCTGTCATGGTCTGTTTATCATTTCCCACATTAATAACTTTCTCTCGTCTTTTTTCCGTTCTTTGATTTAGCACATCTTCCCAAATTTGATCCCTTGCCCCCACAATTTAATTTAAAACGCTCTCTATTTCCCTAGTTATGTGGCTCGCTAGAACACTGGTCCCGACATGGTTCAGGTGTAGACCGTCCCAATGGTACAGCCCCCACTTTCCCAGAACTGGTGCCAATGCCCATTCGATTTGGCAAATTTTAGTCCATTAATTTCTCCAATACCTTTTTCATTAACATTAATTACTTCGAGGTCCTCACTCTCCTTAGACCCCTGGTTCCTTACTATTTTACATGGTTTTTGTCTCTTCTACCATGCCGAAAGATAGAAAATATTTGTCAAATGTTTCCTTATTCCCCATTATAATTTCTCATGCCTCAGTCTCTAAGGGATCCACATTTACCCCGCTGCCCTTCCTTTACACACACCTATAGAAGCCCTTACAACCAGTTTTTATACTTCTGGCAAGTTTACTGTTTTATTTCTCCCCTATCAATTTTTTGTTCATCCTTTACTGGTTTCTAAAATCTCTACCGATCCTGAGGCTTACTGCTCTTTTTGGAAATATTAGAAACCTCTTTAAATCTAAAACTATCCGTAATCCCTTTAGTGTGCCATAGGTGAATCACTTTTCCCATGGAGTTCTTATTTCTCAATGGACTTGAGTCTTATGAAATATTTGTTTAAATATTCAAAGTTGCTTATTCACCATCGTATTTTTTAATCAAATTTCCCAGTCTAACCCAGCCAACTTGACCCTGATACTTAAGTAATTGGTTTTATTTGATTTCAGGGCTCCAATTTTGACTTAAGTACATAATTTTTGAACTCAATGTAAAATTCTATTACATTATAATCTCTCTTCCCCAAGGATCCCATACTATGAGATCGAAAGATAAGGAAAAAGGCTAAGATCTTAAAAACAAAGGGAGCACTGTGTAGGTTAATTCCCATTAAATTTCAATGGGATGAATAGAGAAAGATGATTTCTTCTGATTGGGACGTCACTGATGAGGAGACATCAATTGAAAACTGTCACTAAGTGAACGAGGAGTGGGGTTAAGATATTTAACCTTACACGGAGAGACGTGGAACACAGAATTCTTGCTGAATCGAGCGAGCAGCTGAGGCAGAGACAACTATTTTTTTTAAAAGGGTACATAAGCCTCTGAAACACTGCAAGCTAAGTGCAAAGGGCTCCTTCTGTGCTGTCAAATTTCAAAATGGTTGTGTGCATTTAAGCAGGACTGAGGCTAGAAATCCCCAAAGTAATGAGTAGGATACTCTTACTTCCCAAAAGTAGAATTCTTAGTCAAGGTTGGGAATGGAGAGAAAGGACAAACAGGAAAGAGAAGTAAACACCTACATGGGACCCGATATCAGAAGTGGGGAAATACATGCGACTTTCATGAGTGGCTATTATAGAGAGGCTAAGTACTTTGATGTTGATCAGAAACCAGCATTTTCCCTGTTTCCAGGATATTCTATAGCACTAACTTTTTTGTCTCAGAGAGTAAGTAAAACTGCTTTGGGTCATAAAGGGTTTTGTGACTAGGTTCAAGGGACCCACTAGAGACAAAAGCTTTACTTTAGATTCACTGTACAATGAACACATTTCAAGGCTTCTTTATATTTTGGGTTTTAATGATCACTATCTTTTTTTAGAAAGTAATTTGCAAAAAGCCCACTGTATATGGTTCATGACAGGGAAATGGAGTTATGAGGAAGACCAGTCATGATCTAATTCATTGGCAGAACAGGTTCATGGGGCGGAGTAGGCTATTCCCATTCTTATTTACTAAAGCTTCACAGGTTGATGATGTACTTCAGTGATTGGTGTTGTTATGTTCAGACAGAACATAGGTAACTTCGATCTATAGCTACGCTAGTGTCAACAGATGCTGACGCCTGAGAATCATGCATCCAACAAAACGAAGGGAGCAAGAAAGAAGGATTAGCTTTTAAAAAAAAAGGGGTGGCAGGGTCCACCTGGCCGGCAGTCTTAACAAATCCGGCAAGTTAATTTTGTGGAAGGTGCCAGCTGTAAAATGCCAGTGTGCCAGGACTAGCATGGCACCCAAACCAACATAAATGTAGGCTGAAACTGGCTGTGCTGTACTTGACCTCAACACCGACACTGAATGTAAAAACCAGTACGTGTGGGTGAGTGAGCTCCAGTTCCTTGAGCACACCAATCTTTTCTTGTTCAGCACTAAAATTCACTAAAGCAGAAAATCTGCAGTTTATCGCCTCACATACCCTGGAGTTTATCATTCTTTTCAATGTACTCGGGAGAAATTTGAACACTTAAAATTTGCCTTTTAGAACAAAGCAATCAAAACCCAGCAAAGCAAATTCAGCTACATTCAGCTAACATTAAAGGACGCGAACAGTTGATTAACATAAATAAAGGGGGCATTGTATGACAATTTGGACACCATTTCTAAATAGCAGTTTCTGCGCATAAGCCTGTTCCATATTTACAGTGAACATAAAATGGGAATTTAGTTCCTCAAAGTAAACCCCAGAATATCCCAAAATTATCAGAAATTGTACCAACTGCATCTATTCCAATTAAAATCTCACTCAATATTTGGGGAACATAATTTGGTAATGTTTCAGAAAATAAGTCATATTTTTTGACAGCTTCCAGATACAACAAAGAGATAGCAAAGAAAGATTTACATTGTGGCTTTTACAACCTCAGAATGTCCCAAAATGCCTTATAGCCACTTTTGAAGTGTTGTAGAAAACACAGCAGCCAATTTGGGCACAGCAAGGTTCCCCCTAACAGCAATGTGATAATGATCAATTACTAACTTTTGTTCTTAAGTGATACGAGGGACAAATATTGGATAGGCCACCTAAAGAACTTCCCTGCACTTGTTCAAAAGGACCATGTAATCTTTCACATACATCTGAGACACAAAACAACACTGCCTCAGCACTCTACTGGAGCCTCAGCATAGATTTAGTGCTCCAGCCTTTGGAATGAGAGCTTCTGGCTTAAAGCCAAGAGTGCGACACACTGAGCCACAACTAACACCAAAGGTTTTGATCATTGGAACTGATTGATCACTGAATCATACTAAATATACATAGGCTTTTAGTTGCTGTACCCAGTACCTGATTTCAGACATATAGTGTTAGAAAATAGAGACAGTTTAAGTAAGTTATATTTGTATTTGTGGGTGTTAGGAATGAGTTTTAGCTTTAAAGTTTAAGCTTGGTTTATATTTCTATATCTGTGTTAAGGTCAAATTGAGTTTTAGTTTCGCTTTAAAAAGGTGCCTGCATTTCTCATGAATTTTATGACTCCTACAGAGAAGGGTAGAAGAATTGGACTGTTGCCTAGCAATCGGGACCCAGAGAGGCAGTCCCTCACACACACACACACACACACACAAGAAAAAAGACAGCAGTTTTGTTTTGGAAGCTGTTGGAGTTCAGCTGATTTGGAAGACAGCTGCCATACAGAAGCTACCTAGGAGGAGCAGATAGCCAGCTCCTAGCCAAAGTTGGTTGAAAGTAGTTGCCAGGAGAGACTGGAGCACGATGGGCAAATAGCCAGTCCCAAGCTAAAGAAAAAACCCAAAAAATCCAAGGGAGTGGAAGAGGGGAAAGTCCAAAGAAGACCTTCTAGTCAAAGGAAGGACAGGAACCTGGAAAAGGTAATGTTAGATGAAGTTAACAGTGAGGGGCAGTGGGAAAGGCTCCAAGCTTCAGGTTTAAAGAGACAAAAGTTGCAGAAAACAGATTTAAAGTGAGGACAGATTGCAAGAGGCAAGAAGGTCCAAAGAGACAACGGAAGGTCTATAACTCTTTGCTATGGGCATGTGAAGCAGTAGTGTACTGTTGACGGCTGAGTCAGTAAGAGAGAGAGATCGTGGAAGACAGCTTGAATGCATGCGGTGACCCAGGGAAGAGGAACATCGGAAGGAGAGTTCAAAACCTTACAGGTGAACCCTTGCGGAAGGCATCTGAGCGTCGGTTTGAGAGAAGATTCTAAAGCAAGGTCTTGAAAAGTGGAGATTGGAAACCCTTGTGTGAAAGACGGAGTGCAGTGAGACTGGTTGCCTCACAGTGCGACAAGCATCTGGGAGGAGTTGAGGAGAGATCCATAGCATCTGGTTGAGGTGGCATCTATCACTTGGTTTCAGAGTGTGGTGTGTCTGACCACAGGGTTCCATAGATTTACATGGACTGTGTACTTATTGTGGACATTAGAGTATAAGATAGCTTATGTAACTTGTATTATCCTCACAAATTTGTATATATCTGTATAGGAATAATTGTGGGTGAAGGAGTATTGTAATATAGTTCATCTTTTCTTGAGTAAATGTTTTATTCTTTCGTTGAAAGTTCATTAGCTGACTCCAGTGACTCTGTTCAGTAGCTACTCTCCACACATCTAAACAAACAAATAAAAATTAGCATCCATCAAGCTGGGTTCCACACTGGGATCAGGCTTGTCCAGGGGTAATCTCAGATGGGGATCATAACAATAGTGCTGCTTACAGTAACACACACATACTCAAGTGCTTTATGACTCCCAAAGTTCTGTAATAAGCCAGTCAAGGACTAATACACTGCCCAGGTTAAAACTGTTAAAGAACGATAGAAAACATTACAACCACACTGGCCACACCATAATGCTACCCTATGAAACCATTCCACCAGGTGACATCTTGTTCTTGAATGCAATAGTAATAGTGGTCACATCATCATTCACAGAAAACTGGAGTACCGCAGAGATCTCGGTTAAGGCTGGAAGAGGTTACAGAGATAGTGTGGGTGAGGCTACAGAGCAATTTGAACACGAGCCAGGCAATTTTAAATTTGAAGACCAGAAACCAATGTAGGCTAGTGAGCACAGGGATTTTTTTTTATATTCATCCTTGGGATGTGGGCTTTGCTGGCTGGGCCAGCATTTATTGCCCATCCCTAATTGCCCTTGAGAAGGTGGTGGTGAGCTGTCTTCTTGAACTGCTGCAGTCCATGTGGTGTAGGTACACCCACAGTGCTGTTAGGAAGAGAGTTCCAGGATTTTGACCCAGCGACAGTGAAGGAACAGCGATATATTTCCAAGTCAGGATGGCGAGTGGCTTGGAGGGGAACTTCCAGGTAGTGGTGTTCCCATCTATCTGCTGCCCTTGTCCTTCTAAATGGTAGCGGTGGTAGGATTGGAAGATGCCGTCGAAGGAGCCTTGGTGAATTCCTGCAATGCATCTTGTAGATGGTACACATTGCTGCCACTGTGCGTCAGTGGTGGAGGGAGTGACTGTTTGTGGATGTGGTGCCAATCAAGTGGGCTGCTTTGTCCTGGATGGTGTCCAGTTTCTTGAATGGTGTGGGAGCTGCACTCATCCAGGCAAGTGGAGAGTATGCCATCACACTCCTGACTTGTGCCTTGTAGATGGTGGACAAACTTTGGGGAGTCAGGAGGTGAGTTACTTGTTGCACGATTCCTAGCCTCCAACCTGGCCTTGCAGCCACAGTATTTATATGGCTAGTCCAGTTCAGTTTCTGGTCAGTGGTAACACCTAGGATGATGATAGTGGGGGATTCAGTGATGGTAATATCATTGAACATCAAGGGACGATGGTTGGATTCTCTCTTGTTGGAGATGGTCATTGCCTGACACTTGTGGGGCACGAATGTTACTTGCCACTTGTCAGCCCAAGCCTGGAAGTCGTCCAGGTCTCGCTGCATTTGGACATCAGCTGCTTCAGTATCTGAGGAGTCGCGAATGGTGCTGAACATTGCGAAATCATGAGCGAACATTCCCACTTCCGACCTTATGATGGAAGGAAGGTCATTGATGAAGCAGCTGAAGATGGAGGGCCGAGGGCACTACCCTGCGGAACTCCTGCAGTGATGTCCTGGAGCTGAGATGACTGACCTCCAACAACCACAACCATCTTCCTTTGTGCTAGGTATGACTCCAACCAGTGGAGAGTTTTCCCCCGATTCCCATTGACTCCAGTTTTGCTGGAGCTCCTTGATGCAACACTCTGTCAAATGTTGCCTTGATGTCAAGGGCAGTCACTCTCACCTTACCTCGGGAGTTCAGCTCTTTTGTCCATGTTTGCCAAGGCTGTAATGAGGTCAGGAGCTGAGTGGCCCTGGCAGAACCCAAACTGAGCACCAGTGAGCCGGTTATTGCTAAGCAAGTGCTACTGGATAACACTGTTGATGACCCCTTCCACTACTTTACTGATGATCGAGAGTAGACTGATGGGGCGGTAATTGGCCGGGTTGGATTTGTCCTGCTTTTTGTGTACAGGACATTCCTAGGAAATTTTCCACGTAGCCGGATAGATGCCAGTGTTGTAGCTATACTGGAACAGCTTGGCTAGGCGTGCAGCAAGTTCTGGAGCACAAGTCTTCAGTGCTATTGCCAGAATCTTGTCAGGGCCCACAGCCTTTGCAGTATCCAGTGTCTTAAGCCATTTTTTATCTCACGTGGAGTGAATCGAACTGGCTGAAGACTGGCATTTGTGATTCTCAGGACCACCGGAGGAGGCCAAGATGGATCATCCACTCAGCACTTCTAGCTGAAGATTGTTGCAAATGCTTCAGCCTTATCTTTTGCACTGATGCGCTGGGCTCCTCCATCATTGAGGATGGGGATATTAGTGGAGACTCCTCCTCCAGTGAGTTGTTTAATTGTCCACCACCATTCACGACTGGATGTGGCAGGGCATGGGCTTAGATCTGATCAGTTGGTTGTGGGATCGCTTAGCCCTGTCTATCACTTGCTGCTTATGCTGTTTGACACGCAAGTCGTCCTATGTTATAGCTTCATCAGATTGATACCTCATTTTTAGGTATGCCTGGTGTTGCTCCTGGCATGCTCTCCTGCACTCTTCATTGAACCAGGGTTGATCCCCTGGCTTGGTGGCAATGGTAGAGTCGGAGATATGCCGGGCCATGAGGTTACAGATTGTGTTCGAGTACAATTCTGCTGCTGCTGATGGCCCACAGTGTCTCATGGATGCCCAGTCTTGAGTTGCTAGATCTGTTCGAAATCTATCTCATTTAGCATGGTGGTAGTGCCACACAACACAATGGCGGGTATCTCCAATGTGAAGGCGGGACTTTGTCTCCACAATGACTGCGTGGTGGTCACTCCTACTGATACTGTCATGGACAAATGCATCTGCAGCAGGCAGGTTGGTGAGGGTGAGGTCAAATATGTTATTCCCTCTTGTTGGTTCCCTTACCACCTGCCACAGACCTAGTCTAGCAGCTATTTCATTTAGGATTCTGCCAGCTCGGTCAGTAGTGGTGCTACCAAGCCACTCTTGGTGATGGACATTGAAGTCCCCCACCCACAGTACATTCTGCGTCCTTGCCACCCTCAGTGTTTCCTCCAAGTGGTGTTCAACATGGAGGAGCACTGATTCTTCAGCTGAGGGAGGGCAGTATGTGGTAATCAGCAGGAGGTCTCATTGCCCATGTTTGACCTGATGCCATGAGACTTCATGGGGTCCAGGGTCAATGTTGAGGGCAATGTTGAGTGGGACAGGGCATAACCAGGGATGGTGAAGGTGGAGTCTGGGACATTATATGTAAGATATGATTCCATGAGGATGACAATGTCAGGCTGTTGCTTGGCTTGTCTGTGAGACAGCTCTCCCAATTTTGGCACTAGCCCCCAGATGTTAGTAAGGAGGACTTTGCAGGGTCAACAGGGCTGCAACTGCCTTGTCGTTTCCGGTGCCTAGGTCGATGCCGGGTGGTCCATCCGGTTTCATTCATGCAGGAAGGTCAGCTTGGGATTAAATAGGACAGCGGAGCCAACAGACTAGTCCAGCTGGTACTGCAGACAATGACTTTAGCCTTCTCAACACCGTACATGCAGCACTTAGTATGAGCACCACTAGACTGGGAGAGGGGATGGTAGACGATTAAAACATAAGACACGCATGCTTCTCTCTCCTAAGCATAGTGACATATGCGTCACAGAGTCATTTACAGCACAAAAGGAAGCCATTCAGCCCATCGAGTCCATGTCGACTCTGCACAGAGCAATCTGATCAGTCCCATCCACCCACTCTATCCTCATAGACCTGCAAGTTTATTTCCCTCAAGCGTCCAATTTCTTTTTCAAATCATTGACCGTCTCCACTTCCACCACCATTATAGGAAGTAAGTTCCAGGTCATTACCAAACACTATGTAAAAAAGATTTTCCTCATGCCTCTCCCCGCTCTGCACCTCGTCTAAAACCTTAAACCTGTGTTTCCCTAGTCCTTGTACCATCAGCTAATGAAAGCTTTTCCTTTGTCTACCTTATCCAAACCTGTCATAATCTTATACGCTGAACACAATACTCTAGTTATGGCCTAACTAGGGCTTTATAGCGTCTGCTGGAAATATATGTGAATATATAGAAGGCAACAAGGTCTGGCTCAGTTATGATGTACCAGTGGTGACGGTTGGCGTTTAATTATCAGACTCAAGTCAAACAGATGCATCAAATAATCCTTTTTATAACATATGGGACAGATACTACCCTAGGATGCAGTCAGGTAAATCTGCGTGATTACAGTTAATGACAAAGCATAAGCAACTATCTGGACTCATACGTGAAGGGCAGCCCCTTATGCAAAGTACTGGGGACACTGAGTGCCACAACCCAGGACACAGCCAAGACCTGAAGGAACGATAAGGGTGATAAATTCAAGAAAAAGAATTCCCCCGCCATCCCACCAAATAACGACAGACCAGCCCAGAATGGCAAACCAGAGGCTGCAAATAACTAAGTAACCAAAAATGGTTCTTCAGAGGGGGAAAAAACTTTGTCCCCTCTCCATGAGGAGAATAAAACAAGAGAGGGGAATGAAATTTTTATCAGGTTAACTAATGCAGAGACAGTTCTCCAGCCCTTTGGTTTCCTTACTTCACCCTTTAACACTCAGTTTGGCTTCTGCATCACGAAATATTTTGTCATTTAATCACTTCCTGTTATCCCCCTATCACAGACCTTCCCTTTTGTTCTTCCTCCCCCTCTCCCGTTTCACTTGCTCAAAACCTATTCAAAACCTATTACATTTCTATCTTTCCTCAGTCCTGAAGAGTCATCAACCTGAAATATTAATGTGGTTTCTCTCTCCACAGATGCCACCTGATCTGATGAGTACTTCCAGCACTTTCTGCTTTTTCTTTCACCTGCCCACCTTTCAGCCAGAAATCATGTTACTTAAATAAGGCTCAGTGTCAGAATCAGAAAACAAACGTACAAGTTCCCCTTGTAAGGAAACTCAACTAATAAAAGAATTTAGACATTATATAATTTCAACAGAGACTACGTTATCTAAAACATACAACAAATTGCATTTATATAGCACCTGCAACAAAATTAAGGTGCTTCGCTGGGGCATTCGGACAAAATTTGACAAGGAGCCACATAAGTATGAGGATAGATGACCCAGAGCTTGGTCAAAGAGATAGGTTTTAAGGATTGCCTTTAAGGAAGAGAGAGAGGTAGAGAGGCAGAGAGCATTAGGAAGGGAAATGGAGACTTTAGAGACTAGGCAGATGAAGGTATATTCTTCTTCTAGTCCCTAGTCTCTAGGGATCGAGAGTGACTTGCTTCTACTCCAGCTCAATGGATACTGTGATGACTGGTAAGTCCAATGCATGATCTGCAGACTCAGACATGTGGGGCAGGTGGTGCCTGAAGGCTTGGAGGTTTGTGTGCTCCCTCCAACATCTTGACTTTCCCCTTGCACGTTCCTGACAAAGTCTCTCGATGTGTTCAGTGCCTTCCCAAATGAGCCTTCTCCATTTTGGTCAGTCACAGGCCAGGGTTTCCCATGAGTCGACAGGTATGTTTGACCACTTCAGGGATACCTCGAGGACATCCCTTAAGTACTTCTGCTGACCTCCTGAGAGTCTCCTGCCCCGATCCGAGTTCCAAGTAGAGCAGTTGCTTCAGGAGTCTGGTGTCATGTGTCAGAATGACATGGAGAGAACATTTTGAAGAACTCCTCTATCAAGACTCTGTTTTCTAATCGAACATCGTCAACTCCATTCCTCAACACCCTGTCCAGCTCAAACATCCTCAACTCCATTCCTCAACACCCTGTCCAGCTCAAACATCCTCAACTCCATTCCTCAACACCCTGTCCAGCTCAAATATCCTCAACTCCATTCCTCAACACCCTGTCTGGTTCAGTCTCGGCGCTAGCCTGGTCCAGGGCATAGTTGAAAAAGCCATTCAATAGTTAAAAAATAATCATTTGCAAACTCACCGGCACAAGGTGGGATGCAAAAACCATTACCCTTCGTAAATCTACCGTGGCTCTGGTCTTCGCAACAGCTGAGCACAGTGCACCCACATGGGCCACAAGTCGTCATACCAAACTCAGTGACACACAACTTCACTCAGTAATGAGGATAATCTCTGGAACTCTGAGATCAACTTCAGTTCAGTGGTTACCAGTCCTCTCAAAAGTCATCCCTCCCTGCATTTGACAGGACACAGAAACAAGCAGAGGAATAACTTATATCAGCAGCAATTTGGAGCTTCCCATCCACCAAGACCTTCAAGACCCCCAACTGACCACATGGCTCTACAAAGCCCTATCTAGACACAAATCAAACATTTCCAACTTCATAACACTGACAAAACCTGGGGGAAAGCTTGGGCAGGAAACACCCTGCCAAATAAACACATGGTCTCTGACCCACCAATTTAACAACTAGGCTTCAATCTCCCCTAGAGCTTGTGGACAACCATCAACAGAATACCGACTGGACATGGTCAACGTGACCACCTGATGTACAAGTGATACTTCAAAACCTTGCCTTGCTGCCACTGCGGAAACCCTGACCAAAACAGTGAGCACATAATAACATGCTGGCCCCAGATCATGTTTGAGGGTGACATTCTAGAGTTACACTTGCTCTCCAGCAGGGCATTGGACTGGTTAGAGAACTTGACACGAAAATGCTGACAACAGTTACTGCTCTTAAACCCTTGTGAAAGAAGGTGACAACTCTACTATAAAAGCAAAACACTACGGATGCTAGAACAAAAGCAAAAATAGTCTACTGCATTCGCTGCTCCCAATGTGGTCTCCTCTACACTGGAGAGGCCAAACGCAGACTGGGTGACCGCTTTGCGGAACACCTTCGGTCTGTCCACAAGCATGACCCAGGCCTCCCTGTCGCTTGCCATTTCAACACACCACCCTGCTCTCATGCCCACATGTCCGTCCTTGGCCTGCTGCAATGTTCCAGTGAAGCTCAATGCAAACTGGAGGAACAGCACCTCATCTTCTGACTAAGCACTTTACAGCCTTCCAGACTTAATATTGAGTTCAACAATTTCAGGTCATGAACTCTCTCCTCCATCCCCACCCCCTTTCCGATCCCCCTTTTCCAATAATTTATCCTTTTTTTTACAAATATATTTTCTTTTCCCACCTATTTTTAAATTTATTTTTATCTATTGTTTTATCTCCACCTTTTAGCCCATTTCGATCCCTTCCCCCAACCCCACCCCCACTAGGGCCATCTGCCACTAGCTTGTCCTGCTTGCTACCCTTAATGTCCCCATTAGCACATTTCTTAGATAATATCACCACTGTCAACACCCCTTTGTCTTTTTGACATCTTTGGCAATCTCTTCTTTGACTTCACCTATCACTGGCCCCCTATCGAGCTCTACCTGTCCCACCCCCCTCTACCAGCTTATATTTCACCTCATTTCTCTATTCCCTTAGTTCTGATGAAGGGTCATACGGACTCGAAACATCAACTGTATTCCTCTTCGCAGATGCTGTCAGACCTGCTGAGTTTATCCAGGTATTTGTGTTTTTGTGTGACGACTCTAGTCCCTGCCTCACCCAATTGTTATGGAAGGGTTTATCTTATTTTTCTGAGGGAGGGGAATTTTTACCTTTTAGATTTGAAAAACACAAAGTTGCTATGCTGCTCAAAGGCACTGTCACGACTTACTGGGGGCAGTGTGCTGCATTATCAAGCCCCACTACTCCCCGAGCCACGACAAATGTAAAAAAGTTTGATCAACCCACCTAATTATTTAATTTAGGTTAACAAAATACAAACACCAGGTTTGTAAGCTTAATAAGTAAATAAATGTTTATTGAACAAATTTTCTTTAACAATTGCAAAGGAAATAAATATGAACTGCTAATTTCTAACTCTATAACCTAAACTCTACCCCTTCTTAAATCCCTATACACACATACAAGACACATAAGACACACAAAAACACAGATTTTAAGGATGGGATAAAACAGTTCAATAGCACCAATCCCGGAGTACAAGATTCAATGGGTTGATTTTGATCACTGCCTACCAAATTCCCTTCAGTTCTTTATTGATGACACGAGGTGGTCTTCCCAGCACTTTCACTCTTTAATTCACTGGTTGAGCACTTCCCTTTCAATGGCTCTAACAGTGATTTTCCCCTTTGCCTCTTGACAGGGGTTTTCAGAGAGAGAGCAGGTTATAGAGGTACGAGGAGAAAAAGCCAGCTAGCTATTAATTGCAGAATTACTGGAATCTTACACAGGAGGTGGTTTTAGGTCTTTTTCCTTTCAGGCTAGGAACTATTCTGCTACACTGCTCTCAGACAAACCATGGTCAGGAGCCAATTAAAGCTTGTTGCCAGGCAGTTCCCCATCAGACCAGACTCCTCCTCGGCACCATCCTGTCTTTCATGGCACACTCTGTTCCAGGACAACAACTTTGTATATATCCCTCACACTGTTCCAGGAGACATGTCCTTCAAACTCCAGCCATTGTAGCTTTAATCCACAGTCCAACAGAAATAAAAAGATATGTTCTTTACATGCCTCCACCCTTAAAAGAGATGAAACACCAATTCAAAAAGTATTTGTCACAAGGTATGTGACACATGGACAACATAACTCGAGACTCACTTCCATTCATCCTTCCTCCCCCTTATACAATCTTCAGCATTTCTTACCCCTTTAACTGTTATTTAACTTGTTTTAGTTACTTAACTTGTTTTACACTCAGGACAATGCACCCATAATCACATTATCTTTGCCAACAACGTGAACAATCTTTACATTGAATGTTTAGATAGAGTCTATTGTTTTAACCAGTCTCGCATTTCGAGTATTAAACTTTTCAATGAACGCCAGCGGATTATGGTCAGTGTAGATTAGTGTTTCTTTGTTATCATGTCAGACTGCAAAGAGTTAAGGAGGCAACAACAATGCGAGAGTTTCTTTTTTTACTGTAGAGAACTTCCTCTGATATTGATTTAATTTCTTGGAAAAGTACCCCACCAGCTTCTCTATCCCTAATTTATCATCTTGTAATAGGACTGCACCTACCCCCAAGTCACTAACATCAATTACCATTTTTAAAAGTTTGGTAAGTCAGGGGCGGCCAACACTGGTTCATTTATTAAGATTAATAAAGATGTATGTATGCCATCTCGTGCTACTTTACATGTTCTCGTGAGTCTTTCTAGAAGCATGGACACATAATCCAACGCGGAGGATTCATCTTTCTGCTTTAGGAGCTTTTCCTTGATCACTTTTAATGGACCTCTTATTTCATGGCCATAAATCAATTCAAATGGACTAAATCCAGTAGGTTCAACTGGAGAATCTCTAGTAGCAAATAGTAAGAAATCTAATCCTTTGTCCCAATCCTTTGGGTATTCACGGCAATAGGGCTTAATCATAGTTTTGAGAGTCTGATGGTATCTCTCAAAGCTCCCTCTGTCTGTGGATGATATGCAGTAGACTTTATTTGTTTGATACCCAAACTGCTGCTTATGTCCTGGAAAATTTTAGACATGAAGTTCGAACCTTGGTCAGAATGTATTTTAATTGGTAGGCCATAACGAGTGAAAAACTGAGTTAATTTTTCCACCACCACATTAGCTGTAATTGTCCTTAAAGGAATAGCTTCTGGAAATTGGGTTGACATATCCATGATTGTAAAGATATACTGATGTCCTGCTTTCGTTTTGGGTGACGGTCCTACACAATCTACTAATACCCGACTGAATGGTCCTTCAAAAACTGGTATGGGTATTAAAGGTGCTGGTTTGATTTCATGCTGAGGTTTACCTACTACCTTACATGTATGACACGTTTTACAAAATTGCACTACATCCTTGTGAAGTTATGGCCAGGTGAAATGCCTGTTTATCGATGCTTGGGTTTTCCGTATTCCTACATGTCCTGCCATTGGGATTACCTGTGCTACTCGCAATATCTTACGATATTTGGGCAGTGCCACTATCTGATAAACAATCATCTATTCCTCATCCGCAAGTCTGTGAGGGTGTCCGCACTTCCTCATCAGAACTCTGTTTTTAATGTAATAGCCCTCCGGAACTACTTCTGCCTCAGCTTCAGTGTGAGCTGACTGTGCTAACTTGTTTAACTCTGGATCTGCTTTCTAAGCCTCAATTAATAAAGACCTGCCAAACACTTCCTTTGAATTATCCTCATCCTTGAAGAAAGTTTCAGCTACTCTAACATCGGCTCGTGGTATCACTTTGACCTCTGGTGAAGGACTTTGTTTAGCCATTGCTCTGGTCACCACATACGATGGAAAAAATACCAGGAACTTATTCTTGTAACTGCGCCATCTCTTTAGCTTCTCTCGGACTTTCCATAATTATGGGCGAAGCTATAACCTTCACTCCTGTCAAATCATTCCCCAGGAGTAAATCAACTCCACCCACGGGTAATTTCTTAACCACTCCCGCAACCACTGATCCAGACAACAAATCACACTCCAATTGCACTTTGTACAATGGAACCGGTCTATACTCTCCACTTATCCTGTTTACCAATACTTTAGCTTTCACTGAACTCTCTGGAGGGAAAACTAGGTCTTCTCCAGCAAAAGGGTTTGAGTAACTCCTGTGTCCCTTAATATAGTTATGAATTTAGCTGCGTCATTTGATGAAAAGGGGGTTATCTTTCCTTTAGACAAAAACCCTTTATATCTCTCATCTACCTTAATCACTTCGCCTGTGTTCACAGCAGCGTTTACCTCCAGACCCTTATTTGTAGTTAAAGCTACAATTCAATCCGTGGCACTTTCTTTTTGAGTTCCTTTTTCGGACTCACTCTTGCAAACTTCAGTAAGGGCAATGGGCTCCCACACAACTTCCAACATTCTGAACTAATGTGTCCCACTTTATTACAATGGAAACACTTAGGCTTTCAAGTTTCACCTCCACCCTCAGTACCTTCCTTCCTGATCTGGGGAGGAGATCCCAAGGTATGCCCAGCGATCCATTCTTTAACCTAGCTACTTGCCTTCCTTTCACTCTCCCACTTTCTATCTTTTTCAATTTTATGGGGGTGATGGAAAAAAGGTTTTGTTTTATGGATCAGCTCGTAATCATCAGCCATTGCTGCTGCATGTCCAGCAGTTGCAACCCTTCGGCCTTCAACATGGGTTCTTATTAAAGAAAGATAGGGAGTTTTTAAATTCTTCCAAGAGAATGGTCTCTCTGAGCGCTTCACAGGTAGTTTCCTAATGCTCATATGTATCCACCTGTAAAACCCACTTTGCTTAATCCTTTCAAATTCAATGTAAGTTTGCCCAGGCTGCTTCCTTAAATTTCAAAACTTTTGTCTGTACGCTTCAGGAACCAACTCATATGCACTCAAAATGATCTTTCTCACTACATCATAATCCCTAGAAACCTCCTGAGACAGTAAAGCATAAGTTTCCTGTGCTCTACCTGTCAATTTGCTCTTCATGGGCAATGTCCAGTTTTCCTTTGGCCAGTTCATCTGTTCAGCTATCTTCTCAAATGAAATAAAGAATTCTTCAACATCCTGTTCCTAAAATTTTGGAACAGCTTGTAGTAATTTAAACATCTCCCCACTGGGTTTTGATCTGGGAATAAGTCCTGCCTCACCTACTGGCATCTCTCTTTTAACTGCCAGGATTCTAAGCTGGAATTCTCTCTCTCTCTTTCCTGCCTGTCTAACTTCACCATTTCTAACTCCCTTTGAAATGCTCTCTCTCTTTCCTTTCCTTTTCCTTTCTCTGCCCTTTCTTTTCCTGCTGCCTCTAGTTCTATTTTTTTTTATTTGCAACTGAATTTGAGCCCATTCCAATGGATGATCCCTTGGAGAACTCGGTCTCTCAGGTATTCCTTCCAATTTCAAATGCTGTCCCATCGCTTCGATTATCCCTGCTTTCCTAACTTTGGCAGGCAATCCTATTTTTAATTTACTTGCCAATTCGATTAACCTGGCTTTTGGGATCCCTTGTAAAATCGTCAGGGACATCTATTCCACTTGCAGGAAAGCTTTAGCAGTTTCCACTGCCATCTTATTTTTGACAGTACAAACTTGGTGTTTCATTTTAGCTTTTATTACTTACTAAATCTACATCCAAATTGTCGTTGTCTTTTGTTCCAAAATATCCCAGGCTCGAGCCCCCAAACTTTGTCACAACTCACTGGGGACAGTGCACTGTAATATCAAGCCCCACTGCTCCCCGAGTCACAACAAGTGTGAAAAAGCTTGATGAACCTACCTAATTGTTTAATTTAGGTTAACAAAATTTGAGCACCAGCTTTGTAAACTTAATAAGTAAATAACTTTTCTTTAACCAATGACAAAAGAAAGAAATGTGAACTGCTAATTTTTAACTCTATAACCTAAACTCTACCCCTTCTTAAATCCCTGTACACACACATACAAGACACATAAGAGACACAGAAACATGGATTTTAAGGGTGGGATAAAACAGTTCAATAGCACCAATTCCGTAGTACAGGATTTAATGGGTTAATTTTGATCAATGTCTTCCAAATTCCTTTCATTTCTTGGTTGATGACACAAGGTGGTCTTTCCAGCACTTTCAGTCTTTAGTTCACTCATTGAGCACTTGCTTTTTAACGTCTCCAACAGTGATTTTCGCCTTTGCCTCTTGACAGGGGTTTTCAGAGAGAGAGCAGGTTATAGAGATATGAAGCGAAAAGCCAGATAGCTATTATTATAGAATTACTGAAATCTTACACACACACGAGGGGTATTCGGTCTTTTTCCTTTTAAGCTAGGAGCTATTCTGCTGCACTGCTCTCACACAAGCCTCGGTCACCTGGTCAGGAGCCAATTAAAACATTGTTGCCAAGCAGTTCCCCGTTAGACCAGGCTCCTCCTCGACACCATCCTGCCTTTCATGGCACACTGTGTTCCAGTACAGCAACATTGTGTATATCCCTCACACTGTTCCAGGAGATATCCTTCAAACTGCAGCCATTGTAATTTTAATCCACAGTCCAACAGAAAAAAAAAGATATGTTCTTTATGGCACATTGCACTACGCTGTTTACCATAGAACAGGCAATTTGCCTGCTTCCAGGCTTCTGGGAATACTGTGAGGAAAAGCACCCCACACCATCAAATGTCTCTCTCGTAGGAACGGACACATCCTCCAACCCTTCTCCTGCCAGTACAATGGAGACCAAGACCAAAAATATCAGCAACATAAGTTGTGCGTGTATCACGGTGGAGGGAAACAGGAGCCTCAGGACAAAGTACACCTATTTATCTTAAAGTCTCAGGAAGACCAGGAACGCATCTGCAGCTGGCAAGCTGTCCATCCTCAATGTTAAAATTCCCATCATGTGTTTAAAACTTCCCATATCCTCTGCCTTCTTGGCACTGATGGAATTCCTTTTTGAAACCTCTCCCCCTCTCTCTCTCCTCCATTAAGACTCGCTCTAATTTCTATATATTCAACCAAATTTTTCATCACTAGTATCCCCTTCAGTGGCTTGGTGTCATTTTTTGTCAGATTATACTCCAGTCACGTGCCTTAGGACTTAAAGGATGTGTCGTTCATATGCCTGACAGCAGACTCCCAAAAAACTGCTCTACTCGAAATTCAGTGGCAGCAGGAGCCTCCAAGGAGTACATTGGAAATGCTTTAGGGATGTCCTCAAACCATCCCTGAAGAGATCAAACATCCCACCGATTCATGGGAATCCCTGGCTTGTGACCGACCAGAAAGGAGAAGGCTCATCAGCAAGACATCGAACATATTGAGAGATTTCGTCAGCAATATGCAGAGGTGAATCAAGTTGTCAGAGAGAGCACTCAAATCTCGAAACAACGTATTTACCCCATCCTCCAAGCATCATCTGCCCTACATCTGGCAGAGTCTGCAGATCGTGCACTGGACTTATCAGCCATCTAGGAACCCATGAGTCGGAGTGGAAGGATGTCATCCCCGGCCCTGAGATCCTATTTACGGAAGATGCTGTACAAACATGTGTTGCAGCTGTTGATTCTAACAATGCCATTGTCCGCGCGTTGTCCCCCCACCAATCCATTTCAGCCCCCTCCATTATTACATTGCAAAGTAACTCTGCACCATGGTTACAACTATACCGGATGTTGCATGAATATGACAACCAGAACAATAGCCACAGTTCCCAAGGGGTCGGGAAATCATCGATGATCAGGGGAGTGTGGGAGGGGTTCAGGGTAAAGGTGTTAGTGTCGTGGGGGGGAATGGCAGGATTAGGGCAGTGTGAGGCAGAGGGAGGGGGTGGGGGTGGGAGTGGGGGCGGGGGGGTGAAGGCGGAGGGCGGGGGGGTGAAGGCGGAGGGCGGGGGGGTGAAGGCGGAGGGCGGGGGGGTGAAGGCGGAGGGCGGGGGGGTGAAGGCGGAGGGCGGGGGGGTGAAGGCGGAGGGCGGGGGGGTGAAGGCGGAGGGCGGGGGGGTGAAGGCGGAGGGCGGGGGGGTGAAGGCGGAGGGCGGGGGGGTGAAGGCGGAGGGCGGGGGGGTGAAGGCGGAGGGCGGGGGGGTGAAGGCGGAGGGCGGGGGGGTGAAGGCGGAGAGCGGGGGGGTGAAGGCGGAGGGCGGGGGGGTGAAGGCGGAGGGCGGGGGGGTGAAGGCGGAGGGCGGGGGGGTGAAGGCGGAGGGCGGGGGGGTGAAGGCGGAGGGCGGGGGGGTGAAGGCGGAGGGCGGGGGGGTGAAGGCGGAGGGCGGGGGGGTGAAGGCGGAGGGCGGGGGGGTGAAGGCGGAGGGCGGGGGGGTGAAGGCGGAGGGCGGGGGGGTGAAGGCGGAGGGCGGGGGGGTGAAGGCGGAGGGCGCGGGGGTGAAGGCGGAGGGCGGGGGGGTGAAGGCGGGGGGCGGGGGGTGAAGGCGGAGGGGTGAAGGCGGAGGGCGGGGGGGTGAAGGCGGAGAGCGGGGGGGTGAAGGCGGGGGGCGGGGGGTGAAGGCGGAGGGGTGAAGGCGGAGGGCGGGGGGGTGAAGGCGGAGGGCGGGGGGGTGAAGGCGGAGGGCGCGGGGGTGAAGGCGGAGGGCGGGGGGGTGAAGGCGGAGGGCGGGGGGGTGAAGGCGGAGGGCGCGGGGGTGAAGGCGGAGGGCGGGGGGGTGAAGGCGGGGGGCGGGGGGTGAAGGCGGAGGGGTGAAGGCGGAGGGCGGGGGGGTGAAGGCGGAGGGCGGGGGGGTGAAGGCGGAGGGCGGGGGGGTGAAGGCGGAGGGCGGGGGGGTGAGGGCGAAGGGCGGGGGGTGAGGGCAGAGGGCGGGGGGGTGAGGGCGAAGGGCGGGGGGGTGAGGGCGGAGGGCGGGGGGGTGAGGGCGGAGGGCGGGGGGGTGAGGGCGGAGGGCGAGGGTGAGGGCGGAGGGCGGGGGGGTGAGGGCGGGGGGGCTGGGGGGCAGAGGGCGGAGGGCAGAGGGCAAGGATGGAGGCGGAGGGTGAGGGGAGAGGGCGAGGGCAGAGGGCGAGGATGGAGGCGGAGGGCGAGGGCAGAGGGCGAGGACGGAGGCCGAGGGCAGAGGGCGAGGACGGAGGCAGAGGGCAGAGGGCGAGGACGGAGGCAGAGGGCAGAGGGCGAGGACGGAGGCAGAGGGCAGAGGGCGAGGACGGAGGCAGAGGGCAGAGGGCGAGGGCGAAGGGCGAGGGTGAGGACGGAGGCCGAGGGCAGAGGGCGAGGGTGAGGACGGAGGGCGGAGGCAGAGGGCGAGGGCGGAGGGCGAGGGCGGAGGGCCGAGGGCGAGGGCGGAGGCGGAGGGCAGAGGGCAGAGGGCAGAGATGGAGGGCAGAGGGCAGAGGACGAGGGCAGAGGGTGAGGACGGAGGGCAGAGTGCAAGGGTGAGGACGGAGGGCGGAGGGCAAGGGCAGAGGGCGAGGGCAGAGGGCAAGGGTATAGGTGGGAGTGAGGGGGGTGATGTGGAGGGTGAGGGCGAAGGTGAGGGGTGGTGGTGGGAGTGAGGGTTGAGTGGTGGGAATGAGGGTGAGGGTTGAGTGGTGGGAGTGAGGGTGAGGTGGAGGGTGATGGTGGGGCGGAGGGCGGGGGCGGGGGGCGGGGGCGGAGGGCAGGGGCGGAGGGCAGGGGCGGAGGGGCGAGAGTATAGGTGGGAGTGAGGGGGTGAGTTGGAGGGTGATGGTGGGAGTGAGGGGTGATGGTGGGAGTGAGGGGTGGTGGTGGGAGTGAGGGTGAGGGTTGAGTGGTGGGAGGGTGTGAGGGGGAGGGGGAAGGTGGGGGGCAGGGGGCGAGGGCAAGGGGCGGGAGCCAAGGGCGAGGAGTGGAGGGCGAGGGGCGGAGGGTCAGGTGTGAGGAGTAGAGTGTGAGGTGTGAGGGGTGGGGGGTGAGGGGTGAGGAGTGGAGGGTGAGGGGTGAGGAGTGGAGGGTGAGGGGTGAGGAGTGGAGGGTGAGGGGGTGAGGAGTGGAGGGTGAGGGGGTGAGGAGTGGAGGGTGAGGGGGTGAGGAGTGGAGGGTGAGGGGGTGAGGAGTGGAGGGTGAGGGGGTGAGGAGTGGAGGGTGAGGGAGTGAGGAGTGGAGGGTGAGGGGGTGAGGAGTGGAGGGTGAGGGGGTGAGGAGTGGAGGGTGAGGGGGTGAGGAGTGGAGGGTGAGGGGGTGAGGAGTGGAGGGTTAGGGGGTGAGGAGTGGAGGGTGAGGGGGTGGAGGGTGAGGGGTAGGGGGTGGAGGGTAGGTGGGGAGTTGAGGGTGGGGGGTGGAGGGTAGGTGGGGGGTGAGGAGTGGAGGGTGAGGGGAGGGGGTTGAGGGTGGAGGGTAGGTGGGGGGTGAGGAGTGGAGGGTGAGGGGAGGGGGTTGAGGGTGGGGGTGGAGGGTAGGTGGGGGGTGAGGAGTGGAGGGTGAGGGGAGGGGGTTGAGGGTGGGGGTGGAGGGTAGGTGGGGGGTGAGGAGTGGAGGGTGAGGGGAGGGGGTTGAAGGTGGGGGTGGAGGGTAGGTGGGGGGTGAGGAGTGGAGGGTGAGGGGAGGGGGTTGAGGGTGGAGGGTAGGTGGGGGGTGAGGAGTGGAGGGTGAGGGGAGGGGGTGGAGGGTAGGTGGGGGGTGAGGAGTGGAGGGTGAGGGGAGGGGGTTGAGGGTGGGGGTGGGGACAATGGGACCCTCAGTCTCTCCCCGGTCCCCGCACTCACCCAGCTCCGATTTCCCGTACTTGTGTCCGGCCACCTGGTGACTGAGGGGGGTGCAGCCGTTCGGGAAGCGGTGGAGGCCGAGGCCCAGGCCCAGGCTGGGGGCCGGTCCGGCCGAGCTCAGGCCGCTGTCCATCACCGGGACAGAGCGGGGATCCTACCCGGCCAGAGCCCCGACTGTCCGGGACAGGCCGGGACCGCACGGCCGCCGCCACCGCCTCAAATCCATGGAGCTTTCGAGAGAGACCGTTCCCCCTTCCCCGTGACTCGGCTTCCGTGTCCCTCAGAGGGCGGAACTGACGGCAACGCGCAAGAGGCAGCAGCAAATACAGGGAGTGTACACAGACTGGGGATAGGAATGCAGAATAAGCAGGGAGTGTACACAGACTGAGGCTAGACCAATGCAGAACAGAGAGGGAGTGGGCACAGACTGGGGGTAGAGCAATGCAGAATAAACAGACTGGGGGGTAGAGCAATGCAGATTTAACAGGGAGTGTACACAGACTGAGGCTAGACCAACGCAGAACAGAGAGGGAGTGTGCACAGAATGGGGTAGAGCAATGCAGAATAAACAGGAAGTGTACACAGACTGGGGGGTAGAGCAATGCAGAATAAACAGACTGGGGGGTAGAGCAATGCAGAATAAACAGACTGGGGGGTAGAGCAATGCAGAATAAACAGGAAGTGTACACAGACTGGGGGTAGAGCAATGCAGAATAAACAGACTGGGGGGTAGAGCAATGCAGAATAAACAGACTGGGGGGTAGAGCAATGCAGAATAAACAGGAAGTGTACACAGACTGGGGGTAGAGCAATGCAGAATAAACAGACTGGGGGTAGAGCAATGCAGAATAAACAGGGAGTGTACACAGACTGCAGGTAGAGCAATGCAGAATAAACAGGAAGTGTACACAGACTGGGGGTAGAGCAATGCAGAATAAACAGGGAGTGTACATAGACTGGGGGTAGAGCAATGCAGAATAAACAGACTGGAGGTAGAGCAATGCAGAATAAACAGGGAGTGTACATAGACTGGGGATAGAGCAATGCAGAACAGCGAGAGAGTGTACACAGACTGGGGATAGGAATGCAGAATAAACAGGGAGTGTACAAAGTCTGATGCTAGACCAATGCAGAACAGAGAGGGAGTGTACACAGACTGGGGGGTAGAGCATTGCAGAACAGAGAGGGAGTGTGCACAGACTAGGGGTAGAGCAATGCAGAATAAACAGACTGGGGGTAGAGCAACACAGAATAAACTGGGAGTGTACACAGACTGGGGGTAGAGCAATGCAGAATAAACAGGGAGTGTACACAGTCTGAGGCTAGATCAATGCAGAACAGAGAGGGAGTGTACACAGACTGGGGGGTAGAGCAATGCAGAATAGCCAATAGCGTACACAGTATGGGAATACAGCAATGCAGGTTACACAGGAAGCGTCCACAGACTGGGGGTACAGCAATGCAGAATAGCCAATAGTGTGCACTGTATGGGGATACAGCAATGCAAGTTACACAGACTGAGATGAACGCAATACAGAATAAGCAAGGAGTGTACACAGACGGGAATAGAGAATGTAGAATAGACAGGGAGTATACACACGCTGGGGATAAAGCATTGCAGAACAGACATTACACGCAGAGTGGGTTTAGAATAATGCACAACAGACAGGGAGTGTGCACATACTGGGGATAGATCAATGCAGAAAAGACAGGGAGTGTACAAATGCTGGGGGTTGAGTAATGTGGAATAGACAGGGAGCGTACACAGACTTGAGATCGAGGAATGCAGAATACACAGGGAGTGCACACAGAGTGAGAATAGAGAATGCAGAATAGACAAGGAGCATACACAGGCTGGGAATAAAGCATTGCAGAACAGACAGGTAGTGCATGCAGACTGGGGTTAGAACAATGCAGAATAGATAGGGAATGTATGCAGGCTGGGGACAGAGCAGTGCAGAACAGACAGGGAGTGTACACACAAGGGAAGAGCAATGGAGAATTGACAGGGTGTGTACACAGACTGGGGGTAAAGCAATGCAGAACAGACAGGGAGTGCCGACAGACTGAGGAGATAGTAATACAGAATAGAAAAGGATTGTACACAGATTGGGGATAGAGCAACGCAGAATAGACAGGGAGTGCACACAGACTGGGGATAGAGCAATGCAGAAAATACAGAAAGTGTTCACAGACTGGGATCAGATCAATGCAGGATAGAGGAGTGCGCACAGACTGCAGATAGAGCAATGCAAAATACAGAGGGAATGTCCACAGACTAAGATGAGAGAAATGCATAATTGACAGAGTCTACACATGCTGGGGATAGTGCAATGCAGAATAAACTGGGAATGCACACAGACTGGGGAAAGAGCAATGCAGAACAGAGAGGGTGTGCACGCAGACTGGGGATAGAGCAATGCTGAATAGACAGGGATTGTACACAGACTGGGGATAGACCAATGATGAATAGGCAGGAAGTATACAAAGACTGGGGATAGAGCAATGCAGAATAGTCAATAGTGCACTCAATATGGGAGCAGAGCAATGCAGAACAGAGAGGGAGTGTATAAAGACTGGGGATAGAGCACTGCAGAATAGACGGAGTGTGCACAAGCATGGATAGAGCAATGCAGCAAACACAGGGATTGTACACAGACTGGGATCAGAGCAATAAAGCTTGGACAGGGATTGTACACAGAGTGGGGATAGAGCAATGCAGAATAGCCAGGGAGTGTACATATGCTGGGGATAGGGCAATGCAGAATGGACAGGTGGTGCGCACAGACTGGGGTCAGAGCATGGCAGAACAGTCAGGAAGTGTACAGAGACTGGGGATAGAGCAATGAAGAATAGACAGGGAGTGAACAAAACCAGGGATAGAGCAAAGCAGCAATACAAGGAGTGTACACAGACTGGGATCAGAGCAGTGCAGAAGAAACAGGGAGTGCACACAGACTAGGATGAGAACAATGCAGAATAGCCAGGGTGTGTACACAGATTGGAGAAAGAACAATGAAGAATAGAGAGTGAATGTACAGAGATGGAGCAATGCAGAACAGAGAGAGAGTGTACACTGTTTAGGGATAGAGCAATGGGGAATAAACAGGGAGTGTACGCAGACTGGGGAGAGTGCATTGCAGAACAGACAGGGAGTGTACACAGACTGGGGATAAAGCAATGCAGAATCGACTTGGAATGCACACAGACTGGCATAGGGCAATAAGTTTATACAGGGAGTGTACGCAGACCGGGGATAAAGCAATGCAGCAAATACAGCGATTGTACCAGACTGGGATCAGAGCAATACAGAATATACAGGGAGTGCACACAGACTGGGGATAGAGCAATGTAGAATGCAGAGGAAGTGTCCAGAAACTGGGGTGAGAGAAATGCAGAATTGACCGAGAGTGCATACACACTGGCGATAAAGCAATGCGGAATAGACAGGGAGTGTACAAAGATTGGGGATAGAGCAATGCAGAATAGCCAATAATGTATACAATATGGGAATAGAGCAATGCGGAATAGACAAGGAGTGTACACAGACTGGCGATAGAGCAATGCAGAATAGACAGGGAGTGTACACCACTAGGGACAGAGCAATGCAGAAATACAGGGATGTGCACAGGCTGGGGATAGAGCAATGCAGAAAGGACAGGTAGTGCACACAGACTGGGGTTAGAGGAATGCAGAACAGACAGGGAGTGTGCACAGTCTGGGGATAGAGCAATGCAGAATAGATAGGGATGTACACAGGGGATAGAGCAATGAAGAATATACTCGGAGCATACAAAAACTGGGGAAAGCGCAATGCAGAAAACAGGTAGTGTAAGCATGCTGGGGATAGAGCAATGCAGAATAGGCAGGGAGTCTACACATGCTGGGGATAGAGCAACACAGAATAGACAGGTAGTGTACACAGACTGAGGTTAGAGCAATGTAGAACAGTCAGGGACTGTACACAGATTCAAAATAGAACATTGCAGAATAGACTTGGAGTGTACACAGACTGGGGATGGAGCAATGCAGAATACACAGGGAGTGTACACAGACTGGGGAAAGAGCAGTGCAGAAAAGACAGGGAGTTCACACAGACTGGGTATAGATCAATACAGAATAGCCAATAGTGTACTCAGTATGGGATTAGAGCAATGCAGAATAGACAGGGAGTGAACACAGACTGGGGATAGAGCAATGCAGAATAGCCAATAGTGTATTCAGTATGGGAGTAGAGCAATTCAGAATAGACAGGGAGTGTACACAAACTGGCGATAGAGCAATGCAGAACAGAGAGGGAGTATAAAGACTGGGGATGGAGCACTGCAGAATAGACAGGGAGTATACACAACCAGGGATAGAGCAATGCAGCAAATACAGGGATTGTACACTTACTGGGATCAGAGCAATAAAGAATAGACAGGGAGTGCGCACAGACTAGGGATAAAGCAATGCAGAACAGACTGGGAGTGCCGATAGACTGGGGAGAGAGCAATACAGAATCGAAAAAGTGTACGCAGACTGGAGATAGAGCAATGCAGAGTAGACAGGGAGTGTACACAGACTGGCGATAGAGCAATGCAGCAAATACAGGAAACGTACACAGACTGGGATCAGATCAATGCAGGACAGACAAGGAGTACAAACAGACCAGGGATAGAGCAATGCAGAATACAGAGGGAGTGTCCACAGACTTGGATGATAGAAATGCAGAATTGACAGAGAGTCTTCACATGCTGGGGATAGTGCAATGCAGAATAGACAGGATGTGTACACAGACTGTGGATAGAGCAATACGGAACAGACTGGGAGTGTACACAGGCTGGGGATAGAGCAGTGCATAAAAGACGGGTAGTGTAAACAGACTGGGGATAGAGCAATACAGAATAGACAGGTAGTGGACAAAACAAAGGACAGAGCAATGCAGAAATACAGGAACTGTACAGAGGCTGGGGATAGAGCAATGCAGTATGGACAGGTAGTGCACACAGACTGGGGTTAGAAGAATGCAGAACAAACATGGAGTGTACACAGTCTGGGGATAGAGTAATGCAGGACAGACACGTAGTGCACATGCACTGGTGTTAGAAGAATGCAGAATAGACAGCGAGAGTACGCAGACTGGGGATAGAGCCATGAAGAATAGACTCGGAGTGTACAAAAACTGGGGATAGAGCAATGCAGAAAACACAGGTAGTGCACACATGCTGGAGATAGAGCAATGCAGAATAGACATGGAGTGCACACATACTACGGATATATCAATGAGGGAGTGTCCACAGACTGTGGATAGAGCAATACGGAACAGACTGGGAGTCTACACAGGCTGGGGATAGACCAGTGCAGAACAGACAGGGAGCATACACAGACGGGGATAGACCAATGCAGAATAGATTCGGAGTGTACACAGACTGGGGATAGAGCAGTGCATAAAAGACAGGTAGTGTAAATAGACTGGGGATAGAGCAATGCAGAATAGACAGGGATTGTACACAAACTGGGGATAGAGCAATGCAGAATAGACAGGGAGTGTACACAGACAGAGATGAGAACAATGTAGAATAGACAGTAACTGTACACATGCTGGGGATAGGGCAATGCAGAATAGACAGGGAGTGCATACAACCAGGGATAGAGCAATGCAGCATAGCCAATAGTGTACACAGTATGGGATTAGAGCAATGCGGAATAGACAGGGACTGTACACAGACTGGGGATAGAGCAATGCAGAATAGACAGGGAGTGCACACAACCAGGGTTAGAGCAATGCAGCAATAAAGGGAGTGTATACAGGCTGGAGATAGAGCAATGGAGAACAGACAGGAGGTGTACACAGACTGGTGATAGAACAATGCAGAAAACACGGGTAGTGTAAACAGGCTGGGGATAGAGAAATGCAGAATATTCAGGGAGTGTACACATGCTGGGGATAGAGCAATGCGGAATAGACAGGGAGATTCCACAAACTGGGGATAGAGCAATGATGAACAGACAGGGAGTGTACAGAGACTGGGGATAGAGCAATGCAGAACACACTGGGACTGTACACAGACTAGCGATAAAGCAATGAGGCACAGACAGGTAGTGTACACAGGCTGGGGAGGGAGCAATGCAAAATAGACAGGGAGTGTACACAAATTGGGGATGGAACAATTCAGAACAGACAGGGAATGCACACAGACTGGGGATAGAGAAATGCAGAATAGACAGGTAGTGTACACAGAGTGGGGGTAGAGCAATGCAGAATAGAGAAGGAATGTATGCAGACTGGGGATAGAGCAATGTGGAATAGATTGGGGAGACAGCAATGCAGAATGGACAGGTAATGTACACAGATTGGGGATAGAGCAATGTAGAATAGACAAGGAGCCTATTCATACTGGGGATAGAGGAATGTGGAATGGACAGGTAGTGTACACAGGCTGGCGATAGTGCAATGCAGAACAGATGGAGTTTACACACACTGGGGACAGCAATGCATTATAGACAGGGAGTGTACACAGACTCGGGATAGAGCAATGCGGAATGGACAGGGAGTATACACTAACTGTGAATGGAGCAATGCAGAGCAGAGAGGAAGTTTACACAGACTGGGATGAGAGCAATGCAGAACAGAGAGGGGGTGTACACAGAATGAGGATAGAGCAATGTGGAATAGGCTGGGCGTGTACCCAGACTGGGAATAGAGGAAGGCAGAATACAGAGGCAGTGTACACAATCTGAGATGAGAACAATATAAAATAGACAGGGAGTGAACACAGATTGGGAATGGAGCAATGCAGAACAGAGAGGGAATGTAAACAGAGTGGGGATAGAGCAATGCAGAATAGAGAAGGAATGTATGCAGACTGGGGATAGAGCAATGTGGAATAGATTGGGGAGACAGCAATGCAGAATGGACAGGTAATGTACACAGATTGGGGATAGAGCAATGTAGAATAGACAAGGAGCCTATTCATACTGGGGATAGAGGAATGTGGAATGGACAGGTAGTGTACACAGGCTGGCGATAGAGCAATGCAGAACAGATGGAGTTTACACACACTGGGGACAGCAATGCATTATAGACAGGGAGTGTACACAGACTCGGGATAGAGCAATGCAGAATGGACAGGGAGTATACACTAACTGTGAATGGAGCAATGCAGAGCAGAGAGGAAGTTTACACAGACTGGGATGAGAGCAATGCAGAACAGAGAGGGGGTGTACACAGAATGAGGATAGAGCAATGTGGAATAGGCTGGGCGTGTACCCAGACTGGGAATAGAGGAAGGCAGAATACAGAGGCAGTGTACACAATCTGAGATGAGAACAATATAAAATAGACAGGGAGTGAACACAGATTGGGAATGGAGCAATGCAGAACAGAGAGGGAATGTAAACAGAGTGGGGATAGAGCAATGCAGAATAGACACGAGTGTACACAGACTGGGGATAGAGCAATGCAGAATAGACAAGGAGTGTACAGGCTGGGGGCAGAGCAATGCAGAATAGACAAGTAGTCTAAATATGCTGGAGATAGAGCGATGCAGAATAGAAAGGGAGTGTAGACAGACTGGGGATAGAGGAATGCAGAATAGACTGGGAGTGTATACAGACTGGCAATAGGGCAATGCAGCAAGTACAGGGAGTGTACACAAACTGGGATGAGAGCAATGCAGTATGTACAGGGAGTTTACACAGACTAGCTATAGATCAATGCAGAATCAATAGATAGTGTACACAGACTGGGGATAGAGCAATACAGAATAGACAGGGAGTCTACACAGCCTGTGGACGGAGAAATGCTGAATACACGGGGAGAGTACAGAGACTGGGGATAGAGCAATGCAGAATAGACAGGGAGTGCACACACTCTGGGGATAGAGCAATGCAGACTAGACAGGGACTGTACACATGCTGGGATGAGAGCAATGCAGTATATACAGGTCGTGTACACAGACTAGATATAGAGCAATGCAGAATAAACAGGCCGTGTACACAGACTGGGGATAGAGCAATGCAGAATTGACAGGAAGTGAACACAGACTGGGATAAGAGCAATGCAGAACAGAGAGGTATTGTACACAGACTGAGGATTGGGCAATGCAGAATACACAGGGACTGTACTTGAAACATATGTACTTGTAAACGTAACACGTATAGCCGAGTTAAAGGGGGAGTAATGTAGTAATAATGGTTTTATTTAGTGTGTAATGTACCTTTAAGAATAATACTTGTTTGGCAAGTTCACATGATCTGTAGTAACCAATAAGAGGCTACCTCAGAGTCAATGTAGTGTTAGAGTTGGAGTGAAAACACACGTGTAGTTGCTGCTGAGTATATTGTAATTAAACTAAAGTTTCCACCCAAGAAGTTTCTGCAGATCAACTCTATCATTAATGGCACAACTCGGCCACCTTACAACACCTGCGCACCTTGGTTTTCCTTTCTAATACTACCTCCTGGTTTGCACACCCCTGCCAAATTAGTTTAAACTTTCCTAATAGCACTAGCAAATCGCCCCACAAGGGAATTGATCTCTGCTCAGCTCAGGTTCAACTTATCCCGCCTGTACAGGTCCCATTTCCCTCAAACCCAGTTCCAATGCCTAGGATCCTAGCATCTTTCCAGCGTGCATTAATCTGCTCTATCCTCCTATTTCTATACTCTGCACGTGGAACTAGGAGTAATCAGCAGATTACAAGCTATGAGGTCATATTTACTAGTTTCTTTCCTAGTTCCTTAAACTCTGCCAGCAGGACCTCATCCCTCTTTCTACTTATATTGTTTGTACCGATGAGGACCATGATTACAGGTTGTTACTTCTAGGCTTGGCTATTCCAATTCCAGCTTCCCATCCTCCACCTTCCGTAAATTGAGCTCATCTAAAACTCTGCTATGCCTACCCTAATTTGCTCCAAGTCTGTTCATCCATCATTGTTATGCTTGCTGATCTCCATTAGCTCCCATTGCACCAAAGACTTGATTTTAAAACTCTCATCCTAGTGGTCAAATCCCTCAATGGCCTCATTCCTTCCCCTCTCTGTAACTACTTCCAGCCCACAACTCTCCAAGAACTCAGCATTCCTCCAAGTCTTATCTCTTGCATATCCCCAATTATTATTGCTTTGCCATTGCCAACCATTCATTCACCCATTGTTCTGTTATGGGATTGTTTGGTGTCTCATTGATGATCTCTTGAGACTTATATGTTTAAGCATGAATGATTTATTGCTAATCCTTAACTATGTACCGACCCCAGTTACTGCCATGCATGGTGCAGCTCCCATGCAGGATCTTTCTAGTTTGTTCTATGAGTCTATTACCATGTGATTCTATACATCATACCATGGGTTGAGCTATTCTCCAGTCCTGCATTAACCCTTGGGGCACCTTTACATTACAATGTCATGCAGGCACACACAACACCCATCTAAGTCCTAAACTCTAAACCTCTCCACCTTCTATCTTTCTCTGCTCCTCTAATGCACTCCTTAATACCAGTGTCTTTGACCAAATTAGGGTCATCTATCTTCATGTTTCTTTAGTTCCTAGTTTGTTTGAATTCACTCCTGTGTAGCACCTTGAGAGGTTTTATGATGGTAAAGGCTGTTACCAGCCAAGCAGCTTCTGGGGTACTCAATATTGTACAAGCCCAGGAGTGGAATGCTGACTCTGGGCACTCTGTTTTTGCGCAGGCAGTTCACTCACTTCATTTAAATGAGACTTGGTTGTTTAAATGTACTGGACCTTCCATTTCTAGTTGATCTGCTCACCTGTTCTGCAACAGAGAATGAAAATGTTCTGCTATCAGTCTTTAAAAAGGTCCTGAGAGGATTTAAACTATTTTGCAACCTTTAGGAGGTATGGGGAGGTGGTGATGCAGTGACATTGTCACTGGACTAGTAATCCAGAGACCCAGGGGAATGCCCTGGGGACCCAGGTTTGAATTCCAACATGGCAGGTGGTAGAATTTGAAACCAATAAAAATCTGGATTAAAAGTCTAATGAAGACCATGAAACCATTGTTGATTGTTGAAAAAACCCATCTGGTTCACTAATCCCCTTTAGGGAAGGAAATTCCAGATGTCCAGAAGGAAAACTGCTGTCCTTACCTGGTCTGGCCTATATATGACTCCAGACCCACAGCAACGTTGTTGACTCTTAAATGCCCTCCGAAATTGCTGAGCAAGCCAAATCACTACAAAGCCTATAAGGAATGAAATCGGATGGACCACTTGGCATCGAGTTAGGCACAACGGCAAACTCAGCCTTGTCAACCTCACAAAGTCCTCCTTATTAACATCTGAGGGTTTATGCCAAAATTGGGTGAGCTGTCTCACAGACTAGACAGGCAACAGCCTGACATTGTCATACTCATGGAAATATACCTTACAGATAATGTCCCAGACACCACCACCACCATCCCTGGGTATGCCCTGTCTCACTGGCAGGACAGACCCAGCAGAGATGGCGGCACAGTGGTATACAGTTGGGAGGGAGTTGTCCTGGGTGTCCTCAAAATTGACGCCAGACCCCATGAAGTCTCATGGCATCAGGTCAAACATAGGCAAGGAAACCTGCTGCTGATTACCACGTACTGTAACCCCTCAGTTGATGAATCAGTACTCCTCCATGTTGAACACTGCTTGGAGGAAGCACTGTGGGTGGCAAAGGTGAAGAATATACGCTGGGAGGGGGACTTCAATGTCCATCACCAAGAGTGACTCGGTAGCGCCACTATTGATCGAGCTGGCTGAGTCCTAAAGGACATAGCTGCTAAACTGGGCCTGCAACAAACAAGAGGGACAAATATACTTGCCCTCATCCACACCAATCTACCTGCCACAGATGCAACTGTCCATGACAGCACAGGTAGGAGTGACCACTGCACAGTCTCGTCTTCACATTGAGGATACCCTCCATTGTATTGTGTGACAATACCACCCTGCTGAATGGGATAGATTTTGAACAGATCTAGCAACTCAAGACTGGGCATCCATGAGTCGCTGTGGGCCATCAGCAGCAGAATTGTACTCGAACACAATCTGTAACCTCATGGCCCGGCATGCAGCCCGCTCTACCATTACCACCAAGCGATTGAACCCTGGTTCAACGAATAGGGAAGGGGGTATGCCAGGAACAGCATCAGGCATACCTAAAAATGAGGTGTCAACCTGGTGAAGCTACAACAAAGGACTACTTGTGTCCAAACAGCATAAGCAACAAGTGATAGACAGAGCTAAGCGATTCCACAACCAACGGATCAGAGCTAATCTCTACAGTCCTACCCCTTCCACAAACATTCACTCCCACCACCACTGACACAGTGGCAGCAGCATGTACCATCTACACTGCAGGAACTCAGCAAGCCTCCTTCGACAGCACCTTCCAAATGCACGACCACTACCATCTAGAAGGAGAAGGGCAGCAGATGTATGGTAACACCACCACCTGGAAGTTCCCTGTCAAGACACTCACCATCCTGTCTTGAACTATATTGCTGTTATTTCACTGTCACTGGATCAAAATCCTGGCACTCCCTTCCTAACAGCAATGTCGGTGTACCTACACTACATGGACTGCAGCAGTTCAAGAGGGCAGCTCACCACCACGTTCTAAAGGGCAAATAGGGATGGGCAATAAATGCTGGCCTAGCTAGTGATGCCCACATCCCATGAATGAATAAAAAAATAGGAGGCAACACTCGGTGAGGCTGCGTAAACAGGTGATGATAGATAAAGGGAAAGACTTCATCAGCCCCATCTGCTCCCTCAAGTGAACGTAAAAGATCCCATGGCACTATTTCAAAGAAGAGCAGGGGAGCTCTTCTCTTCTCAGTATCCTGACCAATGTTTATCCTCAACCAACAGTTAAAAGCAGATTATCTGTTTGTTATCACGTTGCCGTTTGTGGGACCTTGAGCTGACCTGTGTAAATTGGCGGCTGCATTTCCCACATATAACAGTGACTACATTTCAAAGGTACTTCTTTGGCTGTAAGCCATGTTGGAGCATCCTGAGCTAATGAAAGACGCTATATAATTGCATGTCTTTTCTGATAGAGGAGGCACACTGCTTCCATTTCATACTTTCCTCATTACAACTTTTTGCTCGTATTCCCACGCCAACCCACCCCACTGACCCCCACATATTTTGGCCACTAAACAAAACTTGAATGAGGCAGTGAGCAATTCAATTTTAAATATTATTGCCTAAACAATAATCACAGCGCCATGTTTTAACTATGATAAGTGTTTTTGGACATGTTTCACCTTGTGAAGGTGTTATATTAATGCAAGTATTTCTCATTTATAAGTCACCTCCAACCATTCTTTAAGCAACGCATCTTTAGTCAGCAATGCTGGTTACTTCCAGCTGGTGTTAATCTAACTCCTCTGTAACTTGAAGCAACTCAGTTATAATCGTTTGGGGGTAATTTTGATTGTAGATCTGTCCCAGACACTAGAGGGCACTTGGACGCCACATTCCTCTCCAGCAGCACATTTCAGATCAGTGGAGATGATCTCCTCCAGTTACCATGTCCATCAAAACTATACCCTACATTACAGCAGTGACTACACTTCAAACATACATCATTTTTTGTAAAGCACTTCAGGAAGGTTTGAGCTCATGATTGATGCTATACAAATGCAAGTTCTTGGTTTCCTTTACTCAATGTTGAAAATGGTAACGCAGTGGTATGTTACTGGACTAGTAATTTAGAGGCCAGGGTTGGTGCTGCAGAGACAGAAGTACAAATCCCATCATGGCAGCTGGTGGAATTTATATTCAATTAATTAATACATCTAAAATTAAAAAAGCATCCCTTTTGTTGATGTCCAAAGGGATCTAGGTGAGTCACTAAAAGCTAGTACACAGGTGCAGCAAGCAATTAGGAAGACAAATGTTATGTCAGCCTTCATTGAAAGATGATTTGAGTGCAGGAGCTAAGATGTCTGGCTGCAATTGGATAGAGCATTGGTGAGACTGCACTTGGAGTAGTGTGTACAGTTTTGGTCTCCTTACCTAAGGAAGAATATTTGTCATAGAGGGAGCGCAACAAATGTTCACTGGACTGATTTGGCGGGATTGATCTATGAGGAGAGATTGAGGAGTCTAGGTTTATTCTCTAAAGTTTAGAAGAATGAGAGGTGATCTCATTGAAACATACAAATTTTTTAGAGGGTTTGACAGGTTAGATGCAGAAAGGATGTTTCTCCTGGCTGGGAGCTCCAGAACAAGGGGACATCATCTCAGAATAAGAGATAGGCCATTTAGGATTGAGATGAGGAAGAATTTTTTTCATTCTGAGGGTAGTTAATTTTTGGCACTCTCTATTCCAGAGGGCTGTGGAGGCTCAGTAATTGAATATATTCAAGATGGAAATCGATAGATTCCTGGATACTAATGACATCAAGAGATACGGAGATAGCACGAGAAATGGAGTTGAGGTAGATGACCAGCTATGATCTAACTGAATGGAGGAGCAGGCCCGAGGGGCTGAGTGGCCTACTCCTGCTCCTATGATCCTATGTTCTTTAAGGAAGGAAATGTGCCATCCTTACCTGGTCTGGCCTAGATGTGATTCCAGACCCACAGCAATGTGTTTGACTCTTAACTGCCCTCTGAAATGACCGAGCAAGCACCTCGGTGATATCAGACCACCAGACAAAAGTTGAATAAAAATAAAACGAGACGGACAACGAAGCATGGACCTAGGTATGGGAAACAACAAGGTAGGGTTGCCAACCCTCCCGAAATGGCCGGGAGACTACCGGAATCGCCCTCGATCTCCAAGTGGCTATTGAAAGCTGTCCTGGAGATTTTAAAGTGATAGGATTCTATTAATGGACTCCCAGCAGCCACAGAATCCTTTTAACTGAATGGTGCATTCGGAGGCAGCGCCCCCACACAGTGCAGGGCGATGACGTAGAATGTTCACGCTGCAGCTGAGCACACGCATTGCGCTCACAAATGTCGCTGTTTGCTGCCCAGCCTGTCTTATTCCAGCTGGCAGCCAGTGCTGAGCCTTAGAGCGAGCGAGGGAGCCCCATGTGTTGCAGCTGAGGGAGAGAAGTTAGAGAACCAATGAAGGAGGCAGACCAGCCAGGAGGTGAAGGAGCAAACGATTAAAGGCAACTGTCTGAACTTTCAACATCCCGTTTGCCTGAAAAATCCACACCCTGGAATTTTCAGGAAAACCCATACTCACGGTCCCACCAGTCCAGCCCAGCCTGGAATTGTCTCCACAGATCCTGGTTGAAAAGAAAGTTCTGAGAGGCCGAGATTTGAGGTAAGAGGGAATGCTGCTTCCAGCTTCCTGCTTTGCTGCTGGGCTGGCAAAATTGCATTGATTAAAAAGACCTAAGAGCCAAAGCTTTACTCCGAGAGACTTGACTCGAGTTAAATAGTCTCAGAGATTCTCAAGCTGAGGTCATTTGTTAAAATGAGTGTTGCACTGCTGCCTGCTGCTTGACCCCCCTCACCCACACTAAAATGAAAAATGATGGCTTTATTGTGCATGGGTTTGGAAGTGACAGGTCAAAGATCAATCAATGATGTCACCATATTTGAAAAAAAAATCCCGGAATAACTTCACTCTGAGTTGGCATCCCTATGACAACCTGCCCAGTCAACCCTGCAAAGTCCTCCTCATTAACATCTTGGGGGGTGTGCCAAAATTTGGCAGAGCTGTCCCACAGACTAATCAAGCAATAGCTTGACATAGCCATACTCACGGAATCATACCTTACAGACAATGTCCCAGACTCCTCCATCACCATGCCTCGGTATGCCCCGTCCTACCAGCAAGACAGAACCACCAGAGGTGACGGCACAGTGGTATACAGTCAGGAGGGAGTTACCCTGAGAGTCGTCAACATTGACTCTGGACGCCATGAAGTTTCATGGCATGTAGTCAAACATGGGCCAGGAATCGTTCTGCTGGTAACCATGTACTGCACCTCACCACCCCTCCCTCAGCCAAAAAATCAGCACTTCATATTGAACACTTCTTGGAAGAAGCTCTGAGGGTAGCAGGGGCACAGAATGTATCCTGGGTAAGGAACTTTAATGTCCATCACCAAGAGTGGTTTGGTAGCACCAGTGCTGACTAAGTTGGCCAAGTCCTAGGCCCAACTATCTTCAACTGCTTCATAATAACCTTTACTCCAATATAATGTTATGTCAATAAGACATGAAAGAAATCCAAACTGTGCACTTTTTTTTGCTATTTTTAAAATGCTACAAGTCACATGACCACAGGATTGGCCCTTTGATCTGGAAGTTGCCAGCAGGAGTTACAAGAACAAAAGAATCGTCCTTTCATCATTGTGGAATCTCACACCCAAATTGGAAGGACTTTATAATCATGAAATCAGTTAAAATCTCATTCTTCCTGCAGAGTTGTTAACAGACCCATCTCACACCTGAGACTGTCCAGGTCCTTTTCTAAAGGGGACCATTGAAGGGACAGTGGATGCCATTTGCATCTTGATAAGCTTACCCCCTCCAGTGGAGTCGGAGGGTCTATCCAGGCAATGGCTTCCCAACACAGGATCCTCAACTTGGATGGTAACTCTTTCAAAAACTAATGGCTGGGACATTATCAGTCCCAAAAACAAAGTCAGTTCTAGACTTTGGATAAACACCACTCTTGAAATAATTGTGGAGAAAGAAGATCACATGACTCGAGTGACCATTTTGAAATCTCTATATTCCTTTGAGAACCCTCAGTCTGCTGAATTACCAACTAATCGAACAGACCTACAGCAGGACTCCCAGCTGACCAAGCAGCTGGCCACCATGTCTCAACTCCTCAAAGCCTGTTGATTTTAAGTCTCTGATTATTGCCTGCCAAACGGTCTAAGCACAGAAATCCCATCCCAGCATTGTCATTTGTTTTGAGAAATGTTGTGTGCTGTCTCCAACCAGGCACTCATCTGGACTGAACTCCACCATGAAGGAAATACCATCTGGACTTTGATCTTCCAGACTTTGGAAATCACGGGAACTAATATTCATTTCTGTGGTTCTTTTACTATTGTTATCAGTAATTACAAAGTCTCCTTCTCTTCCGTTCCCTCTTATGTATATGTGTGCACGTGTGAGTGTGTGTGTGTAAGTAAGAAGTTTGTAAACAATCCCACCGTCACCTCTTCCCACCAACTCCCTCACCACCCCCCGCACCCCCAAACTGCCTCTCCCCCAGGTTTGGATGTGAAAAAAACTAACCTTCTGAGTTGAACATAAAAAGTTTGCTGCATGTTACCTATAAAATTGGAGCACATAACCTGAGGAATTGGGGAAACACACCACAGCCTACTTTAAAAATAATTCAAAAACCACCTCTGCTTACAGACAGATGGACAGAGGATAGATAAGTTCAGTTTGTCTCCTGTCTGTAACAATTGTCTGTTACAATTGGTCAGCTGGGAGTGCTGTTGTAGGTCTTTTCGATCAGTTGGTAATTCAGCAGACTGAGTGTTCTCAAAGGAATATAGAGATTTCAAAGATTTTATAACATAAGGTTAGAAGTGGGGATGTTCACTGATGATTGCACAGTGTTCAATATCATTTGCGACTCCTCAGATACTGAAGCAGTCCATGTCCATATGCAGCAATATCTGGACAACATTCAGGCTTGGGCTGATAAGTGGCAAGTAGCATTCATAATGCACAAGCTTTAGGCAATGACCATCTCCAACAAGAGAGGTCTAACCATCTCCCCTTGACATTCAACAGCATTAACATAACTGAATCCCCCATCATCAACATTCTGGGGGTTACCATTGATCAGGTACTGAACTGGACCAGCTATATAAATATTGTGGCTACAAGAGCAGGTCAAAGGCTGGGAATTCTGCAGTGAATAATTCATCTCATGATTCTCCAAAGCCTGTTCACTATCTGAAAGGTACAAGTCAGGAGCATGATGGAATACTCTCCACTTGCTTGGATGAGTGCAGTACAACACTTAAGAAGCTCAATACCTTCCAGGACAAAGCAGCCCGCTTGATCAGCACCCCATCCACCGCCTTAAATGTTCACACTCCATCACTGGCACACAGTGGCAGCAATGTGTACCATCTACAAGATACACTGCAGCAACTCACCAAGGCTCCTTTGACAGCACCTTCCAAAACCAAGACCTCTAACACCTAGAAGGACAAGAGCAGCAGATGCATGGGAACACCACCGCCTGCAAGAATACCCCACCCTCCTCCCTCCCCACTCCAAGAAGTCACACACCACCCTGACTTGGAACTCCCTTCCTAACAGCACTGTGGGTGTACCTACATCACATGGACTGCAGCGGTTCAAGAAGGTGGCTCACCACAACCTTCTCAAGTGCAAGTAGGGATGGCCAATAATTGCTGGCCTAGCCAGAGATGCTCACATGCCAGGAATTGATTATAATGTTGTAACACAGGGCAACTGGCTACAACATCTCATTACCTTGTGAATTTTTGTTGTTAATTTTGGGTTTGAATCTGGTGCTGCATTAAACTGAGTTTGATTCAAACTAAACTCAAGGATTTACTTCAAGGTAACCATTTATACTTTGATTGTCCCATGCCATATTTCAGGCCCTCCCTAGACATGTGCTTACCCTCGCCAGCTATTGCCCACTAGAGTAGCTTGAGTTAACATGGCCTCTATTGTGTTTTGCTCACACTCAGAATCCTTCCTGACTACCTTCCAAAGGCAGGAAACCCAGCACCAATTCTAAAGCCCAGCCTCATCACTGCATAGCTACTTCAGGAGTTAGTCCAACACCAAGGGCAGTTTAACTGTACGTTCTTTTCCTAAGTAATTAATTTTAACAAATTGTAAAACAATAAAATGCAGTATTATATTTCAGAATTTATTTCTCCAACATCCTCAAGTTTGTTATCAACTCCCAAATCCTTGTCTATTTGAATCTCTCCACTGCGGCCACAATACTGAAACAGCCTTAAGCAAAGTTACAAATGACATTCTGTGTGACTGTGGCCATGGTAAACTATCCCTCCTGATCATATCCCAATCTCCCTTTTCTTTTATGTTTTTATTATCACCTTTTTCCCTGTGTAAGGAAAGTCTAAGGCATTTTCAGCAGAGTGATTGCAAATGCCACTATAATTAGGATACAGAGACAAGCTGAAGGTTCTCCCATCTGTTGGAATTCAAAGGCAGTTGCTAGGAAACGAGGCCCAGACATCGCAAGAGAGAGATGAATCAGAGGTTGCTGAATAACTGTGGGTGTAAAATATTTAACACTGCTTGTGAGTCAGAGTTGTGTACCATTTCATGAAGAGAATAAAGAACAGCTAAAGGCTGTTGCGTCGTTGAGCATGTGTTACATGGATGACTAGAGATTTAATGCTGTTGTCATACCGTATCTTTATTTTACAGCCAGCATTTAATTGTGGTTGTAGCTAGTGTATTATCTGTCAGTGGTGATTACAGCTTAGAAGTCGGTATCAGTAAAAGTGACCATGAAGCTACTGCATTGTTGTAAAAATCACTGATGTCCTTTTGAGATGGAAACCTACCCTTTTGTTCCTGTCTGGCCAAATGTGACTTAAATCCCACACTAGTCCAGTTGACTTAACTGCTCTCTGAAGCGGCTTTGCAAGGCAGTTTGTATATTACCTCGACATGCAGAGGTTCAAGAAGGCCCAACACCACCTTCTCATGGTAACTGGGCATGGACAATAAAAATACTGGCCTTTTCTGCAACATCCATTTCCCAAGAACATGAAAAAAAGGGAATGAATGTATTGTCAAATGGAATAGGGTACTTTAAAAGATAAGGCAAAATCACTGGCACATTGTGTCAATCCAGAATGGAGATTGAATGCGTCACTGCAAGTATAACCTACAATTGAGTATTGACTGCAAATGATTATACAATAGCTTCACAGGTCTGGCAGCATCGGTGGAGAAGAAAAGAGTCGACGTTTCGAGTCCTCATGACCCTTCAACAGAACTGAGCAAAGTTAGGAGAGGGGTGAAACATAAGCTGGGTTAAGGTGTGAGGGGGAGAGAGAAGTTGAGGGGGGGTGGGTGGCGGTGGTTGTAGGGACAAGCAAGCAGTAATAGGAGCAGATAATCAAAAGATGTCACAGACAAAAGGATCAAAGAGGTGTTGAAGGTGGTGATATTATCTAAGAAAATGTGCTAATTAAGAATGGATGGCAAGACACTCAAGGTACAGCTCTAGTGGGGGTGGGGTGGAAAGACTGACAAGGTATTAGTTGTAGATTTTAAAATAATGGAAATAGGTGGGAAAAGAAAAATCTATATAAATTATTGAAAAAAATAAAAGGGAGGGGGGAGAAACGGGATGGGGATGGGGGGAGGGAGTTTAAGATCTAAAGTTGTTGAATTCAATATTCAGCCCGGAAGGCTGTAAAGTGCCTAGTCGGAAGATGAGGTGCTGTTCCTCCGGTTTGCGTTGGGCTTCACTCAAACTGGAGGAACAGCACCTCATCTTCCGACTAGGCACTTTACAGCCTTCCGGACTGAATATTGAATTCAACAACTTTAGATCTTAAACTCCCTCCCCCCATCCCCATCCCGTTTCTCCCCCCTCCCTTTTATTTTTTTCAATAATTTATATAGATTTTTCTTTTCCCACCTATTTCCATTATTTTAAAATCTACAACTAATATCTTGTCAGTCTTTCCACCCCACCCCCACTAGAGCTGTACCTTGAGTGTCCTGCCATCCATTCTTAATTAGCACATTTTCTTAGATAATATCACCACCTTCAACACCTCTTTGATCCTTTTGTCTGTGGCATCTTTTGATTATCTGCTCCTATCACTGCTTGCTTGTCCCTACAACCACCGCCCGCCCCCTCTCAACTTCTCTCTCCCCCCCCCTTAAACCAGCTTATATTTCACCCCTCTCCTAACTTTACTCAGTTCTGTTGAAGGGTCGTGAGGACTCGAAACGTCGACTCTTTTCTTCTCCACCGATGCTGCCAGACCTGCTGAGTTTTCCCGGGTAATTCTGTTTTTGTTTTGGATTTCCAGCATCCACAGTGGCTTTTTTGTTTTATACAATAGCTTGATTATTCCATGGATAGCTGCAAGACCAGCTCCACATTTGGTAATGAGGGTATTCTTGCCAATAGAAGCTGTGCAAGAACTGTTGTATAGGTCCTCAATAAGTTCTTTTAAATGTTGTCTGATTGGTCACCAGCAATACATTTTGATAGTCTTGTCCAATTTCAGTTCAGGTTTGAAAGAGGTCTTGCGATAACGGTGATTTAACTCAAATTTGATGACTTACAGATGCTCCACTTCTGTGTCTTTCATCAACAGGAAACCCTTCAAAGCATAACTGAACAGTAAGTACTACATACAAGCTCTTAGCAGCTGCCTTGAGTGATGTCTGGGTCTAGTTTCCTGTCCAAGTGATGGAAATATGTATCAAAGTACCAGACCTGCAATGATAGCTGCCAAGTTATGAAATGTTAATGTCAAGTTTTTCCAGGTAAAATGGCAGTAGCTGTGAAGTAGTATCTATTGTTTTTTCTCTCCTGCATAGTCCTTTGTGAATTGTATCTAAATCGCAATGTTCTTAAATATAGACAAAAACCCTATTAGGGGAAAGAACAGAACTATCTGATTATATGGCATCGGTAAACATTGATTTTGCCTTATTATAGGGTTACCAATTCGGTTTGGTCATGTTTCTGGAGGTGTCTTCACATGGCCTCATGTCTCTAACCACCCCACCCCCACACTTCTGCATTGATTGGCCAACTCAACCAATCATGCAGATCACTAGCTCCAAACTAATTGGATAATGAGTAGGCTGTTATCCAATTGAATAATTCTGGACTATTAATCAGCCTTTTGTCACCAACTCCAACAGCTTCAGAGCCAATAAAAAAAGTGTTCAAAGAAAATTTTACAAACCCGATCTTTTTAATAACACTATGAATTTTTCCTAGTGTTGCTTGCAGCAGTGTCCAGTTAGGTTAAATTTTAATTCCTGGATACTCCAGGGTGATCCAGAAGGATTGGTAACCCTATCTTATAAGGGTGTGTCACTTATAGTTGAGCACTTTTGCTTGATTTGATAGGAGCCGTTGTCAAGAAGTTACAAAGTTCCAGGAGGCCAGCTGGGAGCAGGTGAAGAGGGGAAACTGGTTGGGGGGCTGGATTTGCAGGGGTGCTAGATCAGGGATAGGAGGAAGTTTGATTTTGCTCACTGCAGTAACTCACTGAAATTGCACCAAGTACAAATAGTAATACTGGTAAAACTCAGAAACCCTTGGAACCAACAGTAATAAAATAACCCATTGTTTATCTATAAATCACTGGTAATAATACCATAATACCCTGTTTCATATTCTACAAGCATGTCTATGTCCTGTTGAATTCTGTTACTATTTTCCTAAAAGATCTACCTTTGGCATCATTCTACTTCTCATCTACATGCTTCCTCTCCACAAACATCTGAAAATACAGGCATGCTGATTACAACCAAAATTACCTCACCATCACCTCTCTCAGCTCTTCCACAGTCTCTAAATTATCAAGCTCCATATGCTGCAAGACGTGAGCAACATTCAGGCTTGGGCTGCTAAGTGGCAAGTAACATTCACAGTACACAATTCATGCCAGGCAATGACCATCTCCAACAAGAGAGAATCTAACTATCTCCCCTTGACATTCAATGGCATTACCATCGCTGAATTCCTTTCTGTTAACATCCATTGACCAGAAACTGAATTGGACCAGCCATATGTGGCCACAAGGGTAGGTCAGAGGCTAGGAATCCTGCAGCAAGTAACTCACCTTCTGACTCCACAAAGCCTGTCCACCATCTACAAGGCAAAAGTCAGGAGTGTGATAGAATACTCTTCTCTTGCCTGGATGAGTGCAGCTCCAACAACACTCAAGAAGCTTGACACCATCCAGGACAAAGCAGCCTGCTCGATTGGCACCACATCCACAAAAATTAGCTCCCTCCACCACTGACCAACAGTGGCAGCAGTGTGTACCATCTACAAGATGCACTGCAGCAATTCACCAAGGCTCCATTGACAGCACCTTCCAAAACCATGACCTCTACCACCTCAAACAACAAGGGCAGCAGATGCACGGGAACCTGCAAGTTCCCCTCCAAGTCACACGCCATCCTGACTTGGAACTATGTCACCGTTCCTTCACTCTCGCTGGATCAAAATTATGGAACTCCCTTCCTAACAGCACTGTGGGTGTACCTATACCACATGGCCTGCAGTGGTTCAAGGCAGCAGCTCATTACTATCTTCCCAAGGGTAATTAGTGATGGGCAATAAATGCTGGCCTAGCCTGTGATGCCCATACCTCAAGAAAGAATAAAAAAAACGCTTGTCTGACAGCCGTATCGGATGAACAGAAATTGGGAAGACCAAAACCATTGTCTTCAGAGCTCACCACATTCTTGCCTTATGGTGGTCCAACCATCCACAATCTTGGTGCTGTATTTCACCTCAAGATGAACTTTTGACTGCTTATCTATACCATCTCCAACACTGCCCATGTCCACCTCCATAACATCACCCAACTTTGTTCCTGTCTCAACTCATCTGCTGCTGAAATCCTCTGGACTTTAATATTTCATTGCCCTCCTGGCCAGTCTCCCATTTTCCGCCCCACATAAACTTGAGCCCATCCACAACTCAACTACCCATATTCTAATATGTATCAAACCCCATTCACCCATCAGTCCTGTGCTCACTGATCTATATTGTCTGCCTGAATGACAATGCCTCAATTTTAAAATATCATCCTTGTTTTCAAATCCCTCTATGGCCTGTAATCCCCTCCATCCCTACAACCCTCCTACATCTTTGCACTGCTTCAAATCTGGTCTCTTGGGCATCCCAGATTGCAACTGCTCCACCATTGGGAGCTTTGCCAGTCTCAAGTTCAGTCTGCAACCCCTTGTTCCCCATTCTTCAACCCACGGAAACAATTTTTCACTGTGATCCAGACTAATGTACCCGGGTTTCATTCACCCCTTACTGGTTGCTCCCCTTACACCAATTCAACTCATCACATTGCTGCTGCTCCTGACCGCCCTGCCACACATCCCTGCGTGAGCCCCAATCTCCTGACCCCTACCTCCTCCAATTCCCAGGTCTGTACTGTACTGTGGCCTATAAATTTCTGTTGCCAATTCATATGGCATTTCTTGGTCTACTCATTTAACAGGAGCAGTAAGTCATCTAAAATAAATAGATGAATGCCTGCTTTAAAATAGAAGTGGAATATCATACAAATATGCTGAGCCTTTGTCTGCTGATGGCCAATGTTCATTTACACGTTAAAAAACTATCCATCTCACTCTTGAAGTTGTCAACACAACAGTCTTGCTGAGTTGTTTAGGACACACATTCTCCACTTTCTCTAAAGCAGTTAAATGTAAGCTGCCTGCTCACTTTTCTTTAATGATCTTGAGTTCATACTCCTGATTGCACAGTTTGCAGTTATGTGAATTTAATCGACTCCAGTTTAACCGTTACCTTTCAATAAACTCTCCACAGACCCTTCTATCCCCCATTTCTTCTTTATCTCTCCTTGTAGCCCAGCTAACCAGTTACTTTTGGAGCATAGTCACTGGTGTCTTTTCAGCAAAGGTGAAAGTCAAATTTGAGCTCAGGAAGATCATACAAGGGCAAATGAGATGAATGATCTGTTACTCTGCTTTGATGATTTGGTTGAGGGATGAACATTGGCTAGCACCCAGGAGAACTTCTCATCCTCCTTTAGATCTTCTATGATGATCTAAGCGGGCAGTCAGGTCCTTGGTTTAACATCTCATTCAGAAGACACTTTACAACTGAACAGTCAGCCTCGATTATAAACCTAAGTCCCAGAGTAACACTTGACCCCACAACCTGATTGAAAGGAGAGAGCGCTGCCACTGGGTTGAGCTGACATTTGTCACTGGTGCTAATCTTGCAGGTCACATTTTGCTTTTAAGTAGTGCTCATAAAGGGTTAATTTGACAATCCCAGTGGGAACGGAGTTTGTTCTATCCCTGCACTTCGTTCCATTCCAGTGTGGCTTCCTGCTGGCAGTGTATAATACTTGAATTACCTAAGAAAGAGGTCTCTCAAATTAGCCACCAATGTAGGAAAAATAACAGGCTATAGCTGTAGAGATTTTTATCACTTCTCCGTGATACATCACAACCAACTTGCCAGTTCAGTACATGCAAGAGCAAGTTACCTGTAAGAACATAAATCCTGTTTTGCTGTTTGCCGTGATGTATTCTCCATTGTAAATAAATCTCTATAATAGTGGAATTAAAAATACGATAAGGCCAGTATACTAAGCAGACAATTTTAATATATGGGCTGTAAACAATGATGAAATTTCAGTGATTAAGATGATAGATTTCAGTGCTTGGCAAGGGGACGTTTTCTTCACTTCAGCCACTCAGCATTAACTGCAAGCACTTCCAGGTTTAACCTAGTGTGCCCAGACTCAGTAAAACTCTTTCCACTCGCCTTTAGTTACATTTTTCTTTAGTCCAGGAATGGTAGGAATCATCCATGCATTCTCAGGCATTTAACATTTTATTTTAGTGAAGTAGATGTTTTGGACACAAAACAAAGTCTGGATAGAAGAACAAATGGGCCAATGGCAAGTTGGCTACCTGCCTTTCTTTGAATTCAATGAAGTTGAATTACAGAGTGGGGTGTTATAACAGGCAGCCTAAGCCATATCACTGATTTCACGCTACCACCCAAGACAACATGCTATCCCAAAGAAAGTTCAACCACAAGACTACTCAAACTAAAATTTATGAAGAATCGGTACATCTGTCAAAGAATCTCACCATCATTGAGTTAGGTCGTAAAGCCACTATACCACCCAGCTGCCCTTAGCAAGAATTTGACTTTCTTTGCCGTGGAAATTCAGCTTTGACAGTTTTTAACCTATCTAAACTGAGACACAAATGATAAAAACGCACAGAAGAAAATGAAATTGGCAGCAATGCTCAACGAGTGAAATCATTCTGCAAGGTAGCAGAGACCAGCATATGGAATTGTGTCCTAAAACGCTGAGATATTCGATACATGATCAGCCACACACTCTCACTTAACTAGAAATGGATAATTCGGGAGATCAAGCATGAAGATTCACAAGCACATTCAGGCACCTAATCATTCCAACATGGAAATACATAACCTGAAACACATACTTCATTAATGACTGAAAAAAGCCCAAGAATGAACAGGTAACATTTAAAGGTCATCTTTATGAGCAGAATCAATGGGAATTTCAATTTTCCTCTGTCATGGGGCCAGTTTACATATTTCCAAATTATAAAATGGAGAATTGACTTCAGAAAGATAGCACAAATCATCTAAGAATTTACCTGCGTGAGAGACTTTCTGCACTATTCCAGCGGTCAGAATTATGAAAATATAAAAATATACTAGCCAAACCTTTCACAATTTATCAAGCATACACATTTCAAAATGTACTGTTATATATTAACCTAATTCCATGTATGCATGTACACACGAGAACTACATTTTGTCTAAAACATGCAAGTTACACTGATTAAGTAATGGTTTCTTGCTGTGTAAATTGTTTATATTCAAATATAGTAGTGCAGAAAATAACAAACTGCTGCCTATGTCAAGGCAAGGAGCAATTGGTGAGTGTTATTTTGAAGAGAATACACAGGCGAAATATTGTTTAAGCAACTGAGATTCTGAAAGATCCTTTCTAAAGTTGCCAGTCTCACGAACCAGAATACAGGGTTCAAATCTTGAAGAGTAGTAATGGATGGCTTGATTTAAATACTTTTGGTGCTGAATGTGTGGAATGGACTGATCAGAGAAGCAGATAGTGTGGAAAATTTAATTCAGAAATGGATAGTTGTTTCAGGCGGTGGGCATTTTGTAGTTATTAGGTTTTGGAGTTAGTCAGATAGAGAGCAGAGTCTTTTCCATTCCTCTACATGGGGCTTAGGAGCAGGATTAGGCCATTGGGCCCTTCTACTTTCCCATGCTCCTGTACATCCAAATTGGAACCAAGCAGAACAAGTTTTTAACAAGCCTACATCCAGCCCAAAGCAAATATTATTCAATTGCATGTACTCAAAATTAGTTAATCAACTGTAAAGTACTTTGAGGCATCTATTGGTTGTAAAAGGTGCTTTATAAATCTAAATCTTTTTTCCCCTCATGGCATTAGGTAAAATATAACACAGATTTCAAACAACTCCCAATCCTTTATTCGTTTGACTTTGTGAAATGATCAAAATAATAATGTATTTGCCACTACAATTTAGAAAGAAATATCTTACTGCATTGTACCACACCAATATTTTACTTTATACACGCACAATAACAAAAATACGAGCAACCACAGTCATTTTGTAAGAACATCTGAAATGATATCAAGGCCAGATTAGTGTTTTCAGTCATACAGAGAGGGCCTTGATGAAAATTAAGGTCTGTACCACACAGCTTACATCTATTTAATTTTACACCTGTCATGGTGTGCAGGAATTATTTGTATATTAACACAAAACATGTTCTATAGTTTTTATATGTTAAAATATCCTTGCATCAGGCTTCTCTTTTCTTGATTATCAGTGGCCCTACATTGTCTCCAGTTTCTTCATTGTGTTTAGTATGAGAACCATCACACATTGGGAACTGAAATTAAAAAAAAGAGAAAAGGTTAGTTCACTGCTTCATGTATAAGGTTTTGATTTTTGGATTAAATGCACAACTCCAATGAAATTCTTCTTGGCTAAATAATGGAGGGGGTTGTTGAGGTGAGGACAGTCAACTTTCAAAAGGCGTTTGATAAAGTGCCACAAAATAGACTTGTTAGCAAAATTGAAGCCCATGGGATTTAAAGGGCAGTGGCAACATGGTTGATGAACTAGCTAATGGACAGAAAACAAAGAAAGTATCTGATGAACAGTTTGTGGGGAGATGGTGGCACAGTGGTAATGTCACTAGGTTGGTAATCCAGAGGCCCAGGATAATGCTCTGGGGACATGGATTCAAATCTCACCATAGTAGCTGGAATTTAAATTCAATTAATAAAATTGAAAGCTAGTCTCAGTCATGGTGGCCATGAACTATCATGGATTGTCATAAAAGCCCATCTGGTTCACTGATGCCCTTTAGGGAAGAAAATCGGCCATCCTCACCTGGTCTGACCTACATGTGGCTCCAGACCCACAACAATGTGGTTGACTCCCAACTGCCCTCTGAAATGGCCAAACAAGCAACACAGTTCAAGGGCGATTAGGAACAGGCAACAAATGCTGGCCTGCACCACATCCCATCAGAGAATAAATTTTAAAGAACAGTTGTTTTCAGACCAGAGGGAGTATACATTGAGCTCCTTCAGGGGTAGCAGGGCCACTTCTCTTTTTAACATTTGGGTATAGATGGTAAAATTTCAAAGTTTGGAAAAGACAGAACTTGGAAGTGTTGTGAACAGTGGAGAGGAAAGCAGCAGACTTGAAGAGGACATAGTCAGAGAATGGTGAAATGCATAGCAGGTGAAATTTAATGTGTGAGAAGGATGCATTTCGGAGGAGGAATGAGGAGAGGCAATATAAGCTATATGATACAATTTGAAAGGGAGTCCAGGACTGTCAATGCAATTGATCAACTTGCATTTAAAAACTCCTTTAATTTCCCCAAGGTGCTGTACAGAACCATAATCAACAGTTAATGCCACTGTACCCACAGGGAAGACATTGGGAGGGGTGTCTAAAAACTCGATCAACGAGGTAGATTTTAAGGGAGGGAATTATAGAGGAGGAGAAACAGGTAGAGAGATAGAGGTTTAGGAAGGAATTCCAGAGCTTAGGGCCAAGCTGGCTGAAGTCACAGCCACTTGTGGTGGGGCAAAGGCATGGAAATGCATAAGAGGCCAGAATTGGAGGAATGCTAAGTTCTCAGACTGTTGACGAATGGAGATGATTAGAGATAGGGAGGTCCAAGGCCATTAAAGGATTTAAGCAAGAGAATTTAGCATTTCAGGTGCTGGGGACTGGGAGCCAAATTAGGTCAACTTGCATTGATGATAGATGGTCAGGACTTGCAGTGGCATAGAGCTTGGTCAACTGAGTTTATACTTGGAGGCTGGCCAGGAGAGCAGTGGAGTTATCAGCCTGGATGGGACAACATAATGGATGAGGGTTTCAGACTCAGGTGGGGCAGAGACAAGCCATACCAGGGGCAGATGTAGGACATCTTTGTCATGAAGGGGGTGTGGAATTGGAAGTTCAGCTTGGGGTCAATTAGTACTTCACATTGCAAACAATCTAATTCAATTCGAGACTGTGTCCATTGAGTTAAAAATGGTGGCAAGGGTATGGAGTTTGTGGCAGGGAAGCAAGTCTTCCCAATATTTACATGAAGGAAATTGTGGTTCATCAGAATGTCAAATAAGTAGATGACAGCAGAGAGAAAATAGAGGGGTCAAGAAAGATGGTGGAGAAAGAGTGATGGATGCCATCAACATACATGTGGAAGCAGATACCATGACGTTTGATGATGTCACCAAGAGGCAGCATGTAAATGAAGAAGCTGATAGGATAGATCTCTGGAGTGTTCCGACACAATGGTGCGGGGGAAGAGAGATATCCAGCATAGCCTAGCAATGAATTATGATTCAATAGGTAAAAATGCCTCAAAGCAAAAGCCACCTCATGGAGCTGGACAACAGATGAGCTGGATGGTGTGGTTGACTATGCTGCAGGGAAACAGAGAAGGACAAGGAGGGACAATGCACCATGGTCAGTCACACAGAATGCAATTTGTGACTTTGAACAGGGCTGTTCAAGTAGATTTTTGGTTAACAAAGCATGATTAACTCATGTTTTTCATTTTTTTAGGTTCTGATTTTGAAGCATTTGTATTGATTGTATTGTGTAGCCTATACAACAATGTCAGAGGGAAAGGGCTACGATATTACACTTAATATGACTTTGGATAGACAGGATAAACATAATTTTAAATCTGCCCTCAACAATGCACTTCCATGAACAAAGTTTGTTCAATGTAGAAACAAGCAGGCTAAGTGAAGAACAAAATATTATTTAAATGGGCAAATTCAATCAGCCAGGTATGAATTATAAATATCAAAGAGGTTCACAGACTAAGATGATAATTGGAATGCATGACAATTTTATAGCCCGTGTTTCAGAGAAACCATGAGGGGCAATGAAATTCTTGTCCTGCTAATGCTAAGCGACCTGGTCACCTCCAGGAAATGGAAGTCATGGCATCCAAGAGAGAGAACAATCACAGAATGATCCAGCCCTAAATGATCTGGGATTCAAAAATACAGAAAACCAGGAGCCAGCTCACTTCAAAGAAATTAAACAAAAGCTTAATCAAATAGTTTTGAGGATAGTCATTCTGCAACAGTTCAATAGCAGACAACTGCAAAACTTTTTAAGGCACAGCACTGAGCATGTGAAATAAACTGAACAGGCATGACCTTAAACGGATTAACAAATTAATCATAAAAATATTAGCAGTAAAAACAAACTGCAGGGAGATAGATGACTGGCAATGAAATAAATAAATGCTGAAACAAGTTAACAAGATAAGAAGTATAAGACTTGGAAAAAATACATAGCTGCAGGTAAAAAAAAACAGCAAGAAACACTTTCAAGAGAACAGTATAATTTTATAGTAGGGGAATAGTCAGAAAAGGTGAGAATCATAAAGTACACTAAGGGTTATAACAAAGGGCACCAGATAGTAACCATGCTGAATAATTATTTCCTCCAAGTATACATAAGGAAAGACAAGTAACATGCTTTCCCAAACAGCTATAACATAGGCAAAATTAATAACTCAAAAAGGAACAAAACAAAAGTTCTCCAAAGGGAGATTATGTTAATCAGAAAATGAGTAAGAGAGACAGGGGATGGACCTCGAGTCTCTGACAATTGTGGGAAAGTTACTGGATATCAGGATGGTACTGTTCCAGATCAGAAGTAGGCTTCAAAAGCCCAAATATCTGTTTTTTTTATCCGCTACCTTCAACACCACAGATCAGCCTCAGTTGCTTTTCTCGATGATCAGAATTGGATGCAGTACCCAAGACGTGATCCGATTAGAGCACAAAAGAGGTTCAGCACTGTTAGCTTTTTTGGTTACTACGCAGTAGTTGCTATACATTTTAACATTAAGCCTACCATGACCTTTGGATCCCTTTCAATTTCTTGGCACCACTCACGGTGTTTGTGTGCCATCCATTTTGTTCCTTCTGGGCAGAACACGTTCCTGTTATCTATAAAACTGTCTAATTTAAATCAATAACTTGATTTAACTCTCTCTCTCCACCTGTCTCTCCTCCTCTAAAATTCCCTCCCTTAAAATCTACCGCTTTGATCAAGTTTTTAGTTACACACCCAATGTCTTCCCTGTTGGTACAGTGGCATTAACTGTTGATTATGGTTCTGTACAGCACCTTGGGGAAATTAAAGGAGCTTTTTGAATGCAAGTTAATAAATTGCATTGAGTCTCTGTATTCCTGGACTCCCTTTAAAATTGTATCATATAGCTTATATTGCCTCTCCTCATTCCTCTTCCGAAATGCATCCTTCACACACATTAAATTTCACCTGCTACGCATTTCGCCAATCTATGTCCTCTTCAAGTCTGCTCATTGCAGTGACCAAATTTGCAAACAATGGCAAACTAGTGTGGATAATTTATTCTGAGAAGCCAGCTTACGAGGCAAAATATGCTGAATAAAATATATTAATAGCCAGAACAATGTCTGTATGTAATTTGTTCTTTCCAGTTTAACACTGAAAAGGCGTATCTGTTTCAGTGACAAAGATTAATGTTAGATCAATCTGATAGGTTCTGTTGATGGATGTTAAATACCCAGTAGTTTCAGGTACTAAGGTGGACATTTGTTGGGTATTGACTAGTTAATTATACTCAGATGTGTATATTAAGAAGGGTCAGCCAGCACTGGGTGCTTGGTGTTAGAGTGGAGAAGTAAACTCTGTGACAAGCAATAAAGAGTCTCCACCAAAGCATCCTAGTCTCAGTGTTATCTTCACAACCAGGCTTGGGAATTCCACTGAATTTTCTATCTATATTGATTATTACCTATATTCTATTCTCACTATAATTACCTAGTTATCAGACAAATAAAGGCAACTCCAATTCATTGGGAACAAGCACTCACTTCTGGGATTAGTCTCTGGCAGTGAACAGAGGGAAACTATCACAGGTAAAAAGACAAAGATCGTAACTTTGGGGTCCTACTTCCTTTGGGTGCTTCCTTCATGGTCTTTATTCAGTTTCAATGCTTTGCCTAGCTTATTTCCTTTGAATTTCCATTCAGTCATTAGCTAAGCACATTTGGCATCCTGAAGTTCAAAGGAGGAACAAGCTGGTGGATTACTGGTCCTCTAGGATTACTGGCTGGTCCCAGATTTACTGATACCTGGTCTGTTGGCGAGGAAGGGTGTTCAACCTTTTCTTCAGTAACGGGATTGTGATGTTCAGAGGAGCAATGAGAAAACAGCTGAGATAGCACATGCCAGTGCTATAGGACATCCTCATCAAAATAAATACCACTCCCCACTCTCACTGCTCTTAAAATCAAACTTATCACGAACAAAAGAATAATTTCCTGGTTGCTCATCACCTTTTACAAGTTACAACAATTTCCTTTGGAATTATCTTTTGTAAAATTCCCCCTTTTTATTTTTTATGCAAAAGTCTGATATTTCCTCAAAAAGTACTTACAAAAAGTCAGAAAACAAAATATACACAGACTGAAATAGGAACATAGGGATGTACAGGTTCTGACAAAGCTTACTTTGGATCATTTGACTAGTCCCAGTATCTAGGAAATATATCCTATGATACCTCTCACCCATCAACATTTCTCATTTATCCAATTCACTCTTCCACTGCCTCCCTGGCAGTCCATTCCACAAATTCACCATCAGTAGCAGAAAGTGAACTCATCTAAACTCTCTTCTCACTTATCCGAGTTTGAGACTGTGACCCTGTACATTTCTATGTGCCCTTGACGTGTAACGAGGTAATCAAATTGATATTCTTACCCGCTTAGATCGCCAACATCGACAATACACAGCTTTATCGCCCAGGTCTTCAACATCAAACGCATGCACTACTTTAGGGGTATCTTTCTGGATGTCTAGGTTAACCAATGATTTATGGCATTTGTCTCTGGAGTATAAAGTTCTGTAGGCTAGGTACCCAACAGCAGCTGCTCCAACAGTCAGTGAAATTGCTGCAGCCCATTCTGAGTGAAGAACACAGGAACAAAAAAATGTTTGGATGAAATAAAATGCATGAGATGTGCTAAATTACACATCACAGGAACCCTGGTCACTTATCTGTAAATACAATGGCAGCAGTAAGCGAAAAAATAAACAACTAGCGACAATGTTTTTATTTATTGGTTACTCAGTTCGAAATGCTGGAAAAACTCAGCAGGTTTGGCAGCATCTGCGGAGAGAGAAATGGAGTTAAAGTTTCTAGTCCAATATGACTCCTCTTCAGAACTGATCCGTCCCATCTCTCTTCAGTTCCAAAGAGGAGTCATTTTGGACTTGAAACATTAACTCTGTTTCTCTCCACAGATGCTGCCAGACCTGCTGAGTTTTTCCAGCATTTTGTTTTTATTTCAGATCTCCAGCATCCGCAGTATTTTGTTTTCAGTGGGTAACCAAGAATATCACTGTGCTCTACTTGGTATAAAATCCACATGGTGATGTGAAATAAATGAATGCTTATGCTAAAGGCAGGCTATATAAATGTATTGTAACTAACTTATAAACATGAACACAGGTGTATGAGAAAATTGCTTGTCTTAATAGTAAGTCACTCAGTAATCATTCTCTCTCAAAGACATGCTTTTGTCTTTCAAGAGAGGTATCAAGGCTATAATTAAAATGTTACAGTTTATTAACTAACTATAATGTAGGCAATTAAATGGTAGCCTTGGCATCACCTAGTGAATGAACTGGAAGCAGCTCATGTACACTACATAAACACTAAAGAAATTTCCCATTATGATCAAGAGTGTGTTGAGCCAGGTTCTGCAGATTACAGTGATCAAGGTTTTTTTTTAAAACATAGAAGTAAACAACAAATCAAAGGCAATTACCATTATGACGCAGTCCTGGATTCTGAGATCTTGGGAGGCTTTTCTTTAAAAATATTGTTATTAAGGGCATTGTGGAAATGGCACAACAGCTTACCCTATCCCAACTCAGTCTACAGAAGGCCTGAAAGGTTGTAAAATTATTGAATGCTGCTATCCAATGCAGAATAATTAGTACTGAGCTCTACCTTCCAACCCACACAAAGGAGAGTGTACACAGAAACAACAAAGGCCGAGATTTTGCAGTGGTAATCACTGCAAAACTGTCAGCATTTCCAGTTGTTACTCCATGGCATTACCCCACTGAAAATGATGGCAACTTAGGGACTTTGTACATGCACAGGATAATGTGGAAACCCAGAAGTGCTGTTCTTCTTTCCTCCTCCAATGGCTGCACAGTTGAGGTCCCAGAGTGCAATCTCTAAGCAATCAGTAATCTCACGAAAACACTCACTGTTACACTGTGATGTCTTCCTGTAAAGACTTTTAAAAATGTTATACTTTGCTGAATGAGGTGTAATTGGATTTTTAAGTGGCTTACTAACTTCATAATTAATGTTAAACACTGGTCCTGAAAAGTTAAATTTTATATTTGTAGATTAATAAATTTCTCCATTATGCTAAAATAATTCCACAGCTTTAAAATATATTTTTGAAAGCTTTATGTTAACATTTTAGCTTCTAAATCCAATCGATCATTTATTTTGCTATCTGAAATTAGAAGAAAGATTATCAGTGTTTTTAAACTTTCTGGTTTGCTGTCTGTGAGAATACTTCAATGTGATTGGCTACTTGCCCTGATTGCTGACATCAATGTTACTACACGTTTGTAAATTCCCTTGGCTTAATGCCAGATTTAAAATGTTGTCAGGAAAGGGAAATTCACATAACAGATTGCTGTATGTTTGGGGGCAGCTTTAAGACCAGCGGTGTGCACCGCTGCTCAGTATCAATCACAAAACCCAGTACGCTGTATTTAAAAATCCACATTGAGAAATTCCATTATAGCTTCTTAATCTGTTCATAGACAGCAAAAGGAGCTATCAGCCTCAAACAATTTAGAGTACTTTACCAATAAATTAATAGGAGGTTCAGTATGTAGGTCAGATTAGGTGAAGCTTCTCCAAAGAACACAAATTATGTATTTAAAACAACAATATGGCAGCTTTTATGGCTATCTTTCTGGTGCTAGCCTGCAAACTACCAGTTTTATAACTAACCATGGAAGAATTTAAACTTAAAAGATCTGGACTACCAGTCCAATATCATAACCATCTAACTCTAGTTTGGCTTAGCTTGTTCCCATGAAAATATAGGAACAGGAGGCCGCCAGTTGGCTCCTCGAGCCTGTTCCACCTTTTTATTAGACCATCTCAACTTCATTTATCTGCCTTTAATCCAAATCCCTTGATGCCGTGACCCAATATACAGCTGTAAGCCTCAAGCTTGAAAATTTAAATTGACCCAGCATCCATATTTTCTAAGGGAGCGTGTTCCAGATTTCCACTATGTTGAAAATGTGCTTCCTGACTTCACTAGCTCTAATTTTAACATTGTGACACCTTGGTCTGGTTTTCTCTGGCAGAGAAGTTGATTCTTTATACCTACACTATCAAATGAGGAGGTCTTGTAGTGCAGTGGATAGCTTCCCTACCTCTGAACCAGAAGTTCTGGGTTCGAGTCCCATTCCAGCATTTAATGGCTAAGGAAGGTGCATTCATAACGTGACTAAACAGGTTGAGTGTCAATCTGCAAATCCGTCCAACACACACCAATGGCAGGTGGTAAGAGGAGAGATTCCTGATCAGTCACATGATGGAAAGTTGGAGCCTCTGCCATCACTATCCATAGCTCCAGACTACAACATGCATGTATAGTGCATGTTGCTATTGCAACTCAGATTTCCCAAGTGAACTGTAACACACACCACCCTATCAAATCCTTTCATCATTTTAAACACCTTACAAGGATCACCCTTCTACACTTAAGGAAAAATGAGCCAGGTTTATGCAACATATCCTTAGAACGTAACCCTTTAAGCTCCGGTATCATGCTAATGGACCGGTTCTGTATCCTCTCCAAGGCCTTATTCACAGGTGGTGCAAAATGCAGTACCCTGGAATTGAAGTATAATCTCCTCCCCTTTACATTCCAACCCCTTGAGATAAAGTCCAAAATTCCATCAACCTTTTTCATTACTTTTCTAAATACTGGTCAGGACAGTGAGAATTCCCCTGCTCTTCAAATGGTGCCATGGGTCTTTTTCTCTTAATGTTCACCCAAGAGACCAGACAACTTAACGCCCCATTCAAAAGACTGCTCTTTCAATAGTACAATCCTTCCATATGCACTGAAATGCTAGCCTAGGTTTGTGGGCTTGAATCTTCTGAATCAGAAACAAGAGTGCTACATCTAAACCAGATAAAACCCCAGTATGTTAATCTAGTTAATAATTAAACAAGTACATTTACTTACTGCAGGTTCCTAGATACTTATTATTGATGGAAAATTGATAAATTATAGTAACCTATTAAACATTACTTATGTAAATATACAATTTATGAACAAGAGCTGATTTAAAGTACTGGCATCTTACTGTGACAGTGAACACTGATTGCAGTTTTCTTTTGCATGATGTCATACTGTAAACCTTGACAACTGTTTGAATTAAAGTGACAAACTCAAAAGGATACCCTTGTTTTTATGTGAAATGGTGCTCACAGAAAGACTGCCAAGGTCATTGATTCTGGTTCATACCAGAGTGATTCTGAAACCACTTGAGCTCTGGAAGCAAAGGCAAACAAAATGACAGCCAGCTACAGAACCTGAGCAAAGCCCAGGAAGGCACATTGAGCAGTCAGCCATGGCCTCAGTGAAAGAAAGTTTGATACACTATGCTATTCTGTTGACTTTCCCATACTGTTGTAGCTGGGCATACAACTGCGTTTGCAAATGCATTCATTGTCAATAGAGTACTACTGCAATTGTATTGCATCTGTTACTTGCACACATGTGGAGCAACTAAGCCTTTTGTATTATCAGGTGGGAGTTCACCTACATACTGCTGACAATATTTTTAACACCTTAAGAAAGCACTTTCATGTGCCATAACACATTATGTACAACTCCTTAGTACAGGTGTCTCGATATTTACTAAGTCTGTTATTCCAGACCATCGCTATAAACAATAGAATGCAGTAATTCACAAGTGAATTAAAAGGCTTCTGCAAACTGTGCTTAGCCACAAGATACATACATGGCTAGATACAGTATCAACCACACAATAGTCTGGGCTGTGCATTGGCAATTTGTGAGATTTAAATCAATTTAACAGAAAATAAGGGAAAGAAAGCCAGCCAAACAATTCCATCACACCACAACCAAATCCTTTATTATTAAAGCACATTAATGAATGTAAGGGCTACACTGTGGTAGTTAATGCATAAGACCAGCAGCATTCAATAATAAACCCAGTTCCCTGTTAGTTAAAGAAAAGCTGTGGGGATGCAGAGAGGGGGGGGGGCGGAATAAATGTGACCTTTGACCTGAAGTTAGGCGTCATGAGGCAATGTCAGCAGCAGACGAACCATTAACAAATCACTCAGTCTACACTGGGAACTGGTTAGAGACATTTGCTCGTTAGACAATGCAGATTCTAACAAAAAGCTAAAAGCTACTGCGGATGCTGGAAATCCAAAACAAAAACAGAATTACCTGGAAAAACTCAGCAGGTCTGGCAGCATCGGTGGAGAAGAAATCAGTTAACGTTTCGAGTCCTCATGACCCTTCGGCAGAACTGAGTATAATTAGGAGAGGGGTGAAATATAAGCTGGTCTAAGGTGGGGCCCCCCCCACCTTAGTGCAGATTCTGTTTGCTGGCCAGGTGGCATTGACCTTCCCCTCTTGACCTTATTGCAGCGGCTGGAGAAGGACTAACAGATTGCACACTGCGCCACAGTAACTGACCACTGCCGCAGCAGAGCTGCCAGCCCACTCCCCCCCTTCCCGGAGCATGAAGCAGGAGCTTCACCTGGAGCAGAGAGAGCAGGCCCTGCAAACACCAAGCAGGGGGTGCAGTGTGTGTCCCATTACCTTTCACAGTGGAACTGCTCCCCATCCCTCTGGCTGGTTGCGGATTCCCCCTTTGCTCCTCTCCCGGCCTCAGTCACAATGTGACAAACCGCGCCTGCTTGCCGGCCAGACGGCCAGTCTCACGTGACACAGTGCCCCGGGCAAAGCCAGCCAGTCAGCATTGCGCAGACTCCCAGCCGGCCCATGACGTCACGCCGAAGAGCCAGCCGGCAATGCGCAGACTCCCAGCCGGCCCATGACGTCACGCGCGGCCCATTCCCTCCCCCAGTCGTGATGGACTTTGGTCGTGGAGCGGGTGAGATAGGACTGATTGAAACATGATCTTGGGTGACACTGAGTTGCCCCAGTCTCAAATGCCACAAAACACAAATAGTTAAACAATTATGTAATCAAAATTAAAATTCAAACCATAATAAAATTATAAATAAAAACAGAAAATGCTGCAATACCCAGCAAGGCTTGCAGCAAGAGAACCAGACTTAATGTTTCAGGTTGATGAACTTTATTCATTCATGGGATGTGGGCTTCGCTGGCTGGGCCAGCATTTATTGCCCATCTCTAATTGCCCTTAACAAGGTGGTGATGAGCTGTCTTCTTGAACTGCTGCAGTCCATGTGGTGTAGGTATGCCCACAGTGCTGTTAGGGAGGGAGTTCCAGGATTTTGACCCAGCGACAGTGAAGGAACGGTGATATATTTCCAAGTCAGGATGGTGAGTGGTTTAGAGGGAAACTTTCAGGTGGTGGTGTTCCCATCTATCTGCTGCCCTTGTCCTTCTAGGTGGTAGAGGTCGTGGGTTTGGAAGGTGCTGTCGAAGGAGTCTTGGTGATTTGCTGCAGTGCATCTTGTAGATGGTACACACTGCTGCCACTGTGCATCAGGGGTGAAGGGAGAGAATGCTGAAGGTGGTAGATGAGGAGTCAATCAAGCAGGCTTCTTTGTCCTGGATGGTGACCAGCTTCTTGAGTGCTTTTGGAGCTGCACTCATCTAGGCAAGTGCAGATTATTCTATTAAACTCCTAATTTATGTCTTGTATTTGGTGGACAGGCTTGGGGAGTAAGGAGGTGAGTTTTTCACTGTAGAATTCCCAGCCTCTGACCTGCTCTTGTAGCCACAGTAGTTATATGGTTGGTTCAGTTCAGTTTCTGGTCAATGGTAACCCCCAGGATTTTGATAGTGGGGGAATTCAGCGATGGCAATGCCATTGAATATCATGGGGAAATGGTTAGATTCTCTCTTGTTGTGGTTGGTCTTTGCTTGGCATTTGTGTGGCATGAATGTTGCTTGCCACTTATCAGCCCAAACCTGAATGTTGTCCAGGTCTTGCTGTGTATCGACAAATGATCACATTAATGTTATTTTGAGCATCTATGCAATGCTTCAAGCATGAGGGAATCCATTGCGTTTACTAATATTGACAGACTGGAGCTATATTGCCAGGGAGAGGTAAAAACAAGTACAAATTTGCTACAATTAAGGAAACAAATCTGGAAAATATGTAATACTGACCTTGCAATGGATGATTTGCATTTAAACAACATCTGTCATAACCTTGGGATATCCCAAAATTCTTTACAACCAATGAAGCATTTTGAAGTCTAGTCACTGTTGCAATAGAGGTGTACAAGACCCCCCATTAGAATATGATACAGCACAGAAACAAGCCCTTCAGCCCATCATGTCCGTGCTGGCCATCAAGCACCTGTCTATTCTATTCCCATTTTCCAGCACTTGGCCCGTATGCTATGCTGTTTCAAGTGCTCATCTAAAAACTTCTTAAATGTTGTGCGGGTTCCTGCCTCTACCACCCTTTCAGGCAGTGTGTTCCAGATTCCAACCACCCTCTGGGTGAAAAAGTTTTTCCTCAAATCCACTCTAAACCTCCTGCCCCTTACCTTAAATTTATGCCCCCTGGTTATTGACACCTCCGCTAAGGGGAAAAGTTTCTTCCTATCTACCTTATCTATGTCCCTCATAATTTTGTATACCTCTATCAGGTTCCCCCTCAGCCTTCTCTGTTCTAAGGAAAACAACCCTAGCCTATCCAGTCTCTCTTCATAGCTGAAATGCTCCAGCCTAAGCAACATCCTGGTGAATCTCCTCTGCACCCTCTCCAGTGCAATCACATCCTTCCTATAGTGTGGCGACCAGAACTGCACACAGTACTCCAGCTATGGCCTAACCAGCATTTTATACAGCTCCAACATAAACTCCCTGCTCTTATATTCTATGCTTCGGCTAATAAAGACAAGTATCACATATGCCTTCTTAACCGCCTTATCTACATGTGCTGCTGCCTTCAGGGATCTATGGACATGTACTCCAAGGCCCTTCTGACATGATGGTTTAAAAAATAGCCACAGATTGTTTCTCCTCATTGGTGAGATAGTAAGGAGGGGGCACACATTTAAAATAATTATGAAAGAATTAAAAGGGATATTGGAATTTTATTTTACGATGGGTGGTTGTGAGAATTTTCTGTCGCAGACCATTGTTGAAGCAGAGTCTACAAATTCTTTAGAGGGGAACTGAATAGAATCACAGAATTGTTACAGTGCAGAAGGAGGTCATTTGGCCCATCATGTCTGCACCGACTCTCTGAATGAGCAACTCCATAGCCATTCCCTACCTTTTCCCCGTAATCCTGCACATTCATCCTTTTCAGATAACAGTCTAATTCCCTTTTGAATGCTTCAATTGAACCTGCCTCCACCACATGCTCAGGCAGTGCATTCCAAACCCTAACAACTCACTGTGCAAAAAAGCTTTTTCTCATATCACTTTTGCTTCTTTTGGCAATTACTTGAAATCTGTGCCCTTTCGTTCTCGATCCTCTCATGAGTGGGAGCAGTTTCTCCTTATCTACTCTGGCCAGACACCTCATGATTTTGAATACTTCTATCGAATCTCCTCTCAACCTTTTTTTCTCTAAGGAAAACAATCCTAACTTCTCCGAACAAATTTTCTAAACTGAAGTTCCTCATCCTTGGAACCATTTTCGTGAATTTATTTTAATAGTTGCTTTAAAAAGACTATCAAATGGTATGGGGAGTAGGAAGGAATGAGATAGACTGAGTAACTCATGGGGTAAAAAATATCACACACAAGAGCTGAGTGACCTATTTGAGTGCTATAACATTCTATGGTTCATTATCAATGTAGGCAAGGGTAGAGGTGATGACAAAGCATGACCTAGTGAAGGTCACGATACGGGCAGCAAAGTTTTGGATGAACTGAAGTTTACATAGGGTTGAAGGCGGGAGGCTGGCCAGAGTGTATTAGAATAGTCGAGTCTGGGGATGGCAAAGATATGGAATCGGATTTGGGAGTGGGGGTTGGGGAATATGGGGTGGGGTCGGGGGTAGGGGGTGGGTGGGGAGATGGGGTGGTGGATGGGGGTGGGATGTGGGGGGGGTGTGAGGTGCTTGGTTGTTCTAATGATTGAACAGGTCGTTAAATTTTGAGGAGAGTTCAATACAAAACCCCTGGATAGGTCAGGTTAGGTTCTGTTCACTGTGTCTTATTAACCAAACCTTAGTCAGTGTACATCAGAGATGGTCTTTTTTTCACCAACATGGCTAAGAGGCGAGGGACAAAAAAATTGGATGTCCAAGTACACAGATTAAAAGTTGGTGGATAGGTGAAAGAAATAATTAAAAAAACTAAGAGGATGTTGGACTTTATTTCAAAGGGTCTGAAATGCAAAAAGTTGGAAGGGTTCAGTTGTCAAAAACCATGGTCAAACTCCACCTGAAGTTCTGTGTCCAGCTCTGGACATGACCTCAGGAAGGATATGTTGTGGGGGTGCAATACAAGTTGACCAGAATGATACTGGGGTGTGAAGGGATAAATTATGAGGACAGGTTGCATAGACAAGACTATTCTCTTGAGTATAGGAGATTGAGGGCGATCTGAGGGGTGATCTGATTGAAGTGTTTATAAAATGATTAAAGCAACGTGAAAGGGTAGATACAGGGAAACAACCAGGGAGCGGTTGCTGTGAATGGCATAGATGCATTTAAAAGGAAACTAGACTTTCATGGTCCAAGGTCATGTCAAAGCACTTTACAGGCAATAAAGTACTTTGAAGTATAGTCACTGTAGTGGCATAGGACTCCCAGCAGCCAATCTGTGTACAGCAAGCTCCCACAAATAACAATGTGATACAAATAGATAACCTGTTTTAGTGATGTTGATTGGCATTTAATTATTGATTACCAGTGAGTACTGTCCTGTCTTAGTGTCATGCGATTTTTTACATCTACCTTAAAGAGCAGAACAGGGCCTGGGTCTAACATAAATAATAAAAACAGAAAATGCAGGAAAAACTCAGCAGGTCTGGCAGCATCTGTGGAGAGAGAAACAGAGTTAACATTTTGAGCCTGGATGACTCTTCTTTGGAGGTTTAACATCTCACTTGAAAGGCAGCTCCTCCAAAGATGCAGCATTCCACAGCTCTGCACTGGGGTATCAGCCTAGATTTCTAAGCTGCAGGCCCTGGAGTCAGACTTCACAGAATCATACAGTACAGAAGAGGCCCTTCGGCCCATCGAGTCTGCACCAACATGTGAGAAACACCTGACCTACCTAATCCCATTTACCAGCACTTGGCCCTTGGCTTGAATGTTATGATGTGCCAAGTGCTCATCCAGGTACTTTTTAAAGGATGTGAGGCAACCTGCCTCCACCACCTTTCCAGGCAGCACATTCCAGAGCATCACCACCCTCTGGGTAAAAAAATTTTTCCTCACATCCCCCCTAAACCTCCTGCCCCCCATCTTGAACTTGTGACTTGAACTCAAACTTCTGGCTTGGAGGTGAAAGTGGCCCATTGGGTCACAGCTAAAAAAACTGAGGACAAAAGGACTAGAAGGTTATATTGTTGGGTTAAATGGAGTATGGTGGGAGGAGGCTGGTGTGGAGCAAAAGCACCAACATAGCCCCAATGGACTGAATGGCCTGCCCTTGGAAACACTTTGTACAATGCCATAGGGTTCCTGTAAGCCTGATCGGGAAATGGAGTTGTAGTCCTTGCGAGACGCAGCCTCATGGGAAAGGCCACATGAGGAACTACAACCCCCAGCGGGCAGTGGTGGGGGGGGGGGGGGGGGAGACGACGACGACACAGCGCATGCGTAGAGACCGTTTTCTCATGAAAACGGCCGCCTGAAGAACTACAACTCCCAGCGTGCAATTGGAATATGGCGCATGCGCAGGGATCCGGCTGCAAGAAAATAGCTATCTGCGGGACTACAGCTCCCAGCGTGCATGGTGCACATGCGTGGAGAGGCAGTTCTGGCGTCCGGCTGGAACCGGAAGTGGGAGAGGGGAAGTGGTGGCGGCGGCGGCCGGCTTAGAGGAGGGCGGCGCTTTCATCCCTTCATATCATGGCCAAGAGGCGGATAGAGAAGGTAAGGGATCCCCTGCTCCCAGCTGCAGTGTGTCAGGCTGCGGCCCCGGCCCCGGCCCCGGCCCCGGCTACTCTCACTGTCCCCCAGCCCCGGGCGAGAGGAGGTTGGGCCGGGTATTGTGAGGCCTCCCTCTCCCTGTTAGCCGCCGAGCTCAGGCCCAGTGTGGGGCCGGCCTTTCCGTTTTATTGCCACGTAGGGGGTCCGCGTCCGGCCGATCTCACAAAGGGCCTTGGGCTAAAGTATAAAGCCAGCCCCAGGCCAGTCAACAGCGGCCACGCACTGGGTTATTTTAAACTGATCCCTCTGTTTATTCTTCCTCCCTGACCCGTCTCTCCAAAATCTTGCTGCAAGCTCCGCCTGTTACCAAGCCGACAAAAAATGTTTATTATTATTTATCGTATTTACATCCTGAGAATAAAACAGGGTGCAGAAAAGATTCACAAGAGATGAGGAACTTCAGTTATGCAGATAGATTGGATAAGTTGGGACCTTCCTTGGAGAAAAGGTTGAGAGGAGATTTGATAAAGGTATTCAAAATCGCAGTGGGTCTAGACAGGGTAGATACGGAAATACTCTCCCATCGGTGGAAGACTCAAGAACAAGAGGACAGGTTTGAGGTAATTGACAAAAGAAGCAATGGTAACATGACAAAAAACCTTTTCTCACAGTGTGGTTAAGATCTGGAATGTATTGCCTGAGTGTGGTAGAGATGGGTTCAATCAAGGCTTTCTAAAGAGAATTGGATTATCTGAAAAGGAGGAATATGCAGGGTTATGGGCAGAAAGCAAGAGTGACACTAGGTTAGTTACTCCTTCAGAAGGCCAGCACAGACCAAATAGCCGCCTCCTGTGTTATAACCATTCTATGAAAGGGGAAACTTTACAAGTCAAAAACAAAAATACCTGGAAAAACTCAGCAGGTCTGGCAGCATCTGTGGAGAGGAGCACAGTTGAAGTTTCGAGTCCTCATGACCCTTCAACAGAACTAAGTAAAAATAGAAAAGGGGTGAAATATAAGCTGGTTTAGGGTAGGGGGGGGGGTTGGGACAAGAAGAGCTAGGTAGAGGGCCAGTGATAGGTGGAGATAACCAAAAGATGTCACGGACAAAAGGACAAAGGTGTTGAAGGTGGTGATATTATCTAAAGGAATGTGCTAATTAAGGGTAGAAAGCAGGACAAGCAAGGTACAGATAGCCCTAGTGGGGGTGGGGTGAAGGAATCTTAAAAGGTAGAGATAAAACAATGGATGGAAACACATTTTAAAATAATGGAAATAGGTGGGAAAGGAAAAATCTATATAAATTATTGGAAAAAAACAAAAAGGAGGGGGAAAATCGGAAAGGGGGTGGGGACGGAGGAGAGAGTTCATGTTCTAAAATTGTTGAACTCAATAGCCTTTTTAGATTCCTTCACCCCACCCCACCCCCACTAGGGCTATCTGTACCTTGCTTGTCCTGCTTTCTACCCTTGATTAGCACATTCCTGTAGATAATATCACCACCTTCAACACCTCTTTGTCCTTTTGTCTGTGACATCTTTTGGTTATCTCCACCTATCACTGGCCCTCTACCTAGCTCTTCTTGTCCCAACCCCCCCTTAAACCAGCTTATATTTCACCCCTTTTCTATTTTTACTTAGTTCTGTTGAAGGGTCATGAGGACTCGAAACGTCAACTGTGCTCCTCTCCAACAATGCTGCCAGACCTGCTGAGTTTTTCCAGGTATTTTTGTTTTTGTTTTGGATTTCCAGCATCCACAGTTCTTTGCTTTTATAACTTTACAAGTCATTGGACTGGACACACAGACAGTTCTGTTGGCTTCAATTTTATTCTCAGTATGTAAATATGATAATAAACGACATTTCCTGTTGGCTTGGTAATGGGTGAGCTTGCAATAAGATTTTGGTGAGATGGGTCAGGGAGGAAGAATGAATGAGTCAGATGAGATTACTTTTGAAGTAACCTCGCTTTTGAAGTAACCCCAAACAAATGCATGGCAGTTAACTGTTCCCTGGTGTATTCTCCATGGCAACAGCTCTACCAATCAGAGTCCACATGCCAACCAATCAGCACCCTCTTCTCATGCAATATAAATTGTTGTTCGCTTTGAGATCTGGTATTCTTGTGATTCTGTCCTGATGATTGCAAGTCCACCACCACCTGGAAGTTCCTCTGCAAACCATTCACCACCCTGACTTGGAAATATATCGCCATTCCTTCACTGTCGCTAGGTCAAAATCCTGGAACTGCCTTCCTGACAGCACTGTGGGTGTACCTACACCACGTAGACTGCAACGGCACAAGAAGGCAGCTCACTACTACCTTCTCGAGGGCAATTAGGGTTAGGTAATAGATGCTGGCCTAGCTGGCGATACCCACATCCCATGAATGAATGGGGAAAAAAGGACAAAACGCTTTGACAGCATGTCTCATTTAACAATACTCAAGTTCTGAACTACTAAGTACAGTTTTAATTACACTTTTGAAGTGTAATGGATGCGTTATGTTGAAGGAGTGATCTTCCTTAATGTATAGTAAGATTGGTAACGCTTTCAGTTCTGCTGCCAACAGCCTGATACAGATTTTAAATTCCGACTTGAACTGCCATGCTGCTCCTCCTGTTAGCTTGTCCAAAGCGCTGTTTAAAATGTGAATGTGTTGAACAAGCCAGCTGCCTGTTTGCACTCGCAACCTTTCCTACCCTATCGACAACACCAGTACTGTCATGGGCTTGGGAAGGTGATGGAGATGCGCCAGGCCATTTTAAGGATTTCCCAGCCCCTAAAAATCAATGTGCCAGAGCTGTGACAATGATTGGAATTCACTTTACTTTCTAAGGATAGTTTCATTTAAAAAAAATCTGACCATATCACAGGACTTGCTGAGGCTGTCTTGCCATTGTGGAAATATTAAAATGCAATTTAAAGAATTGAGCTGAGAGATGAAATCCTGTCAAAGTACAAACATTTTTTAGCACTCGTCATTCTATAAAAGTGCACTTTCCAGGTAGCTTCAAAGACCTAATATTGCTTATGGGAGAAGTGCAGCACCATTTTATTGGAAATTGTGTGATCTGAATATGCTGTGCTCTAATGTTCCTTTTCCTTTGCAACCTGCAAGTTTTCATATGAAGCATTGCTGAGATGCAAAGCATATTTCATGATGCCAGCATTATTCTGATTCAATTTGAAGCAACCCTGAAGGTTTTAAGTTCACGATCCATTCCAGGACTCTCCAAAAGAGAGCTGAGTGAATAGAGGGAGTTTGGACTGAACAGGAATGGGTGGATTAAATCAGAATGAGGCACATGAGCTGTGAGAGCAGATGATCAAAGCATTGACGCTGATCTGTTGGTACAAAATGATTTCATTTTGGTTCCTGTGGCAGTGAGTGTTGCGTGGAACCTGTAAACAATGAGAATTTCTGCAATAGGAAAAACACAGATAAAAGAAATGTCTTCAGGTGGACCTGCTGAAGCGTGAAGTTTCAGTTTGTGAAATGGCTAGACAAACTCCACGCCATGTAGTGGGACGCAAGGTTCCCAGAACACACGCTGCATGATAGGGTTCCCACTGCCACCCACCTCCTTCCCCATCTAGAGAAGAATAGCAAGGGAAAGACATCTAGGTGACCATCCCACGTGGAGAGCGTAGAATTGTTGCAAAGTGTACAAGAAACTCTGGGCTGAAGTTTTCCAGCGGCAAAAGTATATTGAATTCCTATGATGCAAACAAATACAGTGATGTGGGGATGGAATCACAACTGGGTACTGTGGAGCAAGTAGTTATCCAGGTGAGAAGAAATAATGCAGTCACTAAGTGGCAAGCAGTAGTTATAGGAAATTCTGTTAGAAGAATAGATTTTTTTGCAGTCGTGGCCAGTGTTCCCAAGTCCCCAGGTGTCATGGTAACAGACGTAATGGTTTGAATAGATGGGAAGGGGAAGTGATCAACTTCAGATTGAGGTTCACCTTTAGAACCAGTGGTCCAGGGAAGTTCAAAATGTAAATCAGTTAGAGTTTGAGGATTTAGGTGTTAGAATGAGGAACAGGACCTGTTGGGAAGCAATTTCAGATTGCGCATGGTGCTTCCCACCAAGCCAGTTTGGACAATAGTTAACAGATGTGGAAAAGAATGTTTCAGATTTCTGTATGGGGAGGCCGTATAGATGAGATGGCTTTCACAAAACCAATCTGATGCCTATAACGGAGCACAGAATGTAAACAGGTCAGATTTAAACTCGTAAGGCAGGAAGCTAACATGTTTGGGATAGGTTAAGAGAGAGACAGTCGTCTAAAATACTGAACTCCAGGGCAAGATGGAAAGCTGTTGTTCAAGGCAGATAGGCTAAAGAAAAGATAGTGAGGGAAAAAAATAAGAGAAGGTAAAAGGGTTCTGACTGAGGGACTTGACTGTCCAAAGATGGGCTGAGATAAGTTTGAGATCAAAATGGGGAAATGTGCTTAGACTATTAAAGTTGTGTTGCAAATCGAAGAAAAATACAATGTTTTGGGTGGCAGAGGAAGGAGTGTTTGGGGCCTAGGATGGTGAGGAGGTAAAGGGGCAGGTGTTACACCACCTGCGATTGCATGGGAAGGGGATGACATGTTGGGGGTAATAGAGGAGTGGATCAAAGTGTCACTGAGGGAATGGTCCCTTTGGTATGCTGATGGGAGGGGAAGGTGTATTTGATGGCATCATGCAGGAGTTGGCAGAAATGGCGGAGGATGGTCCTATGGATATGGAGGCTGGTGGGGTGGAAGGTGAGGACAAGGAGAACCCTATCATGTTTCTGGAAGGGAGGGGAGGAGGTGAAGGCTGAAGTGTAGGAAATGGGTCGGACGCAGTTGAAGGCCCTGTCAACCACGGTTGTGGGGGGAATTTTTTGGTTGAGGGAAAAAGGAAGACATGTTGGAAGCACCATTGTGGAAAGTATTATCATCAGGAGAGATGCAATGGAGAAACTGGGAGAATGGAATGGAGCAGGGTGTGAGGAGGTGTGATCGAGGTAGCTGTGGGAGACAGTGGGCTTGTAATGAGTATTAGTAGACAGTCTATCCCCAGAAATGGAGACAGAGAAGTCAGGGAAGGGAGTTGGACCATGTAAAGGTGAGAGGAAGGTGGAAACTGAAAACAAAATTGATGAGTTTTTCCTGTTCCAAATGAGAGCAGGAAGTGGCACTGATATAGTCATCAATGTATAGGGAAAAAAAATTGTGGGAGAGGGCCTCAGTAGGACTGGAACAGGGAATGTTCCACATACTCCACAAAAAAACATGCATAACTGGGGCCCATGCAGGTACCCATAGCCACACCTTTTATTTGGAGGAAGTGAGACAAGTTAAAGGAGAAATTGTTCAATGAGAGAACAAGTTCAGCCGGGGGCGGGGAGGAGGGTGGTGGATGGAGACTGTTTGGGCCTTCGTTCAAGGAAGAAGCGAAGAGTTCTCAGAATGTCCTGATGAGGTCAAGAGGTGTAGAGGAATTGGAGGGCCATAGTGAAGAGGAGGCACTTAGGGCCAGGAAACTGGAAATTGTTGAAATGATGTAGGGCATCAGACGAATCGCGAATATAGGTGGGAAAAGACTAGACAAGGGAGAAAAAAAAGTCAAGTTAGGAAGAAATAAGTTCATGGGACAGGAACAGGCTGAAGCGATGGGTCTACCCATCGTTCTATTCATGAGTCTGATAGAAGACTGACAGTCAACATGGGGGACAATAATGGGGGCTTTTGTAGATACATAAACACAAGGATGGTCAAACGATTGAATCATTGCAAGAAGAAAGCCATCTTGCATTTAATAGGAAATGCTAGACATAATTAATATGTATTATGTCCAACTTTCACATTGTTCTGAAGAAACTAAGAGTATATGATGATTTGAATGATCCCCAACTGCAGACAAATGTTAAATCGTTAAAGCTTGTGTGACTGATAGAAAAATCTTCCGTTATCATTATATCCATCCCCGAATACTGAAGATGCTGAGAGAAACAATGATCATAATGTTATAGAAACTTTTGGGAACTGGAGTCGTGTCAAAGCCTGGAGGGTGGAATAGGCATGTGACCATCTAAGACTGAACCTGTGGGTATGTTGGAGCAGAATGGAGTGTATTACTGTATATCTGAGTGAGAGACTGCTATAGGCTCCCAAAGTGACTATGCTACATTTCACAGACTGATGTTCATTACCTACCTTGAGCACAAACTTCACCAAAAAAAAAAACTTTATTCTCCTAAAATGTCTTTACTCATGAGACTGATAGTTATCCTTAAACTAACTTGTTTCTCAATTTGAGATGTTTAGGTCATGGCGTATTTTCTATCCACAGGATTTGAGATATAGATGACCTAACAGAGTGTCACATTTTCATTATTTGGCAGTTTTGTTTTTGTCTTTTAAGTCACTTGCATGAAAATTACTTCTTGTTTTACATCATAGATGTTTTCAAAAGTTGTGAAGTATAAATCCAAGTGTACATTGTTAAACATTCCTTTATCATAGTGCAAGCAATGCTAGATATCTGTTGTGATTAATTTTTTGAAATCCTATACAATTTATGAAGGACTAATACCTATTTATTAATCTCTGATGTAGTTAATTGGATATAGTGCACTCCTAAAATGCTGAATCAGTCAATTTGGCAACCAAGACAAATGTATTCTGTGCATATTCTATATAGCCAATTGGCTTATTGCACCATGATTGACAGCTAGCTCTGTCTGACATTTTGTCAACAGGCACAGCAACTGTAAGTGCAAGAACAAAACAAAAATGTCAAAAACTACAGGCTAGAACCATGTTAGTAAGTCAATCAGCTTACATGGAGTGAACAGGTGGGTCAATATTTTGGGCTGGGACCACCTTCAGAATTTGATGAAGAAGCATTTTAATAGAATTAGGGCAGGAAGAAAAAGTAAGTCAGCAATCAGACACTAAGAGAAGAGATTGTTAGATAATGTAAACAGTCTTCTCAAGACTGCAGGAAAAGCATATATGAAATTGACGGTGTTAAATGGAGAACATGAGAATAGTTAAAGTAATGAGAGGCCCTTCCAAGCAAAAGTTTCAAAAGTGGGACAAGTTGATAAAAATACGTTTTTAAAACCACAATGCTTAATGCACCGTTCGTCAACATGTATGGCTCCCCTCAACATCCAGCCCAAATTCCTGGTGGCTTCTTCCGTATTCCTAAATGTATCCTCCCATTAACTTCCAAACCCCTGTAGCACCACTTGAGACAACTTGACAAGCTTGGCAAAGTGCTATTTTGTATAACCCTCCAACTCTTATACACCATGATTCTTAAGTCGCCATGAGCACTGCCACAAGAGATCAACCAGTATATGCTTAAACTTTGTATTGTTTTACTGGTGGTTGGTTAAGCTATGTAGAGTATTTTATCTCCTGGTGGCTTCCCGGCACTAAATTATGTAGAAATTGGTTTGCCTGTTCTTACAGACAGAATCATTGTGGTACGTCAGAGTCAACTCCTGTTGAAATATGGTTTAATACTAATGGGTATGTGGGTAAGCTGGGTACAATATTTAATGCAAATTGTTATGATCCGATTAGGGGCTGTTAACATTTAAAGAGAACTCCGAATACCTTGTTTTACCTAATAGAATTATGCCAGAAGAATTCACTTTCTTCTGACAAAGCAGAACTTTATTGTATATAGAACAAATTAAACAAAGCAAATACAGGTAAGTTAACACCAAAGCTTTTTAATATGTATGTTGTGTACTCAGGTTTACTTATTACTGCCTCCTCCGCGCCCCCCCCCCCACCCCAGGAATTCTCTTAAAAGACACGTCAATCTTAGAGTTATTTATTTCTATAGGGACCACCCGTAAGTATGCCACAGTCCTCTAGAGAATTCTCAGCTCTAACTATTCTCAGAGGTAAAACTTTCATTTACCATCTCTTGACTGTGGATGCATCAGTCTCTTATTCTGGGTACTTTTCAATACTGTCAAGTTAATCTGGTTGTGTTCTTTGGCACAAGACTCTCTGAGGACCACTATAGATGTTTCCGCTAGTTTCAACTAGGCCATCTCCTAGCTTCTGTTTCCTCACAAAATTCAAACTGAGATTAAGCCTCACCTGCATTTCATATGGCTAATGATGAAGTTAGTTTTTTGCTCTGGTTATAGTGCAGACCTAGCTAACTTTCCTTTACTTCAGCTATCTCTTAGTGAGCTGCAAACCCCACAAGGTTCAAGTTGCAACTAAATCTCCCAGCAAATATCCAAATAAATTGAAACCAGAGGACCCCCCCCGCCCCCCGCCAAGCTCCACCAATCTCCATGACAACCTATCATGCTCTGAGTTGTCCTCAAACCAACCCTGAGATTAATTATACCTCATAATTTCTTCTTTGACCTGATAAAGTAAATGGGTTTTGCAGCGTTTCAGGGTTTACTGAATGCTTTTAAACTAATTTAGTTATAACTCCCAACTCAAAGCATTTCTTTGGGCTGCCATACTGCAAGCTCCCCAGCTGAGTAAACACACCTACAGTTTTATGATCTTATTTATCAAACTGTTAACTTCTTAAGTGAACATGGCCCCAACCTTTCAAGTGTGAAAACCCCCAAGATGCTTTAATTGCATTTATCCTAATTTCATCAGTTAAACTTTAATTCATAAAACGAAACGTTATACACAAGAATCATGAACTAGATGTTCGCAACAAATGATTTGAGTCATGTTTGGTGCTTGAGGAGTCACGCATTAGAATGAGAAAGATAGTGATAGACTTCAAAAGGACGTAGGGTGTTGGAATTTGCAGAGTCATAATAGATGAAATGCAACACAAGTGTGAGATGATGCATTCTGGTAGGAAGAATAAGGAGAGAGAATGCAAGCTAAGTAGTACAATTTTAAAGGGTGCAAACATAGACATCTGGAGGTGTTTGTGTACAAATCTTTGAAGGTGACAAGGATGTTTAATAAAGCAGTTAATAAATTATATGGGATCCAGAACTTGATAAATAAAGGCGTAGAGTACAAAAGCCAGGAAGTTGTGCTAAACTTACTCCAGCTGGTGTTCGGGTAGTGTATTATGTATTGCGTCCAGTTCTGGGCACCACACGTTTGGAAGGACATGAAGGCTTTGGAGAAGGCCTGAAGAGATTGACTAGAATGGTTCCAGGGACGAGGGATTATAGTTATGTGGACAGATTGGAGAAGCTGGCATTGTTCTCCTTTGAGGAGAAAAGGCGAAGAGAAGATGCGATAGCGTTATTTAAAATTATGAGGGTTTTGATAAGAGTAAATAAAGAGAACCTGTTTGCAATGGCTGAAGGGTTGATAACCAACACAGATTTCAGGTGGTTGGCTTAAAAACCAGAGGCAACATGAGGAAAATCCTTTTAATGCAATGAGTGGTTAGGATTTAGAATGCACTGCTTGATTAGGTGATTAATACGGATTCAATAGTAACCTTTAAAAAGTAACTGGGAAAGTTCTTGAAAGAGAAAGTATTTACGGGTATATAAAGTAGAGTGGGATTAACTGAATTGTTCTTCAAAAGAGCTGACTCAGATGCAGTGAGTCAAATGGCCTCCTCCTGTGTTGTACTGTTCTGATTGGAGGAACTGTGCTACATTGTGTATTCCTTAAAGCTAGCTTTTGAATTTTAAATAGGTAATTGTTTTTGAATGTAGTAGATATTCCTGCAATGTGACAGGTTTAGTGTTGTTCCCATCACTGATTTGATAATGGGGTCAAGATGAAATTTGATCGATTTGTCCAGATTTTAGCATTAGTGCTCCGCTTTAAATTGCGTTTTCTTGAAGTCGTGCATCTTAATTTTTATGTATAAACCTTTGTTCCGCTTGAGGTTACATAGTTTTTGTAATGCACCTGTAACTCATCTGGCTCTGCCTCTCTTTTTAGATGAACTTGTTGGAGACAGTGAGTGAGCCTTTCACATCTGTCTATGTCCTTTTAGGTAGCCTGTGAAATGGGGTCAGGCTGCAGGCGGACATACATGCAGCAGCAATCTGCTCAACTTGTCTACACTGGAAATGGCAGCCGAGGCAAGGTAGCAGGAATGTTACTATGCTGGAAATGACACAGAAAAACAATCACTTTTATTAACTAGGTAGAGTATCCTTTGATTCTACCAGCAGCATTGGAAGTTAAGGATGAAGCTCCTTATTTTTGTACAATGTTTTACATAAAAAAACTTATTTTTCCTCTCCAGTTATCACCCCTTCTACTGAAGGCATGCTGGGGGACAGTTCAACAAATACTGGCCACCAACCGATACCTCGCTCAAGTTGCCATTCTTCATATGTGAACCTAGAGATTGGGTTTGGCAAGCTGTTCGACACTAAGGGGCATCACAGCTGAGCCCGATCCTATCCACACATGCACTTTACAGCAGGGGAAGTACTGATCAGGACCTGGAACATTGACTGATTTTACTCTTCCTTAGCATGTGGGTGCTGAGGGCCCCTCCCGCCACCTCGGCTGAGATCAGCTAACTCAGCACAGACTGGGAATGGAACCTGGGAAGTTCTGGTAGGTATAGCTCAGTCAAACTCTGCCTTAACCAACTGAGCTATTAGGGAGATGAACAATACAGTATTTTGTTTTATAAAATTGCTGTAGTTCATCCCGTTAGCAAGAATGTTATTGTAAGGAAACACTTTAATTGTGAAGCTCTTGGTTTCCTATACCTCACATCCCTTTTTGATTTTCCTTAAATGCTCCTTTAAATACTTATTGGCTCAATACATCTGAATCATCAAAATTTTGGCCTGTTCATTGCTGGTTTTGTACATCCTTGATTTGCATTGCAAAAATTGTCCAATATATGGTTTACAATGTTCTCTATCGGTATAGTTTACAATTGTTGCTCCTGGGATTTAACTTAAATCACTCAAGTGGTAGACTTCTATTTGTTATTGGAACTGAATTAAATTACACTCTTGTGGTTTGCTCCCTGGATTCATCGGTTTCTTTCACATCTCTAATTCACTCTGCGAGATTGACAGCTACAATAACTTGCTTTTTGTGTCAGTTGGTTATTTTAGGGTGTATCGAATATAAATAACTTTTTTTAAAAAATGAGGCTGCCAAGTCAACTGAGGTAAGCAGCTGTTCTGTGCAAATATTAGAGTTTGAATCTAATTTTAAATGAAGATTCATGTCCCTTCAGCTGCATCTTCACTGCCAGACATTTCTGGTCATGCTCATTTCTGGTGGATCCACCTCCCTCAGTCAGCTGTTGCCACTGCTTCATTTCTGGGCCTGGCCTCTCCTAGACCTGGGCCTATACTTGAGGCCCAACCATGTGTCTTGGACTGCTTCTAGCTACATGTCCTCAAGTACTTTTCTGGCCCTCAAGCTCATTTTTCCCTGCAGTGCTTCCAGTACCCACCTCTCTCCCACACTCTCTGCCCCCTCTGTTCCAATACACTTAATTCTAGAGCTTCCCTCTCCCAGTCTGGCCCACTCCTCCATTCTGTGTTGCATGGCCTACTGGTAGTACCATTATAAAACAGCATAACCTCCAACTGACCAATGCCACAGGATATTGTCTGTCTGTGTGCGTCGTACCATCCTTCGAGCCTCCAGTATATGCCTGTCCTGCACCTGATTGACTAAAAATGACATTCATAAAATAAATCCGAAGTGACTAGGCCGCAAACCTACCAAGGACAATCACGATTAATCATTCAGAAAGGACCTTGAAACAGCTGCTTATTAAGTGCTTGAAATCTTAAATATTTTTCGTTGAAGGCCTACAGCTCTTTCAGGCACCTGAGAGTTCTTAAGCCTGTCACTGGGCCAGTTGTGAAACATTCTAAGTGAAGAGTTCCAACCAGGTAGTATACTGTAACCCCTGAATGAACCAGTGCCACTCTTGGCTACATCTACCAGAATTCAACAGAAGCCTGCCTTCCTTTTGGATCTGAGCACCACCACATTTTAGAGTTGGTGAGGGTGCATGGATTTTATTTTTGATGATCTATAAGACAGACCTTTCTCTGAGAATGCTGGACTTGTTCTCTCCAGGTCTGATAGTGACTATTCAGATGATCTGGTCCCAAAAACAAGAGAAACACATATATTTTTAACAATATGTGAGGAAAACAATTTAAATAACCATGTACAAGCCTTTGTAGTATTAAAAGTAGCATGTACACTGTGACATTGCACTTAATTTGCTACAAATGCAGAACAATTTTTTAAGGAAAGGACAAATACTTAATACAGACTGCTGCTGAAGCTGATTAGAACTTTACAATTTACAAACCTCCCTGAGAAAACTGTAGTTAAACTTGTGACCTGAGCTCCTAATTAAAAGTTTTTTAAAAAAGTTAATTTGGCATAGCTTTTCCTTAGCAGAACAATACATTGTATGTTAAATGACATAACACTTGTGTCCTTTATAAAACAGTTTAAAATCCAACTTCTGTGAGCAATTGAATGAGTGCATGTGCATTCGTGAGCATAAAGTATGTTGTAGAGAATTGAATCTGCCATTCTCCCTATTAGTCTGGGGATTAGCTCGACTCCTTGCATCAATATTCAGAATGCCTCTGCTCATCGCAAGTGCTGGAATTTGCCAGGATTCATACCCACTCTATTCTTGCTTCAGTTCGGTCAGGCCTTGTGTCCTGCTGCTGCTCCTACTGTACTGAACTACTCCGCTCCCCTGCATGTGCATCATTCCCACCCAACTGCTCCACTCCTGATCCACGTCCCAGAATAATCATGAGCAACACCAGGGACATTTACTGGTTTAATACAACATTAAACCTATCATTGTGCTGGACTGATCTTCACAAAATTCAAAGTAATGTCTGATTGTTGGAAGATTTGATTGGAAAATTGTGCAAATCAAACACCAGAGTGTGTATAGTTTCTTCCCACTTACAAAAATTTTACAATTTTAAGATGGGGTGTAAATATTCTACTTGAAACTAGTGACTGAGATTTTATGTTTGTTAGCGCTGCGAATACGCTCCAATATTGGTCAATAATGTGTTTTGCTATAATGTATAGGCAAATTACCAGATGTATAAAATTCCTACTATATGGTGCTTTATTGAATACTGATCACAGTTATGCAGTAAAATAAATCAGTTTTGTTTTCAAGTAGACCCAACAACATTGTTCTGGTTGCGATGGGCATAAGTACCACTTTACGTCTTGCGCGGTTGGAACAAAATAGCTGTTGTAGTTACCGTCTAACACTAAAAACAATTGGTGCAGCAATAATAACTGTAATAAGCAGGTCATTACAAAACTTGTGTCTCTGCTCTGTCCCCTATGTGACTGCGTTGAGGGATAGCAAATATGCACAGTACATATACTGTAGATTCTTAGTCATGGAATTGGAATCCACATCATCATTGTATGACATTTGTACAGCTACTATTGGCTAATTGCATTGCGAAAAAAAGTTCTGGAAAATTAATTCTGAAGCTAACATTTACAGTATCCTGTCACTAATAAGTATAACATTTATTCTGTTTAATTTGACAAAAATATCATCTTGATGCACGTTCAGTTGAAGACTAACTTGTTTGAGATCTTTTCCATTCTGAGTAATACTGTGCCTCACTGATTCTTCAGTTTTGCAGTGTTGTGTAGTCTTGCTATGTGTCACTCTTACTTTTTAATGCAGCATCAATGCTGTTATTGTTTTGGCCCTTAGCATGTCACATACTCTGATGCGAGTATTGACAAGTCTTGGATGTCTTGGCACCTTGTTTACTCTTCAACCTTCAATTTGAATGAAGTCCAATTCATGATTTGCACTTCAATTCAAATGTGAGTAATATAATTCTCCCCCCCACGAGCACCGGTTTAAAGATATTTTAAAAACATCTGGCAGCTAAGCTTGTGTAAACCACACTCTCTGCCTAACATATCAAGTACTTCAGAAGACGTAGTTAAATTTTTTGCACAGGAGATGATTTTGCTGCAGTAACAATTTTATTCTCTTTTGATCATTTAGGAATTGAAAGACTTGCAACGAGACCCACCAGCTCAGTGTTCAGCAGGTCCAGCAGGAGATGATAGTAAGGGTATTTTTTCTTTTTAAGATTTGCATTTTTAAATTTATTTTGAATGAGACTTTGTTCTAAATATTGCTTAATATCTCTTGCCTTCAATGTTTAGTGTTCGCTTGGCAAGCCACTATAATGGGACCTGTGAGTAGCTGATGAATTTTTATTTTACATTTTATTCAAGTTTTATATATGAAATCCTGTTTGCATTTAACACGTGGGATTTTCTGTTTTCCCCCCAGTATGACAGTCCGTATCAGGGAGGAGTTTTCTTTCTTGCAATTCAATTCCCTACAGATTACCCTTTTAAACCACCAAAGGTAACTTTCACTTTTAAAACATTATGCACTTTGGGAAAGGAGAAAGGAATCTTTTCTCTGGAAATAATGGTAACTTTTTATAATTTAAAGGTTGCATTTACAACAAAAATATATCATCCAAACATAAACAGCAATGGCAGCATATGTCTTGATATTCTGCGGTCACAGTGGTCACCAGCATTAACGATATCAAAAGGTATGGCTGATGTTCTTAGTATTGTAAGAATACTGTTTGAGTGAATCAATTTCATGTTAATAAATTGTCCCCTCTTTGATGTTAGTGAAGGTTTTTTGTTCAACAAACATTTAAAACCAGATGGGGACTGTTTGAAATAGAAAGACCTGGTTTCTAAACTCAGACTATTGAGAAGTGTCCTGATAATCTGCCAACCTCAGTTCATCTCCCATGGTGGTTCTCTATTCACAGGATATAAGTTTGATTTTAAACTGGCTACTTAGAGAGCACATTGATAACTAGTGTAGGAAGAGGAAAGATCCCATCCGTATTCAGAGGGTTAAGGTGTATCTTGGAGCAGAATAGTTGTGGATTTTACTTTGGAAATGTAATCGCGCTGTACCTCATCTGGTGCGGAACTGAGGATCATCAGAAGAATGAAGGGCAAAGTTAAGAAGAGACTATTTTCTAGAGTTATTACAAGATGGAGTGTTTTACCTCAAATGGCCATTGAGGCAGAGACTACAACATTACCTAGAGTAGGATCTGATGGAAAAAGAAATTAGAAGAGGAATAAAAGGATTAGTTTAAGCAGAGGAAACTGGGATTTCAGTATATAGCTTTGATGGATGTTCTCATCTAGGCATGATGCTAAATCTGATTTTTTTTTCTTGTATTCACTGTAGTATTGAAGGGAGTGTTTGTTGGTCACATCTTTCAGATGAGATTTTCAACTGAGGCCCCGACTGCCTTATGAGGTGTGCGTATAAAGAGTCTGTGGCGCTATAGGAAGAAAAGTCGAGAGATTTCTCCTGGTGTCCTGGCCAATATTCACCCCTCAATCTAAACCACTAAAACAGAGTAACTGGTCATTAATCTCATGGCTGTTTGTGAGACTGCACAAACTGGCTGCCATGTTTGCCTATATAACAACAGTGACTGCACTTCAAAAGGGTGAACTGGTTGTGAAGTGCTTTGGAATGTCCTGATATGTGCTACATAAATGCAAGCTCTCTGCTTGTTTTTACACGTACAATTTTAGTCTGGTATAGTATCTTAATTAATTACACTAATTAAATGTGTGCAGTTTGCTTTTCAATAATTCAGCTGGTTTGGAAAGTAATGGGCATTGTTCTTTCTTGACAGTTTTATTGTCAATTTGTTCACTCTTGTGTGATCCTAATCCTGATGATCCACTGGTTCCAGAAATCGCACACATGTACAAAACAGATAAGGAAAAGTAAGTAAAATATAGAGCCTTGAGCATCACTTTGTTTAATCAAATGGAAAAGCAGTTTCTGACAAATTTATATTTCATCCAAAGTGCAAGAAAGCACTCCAGTAATGACCTTTTGCTTCTATAAATATGCTGGTTAATTTCTATGAAAGTTAGAAAGCTAATTGGAGAAGTACCTTCAATAAACTGGGGGAAAATAACATTCTATTTGTTTCTAAACATACTTGATGCACCATTCATTTGTTAAACCAGTGTTCTTGAAAGCAGGTATTTTGAAAACCTTTTGTGCATCTGATTAGATGCACATAAACTGCAGTTTTTAATTTTCACTGAATTGCTCGAGAGAGAAAAGGTAACTGGAAGTTAAGATTCTTTCCTCACCTGAAGTCCTTGACCTGTCCTGATAATCCTCCAATACCCATTAATTGTGCGGCCCTGTGTCCCAGTTACCCACTGCAGACAATGGAAGCTGTAGGAGACTCTGCCATTGGCTATATTTTTGTTTGTTTCAGAACATAGCCATTCTGTCTATAAAATCAGCTCCTCTGCAGGCTCACAGCTTTTTGTGTACCCACCCATGACATAAACAGGCCCAAAAGAGGCCTTAAAAAGTTCCCTGAGCCATGGACTCCCTCACTACAGATTTGAGCACTGAAATGTAATGATGACTAACTTCCAACAAACCTATTGTGAGGCCTCCATCTCAAAGAAGATGCCAACCTTAAAATCACTATAAAGCCCACCAGTTTAAGTGGGCTTCCAAGCTATCCAATTTAGGCAACAGACCAATGAAGGTGAGTGCAGCTGGAGAGGGCTAAAGTAGAAAAATTGGGAAATCCAGAACAATAGGTATTGCAGTCATTTGAGATTCCTTTATCCATCTGTTTATCTGCCAGATTCCCTTCTGTCAATCCAGGTGCTCCTGTTAAATTTGGGTTTGGTAAAACATCAGTTTAGGTGATGAAAACAGTATTAAATTTAAGTATCAAAGATTTTATTCATTTACCATCTGCTTTTAATAAAGTTGGTCTGTCAAAAATCTCAAGGTAGAACCATTAAAACCCATAGACTTCACCTAAACCCCTTATTTTCGTAAGTGTGTTTTGTGCTAAGTTCATGTTGCCTGTTTTATTTTTGGTAGGTACAACAAACAAGCAAGAGACTGGACTCAGAAGTATGCGATGTAGAATTGATGTTGGCTCTACTACAACCATCACAAGAGAAGAAAAGGTGGCAACATTTTTTTCCAATTGGAACCCATGCAGTTCACAATAAATATTAATTGTGGATGATGAGTACTGTAAATTTTCTTTAGTTGAAACAGTGCAAATAGAAAACATACTCATTGTGTCTTTACTCAAAACTACAAACTGTTTTTGCAGAAATTGCTAAATGAGCAATGAAGCAAGTGGTTTACCAATAAAATTCCAAATAGTGATGTTTTTCCTCTTCCAACAAGCATTCCAATGCTAATTCTGATTAGTCCTCCAGTCAGACTGCTTTGCAATTCTATGCATTACATTTTGGACTAGTACTAACAAACAACATGTTTTTTGAGACAATTTTCTTTTCACTTTGCTGCACTTGTTCCAAAATATTGGTATAAAACATGGGAATAAACTGGTTGCCAACGGTGATTGTTGTTGCCAGATACCAACATGTGCAAATGTTGGCCTGCCCATTGGTAGTTGCATTCCATTCATTTACTGGAAGTGAAGACGCAGCATCATTTCTGATGTTCGTACTTGGAGTGAGTTTTTAAACTTGTGCAGCTGATCGTATCGCTCAACAAGCCTTGTATTATGGTGCATCAACTATATCACAAGACTGAAAGTTTACCCCTTGTTACCCTGTCAGAATTTTTAAGTAATTTTCATCTAGTTTCAAATGTTTTTTCATTAGGGATTTAATTGTAAGTGTATATGGTGCTGGCTTTTTATATTTGACAAATATACACAGTGTTACCTACCTCTGGTAAAATGTACCCTTGCTGATTATCCATTAGATTGATTTGCACCCTCTCCTGATTGGTTTGCCATGCTTGCCTGTGATTATCTAACTTGAAGTAAATTTGCTGTTGTGAATGGTCTTAACATTAAATGATAAATAAAATCACAGCCAATTTTCCAATTACATGAATTCCTTAAGCTTGAACCATTGTAGCAGAAAAAATTTCAGGGCATTTTATCTAATTTTTCTGTTTTATTTAGAATATAGGTAAAATCATGGAAAACAAATATTTCGCAGCCAAACTGTATGAAACTTACCACAAATCTTGAATTCACAACTGAACTGTTATCTTTATACCATTATATATTAAATATTACTGAAAAATGCACCTTTTCTCTAAACAGTGAAGAACTGAACTGTTGCACTTGTAATTAAAACAGTTGGACTGTTTTGCCAGTGCTTTTTTTTTTAAAAAAGCTTCTCACTAATTTTTTTTGCTTCAGTGTTTGACTTGGATATTTATCCTAGCTGAAACTTGAGATGTGCGCATCTTTTTATGGGATCTATCCTCTACCTTTATCAAAAGCTTGTTTTCTGTGCATTTCGTTAAAGAAGTAGGGTTAATGTTTCAGGTCTTAATAACCCTTCATCAGAACCCTCTGAAGCACAAACCGTATCTTCTTCTCTGCACAGATGCTACCTGACCTGAGTGTTTCCAGAATATTCCTTTTTTTATTTCAGATTTCCAGCATTTGCAGTATTTTGCTTTGTTCAGTCTGATGTCCACAGTGGCTGGCCCATGATGTACAGAAGCTGGATTAATGCCAACTAGTCACTTTAAGGCAGTGCCTTCAGGAGTTTGGCTTTTCATAGTGATATCACTGGCTTAAAATCACAAAGCATTGAGACAGAATGGAATTCCTTGTAAAAGCAACATGTGAAGGAGGCTTTGCTTTACTTCTGATAACTGATGGCTGTTAATTGTGGATTTGTTTTTGTTTAAAAAAAGCTTTTAAAATTGTTAAAACTTATATTTAAAAAAATCACACAGCTTGTGCATCTTTCACTTTTTTGTCCAAATAAAAAAAGTTCACAAAATTAATCCACGTTGGCAACTGTTATTTGTAAACCAGTTTTAAATTTGTATTCTATATATTTTGTCTAGGTCTGTTTGTCCGTGCACATTAATATTGGTATTTACCCCTGGTTTCCTGTTGTCATAGTAATAGCTGGATACCTTTGGAATTTTCAAACTATGTATTTGTACATACTGTGTTATCTGCAACAAAAAAAGTTTTCAATGAAAAATACATAATGGAGCTCAAAGCCTGTGAGTTTGCAATATTGCAATCATCGATGAATAAATCTTTTGCTCGGGGTGCCGTTTGTCATCTAACCAAGGAAAGTAGCTAAAGGTTAAGTCATGTCTAACCAACCTAGTTGAAGCTCTTGACGTAACTAATGTGATAGATAATGGAGTGTTTATGAATGTTATTCATACAAACTTCCAAAAGGTTCCACACAAAAGATGAGTAAAGAAAATAAGGTATATGCAACTGGAGGTAACTTATTGGCTTGGGTAGGAAATCGATGAGGTAGGAAACAAAGATTAATGATCAAAAACAAAAATACATGGAAAAATTCAGCAGGTCTGACAGCACCTGCGGAGAGGGATACAGCTGACGTTTCAAGTCTGTATGACCCTGCATCAGAACTAAGACATACAGAAATGAGATGAAATATAATCTGGTAGAGGGGGGTGGGACAGGTAGAGCTCGAAAGGGAGCCAGTGATAGGTGGAGGCCAAGAAGAGACTGCCAAAGATGTCATAGACAAAAGGACAAATGGGTGTTGACGGTGGTGATGTTAGCTAAAGGATGTGCTAATGGAGACATTAAGGAGGACAAGCTAGTGGCAGATGGCCCTAGTGGGGGTGGGGTTGGGGGAAAGGGATCGAAATGGGCTAAAAGGTGGAGATGAAACAATTAAGTGAAATAAATTTAAAAGCAGGGAAAAGAAAAATATATTTGTAAAAAAATTATAAATTATTGGAAAAAGGGGGTGGGGTTGGAGGAGAGAGTTCATGATCTGAAATTGTTGAACTCAATATTAAGTCCAGAAGACTGTAAAGTGCCTAGTCAGAAGATGAGGTGCAGTTCCTCCAGTTTGCGTTGAGCTTCACTGGAACATTACAGCAGGCCAAGGACGGACATGTGGGTATGAGAGCAGGGTAGTGTGTTGAAATGGCAAGCAACAGGGAGGTCTGAGTCGTGCTTGCGGACAGACCGAAGGTGTTCCGCAAAGCGGTCACCCAGTCTGCGTTTGGTCTCTCCAATGTAGAGGAGACCGCATTGGGAGCAGCGAATGCAGTAGACTAAATTGAGAGAAGTGCAAGTGAAATGCTGCTTCACTTGAAAGGAGTGTTTGGGCCCTTGGACAGTGAGGAGAGGGGAAGTAAAGGTGCAGGTGTTGCACCTTCTGCGGTTGCATGGGAAGGTGCTGTGGGAGGGGGTTGAGGTGTAGGGGGTGATGGAGGAGTGGGCCAGGGTGTCCCGGAGGGAATGATCGCTGCGGAAAGCCGCTGGGGGAGGGTGAAGGGAAGATGTGTTTGGTGGTGGCATCATGCTGGAGTTGGCGGAAATGGCGGCCCAGCCCCGGCCGCGTATTCACTATACCCTCTGACCTTCCCCTCTCTGATGCTGAACATTCAGTGCTCAGCAAAGGACTCAGTTTCATACCCTTATGCCCTCACCTCAATGAATTTCGGGCTCGGCACGATGCTGAACTCTTCTTCCGCCACCTTTGTCTCCGTGTTCACTTCTTTGGGCAGGAGTCCTCTCCCCGTTCAACGGATCCTTTTACCCGCCTCCAATATTCTCCCTCCACCTGGACCCCTCTCTCTGGATTTTTACCTGCTCTTGATCTTTTCATGGAGAACTGTCGGTGTGACATCAGTCGTCTCAATTTCTCTGCTCCTCTCACCCACTCTAACCTGTCTCTTTCTGAACTTGCCACACTCCGTTCTCAGGTCCAATCCTGACTTTGTCATCAAACCCGCTGACAAGGGTGGTGCTGTTGTCTGGCACACTGACCTCTACCTTGCAGAGGCTGAGCGTCAACTCACAGACACTTCCTTCTACCTCCCCCGGACCATGACCCTACCACTGAACATCAAGCCATTGTTTCCAGGACTGTCACTGACCTCATCTCCTCTGGAGATCTTCCCTCCACAGCTTCCAACCTCATAGTCTCCCAACCTCGGACGGCCCGCTTCTATCTCCTACCCAAAATCCACAAATAGGACAGTCCCGGCAGTCCGATCGTGTGAGCCTGTTCCTGCCCCATGGAATTAATTTCTTGCTATCTTGACTCCATTCTCTCTCCCCTTGTCCAGTCCCTTCCCACCTACATCCGCAATTCCTCTCACGCCCTACATCATATCAACAATTTCCAGTTCCCTGGCCCCAACTGCCTCCTCTTCACCATGGACGTCCAATCCCTCTACACCTCCATCCCCCACCGGGATGGTCTGAGGGCTCTCCGCTTCTTCCTCGAACAGGGGCCTGAACAATCCCCATCCACCACTACTCTCCTCCATCTGGCTGAACTTGTTCTCACACTGAACAATTTCTCCTTAAACTCCTCTCACTTCCTCCAAGTAAAAGGTGTGGCTATGGGTACCCGCATGGGCCCCAGTTATGCCTGTCTCTTTATGGGGTATGTGGAACATTCCTTGTTCCAGTCCTACTCAGGCCCCCTCCCACAACTCTTCCTCCGGTACATCGATGACTAATTCGGTGCCGCTTCATGCTCTCGTCTGGATCTGGAAAATATTAATTTTGCTTCCAATCTCCACCCCTCCATCATTTTCACATGGTCCATCTCTGACACTTCCCTTCCCTTCCTTGATCTCTCAGCCTCAATTTCTGGTGATAGACTGTCCACCAATATTCATTACAAGCCTACCAACTCCCACAGCTACCTCGACTACAGCTCCTCACACCCCACATCCTGTAAGAACTCCAACCCATTCTCTCAGTTCCTTCGCCTCCGTCGCATCTGTTCTGATGATGCCACTTTCCAAAACAGTTCCTCTGACATGTCTTCCTTCTATCTTAACCGAGGTTTTCCACCCATGGTGGTTGACAGGGCCCTCAACCGTGTCCAGCCCATCTCCCGCGCATCTGCCCTCACACCTGCCCTCACACCTTCCTCTCCTTCCCAGAACCATGATAGGGTCTCCTTTGTCCTCACTTATCACCCCACCAGCCTCCACTTTCAAAGGATCATCCTCCAACATTTCCACCAACTCCAGCATGATGCCACCACCAAACACATCTTCCCTTCACCCCCCCCGGTGGCTTTCCGCAGGGATCATTCCCTCCAGGAAACCCTGGTCCACTCCTCCATCACCCACTACACCTCACCCCCTCCCACAGCACCTATCCAAGCAATCGCAGAAGGTGTAACACCTGCCCCTTTACTTACCCCCTCCTCACCATCCAAGGGCCCAAACACTCCTTTCAAGTGAAGCAGCGCTTCATTTGCACTTCCCTCAATTTAGTCTACTGCTCCCAATGCGATGATCTCTACATTGGAGAGACCAAACACAGACTGGGTGACCGCTTTGCGGAACACCTTCGGTCTGTCCGCAAGCATGACCCAGACTTCCATGTCACTTGCCATTTCAACACACCACCCTGCTCTCATGCCCACATGTCCGTCCTTGGCCTGCTGCAATGTTCCAGTTAAGCTCAACACAAACTGGAGGAATAGCACCTCATCTTCCGACTAGGCACTATACAGCCTTCCGGACTTAATATTGAGTTCAACAATTTCAGATCATGAACTCTCTCCTCCATCCCCACCCACTTTCCGATCCCCCTTTTTCCAATAATTTATAATTTCTTTACAAACATATTTTTCTTTTCCCTCCTATTTTTAAATTTATTTCACTTAATTGTTTCATCTCCACCTTTTAGCCCATTTTGATCCCTTCCCCTCACCCCACCCCCAGTAGGGCCATCTGTCACTAGCTTGCTACCCTTAATGTCCCCATTAGCACATCCTTTAGATAATATCACCACTGTCAACACCCTTTTGTCGATGACATCTTGTGGCAATCTCTTCTTGGCCTCCACCTTTCACTGGCCCCCTATCGAGCTCTATCTGTCCCACCCCCCTCTACCAGCTTATATTTCATCTCATTTCTGTATGTCTTAGTTCTGATGAAAGGTTATACGGACTCGAAACGTCAGCTGTATCCTTCTCCGCAGATGCTGTCAGACCTGCTGAGTCTTTCCAGGTATTTTTGTTTTTGTTCTAGATTTCCAGCATCCACAGTATTTTGCTTTTATCTTAAAGATTAATAATCACTTGTTACATACTCAGATTGGCAGAATGTGACTAGTGATGACCTCAGGGCTTTTCATTAAGCCTGTATATGACCTAAATGAAGGATTACATAGAGTCTACAGCAAAAAGCAGGTTATTCAGCCCAAGTGGTGTATGGTGGTGTTAATAGAGAGCCTGTGTGTCTAATATTGTGGATGACACTAATTTAGGTCATGTATTGTAGATGGGAGTATTACGTTGCAATGGTAATGATACATAAAGTGAGTGTGTAAAACTATGGCAGGTGGAGTTCAGTGAAGATACCAATGAATTTTAAAAAAGTGCAAATACAACTTACTTGCCTGGGCTTTGACAGCTGGATGTGGACTAATTGAAAGGACTTAACCAAAGTATAAGTATCAGTGAATTCTAGATGCTCTACCAATAAATACGTGATAGTGGTTTGTTATTAAGCGTAATGTGTAGGAACGCATTTACGTCCAAGCTCCTCTGCTGACTTGGACATACGTCACTATTCATCATGTTAATATACTGGAATTTCATACTGCATACCAGTGGGGTGGTGGTAGCAGCATGGGATTGCAACTGTTCAAGATTCATCATCAACTTGGGGCAACAGAGAACATAAGGTGAGGCAAGATGCCAGCTTTGGCTGCAAAATGACAAACTGCAAGAATTTTAAGAAAAATGTCCTCATAAAAAAGGTGTGTAGAAACATACATTAATATTGAAAAGTTATAAATCTTTCTCAAAACTGCTTGTGTTATTTAAATGACAGTTGACGCTTATTAACTTGTCAATGATGGGTGCAGCACCACAATTGTAAATGTTAGGGGCCAGAAAACTTAATTGTCTTTTAAGATGCTTCAATGACCAGCGACATTTCGGCTCAAACTTGATTTTTGTTTTTTCAAGTATTTATCTGTTATTTGGAGCACACTCACCTAATCTGAAATCCTTTATTAATGCCAGATGCAAATTTCAGACATGCAATGGCGATGGAGTGGGTTTGGGGCGGGGGGGGAGGAGGTGTGGTGGGACAGAGACCAAAGGCCTACAATACAGTTTACACCAAATATTTTCATGACTTGATCAGTTACAAGAGATGTTCAAAGTGACATTTATGCTGTAATGATGTTGAAGTAGCTTAAGATGAAATCGAAAGAGATCTTACGTTGTGGTGGAGTTGGTGCTTAATGTGCCAAGTCACTGGAGAAGCAATCTACAAAGCAAAGCAAAGCATGTATTATCAAAGAGAATGTAGTCGCATTGACCGAGCAGTGACTAGGGCCAGAAATGAAAGCGTAGGGGGTAAATGGATCTATTGCAGGTAGGTAAAATGTGCATTTTGGGCACAAGTACAATGTCCTCTTTCATTTAGTAAGTGATTTGGAAATATGAGAGGAACAACTTTGAAATTTACTGATGATACTGAATTGGGGAGCATGGAAAATTGCCAGAGATTGACTGGTTTGTGGACAGGTGGCAGATGCAGAGAAATGTGGGATACCACATTTTCGAAAAAGAACATATCCTTAATGATTGTTAACAATACTAAGCCGAGGAATAGAGAGATCCAGGATGCAAATACACAGATCTTAATGGTATTACAAGCAGTAAAGACTATTAAAAAGGTAAAAAGCACTGGGTTTTGTATATAGCATTAAATATAAAAGCAAAGAAACAATATTAAATTGGTGCAAGACATTGCTTAGGCCTCGGTTGGATTATTGCCTGCAGTTCAGGCCCTCAAGTTTTAGGAAGGATATTAGAACAATAGGAAAGAATAATTAGAATTATACTGACAATGAGACGTTATAGTTATGGAAAATACCTTGAAAAATTTATGGGGGTGAAGGTTAAGGATGAATCAAACAGTTTTCAAAATTAAGTTTCAAGAGGGTGAACAAAGTTATAAAAAGGGTGGAAACCACAGCATAAGGTATAATGGCTGTTATTTCTACCCAACTGCATGGCACTCTTACTGATTTCATGATGGTATGGGAAAACCTACATTTCTCGTTTCAGTCCAGCAAGGTTGATGAAAACAAGCAAAATAGATGCAGATGCTGGCAATCTGAAATCAAAACAGAAAGAGCTGGGAACACTCAGTAGGTCAGGCAGCAACTGTGAAGAGAAAGAGTTAATATTTCAGGTCAATGAATCTTCATCAGGTTACTGAGAACCTCTGTTGTATGGAGCAGGTTGCGGTTCAATAATGTAGTTAGACTGATATTCAGAAGTCTTATTAAATATGGGGTGGGACAAAAACCTTGCAGAGCTTTAGGTTTCTGGGAAGATATTCCATTTGCATTCGCCACTGTCTCACCAATGGACACTACTCAAGGTGTGGTTTGACTGGAGTATTGTATATTTTATTGTGGTATTATGCAACTTGCATTGCACTGCTTTGGTTGACAATGAGACGTTATAGTTATGGAAAATGCCTTGAAAATTTATGGGGTTAAGGATGAATCAAACAGTTTTTCAAAATTAAGGTTCTCAGTAACCTGAAGATTCATTGATCTGAAATATTAACTCTTTCTCTTCACAGTTGCTGCCTGACCTACTGAGTTTTCCCAGCACTTTCTGTTTTGATTTCAGATTGCCAGCATCTGCATCTATTTTGCTTCTGTTTTCATCAACCTTGCTGGACTGAAACGAGATGTAGGTTTTCCCATACCATCATGAAATCAGTAAGAGTGCCATGCAGTTGGGTAGAAATAACAGCCATTATACCTTATGCTGTGGTTTCCACCCTTTTTATAACTTTGTTCACCCTCTTGAAACTTAATTTTGAAAAACTGTTTGATTCATCCTTAACCTTCACCCCCATAAATTTTTCAAGGCATTTTCCATAACTATAACGTCTCATTGTCTGTATAATTCTAATTATTCTTTCCCATTGTTCTAATATCCTTCCTAAAACTTGAGGGCCTGAACTGCAATAATCCAACTGAGGCCTAAGCAATGTCTTGCACCAATTTAATATTGTTTCCTTGCTTTTATATTTAATGCTATATACAAAACCCAGTGCTTTTTACTTTTTTAATAGTCTTTACTGCTTGTAATACCATTAAGATCTGTGTATTTGCATCCTGGATCTCTCTATTCCTCGGCTTAGTATTGTTAACAATCATTAAGGATATGTTCTTTTTCCAAAATGTGGTATCCCATATTTCTCTGCATCTGCCACCTGTCCACAAACCAGTCAATCTCTGGCAATTTTCCATGCTCCCCAGTTCAGCATCATCAGCAAACTTCAAAATTGTTCCTCTCATATTTCCAAATCACTTACTAAATGAAAGAGGACATTGCACTTGTGCCCAAAATCCACATTCTACCTACCTGCAATAGATCCATTTACCCCCTACACTTTCATTTCTGGCCCTAGTCATTTCTTGGTCAATGCGACTACATTCTCTTTGATAGTACATGCTTTAAGTATAAAATATTACTGAATTTTCTAAATACACACCCGCCACACTCCTTTTTCTAAACAAAAAAATTCAATTATTTACAACCTGTCATTTACAAATCCACACTGACTATGCTTCAAATGGCTTGTTCATCTCTAAGTGTTCATTCATTTCCGATTTCCTATTCCTTGAAAAAGTATGTAACTACACCACATGGATTGCAGCAATTCAAGAAGGCAGCTCACCACCACCTTTTCAAGGACAATTAGGGATGGGCAATAAATGTTGGCCTAGCCAGCGATGCCCAAATCCCATGAGTGAATAAAAAAAACAGTAAATTCTTGCCATTTAGCTGTATCTATAACAAAATCATAGTCACTATAAATGCTAAAATTAATTAAGCCAGGCCTCTGTTTATGCAACAATTACAAGAACTGCAGCTAAATCTCATGGTTCTGTACCTCTCCATATGTAAGTTGATGACACCCAACTCTACTTCTTCACAAACATCCTTGACTACATGACCAACACTTAGTTGTTGGACTTCTTACCTGACATTACATTGTCAGTGAGTCAGATATTTTTACGATCAAACAATGGGAACACAAAACCCGTTCTGTTCAACTGCTGTTAAGGACTATTCCTGTCCAGACAACCTTCCCGCCAAGTTCAGGCTGAACCAGCTCATGCCGACTCTTCCACTTCCATTTCCAATTGATGGGATCCTAAATGAGTGGGTAGATTCATAACCTGATTGAACATTTTTCACTTCACTTGCAACTGCTTGGGAGACTCTCCCTTCTTGGAAGATAGTCCTTAGGTCTTTGTTTTTCTTAACCCTGTCAGTCCTTCAAAGGTTTTCTATCCAGTATCCATTCACCAAAAGTCAGTCACTGATCCAAAATTCCCTACCCTAAACTCAAACTATCATGTGTCCACAGCCTCCAACCCCGATAGGCCTGAGGAATTGGATCTAATTTAGGAGCCATACTTAAATCTCCTTCCAATTTATATCAGGCAGTTCACAATTTTATATTGTGTGGTAAACAACTCATTGCTATCAAATATAATTTCTAACAATAAAATGTTTTTTTTGGTCACTATTTGTTTTTAAAATGTAAAATATTGTTGGGGCACGTTCCAAGGATAGACAGCTCAGAGGCTGCCAGAGGATGCAAATGTTAGCTACCCTTTTTGTTTTTAAACTGCCTTTGAAGAATTCTACGGTAATACTATTTTTAACTGTATGAGAGAAAGGTCCTAAGAATCAAAGATAAGGTTGTAATGTTTACTGATACTGTGGCTGTCTCACTGACTAATGTTACTGAGGAAAAAAAAAGGAAAAACTGCAAATGTTGGATATACATGGCAGGTCAATCAGCATCTGTCAAGGGACAAGATGGGTTAAGATGCTTCAGATTTGTAATCTCCTTCAGAACTGAAGGCTAAGAGATGGAGGGTCATTTTAGTAAAAATAGAAAAAAAGCGACAAATATAGGGATGAAAGGGTGACATCTAACAGATACAACAATCCCAAAGATGGAGTTAATATATGAAAGGGCCTACAAACTGAGATTAAAAAATTGGTGACATAAAGAACCTGCATTTATATAGCACCTTTCAGGACCTCAGGATGTTCTTCACAGCCAGTTAAGTACATCTGAAGTACAAACACTGTTGTCATGTAGAAAAACAACAGCTAATTCATATACAGCATGGCCCCACAAACAACAATATAATGATGACTAGGTAATCTGTTTTAGTGAAGCTGGTTGTGTGATAAATATTGACCAATACACAAAGTGAACTTCCCAGCTGTTCAAGTTGTGTATAGGACCTTTGGCGTCTGCCTGACAGGACAAAGGGAACCTTGGTTTAACATCGCTTTTGAAAAACCACACTCCCTCAGTACTGCACTGTGGTGTTAACCTAGATTATGGGCTCAAATTTCTGGAGTAGGTCTTGAAATCAACCTCCTGACTCTGGTGAGAGTCAAAACGATATTTAAAAGATCATCAGTGAAATAATGCAGCAACATGGGAAAACAAAAGAAGATGCAAATACAGGGGATGGGGTGTGGATGATGAGTGGTCCACATACAACAAAAGTTTTATCTATAGGGAAAGAGAAAAATGACAAATACAACCTGATCTGACATTTGAGGGACAAGATAAAGAACTAGCTCATACCATGGGTTCAGAACCCCTAGAAATAAAACCTAAACATGAGTTAACTCTCTCTCATTGCCTGAGCCAGCCTCCTGTTTGATTGTGGATTTGATTAAAAATGTGCCAGTCCTACCACCTTCTGGACAGTGAGTAATTCTTGTTGCTATAAATATTCATATAAATAAAAGCCTTGCATTACTCCACATAATGACATGAAAGAAAGCTAGCATTTCCCTGACAGTTTTTTTCCGACTTTGATAACAGGCTTCTCCCAAGAGAAGGAGGCAGGATTTACAAGCAGCTGCCAATTCATGAGACACCCTCATCCCTTGTGCTCAATATTGGCGGGAGAGGCAGATCTGCTGCCCCACTCTTTTTTTCTAAAGACAAACTTCCCCTAGCAACAGCAATGAGCCTCTAGTTAACCTAGAGAGTGCCTATTTTCAGCACTTCATTGCAAGGTTAGTCAGGTTTCTGCTCTGGTTCCATTCAACTTTGTGGCTTTAAAGGGATAGATGATGTTAACAAAGTTCTGCCTTTGACATTTTTTACAAGAAAAGTTTGTTTTACATCTATTGTCTACCAAAACCCAGCAGCCACTTGCACTTATATAGCTCATTTAACTTACAAAATGTTCCAAGGTGCTTTGCAAATTTTATCAAACAAAATTTGACACCGAGACACGTAAGGAGACATTAAAGCCAAATATTTGGTCAACGAGATATAGGGTTTAAGGAGCAATCTTTTTTTTTATTCATTAGGGCATGTGAGCATCACTGGCTGGCCCAGCATTTATTGCCCATTCCTAATTGCCCTTGAGAAGGTGGTGATGAGCTGACTTCTTGAGCCGCTGCAGTCCACATGGTGTAGGTACACCCACAGTGTTGTTAGGGAAGGACTTCCAGGATTTTGACCCAGCGACAGTGAAGCAACAGCGATATAGTTGCAAGTCAGGAAGGTGAGCGGCTTGGAGAACTTCCAGGTGGTGGTGTTCCCATCTATCTGCTGCCCTCGTCCTTCTAGGTGGTGGTGGTTGTGGGTTTGGAAGGTGCTGCCTAAGGAGCCTTGATGAGTTTCCATAGTGCACCTTGTGGATGGTACACACTGCTGCCACTGTTCATCGGTGGTGGGGGGAGTGAATGTTTGTGGATGGGGTGCCAATCAAGCGGGCTGCTTTGTCCTGGATGGTGTCCAGCTTCTTCAGTGTTGTTGGAACTGCACTCGTTCAGGCAAGTGGAGAATATTCCATCACACTCCTGGCTTGTGCCTTGTAGATGGTGGACAAGGTTTTGGGAGTCAGGAGGTGAGTTTCTCATCACATTCCTAGGATTCCTAGCCTCTGACCTGCTCTTGTAGCCACAGTATTTATATGGCTGGTTCAGTTCAGTTTCTGGTCAATGGTAACCCCCAGGATGTTGATAGTGGGGGATTCAGCAATGGTAAAACCATTGAATGTCAAGGGGTGATGGTTAGATTCTCTCTTGTTGGAGATGATCATTGTCTGGCACTTTGTGGCATGAATATTACTTGCCGCTTGTCAGCCCAAGCCTGGATATTGTCCAGGTCTTGCTGCTTTTGGGCATGGACTGCTTCAGTATCTGAGGAATCGTGAATTGTGCTGAACATTGTGCAATCATCAGCGAACACCCCCACTTCTGACCTTATGATTGAAGGAAGGTCATTGATGAAGCAGCTGAAGTTGGTTGGGCCTGGGACACTACCCAGCAAATCCTGCAGTGATATCTTGGACTGAAATGATTGACCTCCAACAACCACAACCATCTTCGTTTGTGCTAGGTATGATTCCCACCAGTGGAGAGCTTTGCCCCTGATTCCCATTGACTCCAGTTTTTCTAGGGCTCCTTGATGCCACACTAGGTCAAATGCTGCCTTGATGTCAAGGGCAGTCACTCTCACCTCACCTCGGGAGTTCAGCTCTTTCGTTCATGTTTGAACCAAGGCTGTAGCGAGGTTAGAAGCTGAGTGACCCAGGCGAAACCCAAACTGAACGGCATTGAGCAGGTTATTGCTAAGCAAGTGATGCTTGATAGCACTGTTGATGACCCCTTCCATCACTTTACTGATGGGGTCGTAATTGGCCAGGTTGGATTTGTCCTGCTTTTTGAGTACAGGGAATACCTAGGCAATTTTCCATATAGCTAGGTAGATGTCTGTGTTGTAGCTATGCTGGAACAGCTTGGCTAGGGGCACGGCAAGTTCTGGTGCACAAGTCTTCAGTACTATTGCCGGAATGTTGTCAGGGCCCATAGCCTTTGCAGTATCCAGTGCCTTCAGATGTTTTTTGATATCACGTGGAGTGAATCGAATTTGTTGAAGACTGGCATCTGAGATGCTGGGGACCTCTCCTACATTGGTCATCCACTCAGCACTTCTGGCTGAAGATTGTTGGGAATGCCTTATCCTTTGCACTGATGTGCTGGGTTCTCCATCATTGAGGATGGGGCTATTTGTGGAGCCTCCTCCTCCAGTGAGTTGTTTAATTGTCCACCACCATTCACAAATGGATGTGACAAAACTGCAGAGCTTAGATCTGGTCTGTTAGTTGTGGAATCGCTTAGCTCTGTCTATCACTCGCTGTTTGTGCTGTCTGGCATGCAAGTAGTCCTGTGTTGTGACTTCACCAGGCCCGCAGCGCCTCATGGTTAACCAGTCTTGAGTTACGACATCTGTTTGAAAACTATCCCATTTAGCATTGTGATAGTGCCAAGTAACGAGAGGAAGAGAGGCAGAGAGATTTGGGGAGGGAATTCCAGAGCTTAAAGCCTTGGCACCTGAAGGCGTGGCTGCTAATGGTGGGGCAATTAAAATCGGAGGTGGTGAAGAGGCCGGAATTGGCGGAGCACATATATCTCAGGGGGTTGTAAGGTTGGAGGAGATTACAGAGGTAGGGAGGGATGGATGGATTTGAAAACAAGGACGAACTTTTTATAATTGAAGCTTTGCTTTACTAGGAGCTAATGGAAAACAATTTTAAATTTAAAAGCAACATATAAACCATCCTGTCCCATTTTGCATTACTCTCTCGGTGTCACAGAACAACATATTTTTTCACATTTTGCGACCAATGCCAGTCTAGCCTCACTTAAAAATGTGTTTAAATATGACTGTTTTGACTTTTAGTATTTAAATTCCACAATTGTCCTTTCCTGAAAAATTCAACCAAACACGCCTCTAGCAATAAAAGCAAAACACAATGGGTGCTGGAAATCTGAAATAAAAACAGAAAATGCTGTAAACACTCAGCAGGTCTGGCAGCATCCGTGGGGGGGCAGAAACAAAGTTAACGTTGGGAGTCCGTCAAATTCAACCAAGCATGCCTCTGGCGATGTTTTCCTACTTAACTTACAAATGATTAAAAAAGTAATGAAATAAAATTGGATGGAATAACCTTACACAGCCAAAGAGAATAATAAACAAAATTCTGGGGAGCAAACTGTGGCATTGCAAGTTTTGCTGCAAAAAAAAATGCTCTAGCAACTTTCAAAGAAATCATGTTAAAACCATCGTGAACAGCAAGTGGCAGACAGATGCTGCTAATGTAGATGGAAGCTCTCACGTTTGTTGGTGTAGTTGTAGTGAAGAGTACTGCACACTTTTTTTTTGAATTTGCCTCTCAGTCAGAGGGAGCTCCTCCCAGCTGCCTTGCACCCAGTAAATGTTCTGGTGCAAACGGTGCGACCATTCTTCCTCCTCCTCCGTCCCAGAATCCCTCGGCGGGCGCGGTGAACAATTCGCGTGAGCTGAAGTGACCCCCGAGTAACGGGATGGCGAGCGTCGTGTCTCTGGGTTTGCTCGGTAGGAGACTCGGGGGGTTGCTCAGTAGCTGCTCCTGGCCGCCTGTGAGGTGAGTGAGGTCGGTCCGGGGGGCAATCGGCGCTCGTGCAGGAAGCAGCCGCGAGGCCCATTGTCCCAGGGATGGAGCGCGCGCAGGCGGGATCGCTCGGCTTCCATTTGCTGCAGCATTGTAACCGGGAGCAGCAAATGTTACAATGTCTCAATCTGTTACAATGCAGAGTCTGCTACTAATGTAACCATCGGTCATTCAAGCAACTGAGAGGGATTCAATAGAGATAAGAGCTCTGATGGCCTACATCCTCCCGCCACACCCCCCCCCCCCCTCCTTCATCCCTCCTTCCTCTCCAGAAATGGTCACCCGCTCTGAATACTTTGTTTACTCTGAGACATCCTTGTTCCCTCCTCCCCCAGGATATAACCGTCTCCACCCACCTCCCCGAAAAAACACATAACTCTCTCCTTCCTCCCCCAAACACAATACCCTCACCTTCCTACCCTCAGTACACACCTTCCTACCCACAAAACACATAACCCTCTCCTTCCTACTCCCAAAACACATAACCCTCACCTTCCTACCCTCAGAACACATGACCCTCTCCTTCCTACCCCCAAAACACATAACCCTCACCTTCCTACCCTCAGTACACACCTTCCTACCCCCAAAACACATAACCCTGACCTTCCTACTCCCAAAATACACAACCCTCACCTTCCTACCCTCAGTACACACCTTCCTACCCCCAAAACACATAACCCTGACCTTCCTACTCCCAAAATACACAACCCTCACCTTCCTATCCTCAGAACACACCTTCCTGCCCTCAAAATACATAAGCCTCTCCTTCCTCTCCAAAACACATAACTTTCACCTTCCTACCCTCACAATACATAACTCTTTCCTTTCCACCCCCCCCCCGCATTAATCCTCATGAGGATGTAAAAGGTGCTTTTGAAGTGAAAGTTCTTTTCTCTTTATTAAGATGAATTTCATGTGCTCTCCCAATCTCTCAAAAATGGGGGAATTCCTTCATTGTAGCTGGGTTTGAATCAGTAACTGCTGTTAACTGAAAAATTTAGTGGCTCAGAAATAAATACATGAGGTGTTAATTGTTATAATTAAAAATGTAATCTTAATAACAGTATGCTTTATTTAGGAAAGTGTCCATGTTTTGAGTTCTAGTGCTCAGGCGAGTCCACTGGTGAGCAATGACCCTTTTGTATTGTGCAATTTATATTATAGTTATGTTTTATTTAAAGATACTTGTTTAGATGGACAACCCTCTTTCCATGTCAAAAGCACTTGTTGGCACTGCATTGCCTTTGAAGGAGGGCATTTGTAATATATCTTGGGGGATTAGGAGTTCCTCAAATTAATGTAAATCCAAAATAGTATGTCAGGCACAATTGTGTGTTTCCAAGCTCTCTGTTCAAGTTTATTGGAGGCCTGAAAGCTGAGGACAGTATGTGATTTGCAGAAAGGGAGAAAATCACGAATGCTTTGCTGAAATAAATTTTCGACAGTTCAGCCTGATGCATGGTTTACAATCAAGGCCCTTTGGTTTACAATGACAGATGCTGAATTTAACTTATTCTCTTCATCACCTGGATTTCTATCACTCTTTTGGGGGCTGGGGGGGTGGTTGGATTTAGTGATTCCATCCATTTCTTTTTTTGTTGAATTGGATGAAAATGGCGGCCTTGCTTGTAACTTATAGCAGAACGGCTATTTTCTGCCTTCAGGCTATCGTTTATCGCGACTGAATAATTCATATTCTCTCCGTTATGTGGAATACTTGAACTTTTACTAATATTTTGGGAATTCTTTCAGTTTAGCTCCTCCTATTCGTTTCCTGTGCAAACTGGTCCTTCAGGAAACAATAATGCATCAGTTGTTAAACTTCTCTCAGACATTTGGTGAAGGAGGAGATCAGAAGTCAATCTTTACTGTTTTAAATTTATTCATAAAGTGAGGCATTACAAAATATAGCTCGTAACTCTGCAACCCACCACCAGTGTCAATAAATGCCTCTCTATACTCCTTTTGAGTAAATCCAATAAATGAGCAAATTAGGTAGTGAACAAAACTTTAAAGGAAATTTATCAAATTAATTTAAAATGTTTTGGGTGGAGATGATGCCCATCGGTCACGGTGGAAGGCCTCAAGGGTACTGGTGGACACTGCATCCTCCCTCTCCAGGGACACCCAGGCGCGGACATAATCACGAAAGAAAGGCAAGCAGTTGGAATGAACGACCCCCTCAACCGCCTGGACCTGTTTTAAGGCTAATGAGGTCTTCCAACCTGCCTGCCCCCAACCGCCTCCACACTTGGTGACCAGAGGCGTGGGGCTGAAGTGCAACCAAAAATGGAGTAGCCCCTTTTAAATAATGAAAGAGTGGCTTTAACCTATGTAAACGTGGAACACGGACTCCTCAAGGCTGCAGAAATTGCAGGCGGCCTGGGATTCTGTGAACTGACGTAATCTTAGATTGCACAGGACTGCTGCACGCAACACCCTCCACGTCATGTCCCAATGGAAGAAAGGAGGATTCCCACCTAGTGAGCCCTCCAGTGTCTCTATTTGCTCCTTTTGAAAAACAAATAAACAAATATTAACTAATTAAAGGGGCACTGTAACAAAAAAGGAAACTTAAAGAAAATAGTGTCCCTGGAGCTGATGGTGCACTCCTGCCCGCCCGCGCGCAATGCCTACCAACCACTGAAGGCCTCAAGCGAACCAGAGAGTCTCTTTCTACTCTTTTGAGTACGCCAATAAAATAAAATAGACTAATTAATAAATTAACTAATAAATAAATTGACAGCCCCTTTAAAGGGGTGAATCTCGAAAGAATTTTTTAAGGGGGTGAATGTCTCTTTACTGGATGCTCAAATCATTATCCAATGAGTGCCCCAACTTTTTTATTCATTCATGGGATATGGGCGTCACTGGCTAGGCCAGCATTTATTGCCCATCCCTAATTGCCCTTGTTGAGAGGATATTTAAGAGTCAACCACATTGCCGTAACTATATTAACTTAACATTAATTTATACAATTAACATCAGTGTTCTAAGCTTTGAGGTTTGAGGTTCATCTATTATAAATACTGGCAATACATACCTTGGTATAAAGGTAAAAGCAAAATACTGCAGATGCTGGAAACCTGAAACAAAAACAAAAATAGCTGGAAAACTCAGCAGGTCAGACAGCATCTGCGGAGAGGAACACAGTTAACGTTTTGAGTCCGTATGACTCTTCATCAGAACTAAGGAAATAGAGAAATGACGTGAAATATAAGCTGGTAGAGGAGGGTGGGACAGGTAGAGCTGGATAGAGGGCCAGTGATAGGTGGAGGCAAAGAAGAGATTGCTAAAGATGTCATAGACAACAGTACAAAGAGACGTTGATGGTGGTGATATTATCTAAGGAATGTGCTAAGCAGCAGCAGGCTGAATTACTTATCACAAGGTGAAAGGGTCACCCAAACTCTTGCCATTTGCTTCCAGAGTTGAACTACAAATAGTCTGGCAGCATCTAGTGCTTGTTAACAGCATTGCATCTCACAAAAGATGTTTCCTTGAGGCAAAAACATTCATGATTGGATCAAATGACCACCGCCAGTTTGCTGAAACATAGTTAGGAAGAGGTACAAATCAATGCAACATCAGCTGTGGCTCAGTTCATAGCACCCTCGCCTTTGAATCAGAGGGTTGTGGGTTCATGTCCCACTCCCGGAAACCAAGAACTGTGATTGTACTCAAAAAGAGTTGCAATCTGTGACTGTTGATAACTCGAAAGAGATGGGCCAATCAAATAAAAATGACTTGCATTTATGTAGTGCTTTTCATGACCACTGGGCATCTCAAACTGCTTTACAGCCAATGACCTACTTTTTGAAGTGACCGAAGACACTGTTGTCGGAAACTCAGACAAACAGCAATGTGATAAAGACCAGATCTTTTTTTGTGATTTTGATTGAGGGAGAAATATTGGCCCAGATGCTGGGGATAACTGCAGCTCTTCTTTGAGATAGTGCCATGGGATCTTTTACATCCACTTGAGCAGACAGGTAGGGGCCTTGGTTTAAAGTCTCATCCAAAAGTCACTTCCAACAGTGCGGCACTTCCAACAGTGCGGCACTTCCAACAGTGCGGCACTTCCAACAGTGCGGCACCTACAACAGTGCGGCACCTACAACAGTGCGGCACCTACAACAGTGCGGCACCTACAACAGTGCGGCACTTCCAACAGTGCGGCACTTCCAACAGTGCGGCACTTCCAACAGTGCGGCACTTCCAACAGTGCGGCACTTCCAACAGTGCGGCACTTCCAACAGTGCGGCACTTCCAACAGTGCGGCACTTCCAACAGTGCGGCACTTCCAACAGTGCGGCACTTCCAACAGTGCGGCACTTCCAACAGTGCGGCACTTCCAACAGTGCGGCACTTCCAACAGTGCGGCACTTCCAACAGTGCGGCACTTCCAACAGTGCGGCACTTCCAACAGTGCGGCACTTCCAACAGTGCGGCACTTCCAACAGTGCGGCACTTCCAACAGTGCGGCACTTCCAACAGTGCGGCACTTCCAACAGTGCGGCACTTCCAACAGTGCGGCACTTCCAACAGTGCGGCACTTCCAACAGTGCGGCACTTCCAACAGTGCGGCACTTCCAACAGTGCGGCACTTCCAACAGTGCGGCACTTCCAACAGTGCGGCACTTCCAACAGTGCGGCACTTCCAACAGTGCGGCACTTCCAACAGTGCGGCATCATTTTCACATGGTCCATCTCTGACACTTCCCTTCCCTTCCTTGACCTCTCTGTCTCAATTTCTGGTGATAGACTGTCCACCAATATCCATTACAAGCCTACCTACTCCCACAGCTACCTCGACTACAGCTCCTCACACCCCGCTTCCTGTAAGGACTCCATCCCATTCTCTCAGTTCCTTCGCCTCCATCGCATCTGTTCTGATGACGCTACCTTCAAAAACAGTTCCTCTGACATGTCCTCCTTCTTCCTTAACCGAGGTTTTCCACCCACGGTCGTTGACAGGGCCCTTAACAATGTCTGGCCCTTCTCCCGCGCATCCGCCCTCACGCCTTCTCCTCCCTCCCAAAAACATGATAGGGTCCCCCTTGTCCTCACTTATCACCCCACCAGCCTCCGCATTCAAAGGATCATCCTCTGCCATTTCCGCCAACTCCAGCAAGATGCCACCACCAAACACATCTTCCCTTCACCCCCCCCTGGCGGCATTCCGTAGGGATCGTTCCCTCTGGGACACCCTGGTCCACTCCTCCATCACCCCCTACTCCTCAACCCCCACCTGTGGCACCTCCCCATGCCCATGCAAAAGATGCAACACCTGCCCCTTCACTTCCTCTCTCCTCACTGTCCAAGGCCCAAACACTCCTTTCAAGTGAAACAGCATTTCACTTGCATTTCCCCCAACTTAGTCTACTGCATTCGTTGCTCCCAATGCGGTCTCCTCTACATTGGAGAGACCAAACGTAAACTGGGCGACCGCTTTGCAGAACACCTGCGGTCTGTCCGCAAGAAAGACCCAAACCTCCCTGTCGATTACCATTTTAACACTCCACCCTGCTCCCTTGCCCACATGCCTGTCCTTGGCTTGCTGCATTTTTCCAGTGAAGCCCAACGCAAACTGGAGGAACAGCACTTCATCTTCCGACTAGGCACTTTACAGCCTTCCGGACTGAATATTGAATTCAACAACTTTAGATCTTGAACTCCCTCCTCCACCCCCAGCCCCTTTCCGTTTCTTCCCCCTCCCTTTTGTTTTTTCCAATAAGTTATATAGATTTTTCTTTTCCCACCTATTTCCATTATTTTTAAATCTATACCTTTAATGCCCTGTTAGTCTTTCCACCCCACCCCCACTAGAGCTGTACCTTGACTGTGCTGCCATCCATTCTTAATTAGCACATTCGTTTAGATAATATCACCACCTTCAACACCTCTTTGTTCCTTTGTCTGTGACATCTTTTGATTATCTGCTCCTATCACTGCTTGCTTGTCCCTACAACCACCCCCTCACCAACTTCTCTTCCCCCACCCCTCCACCTTAAACCAGCTTATATTTCACCCCTCTCCTAATATTATTCAGTTCTGTTGAAGGGTCATGAGGACTCGAAACATCAACTCTTTTCTTCTCCGCCGATGCTGCCAGACTTGCTGAGTTTTTCCAGGTAATTCTGTTTTTGTTTTGGATTTCCAGCATCCGCAGTTTTTTGTTTTTAAGGGTAGGATACAAATGGTTGGATCCAGACATCAGAATTGCATGAGAGCCATACAGAAAGAGCAAAGTACAACCAGAAAGATTGAGTGAGCACAGCAAGAATTTGGGAATGGAGGGAACATAAGCAATTATAGGGAGAGAGTTAATTATTTTTGCCTGATCTAACACCATGGGAGATGCATCTTTTTAAGAAGGGGGAGTCTCTTGCTTCAAACATTGCTTACAACACTTGACATTGTCTAAACTTACTATGAAGGTGTCCTACTACTCCTTTCCTGTTACTTAAATACGTTTTAGCTTTTTCTAAAAAGAATAATGAGATGTTCTGATGCCATGTGATTGTTCTAATTCTATTTGGTCTCAGAAGAAACCTGCTTCAGGCTAGATTGATGGATTGACACTGCACTTCCCTGTGGAACCTGTGGACTCGTCAAAAATATCCTTGCCATCAAAGCACTGGAAGATTTATTAATTGTTTGAGTCAGAAGGGACTTGAGCACATAATCTAGACTGAGGCTTTAGTGGAAAGTGAAGGAATACTGTTCAGTGGGTGGTGCTGACTTTCAGATGATGGCTATCTACCCTTTTAGATGGATGTGAGAGATCCCATGGTACTGTTCAAAGAAGAGTGGGTGATTTCTCCCAGTGTCTTGATCAACATTTATCCCTCTACCAGCACCACTGAAAAACAGACTCACTAAGCATTCATCCCATTGCTATTTGTGGGAGCTAACTGCATAACAAAAATGGCTGCCATGGTTGCCAGCAAAACAACAGTAACTACACTTTAAAAGTAATGACTTGGATGTGAAACACTGGTGAATCCACAGGATGTGAAAAGTGCTTTATACAGATCTTGCACCTGGTTATCAGAAAATGTCGGTTTTATGAGCAATGTGCTTAACAGGTTAAAGGTTGCACCTGTTACATTTTTGCATGTTTTTAACCTGTTTATTTTTGTCGGGACTCTCTGTAAATGAGCTCTTGGTCCTTGCATGTATGAGAGTTTGCATGCACTCCATATCTAGGTACATTTTGATAGCACGCCTAGGGCAATGAATAGAAAATCTTTTTTAGATTTGCTTTGATTATTAGTTCATTCCAGTCCCCCCACTGGATCCTCCTTGTGACTTTGGTCAGCAGCAGACTGTCTCAACATGAGATTTTTTCTCAGTTTGGCTTTAATTGCTGACCAAAGCTATTAAACAATATCTCAACAGGCAAGTAAGTAAGCAGTAACTGCTAACTTCTCGTAAGAAAAACTGAATAGTTTAAATTTCCAAATTTTTAGAAGTGAATTCATAGTGAATTGATTTCACATTGTCTGCATTACTAGTCCAGGCTCTGAATAGCTAGTCCAACGATGTAACCACTATACTACCGTAACCAAGTTTTAACCATTTTGAATTTATTGATTTATGGGATGTGACCATTTGTTGTCCGTCACAAATTGCTCTTGAGAAGGTGTTGATGGCCTGCACTCTTGAACTGCTGCAGTTCATGTGGTGAAGATCCTTCCATAGTGTTATTGGGGAGGGAGTTCCAAGATTTTGACCCAGTGGTGATGAAAGAATGGCAATATATTTCCAAGCCTGAATGGTGTGTGACTTGGAAGGAAACTTGGAAGTGCTGGTGTTCCCTTGCCCTTGTCCTGCTAGGTGGTAGAGGTCATGGATTTGGAAGGTGCTGTTGTAGAAGCATTCGCAAGTTGCTGCAGTACGTTTGTGGTAGAGTAAGTTCATGTGTGAGGTGATGAATTGGGTGGCCATCATGCCACGCTTTGTCCTGACTGGTGTTGAGCTTCTTGAGTGTTGTTGGAATCGTTGGATTGCAAGCTATGATTAGACAAGTATCTTTGCCCCATTGCCCATGAGGCAAAAAGTTTAGCTCAATAAGTTGTTTGCCCTGCCCTCCTCCATTGTGTCTTGATCTCTCACTTTACAAATCGCTTATAACTTCTTTCTCTCTCGCATTATAGGTTTTGCTCAATGGGCTGATTTTCTTTGCAATCCATAGCAATCACTAAAATTTCTTCTCTGAACAGCTTATATCATAGTTACAACTAACAGAAGATTTGTCACAAATGTTGAGCAAAAATACTTTTTTCCCATCTTAAAATTTTTGTTCGTTTTGTATTGTTATTCAATGGAGAATTGTAACGGAAATTTTTCTTTATCTGATACAATTGCAGCAGTGTGTGCTCAGCATTAAGAAAACTGTCATTGGATAACACCTCCTCTACCCCTCCGAAGCGGCCACTCAATGCTTACCTGCGCTATGTGGTGGAACAGCAACAGGTTTTATTTAAACAAAATCCAGGTAAAAGTAAAATTGTAAATGGAAATAATTTTAGTAATAAAGCATTTCAGGCTTGGGACTGTATGTCTGCAACTGTTTTATTGTCTGAAAGATTTTTTTGTGTCCCCTGACTGGGAATCCTCTTACAAGCAGCATTGAAAGGTGTTGGTTAAAAAAAACTTGATTGTATCTCTCTTTCATCTTTTTGTTTTAATCATCATGTCCTGGCTAATATTTATCTCTTAATCAACATCATTTAAAAAAAAACCCCAGATGATCCCATTATCTCACTGATGCTTCTGGGATCTTGCTGTGTGTGAATTGACTTCCTCCTTTCCTTACATTACGACAGTGACATTTCAAAACCATTTCATTGATTGTAAAGTGCTTTGGGTCATCTTGAGGTTGTGAAAGATGCTATATAAATGCAAGTTTTTCTCTTCATTCTGTTAAGTATTGTTTCTATATAATAGTTCTGATGAAGAGTCATATGGACTCAAAACGTGAACTGTATTCCTCTCCGCAGATGCTGTCAGACCTGCTGAGTTTTTCCAGCTATTTTTGTTTTTGTTTCAGAGTTCCAGCATCCGCAGTATTTTGCTTTTATTCTATATGTTAGTGTTGCACTGAACCTCTTATTGCTCAGATAGCACTCGAACAGGAGTAGCGAATCAACACCTAGGACTCTTTTATAATTGGCTGATTCTGATGTATGAGATACAGATTGGCCACAATAAATTCCTTCCATTCTGGTCTGACGAAATTTCAATATATCGCAACATTAACTAATTACCACCCCCCCCACCCCGCCCCCCACACTTTTGAATGTACTGTGGCACCTTATCAGACATTTAGCCCAGCAGCGGGCAATCTATTTTTCCATCAACTAATGTTCATTAGACCATCAGCACAAATCTGCAGTTTTCAGCTGGCCATGGGGATGGGTGGAGGGGATGGAGAGTGGCGGAAGGGATGATAGATAGCTCTGGAATGGAGGGCCTCTTGGTATATGGGACTAGATAAAACCTTTGAGAGAGAAATGGATTGGGAGCCATGGAGGAAAAGAGAGAACGAAAGGTAAGTGAAGAAGAAGGAGAATTGCACCAATTTTTGGTAAAGTAAGACTATTAGTGTGCATGTTCTATCCTATACAAAAACATATTCAGTTCTCAATGTCATTGCTTCTGGGCTGTCCCCAAGTCTAACCCTAACTGTCTCTTGTGCATTGATCTGCTGTTTCTTCACCCAACTTGTGCTCAGTTAATTCCACAGATGATCATTTCTGTTGACCTTTGTGTTGGGGAGCAGTGGGGCAGGGCGTGTGGTGGATGGTAAGAGGTGGGAAGGGGCCTTTACACTAGAAAACCCCATGATAACATGAAGTGGAATTTTGAGAGAATATTTCTGGAGCACAGCAAGGATGAACGTAAGTTTGCGTGAACAGACAGACATAAGAAATATGAGCAGGAGTAGGCCATACTGCCTTTTGAGGTTGCTCTACCTTTCAATAAGACCATGGCTGATCTATTTCAACTCCACTCTCTTGCTCTATTCCCATATCCCTTGATTCCCTTAGCAGCCCAAAAAATTTATTGATCTCAATCTTGAATATACTCAATGACTTAGCATCCACAGCCCTTTAAGGTAGAGAATTCCAAAGATTCACAAGCCTTTGAGCGAGGATATCTTTGCTCATCTCAGTTCTAAATGGCCGCACTTTATTCTGAGACTGTGACCTCTAGCTTTAGATTCTCCAGCCAAGAAAAACACCCTCTCGGCATCTATCCCATCAAGCCCTCCAAGAACTTTGTCCATTTCAATGAGATCACCTCTCATTCTTCCAAACTGTAGAGGATATAGGCCCATTCTACTCAATCTCTCCTCAGGACAGCACTCTCATCCCTCATAGGTTGAGGCTTCAACTAAGTTTGTAGACAATCCTGCACAGGCATTACTGAAAACTACAGACATTTAAGCATACATAATAATTAGGAGCAGGAGTAGATCATAAGGCCACTGGAGCCTGTTCAGCCATTCAGTACAAACATGGCCAATCTTCTGCTTCAGCTTTCCTGCCCACTGCCCATATTACAATGATTGTATAATATTGTATTGCAAGCTATCAGACTTATAGAATTTTTTTTATAGGGAATGATAAGTAGAAAATGGGACCTGCATTCTACAAAATGCCGAGAATCTAGCTCGCTCCTGAACGTGGATCACTCACTGGACCAGGCACTTGTGAATTGCAATGGATATTGAGTGTATATATCTCTCCTTTCTGAGCAATGGCTTTTCAATGCCTTTACACACGCAGCTGGCTGAGATCTCACCCATCGCTGTTCTTTTTTCCTTTGTTATGACCAGGCTTAAGAAATACATTTTAACATTTTAGTGACATCGTGGAATTCTGCATTTAAGGACTTAAAAAGAATAACATTTTGGCCTGGAGTTTCCTCCACATTTGTGGCCTGAGAGATGGGAACCTGGGGTGCAAGCAATTATGGTGCTTTAAAAAATCGCAGAAATTTTGGGTGTGCGTGAGCTACAGGCATAACTGTGACATGACCAAGTCTGCTTGATCTTTTGCATTAGCCCATCAAACCCTCAGACCAAGCGAATTTTCACCCACAAAACTGGCTAAGTCTCCAACTTTCAAATGCAGGGATCCTCTAATTACCCTTTTTGTTAACAATGTGACCAGATGTTGATGTGCAGCAGGAACATAAGTCATTTTTCGATTGCAGTTTTTGGAGATTTTACTTCAAATTCACCATCACTTTTGTTTTCATTTATTCGTTCATGGGATGTGGGCGTCGCTGCAAGGCCAGCATTTGTTGCCTATCCCTAATTGCCCTTGAACTTAGTGGCTTGCTAGGCCATTTCAGAGGGCAGTTAAGAGTCAACCATATTGCTGTGGGTCTGGAGTCACATGTAGGCCAGACCAGGTAAGGACGGCAGATTTCCTTCCCTAAAGGACTTTGGTGAACCAGATTTTTTACGACAATCGATGATAGTTTCGTGGACACTATTACTGAGACTAGTTTTCAATTCCAGATTTTATTAATTGAATTTAAATTCCACTGGCTGCCCTGGTGGGGTTTGAACCGTTGCCCCCAGAGCATTAACATAGACCTCTGGATTACTAGTTCAGTAACATTACCACTATGCCATAGCTTTTGAATTGAATTTTATGGCATGTTTAAAATTGAAAGCTTCCAGATTCCTAAACTTAAATTTTCTTTCTTAAGGAAGAAATGCATGTTATGGGTTTGGCGCTCTCCTTAGGCTCCAATAGCTTAAGCCAAATTGCTCACAATTTATGGAATTGGGTGCATACTTGGGCCTAACTTGATATTGGCAAAATTGGTGCACTTCCAGGTCTAACTTTCAGGTTGCATCCATGGGGGAAGCTCAAAGCCTTTGTACTTTCACATTGCCTGGTGATTATTAGCTAATACCATGAAGTCATATCTTATTTGACCTTGTATAATGAACGTTACTCTTTGCAGATGTAAAGGTGGCAGAAAAGACTAAGTGGATTGCTCAGGCATGGAGACAGTTAACGCCGGATCAGAAGCAAGTAAGTATCTTCCATTTGGTGCTCGGGAGTTATTGGCAAGATCTAAAAATTGTAAAATGGCCTAAAAACCATACACACCTGAAATTGGTAAGCATTGTGTGGAAAAAAAAAAGGTCCTCATTCAACACTGCTGTTCAGCTCATTATCAAAAATGGCTCTTTGTATTTGCTTACCTGGAAGTATTTGACGTAACTGAGAATGTAACTGTCTTCCTTCCAGCCATATGAACTTGCAGCAACTGATGCCAGATTGAAATATAAAGTGGAACTGGCAGCCTTCAAAGCTAAACTCACTCCAGCTCAACTGGCCAGCTTGAAAGAAGAAAGGAGACAAAAACTGGCCAAACGGAGAACAATAAGGAAAAAACGAGTAAGTTCTACATCAGCAAAGTATCTTGCTAGGCCATAAAATACCCGAGAGAGTACTACATCAGTACTCTACTCCGTACTGTGCACAGTTCTCGTCCCAATATACCTTGGTTAGACAAGACTTGGGCATAGTTCTAGTCTCTACTGTAAAAAGAACGTAGAAGCACCGGAGAAAGTGCAAAAGATTTACAATGATATTGGAACTGAGAAATCACTATTATCAGGAAAGATTGAACAGGTTGGTGCTTTTTTCTTTAGAAGAGAGAGAACTTGGAGGAGGCGATAAAATTATGAATCAGTTGGACAGGGTAGATGGAGACAATTTTTCCACTATGGGAGAATTAAGTTGCAAGAACATCAGTACTAGATGGTTGTACTGATGCTCTTGCTACTCAATTCTCCCACAGACTGAAGACTAATAATTTCAGTAGGAAAGCGAGGAGAAATTTCTTCATTCTCAGAGCATGGTTAGAATGTAGAAGTGGCTAAGATACATAACTTAGATGTTTTCAAAAGGACCAGAGACAAATACATAAGTGAAAAGGGAATTGAAATATATGCTGAAAGACTGCGATGAAGCAGATGGAATGGAAAGAGACCTGTGTGGACTATAAACAGCAGCATAGACTAATTGGGCTGAATGGCCTGTTTCTGTACTGTATATTCAATGCAATGTATTCTGCTAAACCATAAAATACTTGGGGAGTACGAAATCAGCAATGTATCCTGATAGGCCATAAAGCAGTCTTGGGGAGGACATTAAATTACTCCACTGCCGACATTAAATCAGCAACGCACACTGTGGCCATAAGCTACCTGGGGAGTACTAAATCAGAATGCATGCTGAAAGACCATTACCTGCTCCTTGGGGTATCAGATCAGCAATGTATAGTGATATGACCATAAAGCATTCTTGAGAAGTACTAAATCAGCATTGTATACTGACGGACCATAAAATACTGTGTGAGAGCATATTTTTCAATGAAGCGGTTGTGTTGAAAATGTAGTTGGAATTATGCCTTATCTTTACACGGCTGTCCTTGTAAATGAGTTTTCATTTGTTTCTTCAGAATTTCACTTAGTAACAATGTACCAGAGCAATGGACCTTAATGTCTTCCCGCGCAAAGTAATTATTGTCAGCCCAGTTACGTTGACTAGCGCAAGGTTCACTTTAAAATGATACCTGGCATTTTTCCAATTAGTGTACTGAATTATTTGCTCTTTACAAAAACCTACGTTAATTGGATATAAACCCACTTCAAGTACTGGTAATAAAATCTGAGCATGTGCATTGTTAGATACAGAGCTATGGAGCTTGACTCATGCACAATGAGATGTTATATTCATTGCCAAAAATGTAGGTGTTAGATAACTATCTTTAGAACCTGTGTTATTTGAAGTACTAGTACAGTGCAGTCTGGTGTATTGGCTGCATGTATGTGTATTGCCTATTTTAATAAGAGGTTTTGTTGAAAGCAACCTTATGGAAAAGTCTACAGTTGCAATGTTGGTGTACTGGGTTCTCAGTTAAATAGAGACTAGTTTGTGTTCCTCCAGAGTCACTCAGCTTCTGATCTCATTACAGCCTTGGTTCAAACATGGATGAAAGAACTGAACTTCAGAGAAGTGAGAGTGACTGCCCTTGACATCAAGGTTGCATTTGACCGAATGTGGCGTCAAGGAGCCCTAGCAAAACTGGAGTCAATGGGGATCGGGGGGAAAACTCTCCGCTGGTTGGAGTTCATACCTAGTACAAAGGGAGATGGTTGTGGTTGTTGGAGGTTAATCATCTCAGTTCTAGGACACCACTGCATGAGTTGCTCAGGGTAGTGTTCTATGCCAAATCATCTTCAGCTGCTTCATCAATGTTCTTCCTTCCATCATAATGTCAGCAATGATGATATTCGCTGATGATCGCGCAATGTTCAGTACAATTAAGGACTCCTCAGATACTGAAGTAGTCCACCTCCAAATGCAGCAAGACCTGGACAATATCCAGGCTTGGGCTGGCAAGTGGCAAGTAACATTCGTGCCACACAAGTGCCAGGCAATGACCATCTCCAAAAAGGGAGAATCTAACCATTGCCTCTTGACATTCAATGGCATTACCATCACTGAATCCCCCATTATCAACACCCTGGAGGTTACCATTGACCAGAAACTGAACTAGACTAGCCACATAAATACTGTGGCTACAAGAGCAGGTCAAAGGCTAGGAATCCTGCGATGAGTAACTCATCTCCTGACTCCCCAAAGCACGTCCACCATCTACAAGGCACAAGTCAGGAGTGTAATGGAATACTCTCCACTTGCCTGAATGAGTGCAGCTCCAACAACACTGAAGAAGCTTGACACCATCCAGGACAAAGCAGCCTGCTTGTTTGTCACCCCATCCACAAATATTCACTCCCTCCACCATCGATGCACAGTAGCAGCAGTGTGTACCATCTACAAGGTGCACTGCAGGAACTCACCAAGGCTCCTTAGGTAGCACCTTCCAAACCCACGACTGCTACCATTTAGAAGGACAAGGGCAATAGATAGATGGGAACACCACCACTTAGAAGATCCCCTCCAAGCCACTCACCATCCTGACTTGGAAATATATCGCCGTTCCTTCACTGTCGCTGGGTCAAAATCCTGCAACTCCCTAACAGTACTGTGCGTGTACCTACACCAAATTGACTGCAGCAGTTCAAGAAGGCAGCTCACTGCCACCTTCTCAAGGGCAGTAAATGCTGGTCTAGCTGGCAACACCCACATCCAGTAAAATAAATTTTACAAAACTTAGTCTTCATTGATACCTACTTTTGCTGCCCTGTATTAGTTTGACAATTTTGATCTTGTCTGAGAGAAGCCTGACAGGAGGGAATACCTTCCTTGTGAATGGGGTAGATTATAGGCGTTGGTTTAGCTAAAGGGAGTATCTTCTTCCAAAAGGTGGACAGCACCATCGACATATGGTATTTAACTTCTGAGTTATATAATCTCTGATATACACTTTCCTTCCGTCTGTGCTCTTTTTGTACCCTCTGTCATTTCTGTTGGTCTTGTGTTTTTTACTTTAGTGTCCCTTTGACAATTCCTCTTGAGCTCTGTTACTCAATTGATGGCCCTTACCACTGTATAGTTTGTTCTATATTATTACCTCATACCAACTACATTATATTGTCTGATGTTCCTCTCTGCCCTGTCACATTCTGCTCTGCCTACTTGTCCTATCGTGACTAAACCACCTCACACCCTGCTTCCTGTAAGGACTCTATTACTTTCTCCTAGTTTCTCTGTCTCTGTTGTATCGGTTCTGATGATATGGCTTTCCGTACCAGCCCTTCTGATATGTCTTCCTTTTTCCTCAGCGGAGGACTTGCCCCACTGTGGTCAACAGGGCCCTTGGCCATGTTCATCCTATTTCACCCACATTTGCTCTCACCCCTTCCCCTCCCTCCCAGAGCTATGACTGGGTTCCCCTTGTCCTCACCTTCCACCCCACCAGCCTCCAAGTTCAACAGATCATCCTCCCCCATTTCCAGTATCCCCAGCACAATGCAATCACCAAACACGTCCTCACTTCTCTCCTTCTAGCCTTCCAAAGGGACCATTCCCTCCTTAATCACCCCCAACATCTTTCCAATGGCATCTGTCCATACAAGATGCAACACCTGCCTATTTACCTCCCCCCTCCTCACCATAAGAACCTAAGATATAGGTGGAGGAGTAGACCACGCGGCCTATTGAGCCTGCTCCACCATCCAATACGATCATGGCTGATCTTCAGCTTCAACTCCATTCTCCCGCCCACTCCCCATACTCCTTAAGCTCAAAACTCTGTCTATCCCAGCCTTAAATATATTCAACAATGGAGCATCCACAACCCTCTGGGATAGAGAATTCCAAAGATTCACAACCCTTTGAGTAAAGCAATTTCTCCTCATCCCAGTCCTAAATGATTGGTCCCTTATCCTGAGACTGTGCCCCTGTGTTTTACATTTCCCACCCAGCGGAAACAATCTCCAGTGTTGACCTTATCAAGCCCCTTCGGAATCTTCAATGAGATGGCCTCTCATTTTTCTGAACTCCATTGAATATAAACCCAATTTACTCAGCCTCTCACCGTAGGACAAACCCCCTCATCCCAGGGACTCATTTAGTGAACCTTTCAGGACTTCAAACACTTCTTCCAGTGAAATAACGATTTGATTGTACTTATTTCAATTTAGTATGCTCGGGGGAATTTTATGGAGAGCTGGAAAGCGACCCGCCTTGCCTCCTTATTGAAGGCCCAAGTTCTGCTGGCCAACCAGAGCTCTTGCTCACCAGCAAGGTGATGATGGTTGCTGCGGTACGGCAGCCACCGGAGGCCCAGGATCCAGGAGCGACCCAGGCCTGAATTAAGTCATGAAGGGAGGAGTTTCATGGGATGAGGGTCATGGAAGGGGGTAGGGCAGGTTTGCAGCAGTGGCAGGGGGATGGCTCTCCGCTGGCTCCCCCCTTCCCAATGCCAGACCCCTCGATCAGTCACCGAGTGCCTTTGGATGAGGGTTGCCCTCCCTACCCCGGGAGACCATATGCAGCCCGGACAGGCTTGCTTGTTGTGCTCCCCGAGTGGTGACAGGCCCACCTGCTGCTGGATTAATACTAGAGGGATGCAGCCCTTAAATGGGCATTAATTGGCCATGTAAGGGCCTCAGTTGGAGTCTGGGCAGGAAGTCCGTTCATGAGTCTTCCTGCCCTGGACTTGGCAGAGGCAGAAGGTGGCAGGGTGTTTGTACGTTGTCCTCCTGCTTGATTAAATGCCCTCCATGCCTCCAAACAAGCCACAAGGGAGGTCATAACATTCCCCCATTATATTCGCAGAATGTGCTCTCCTCTATACTGGGGACACCAAAGCAGGCTGGGTGACCGCTATGCAGAACAGCATCGTTTGGTCCACAAGCATGACCCCGAGATTCCTTGCCCGTCATTTTGATTCTCTAACTTGCTCCCAACTCTTTCCTTTGTCCTTGGCCTGCTGCAGTTTTCCAGTGAAGCTCATCACAAACTCAAGTAACAGCACCTCATATTTTGACTTGGCATTTTACAGCCATCTGGACTCAATATTGAGTTCAACACTTTTGGATCATAACCTCTGCCCCCATTTTGTTTTGTGTTTTTTTGCTGGTTTGGGTTTTTGCTGTTGTTTCTTTCTCAATTCCTATATTTTGCATTTGGATGGCTGCTATCCTGCTATTCACACCACCTCTAGCCACATCTTTTGTTTCATTACTTGTACCATTGCCACTCCTTTGACTTTTGTGCCATGAAACCGTTTGTCATTTAACCTCAAACAAAAGCAAAAAATTGCTGGAAAAACTCAGCAGGTCTGACAGCACCTGTGGAGAGAAAGAGTTAACGTTTCGAGTCCAGATGACTCCTCTTCGGACTCTTCTTCATTTAGCCTCTCCTGCCCTCCTCCCATCACAGACCTTCCATTTTGTGCTTCTTCCCACCTTTCCCCCCCAACCTTTCACTTGCTCAAAACCTACTACATTTCTAACTTTTCCCAGTTCTGATTTCTAACTCTAACTCTGCTAGCTGTTTCTATCTCCACAAAGGCTTCCTGACCTGCTGAGTATTTTCAGCACTTTCTCTAATTTCAGATTTCCAACACCCACAGTGTTTTGCTTTTGAAATTAATCTTGAAGTTGTGTATGCCGCTTCGAGTACTCTGAGGGAAAAATGGCCACATACATAAGTGCAGCCAGAAACCCCTGTTCATAGTGTCGCAGTTAAAATGTGTGCTTCACACCTCTTGTTCACTTTGAAGGTGGCTACAGGCACGTGAAAATTGTGCGCTCCCAGGTGGGAACTTGGCAATGTAGAGAAGAAAGTGGTTTTGACGGAATGTCACATTTCAACTCAGTAATTCTTTTGTTGAAGTAAAGAAGGCCAAGACATGAAGCGGTTTAAAACAGGTGTTAAAGGACTGATGCTCACTTTGAATTATTTTTATTTGCTTGTAGAAGCTTACTATTTTGGGAAAGCCTAAGCTACCTCGGACAGCCTTCAATATCTTCATGGCTGAAAACTTTGATGAAGCCAAAGGTGCAACTTCACAGGTAAAAATGACACAGCAATAATTTTAATACTGGTGAACAAATAATTATTTAAAACACTCTTCTTACAGGTTAATATCTTACCATTAACATCAGCATTAAAAGTAGAGTGCTGGTTTCAATGTCCCATTCATTTGTCCTAGCACCTCTCCTTGAATGTTGCATGTAATTATAAAGGCATAGCAACCAGAAGATTTTAATGATATGGCTCTAAGAAACTGTGGAAGTTGGCCTTAACATCAATAAATGGCCTTAAACAAATTGGTACAAATTGAGATGTGTAGTCTTAGAATAAAGATTTGTAGGTGAAAGTGATACCATTCGGGGCTGAGAGTTTTGGTGGGAACAATACAGAACTATCTTTTAGAATTCATTTTAAATCCAGCTTCTTTGAAATTAAGTATGTAAGTTATATGACACTGATTGTTGTGTGATTATTCTGTTTACAATGGCATTGGGCCTCAGCACTGTGGAATGGAGCACTTCTTCATTTACACCTGAGACTTAAATCACCATCGACTCTATTCTCGGATGTCATGTAACAAGAGTTATTTGTTTTAACTGTTAGCCCGTATCAACTTAATCTGCCTAAACTTCCAACTTTTATTTTTAGACCTTCTCCACTTTGAAGACTAGCTTGTTAAACAACGATCTGCAGATTTCACCAAACTTCACCCTTTCTGATTTGGGTATCAACAGCACAATCTTTTGTGCACTCCATTTCATTCAGAGGGACTTCTTTTTACCTATTTTGATGTTTGACCAATCAACATAGCTTTTACACGCAAGGATGAACCCTTCAGCAAAGTCACCTTAAACAGACACATGGCAAGGACTTATAATGAACAAATTTCAATTATTTGTTAGGTACCAGGCTTGCTTGTGAGCTGCTAAATTCCTTTACTTTCCTGCCTTAAGTAATAATAAACAGGACAACATTAAACAAAATGAGATTTCCTTTGGACCACTAGGTATTGCTTATTTCCATCCAGACAGTTTATTCCACCTGACATCTGTAAGCTTGTAAACTTGGCAACCTTAGTCTACACAACTCTATTCATTAACTTGGGGCCAGCCACTAGCTGTAAGCGTCCTTTGGTCTAAGAGAACTGTCTGTAGCTCCAAAGATGCTTCATATTAATCCTTTAGGTTTTTTCCATGGTTCAGCCTGTTTTAAAACACCACTTCTAGAATGCCACATTAGGTTGGTTTTATACTGTCATTTTATTCCTGAATGGAGCCGAATGAAACTGCCTAAACTCATTGCTGGAATGGAAGTCTCTAGATGGTTCTACACAAGGTAGATGGGATTCATACTTGGGTGAAGGTATGGCATGCAACTCTGACAAACCTCATCACAGTACATCATTATTGCCCTCCTGTTAGGCTGAACAACTGTCCTTCATTTATTAACTTCATTTATAAACATTGCATCTCCTGCTTGTTCAAATAAAACAGAGTGATTTTTATATTGATCAATTCAGCACAGGGTCTAATGTTGCTTATTCCACTGTATAAGTATTTTATACGTTTTAAACTTTTCATAAACGTTATATTAGTTCACAAATGCACAGTTGGGGGAGATTGAGCTGAACTGAGCAACTGCAATAAGTGAGAATGAAAATTTCATTCAAAATGGAGGGAAATAAATGTATAGGAACATGTTGTCTGCTCTTCCTGTTTGTTTACTACGTTTCTGAGTTTCGCGCCGTCTGCAGACTTTGAAATTAACCCTGTATACACAAGCCCAATTCATCTATATTAAAAAGAGCTGTGGTTCTAACATCAGCCCCACTGCACATTTCCCTCCATCCTGAAAAACAACTGTTGACCACTCCTCTCTGCTTTCTGTTCATTAACTAATTTTGTACTCTGCAGTCACTGCCCCTTTAATCCCATGGGCTTCAATTCTCATAAGTTTATTCTGTGGTACATTGTGGTACCTTTTGAAAGTCCATATGGACGACATCAACAGTACAACTTTCAACAACCCTCTCATTATTTTGTCCAAAAACTCCATAAAGTCAGTCAGACACAATTTGCTTTTAATATGCCTGTGTTGACTGTCATTTATTAACCCACATTTTCATCTCTGATTTTTTTTTTCAAGTTTCCCCCCATCACCAACATTTAGGTTGTCTGGCCTCTATTTGTTGGGTTGATCCCTCTTCTCCCCCTGCCCTATTTTTTTTTTGAAGATGAGGGTAATAGTTGCAATCCTCCAGTCCTCTGGCGCTGCTACCATATTTCAGAAGGATTGGAAGATTGTGGCCAGAGCCTCAACTATCTCCACCGTTACTCCCCTCAGTGACGTAGGGAACATCCCATCCGGACAGGGTGACTCCCTTCCCACTTTGAACATTATCATCCTTTTTTTTTAGGTTTTAGATTGATGGGTTTCAAACTTTGCAAATATTAAAGCAGACCTGGGGCCCCCTGTTTTAATCCCTGAGTCAGAGTCCACGACTCAAGTGAAAACAGCGGTTAAAACAGCAGCAAAAATAGCCTGGTACAAAAAAATACAAGGAAAGGAAGACTTTGTGTGGAATCCCTTGTCGGAACCCCACGTCGAATCTTATGGCATGAAAGACTTTTCATATGGACTGTAGGCTGAGAGGAGCATTCTGGCTGTAGGCACTCTCAGCCAGCGTAACCTTTAAAGTCCTCCAGTTGCCCTTAAGCTAGAAAGGACCAGGGTTCCGGCTCCAGATTGCTACTGAATGACGCCCTCTGCTGTTGAAGAATCTGCTGATACTGTCCAGGTTCCCACACCAGGAATGAGCAGCAAGGCACAGAGAAGCTGCTGGCAGCTGTGGAACTGCATGCTAGTGACATGAGTGTCAGACTAACAGCCCTCTGGAGAGGAAGGTAAGTTAATGAAAAAGAATATTTATCGTGACATGGGCTCGGTCAGTCTGGTACAGCACATTGGGATGTCAATGTGTCGCGCTGTCCCAGGTGAGCCTTTATGGAAAATAACTCAAAGAAGCAGCAAAGGCAGTAAACCACATTGTGAGAAATAGAAGCTCATCTGGTTTGAAACCCAGGACCACTGTGCAGGAGAGAAGTGGCACCTCTCTTGGAATGATACCTTTCAGGAAGAGTAATCTTTCCCACACACTGTTTTGTGTCACTCATAATGCAGTTCTAACAAATAACTCTTCAAAAGTTTAACGGAGACAATTATTTTCACGGTGACGGTGGATCCAGACATGAATTTCTGGATTTAATCTGGTGGGTAGCTTAGAAATATTTCCTTGTGACATTTAAATTGGATCTTCAAACTACATTGGGATTTCCAAAGTTGGCAGCTATGACTGGGGCAGCAATCCAGTGCTGTGCATGTTAATTGTGTTTGGTTTGTTCTGAATACCAATCAGTAAAATATTCTGACACTCCGATAAACTCCCAAATGACTTCTGTTTTTAGGCCAAACTGAAAAACCTACAGGATGAGTGGCATCGATTGTCTGACACGCAGAAGCAGGTAGGAATTGCTTTCATTTGCATTTTAGACTAAATTATTGCTTAAATGTAGTAGTTACAGTGATTTCCTTAATTTGCTAATAGACTTGGTGGCCCAGATGTTCCGGTCAGTGGTGGAGTGGCTGCACCTGCTGCTGACCAATTTAAACTGTCCACTTACCATTTTATATGCTGGAGCATTGGCATCTTCCAGTCTCGGCTCCAGTATGAATCCAGTGAGGCGCAGAGCCGGGAGGACACGTGGTGAGAGCAATTCCAGCGAAGCCAGGGCCCCTCTTTTTCACCATGAATGGAAGATGTGCCCTTTAAGGTCTGTCTTCAGTTCATTGACTTAGCGTTTCTAAATGGAGCTGTCAGCCTCTGAAACTGCACAGCCTCACCCCTCAACAATGTTCAGCACCCACCCTCACCCCTCCCCCGACAATGCTCACCCCCTCACCTCTTGACAACGTTCAGCACCCACCTCCGACAATGCTCACCCCCTCGCTCAACCCCGATAATGCCCACTCCTTCCCTGACCTCGACAATGCTCAACCCCTCCTACCAATACTGTCAGGGACAGATGCATCTGCAGCAGGCAGGTTGGTGAGGATGAGGTCAAGTATGTTTTTCCCTCTTGTTGGTTCCCTCACCACCTGCCACAGACCGAGTCTAGCAGCTATGTCCTTTAGGACTCAGCCACTTGGTCAGTAGTGGTGCTACCGAGCCACTCTTTGTAATGGACATTGAAGTCCCCCACCCACAGTACATTCTGAGCCTTTGCCACCCTCTGTGCTTCCTCCAAATGGTGTTCAACATGGAGGAGCACTGATTCATCAGCTTGGCAGTGGGGGGAAGGAGGGTGCAGTGGAGAACGTGGTAATCAGTAGGAGGTTTGCTTGCCCATGTTTGACCTAATGCCATGAGACTTCATGAGGTCCAGAGTTGATGTTGAGGACTCCCAGGGCAACTCCCTTCCAATTGTATACCACTGTGCTGCCACCTCTACTGGGTCTGTCCTGCTGGTGGGACAGGATATACCCAGGGATGGTGTTGGTGGTGTCTGGGACATGATCTGTAAGGTATGATTCCGTGAGGATGACTATGTCAGGCTGTTGCTTGACTAGCCTGTGAGACAGCACTTCCAATTTTGACACTAGCCCCCAGATGTTAGTAAGGAGGACTTTGTAGGATCGACAGGGCTGAGATTGCCATTGTCGTTTCTGGTGCCCAGGTCGATGCTGGATGGTCCGTCCAGTTTCATTCCTTATTGACTTCCTAATTTGATAGAACTGAGAGGCTTGCTAGGCTGTTTCAAAGGGCATTTAAGAGTCAACCACATTGCTGTGGGCCTGGAGTCACATGTAGGCCAGATGAAAGGATGGCAGATTAAAACAAAAAACTGCGGATGCTGGAAATCCAAAACAAAAACAGAAATACCTGGAAAAACTCAGCAGGTCTGGCAGCATCGGCGGAGAAGAGCAAAGTTGGTTGTCCTGCTCTCCACTCTTAATTAGCACATTCTTTTAGATAATATCACCACCTTCAACACCTCTTTGTTCTTTTGTCTATGACATCTTTTGGTTATCTCCACCTATCACTGCTTGCTTGTCCCAACAACCCCCCCCCCATAAACCAGCTTATATTTCACCCCTTTCCTATTTTACTTAGTTCTGTTGAAGGGTCATGAGGACTCGAAACGTCAACTTTGCTCTTCTCCGCCGATGCAACCAGACCTGCTGAGTTTTTCCAAGGATGGCAGATTTCCCTCCCTAAAGGATATTAGTGAACCAGATGGGTTTTTACGACAATCGATAATGGTTTCATGGTCATCATAGGCTTTTTAATTCCAGATTTTATTGAATTCAAATTCCACTATCTGCTGTGGTGGAATTCAAACCAGGGTCGCCAGGACATTACCCTGGGTCTCTGGATTACTCATCCATCACCACTGCAACACCGCCTCCCCTAAACATCGACTCAGTCCGCCCCCTCCCTCATTCCCTCCTGGCTCACCACCTCCCCCCCCCCCCCCCGCCCCCGACATTATTCACCCTCCCCACCTCTCCACTCTGAACAATGCTCATTTTCCCCCTTCCCACCCACCCTCCGACAATGTTGACGCTTCCAACATTGGAGGACAGGAGCCAGGGATTCTGGAATGTAAGTCAGGAGAGGGGATGAACTTGTCAGGAGTAGGGAGTGGGCATTGTTGGGTGTGGGCTGTGGAGGTATGAACATTGTTGTTGTGGTGGAGGGAGTGGGGGACATTGTCAGGAGCATGGGGGAGAGCCGGGATGGGGGAGAGCTGAGCGTTGCTGTGGGGGTGAAGATTGTCAGGATTGCCATTGTGCTCGAGGCTTTGACATACCAGCTGATTTACTTCGAGCTGCACTCCTGAAAAACTAAGTGAACCTGTGTAAAAACCAGGGTAAGTATAGGGCAAGCAGCCCAAGTCTCCTTGGTTCTTGCCATTTGGTGCCTCTGTCATACAGAATCATTCAACAATACCGGTAAAACCAGCAATTTGAAGTTAAAACTTCCTGCATCAGTATTGTGCGTTTATGCTCATTGGGACTTCCTCAGGCTCCGAAGGCGCATCAATGACTTAAGTTGCTCGATCGCCACTCCCCATATTGGAAGATTCAGGCCAGCGTTTCTACTCCAGTACAACTTCTGTTCAATTTTTGCTTTATATTGCCTTTCCTGTTTTCTTCCTTCCTCTCAGACTTTATTATATAGGCACTGTGAGCTAGACATTGGCCTTTTCACACCTGGAATCTGGATTTAGGTCCAGTGCTGACCAATGGGATCAGAGTCTCCTGTCTGGTGGCTGTAAGTCTTCAGTGTGAAGTGACTTTGTACCATTTCAGTCCCCTTTCTCGTAACCAGGGGCCTGCAGCACAAAACTGTTTCTAACTTATCACAAACTGACAGTTATTGAGTCTAGTTTAAGAACATAAGAAGTAGGAACAGGATTAGACCATAAGACCTCTGAAGCCTGCTGCACCATTCAGTAAGAGCATGGCTGATGTTCAACCTCAACTCTACCTCCCTGCCCTCTTGATCCCCTTGATTCCCTTAGAGTCTGAAAATCTATTGATCTCATTCTTGCATGTACTCAATGACTGAACATCCACAACTCTCTGGGAAAGATTTTTTAAGGATGATTAGTGCCCTTAAAGTTGAAATGAAGTGCCTGAAATGGGGAGTGTTCTACTTCCCCATCATGAGCTGAAAATGTTGATGAATTACCAAAAAAAAGTGGGTGAGGGTGAAGTATTTGACAAATATTTCAGACATTTTGGAGCCTTTTTGGTCATAGTACCTCAGAATTACCAGATATGAAGAGAAGCCTATAATGTTCATTGACCAGCTCCTCACAAACCCCAAGGTTACCTTCTGTGGTGGCAGTGCGTGCTCAAAGCCCATGGATTGTGGTATTGTATCCTAATGAGCCCTGACCAAAGTTCAAAACACAGACGGTGGGTTCAATTAATAATTGTAATTAATTAAAGATGCCTGCCACTCAAGAAGATCTGAATTGAAGATTGCCCTAGAATTGTTTGTCATTGAAAATTCAATCAACTGTTGGTTAAGGTATTAAATGGGTAGCCCTTAGGGAGTTAAATTTTTTGGCCTTTTTGGAGGGTGTGCAGTGCAAAAGGGGAGTGGACGGAGAGAAACAGAATAGACACATGATTTTCTCAACTGGATTCCATGAGAGCAGTTCCAGGAACACCCAAGCCTGCCCTGTCCTGCCGAACAATGTAGAGGACAAGGACTGAATGGCTGCATGCGATGGCAGAAAAGTTGAAACTTCATGAAGTTGCTTTTTTAAACTCTGCTTCCTCAAAAATTTTGAAAGGAATAAAAGCCGCTCCAAAGTATTTCATCCCTCCCTCCCTACAATCTGAAGAAAGATGTCTAAAGGGGAAAAAGGAAATGAATTCAGCTGCCTATAAAGCCTTATCAAAACATGGAGTAAATGAAACCTTCAAACTTCAATCAAAGTCTAGCCTCTAATTGGCAGTTTTCAAATGATCTGGTAAAGACTTGTTGTAGGAAATCACCAACTGGAGGCTTTGAAAGGGAATACTATCACTGCTTTCGACATTAGATACCCTGCCTAAAATGTTTGAGTTGCAAGGAAGTATCACCAATGATCATAAATGGGGCTGTAGGTAATTCCATCCTGACTTTGCATCGAACTCAGGCTGATGTTGTTCACCTGCTGGGCTACAATTTGAAGTGGTGGATGCCACAGAATTGGATGAGTCTGAATTAACGTTGCAAATCCAGAAATGGGTGAGCTGAGCCGATGGGGTTGAACTGACATTCCCGGACCCTTTTGTTCAAGGTTCAGTCACTTAGAAGTCCCAAATGTAATGAAGTTCCTGATCCTCAGTTGGTTGCAGCAAAAGATTTTGCCATAGCATTTTGGCAATGCATTCCGCAGTAATAACCTGAATTACCCTCCATTTCCCCCCCCCCACCCCACAACCTGCGCACACCCCTAAATTAATTCAATTTGTTTGTGATGTGCCAGTAAGATGAGAGACATTGTTTGGGTCAGTGACGTTCTTCAAGACGTCAAAGTTTCTAATTGCTCTGGAAGGAGCAGAATATTCAGGAACAATCTGCTCAGACAGGTGCTATTGTTTTGAAAGCATGGTTATATTTCATTAAATTAACTTACAGTTGTCTGAAGTCCAAATGTTTCCTCGAAAAAGCACAATATATCTAGTTCAAAGATCTGGTAAGCCTTTAATCCCAAGTTAATCAAAGTTTGAAATCTTTGAAATACCAGGAGTATTTCACATCATTCCTTTCCAGGCTTACAAATAGAGTTGTGTTTTTCACGGTTGACAGGTGTCAAAAAGAATTTTCTACCTTTTGGAAACCACGGTTTGCACATTATTCAACCAAAGCATTAAAAACGATAATTCGGCTTGCCTGACCACTGAGGAGAAATCATTTGGTTGTCAAAGGAAAAAAAACGCAGCATAATCCCAAAAAACACTTTGGTTTATAAATCTCTTCCTCAAGGAATTATGAAGAGGAACTCCAGGAGCAATTCAGTGAGCACTGGGCAGTGTTACTAACAACTTCCTGAAAAGAACTAGAAAAATTTCCAACCTTGTTAATGAATTAATCAGACCATGTGTTGTGTATGGTTGGTCATCATACTATTTGGCATCTTGTTGTGTCTTTTTTGCTTCTGTACAGTATTTCACCTGTAAATAAATCTACTTTTAGTAACTTAGTTTATCTGCCTTCAGAGCTGACAGTAGAGCAGAGTAGCAACTTGTGTTCTCCATTGAACAATATGCTGTTATTGTGTGCTGAATGTTAAACCTGGGGACACTAATGCTTACACAGTGAAGAATAGAGATCCAAGTTTTGATTCTAAGGTGTTAGAGCTGTGAACGTGAATGAAGGTATATGGGGAGGGAGCCTGTGTCACAACTGTCTCCAATAATGTTCTACTGGGAGTCCATAGAAAAATCTTTAAAGATAACGTACCTCTAGTCACGCTATCTTCATTGGCTGTCTCTCAATTCAAGGATGACGTCTACTCCGGGCTGTGAGTTACTGCTGTGGGTGGTCTTATGACTGGGCAGGCTGATTCTCGACACGCGGATCTCTGGGCACATGGGGCAGGACATCCCACGAGGTAGTGGGACCCAGAGTGCAGGATTTACTTCCTTTTCTTTCCTTCTCTGCTGCTGCCCTGCCTCATCATTAAGGAGTTGGGACTTGAAGCATGGTGCAGCTTGATGGACAAGTTGTCTCCATTCTGTACAATTGGTAGCTAGCTCCTCCCAGCCCTTGAGGTTAATGTCGCCATGCTTCTAGGAAAACTTCATGTGGTCTTTGAAGCATTTTCTTTGTCCTCCCCTGGAATATTGGCGAGTTGAGAGACAGGACTTGGTGGCGGAAGATGGTTTTCAGCCATCTGGACACAGTATCCAGTGCATCGTAGTTGATTTTGCAGGAGTTTTGCCTGAAGTCTTGTGGAGTTGGCTTCAAGAAGGACATGAGCGTTTGTTCGAAAACCCTCCGATTGAATTCGGAGGATGTAGCGGAGGCATTGCTGCTGGAATTTCTCTTGCGCTCTTATGTGCCACTGATATACGGTCCAGGTCTCACTGCAATACAGGAGTGTGGTGATGACAACTGCTCTGTACAATAGGACTTCAGTTGACCTGCAGAGGTCTTTGTTGCCAAGCACTCACTGCTGTAGTTTGTGAAGGCTGAGCTGGTGTAGCTGATCCGGTGTTGAATCTCCTCGTCAATGGTGGCCTTTTGCTGCCAACTATGGGAAGTGCTCAACACATTCCAGAGTCTCTCCTTCAATGTATTTGGGAGGTAGAGTATTTGGCTGACCAGATGGGTTGATGTGAGTTTTGTTTTGGTAACATTCAAGGACAGGCCGAGTTTCTTGTATATGGAATGGAAGAGATAGTGTCTTGAAACCTGGTGTGCAGAGTGGGCAACGACACACCAGTCACAATTTTTTTCTTTGGTTGCCAGTTTAGCTTTGGCACGGAGGTAAACATGGTTGCAGAGTTTTCCATCTAGATGGTATTTAATACTGACATCAGATTCAAACTATTATGTTGATGCTTTTATTGGAAGAAAGTCTGGTAATAGGATTTTTTTCCTGCAGTGCATTATTGAAGTGTAATAATTTTTGATAGATTGAATTTTTTATTTTGGCTGAATTTTAAATTTCAATTACCAATTTGATGGGAATCCCTGAACTTTCATTCTTGAGAATATTCAGATGAGTTGATATTGGCTCATGGCGCACCTTATATTCTGTTTGTACAATTGTCAGGTTGCCAAGAATCAGAGATGAAATTCTTCCTGAATGTTGTGTGCAGGTTGACATATTTTATAAAAACTGTCATGAAACGATAATATTTTTCATAATATTATTGTAGGCTTTTGGGTGAGAGTGTGGATAGTCCTGTCTGTGTGACTGATTTAATTGAATTAGTCAGATAGACTGCAAGGTTGAAATTATCAAGAGTTAGGTGTCAAGCAGACTTTTGAAATGGAGATGGACAAGCAAGGATGAGGATTCCACAGATAAAGTGTGACTGCAATTTGTATTTTTACATAAGGGAAGGGGTTGTTTGATTTTCAATGGGATGGTAAAATGTTCGCAACTAAGAAGATAAAAGGAAAGAGGCCATATTGACAACATGAAAGATTTTTATACTATGGGAAAAGTAAATTTCCGAAGACAGGTAGAACAATGGGATTTTACGCATTAAAGAGAGAGAAACATATATCAAGAAGGATGGAAGGCTATGTGGGGTGTGACCGCGTGACAGCTTGAAAGGTACACCGTGTAAAGCAGCCTTGGGGAAAAGCCTTCAGCCACTTTTGCAGAAGTCTGTTGTGTCCAGTAACTAAAGTTATGTTAAAAGCCTTTGGAATTCCACTGTTGAGTGGGTGCTGTGTTAACCTTGCTGGATTGCTTATTTAAATTTAACATCTATTTTGGACTGTTGCCTTAAAGGGGGTGTGTATTTGGGAGTCAGGTTAATTAGGAATTTTGGGATTTGTTAGAATATCAAGTAACTGCAATCTTATGTATGTATTTGAATTCTTTTCTTTTGTTAATAAACTTTTTAATTTAATTTTTTAAACACTAAAGCTGTTAGTGGACTCACTACTTCTGAATTCAGTGCACAAATCTTCTTGTAATAACTACAAATTGCAAAACTGTTGTGATGGCGTGGCCAAGTTTCCCTTGTGGATTTGGTCTGCCTGACACACATCACCTACCACATCATAATGGGATGTTATTCCTTGGTGCACTTCCTTAGTATGTTGATACTCTGGCTCCATGGTGACCAATTTCCAAAGGATATTCTATAGTCTCATATGACCTTGCTTAAAAACTCCACCACGGAACTGATTGTGGCCCACCAGCTACAAACCAAACCAGACTGATCCGGTCAACTAGCATTTCTGAACACTGTGTCCTTGGAAAACATGTTAAAATGTTTGCTTTCTGGAGCACAGGTTGTACCTATTAATGAGCACCTTTTGCAAGAGTGGTAGTTTACCTTATTATAGTGAACTTTATTTTTAAAATAAATTATAACGGATGCTGGGCTCAATATAATTTGTTTAATATTTTCACATGAATTTTTAGCTAGACCATTTTTTTTTCAATATTGCTCTTGGATCTTGTTTACCTTCGAGGCTGACGTACAGAGTTCAGTAGTGGTTGGAGAATAGCTACTGGATTGTACAGGGATGAAACAGAATCTGATTTAAGCTTATCTCAGCCTGTGAAATGACGACATGCTAGTTTGTCACCAATGAGAAATGGAGTTTATTGCTTATAAAGCATCACAGCCATTGAAGGGATGTCATGCTACATGCAAGCTCCAAAAGGCTTTAGCCGAATTTGAACCTAACCTGCATGATGGGGGTGGGCCTTGTTCAGGGTCAGATGACCCATGGGTCTCCCATTTAAGATGGGAATGAGGAGGAATTTTTTTCTCTCTGAGGGTCATTAAGCTTTGGAATTCTCTACTGCAGGGGGCAGTGAAGGCTGGTTCATTAAATATATTCAAGGCTGAGTTATACAGATCTTATTTTATCTACAATGGAATCAAGGGTTATGCGGGGCGGGGTGGATGTGGGGAAGAAAAGTGGAGTTAAGGCCATAATCTTATTGAATGGTAGAGCAGGCTCGAGGGGCCTAATGGCCTACTCCTGCTCCTATTTTTTTATGTTCTTATGACTCATTTCACACTCTGATTTCATCTCCTTTTGTTTGTAGAGTAAAGCAGACATCTGACTCGAAGCTGCCCCATTCCCATTGCGGCTTTTGTTTCTGCTTTTGCCTCAAGTGTTGTTTTAGACAGTAACATCAATATTTCGGTGATATAAATAATCAGGGTTGCTCAGTTCCCTTGGTCTTTCACACAAAGTGGCGAGACTAAGTGTAACCTTCAGGTGAATTGTGGTTAGAAGGAAGGAGATAAATGGCTGTATTTCAGTCCTCAGTTTAATACATACATCCTCGTTTTTATATAACACTTTGATTTCACACTATAGCACAGAGAATAATATAGCACAGAATGAGGCCATTTGGCCCTTCTTGCACTTCGGTGGAGCTATCCAACTCCCCTGCTCTTTCCCCATAATCCTGCAAATCTTTTTCCTAGAAGTATTCATCTAATTCTCTTTTGAATGCTGCTATTGAATTTGCTTTCACTGTCCTTTCAGGCAGTTGTGGGGTGGCAGTGGCATAGTGGTTTTGTCACTAGACTAGTATTCCAGAGACCCAGGGCAATGCTGTGGGCTCCCGAGTTTGAATCCCACCACGGCAGATGGTGAAGTTTGAAATCAATAAAAATATGGAATTAGAAGTCTGATGATGACCATGAAACCATTTCTAATTGTCATAAAATCCCATCTGGTTCACTAATGTCCTTTAGGGAAGGAGATCTGCCATCGTTACCTGGTCTGGCCTACATGTGACACCAGACCCGCAGCAATGTGGTTGTCTCTTAAATGTCCTCTCAACAAGAGCAATCAGGGATGGGCAGTAAATGCTGGCCTAGCCAGCGACGCTCACATCCCCTGAATGAATTTTTAAAATTCTAAATCACAACAACCGCTGTGTTTAAAAACAAATGCTATCCCCTGTCACCTCTGGTTCTTTTGCCAATTATCTTAAATCCATGTTCTCTGGTTACTGACTCTTCTGCTTGCTTTACTCTGTAATAACCCTTCATGGCCTTGAGTGCCTCTATTAAATCTCCTCTTAACCTTCTCTTGCTGAGAATTGAACAAAATAGTCTGGCTGGAGCCAAACCAGTGTTTTATAAAGATTTAGCATAACCTCCATGCTTTTGCACCTTATGCCTTTATTAATAAAGCCAAGGACCCCGGATACTTTATTTTTTAACAGTCTCCACAGTTTGTCCTGCCACCTTCAAAGATTTGTGTGGGTGCAGGTCTGTCTGTTCCCACTGTGCCCTTTAAATTGTATCATTTAGTACATATTGCCCCTCTCCATTCTTCCTGCCAAAGTGAATCGCTTCACGCTTCTCTGCCTTAAATTTCACCTGCCAGGTGTCGGCTCATTTCACCAGTGTTTGCATGTCTGCCTGAAGTCTGTTACTACCCTTCTCATTTTTTCCACTACATTTCTGAGTTTCGGGTCGTTTGAAAACTATGAAATTATGCCCTATAAGCACAAGTCCAGGTCATTAATATATCAAGAAGAGCAGTGGTGCATCTACATCTGCTGGGGAACACTACTGCAAACTTCTATCCAATCTTAAAAACAGACTGCTAAACAGAGAAGTAGAATTTGTTGGAAAATGCATACAGGCTGAGGAGTTGTAAAATGCAAAAGAAACATTACTGTGCTACTAGTGATAAAAGGGTTTAAACACAGCATTTCCAATTATAATCATGAACATAGGCATTTAAAATGAGGAACATCAAGGTGATAACAGAAAGTAAGGCTTTGCAGATGGAAGGTGTGTGGAGATGTTAGATTTTTAAAATTAAAGATGGTTACCTGCCTGTTGAGACAGAGCTAGGGTATCCTGCAAAAAAGCTGGCTTCCATGTTGAAGAAATGGAGGATTATATCTGAACAATAGATCTAGGACACTAGATGCTTTCAGTATACCTGTTTATCTTCTGATGTGCGATAACTCCCTGGAACCAGGTGCTCGTAACTAAGAATCATTAAAACACTGTGTTAAGAGATGCAAATAATTTAAATACGTTGCTCTTTTGGTTTTGAAAGCCATTTAAAGTATCACTAAGTCAAGTACTGTATTACTTTTTATCTGATTTATTTTGTTTCTGTGAAGATTTATTTAATGTAATAAATTGTTATAACTGTTATAGAATTGTATGGTCTGCCAACATGCTGTTTTCTTCCTATAAAAGAGATTAAGATAGATACTATCCTATGTAACTTTATGTACATTACTCCAGTGTAAGGGTATATCATTACCTCTAAGGCATACTACTATTTTCTTTGCTTTTAATTCAGTCTTCATTCATAGGGTAGCAGGGTCATTTGAGACCTTGGTGTAGGGTGGGGTGTGTAGTAGACCCTTCCATTTTGCGATTCACGCCATGTCCAGGTAAGGGTCCCATGTTCAGGGTTTCTGGCCAAGGTCAATGTCAGAACCAATAAAAGGTTGCTGGTGATGATGGAAGAGCCTTGAGGGACAATGGCTGCTTATAGGCAGAGCATACTTCAGGAAGAGGACTTGCATTTCCTTTAAACACATGAGGAAGGTAATGGGAAACCATCTCATGTATTCCTTTGCCCCTAGTCATATTACTCATTGAAACTGAAAATGGGAGGCTCCTATGAGCATCTTTAGAAGAAACCCCAAGACGGCAAGGCATGGAGGAATGAGCAGTGGATCTGACCTTAGGAAGATGACTATTACACTCACCGGCATTGTGGGATTGCCTATGGAAAATGCAATCTGCAGAAGCATTTTGTGCGAGGGCTTACATTATAACTTCAGGTCAACTGCACAACATGGTCAGAGATGCTGTTTTACCATTGCAAGAAATAGTTTGCAATGCATTAAATCTGTAATTAGATTAAAATCTAAAATTTTTGTGGAATCCAGCAATTGGACTCTGTTCTTCTAAAGATGCGATCGCTTTTCAAAGGGATACATGACCCCCAGATGTCCAGAATGAGGAGTTTGGGTTGTCCTGTGATGGAGCTCGCATAATTCTGGAACCAGTACCTTGTCATTTAATTGTGTTGTAAAGTACTACTTGAACCATGGAAGTATTGCCTGCACCTGGATGTATGTGTATAATTGCGGTATATTTTAAAGTGCTCACAAAACAGGAAGCAAGTTCAAGTTCTCAACTGGGGGAGTATTTCACTCCCACACCCCCCATTGACATTTGGGTCTACCACTGTAGAAGGGCACCAGTAATGGTCTCAAATTTCAGTGTGACTTTGTGGGGAACAGGGTTTCCCTAGAGTGTATTTTTCATTCAGTTGTTCCGACCCATTGAAGTTGGAACATGATTCTGCCGAAAACCCTCTGTCGAATGCTTTTAGCTTCTGTCAGATAATTTTGCTTCTGTTTATTTGCTGATAATTGTATTAAATTGCAGCAGAAATAGTGTTCTCTTTTCTTCTGATTGGCAGATGTTCCAGTGAGTCCTTCCTTTTCCTTTTTTTAGTCGTATATGGGATGTGGGTATCGCTGGCAAGGCCAGCATTTGTTGCCCATCCCTAATTGCCTGAACTGAGTGGCTTGCCACACCATTTCAGAGGGCAGTTAAGAGTCAGCCACATTGCCGTGGGTCTAGAGTCACATGTAGGCCAGACCAGGTAAGGATGGCAGATTTCCTTCACTAAAGGACATTGGTGAACCAGATGGGTTTTTACGACAATTGGCCATGGTTTCATAGTCACTATTACCAAGACTAGCTTTCAGTTCCAGATTATTACTTGAATTCAGATTCCACCAGCTGCCATGTTGGGATTTGAACACTTGTCCCCAGAGCATTAACCTGGGCCTCTTGATTACTAACCCAGTGACATTACCACTTGGTTATATATCCTGAAAAACACACTTTCACGTAACTACTGTGGCTAGAGCAGGTTAGAGGCAAGGAGTTCACCTTCTGACTCTCCAAAGCCCATCCACCGTCTGCAAGGCACATGTCAGGAGTGTGATGGAATACTCTCCACTTGCCTGGAATGTGAACAAACGTATGAACATACGATTAGGAGCAGGAGTAGACCATCCGGCCCCTCGAGCCTGCTCCCCCGTTCATGGCTGATCTGAGTGTGGACTCAACACCACATTCCTTCACCACCTTCTTAAGGGCAATTAGGGATGGGCAACAAATGCTGGCGTAGCCAGTGATGTCCACCTCCCATGAAAGAACTTTTTAAAAATTCTGTGATAGCAACAATTTTGCTGACAACACTTGTATGATGAGTATTTCAGTTCTGCGAATAATATTTGCTTGCCTGTTTGTTCCTTTCAAAAGTTTTAACTAATGTAAAAATTCTTTAACATGTCAATCTTTAGCATGAAAAATGGTGTGTGTGTGTGTGTATATATATATATATATCATATTTATTTAAATTATAGTATACTCTTTCAAACACTAAATACATTCATAATGTTAACATATATATTTTATGTTAAACTGGTGTAAGCTATTCAAGTACTTGCAGTATATAATGCCTTTGTCACTCCAAACATTTCAAATGAATTAACATTGAAATGTCTGTTATGCTATTAAACACAGAATTTCTATATTGGAAATACTCCATAAGAACGAGGAGATGAATGACCAGTTGTGTGATAGGTTATGGGAAAAGTGTCTAGGACACAGCGGGGGGAAATCTGGGCCCTTCTTTGACTAGGATCGTGAGATTTTAATGTCCAGCTAAATGAAACAGGCCTGTGTGATTCTGGCTTAACATCCCTTCCGAAGAAGAGCAGCTCCCCATCCCCTCAGCTTTACACTGGGCGGTTAGCAGGTTTTGAATTCCATCTAGGCTCTGAGATTTGAACCACAGCTATTTGAGTCAAACTAAAATTGTTTCCATCTTAGAGAAATCTAAGAGATAGTGAAATCTGTGCATGTTTCCCCACGGTATTTATGGGTTAAAATTACTTCTATTTCCCCCCTCTCCAGGACCTGAGTAAAGTGGAGGGGAAAGGGGTGTGCAAGCTGCTGGGTGAAATCTTGTGTTTGTTTCAACGCTCCCATGTTTTAAGAGAATTAAACAATTTATAAATGTCTAATCAGGCAAAACAACGGTTCTGTTTCTGCAGTCCTGACTTACATAGAACTTAGTGTAGGAAGGAATCTCAGTTCACTTCAATTAGTGTGGTGGTGTGATTTTTTTTCTTTATTCACCTATGGGATGTGGGTGGTCAGCATTTGTTGCCCATCCCTAATTGCATTAAGGGTCAACCACATTGCTGTGGGCCAGACCAGGTAAGAATGGCAGATTTCCTTCCCATAAGGGCATTAGTGAACCAGATGGGTTTTTATGACAATCAACAATGGTTTCATGGTCATCATCAACTTTTAATTCCAGATTTTTAAAAATTGATTTCAAATTTCACCATCTGCCGTTTTGGGATTCAAACCCTGGTCCCCAGAGCATTATCCTGGGTCTCTGGAATACTAGTCCAGTGTCAATACCACTAGGCCACCACCTCCCCTAGTTGCTGTTTATGTTCCTCATGAGCTTCCCCCAACTTTGCCAAAAGACATAATTTTTTTTTCCCCAATGCATAAATATCTGACGCCAACTGTTACTTTTCTAGATGTACATACAACTGGCCGAGGATGACAAAATCCGTTACCAGAATGAAATCAAGATCTGGGAGGAGCAAATGATTGAGACGGGACACGCAGATGTTATCCGTGTGAAACAGAAGCGAAGAGCTCAAAGGTTGCTGCGGACGAAAGCAAAACCAAAACCCAATCAAACAGAATTGAAACCTATCCCGACAATTGCCAAAACCTCAAAGCCAACTGCAACTACAAGCACAATCAAAGCAATCAAGAGCAAAAAGGAATCTGAAGAATAAGGCTGTTCTTCAGAGATTGAATATTTTTATTGACCATACTGATGACCGATGTTGAACACTGACTTCTGATTCCTGACATTTCAGGAATCTATATGGGAGTGTCTCCCTGAAATGTTTCGTTGCATCTTTGAATTTTTCTACTTGCTGATGATGGAAAGACATTTATTGGCATCAGAAGCAACAGGCATAGTATTCTGGTTAGTTAATGAAAGGGAATAGGCCTGTAGTCTAACTTGGGCAAATGTGAAGAGCCTGTTGTCTACAGTACAAGTGATGTAATTTACCAATCTGTAAATCAACAAGTGGTGACTGAAATAATGATAATTAAATCTAGTCTTGTGACCTACAGATTGTTGAGTTGGGGAACTCTCCTGTGGGCAGGCTATGTTCTGAAAATTTTGCAACATTTTTTTCTTGTAAATTGAAATAATGGATCCATGCATCAACTATCAATGAGGGAGTTTTTCAAATGATGGTCTGTAAATAAAAACTCAAATTTGCATATATTATTAACACAACTTGAATTTGTAATTGTCGCTACAGCATCATGAAACATCCCAAGACAATTCCTATGAGAGAGAAATGGGCAGAGCATTATTGGCAGAGTTAGGGCAGTCATAAGCTGAAGAGACTTTGAGGGGGAGTTCAGAGCATAGGGCTAAGATGGTTGAAAGCTCTGCTATCAAATAGCTATGGTTGGGGACGAACTGAATGTGAGACCAAAGACTGTGCGCTGGGGCATAGAACTGGAAGTACTTGTGAAGATAGAGGTAGGACCAATGGAAGTAAAAACATTATATGTGGGGAAGCATGGAATGAGTATGGATGGGTGAGAATAGAGGTGAAGGACAAGTGGAACTTGGTGCATTGTCATATGTTGTAGCAGAATGTTAGATCAATTGGAGTTATATAAGGGAAGCTCAGGTGACTGTTCAACAATTGTAGTGTGGAAGAAATGAAATCATGGATAAGGTATTGGTGTCAAGATAGGATGGACAATATTATGATGGAACATGGGGTTTGATGCTCAGCTTTGAGTCTACCAGATGACAAAGTTGCTCAATTGGTTAGCAGCCAGGAACAGGATAGTATCAAACAAAGGTGTAGAATTTTTGGTATGAGCTAAGAAAATAGCTTTGCTTTTCAGTGTTCAACTGGAGAATCTTCTGATTCATCCATGACTTGATGTTAGTTTGACAATCTGACAACAGGGTATTTGTGGAATCGAGGGCAATGGTGTCATCAGCAAAGATGGAAACTGACCCTATGTCTATGCATAATATCCCCAAGGGCTAACATATATTCAGAGAAAAGGAGGCGGGCAATAACAATTTTCATGTATAGAAGTATCTGAAAGGACAGCGCAGTGTGCGAGGAGAAACCATCGCTGGTGACATAAGTGCATTGGATTAAGTAAGAGTGGAAGGTGGTATGATAGTCCCTTTGAGGTTGACAGTAGAGGAGGATGGAGTGGTCAGTTGTGTTGAAAAGCACAGAGCGATCAAGGTATGTAAAAAGTAATCAGGTTGCACTAAGACTTTGACTGAGGCAGCCATCATAGTTAGCCAGGTTAAGAACTGGTTTGTCAGAGTTTATAGGGGGTGACATTGACAGCCAGGTGTGTAGAACCTTGAAGAGGAAAAGGGAGGGTAGGTACAGGACAGTATGAAAGCTAAAAAGGGGAAATGATTGAATTTTTGGATTGGAATTTTCATTCAGTTCACTCCAACTTTTCATAGAATCTTACGCCATGATGTTACTTGGGAAATTTCTCCTGAGTTTAACATGTTTAGAATCACTTCAGAATCTGGCGAGCTGATTTTCAATGTTCACAGTGTTGCCAGCAATTGTGCTGCCCTTTGCTTAGTAAAAAGTACCTGATATGAGGGCACACAGATTAGGCTGGAGCTATTCCAGTCTTCATTGTTCACTTCATGTTTGCTTGCTGGTTCAGTCACATTCTGCCCATGGAGCTGCAGCATGCAGCTTGTTTGTGGAGCCTGAGGACAGAACTCCATAGACATGCTGGGATACCTGCTGGAGCAATGCATCGGGCTCTCATCACTTTCCCTTTAGGAGGAGACAACATAGGTGAGGAAGCTTAGTAGCATTTAGAATGTGGAACTTTGCTACCATGTGGAGTAGTTGAGGCAAGTAGCGTAGATGCATTTAGGAGGAAATTAGGAAAAAAGAATAGAAAAATACATTGATAGAGTTAAGCAAAATAAGAGGTCCGTCTGGAAGCCATTGGGCTAAATGTCCTGCTCCTTTGCTGATAATCAGGGCTGTCCAACATATGGCCCAGGGGCCACAATCTGGCCCGCCAAGTCTCTCTACCCAGCCCGCGGAGCCAGTGTTAAAAACGCAGGTAAGAGCAAGTGACAGATTCTAAGGAATGGCTCCTCTGAACACAGGCTATTTCTCTCCCGCGTTTGCTGCTGATAGGCTCACTGATGCGGGAGAGAAACAGTGATTGGTGGAGCAGTGAACAGTGTGAAGATGAGTGGCTTCATTCAACCTGAGGCCCGAACACATGCGGCAGTAAGTCTTATGTTGGCTAAAAATAATTAATATGCATCATGAAACATTAGGTAATGCAATAATCAAACCAGGTTAGCTTGAGCATAGATATAATGTCAAGTGTTTAAAATTGTGGATAAATAATGTTACAGCTAAGATGCATGAGTCTATGAAAAGGTGTATGTATGTTAATGACCTTCAGGATAAGGAACAAAATTGATCATTTTAATGAAAATATTACTTTTAATGTTAGAATCCTGTATGAAACCCTTTTTTTTAAAGTAAAATTAATAAAGAACAGAAGATTCTTGTGTGGTAATAATTTACAATTGCATCAAGATGCAGTGATCAAATACAATGAGTTTGACCCATCAGCCTTTTATATTGCAAGGCACAGCCTCAGACAAAAGAGAGATTGTTATAGCATGCAAGTGGTTTGGCAGCATTTTAGCTATTGCTTAGGATCAATGGTAATAAACCCAGCTGCCTTGTTGTAACATTTATTTAATTACACTGTTGGGAAACTTTTATACTTCATCATTTTAATAGTAATGTATTACTATAAAGTTTGGGCTGATTAGAACATATGAATGAGAATAGTCCATTCAGCCCTTTCAACCCACTTCATGATTCAATACAATCATGGTCATTCTTCTAACTCAACTCCATCTTTCCACACTACTCCCATATCCCTTGATTCCCTTATTCAGGACAGAGATGAATACACCAAACAACTGAGCATTCACAGCCCTCTGGGGTAAAGTTTTCAAAATCTATTTGATTACCCTTGCAGGAGTTGTTTGGGTAAGGACTGTGGAATAAGAAATGAATTGCATTAATTAACTTAGGGTAGGTTGAACCCTGAGAGAGCTTGGTTGAGGCACATCGGGAACTTCCATTTTATTACAACAGCTATAAAAGAAAACAACAGAAAGGCTTATCCATAACAATGACATGGATCAACCTATCAATAGAAGCATCAGTTTATGTATTCACCCATTAATGGAGGTTTATGCCTGTGAAGAGAATACCCTTTACAATGTGGAGTCTGCTATTTCTGATTAATCCATGCTAACCAAGTGACAGCTTCAACCAATCCGAGATCCTCCATTCAATTCCAGAAGAACAAATCAGACAGCTTGATTTCTGACCATACTTAGCGTTCTGACCTGACCTACTCTGGTTTTAATTGTTTACTTAATTTTAGTTTTAACTTTACATTCTCTTTCCTAATTATCTTTAACTTGGCTTTTTGTTCTTTCTATTTGGTTAATCTTCTCTACCCATTTCAAGCTGACCTGATTGTCCAGCCGATTCTCCTCTACCCAGTCTCATCTGCTCGACACTGACCGGATCTGGATCGTTTTCTACCAGTGGACCCAGAGTCGAAGCAGTCTCTCTGTGAGTTGCCCATTGTTGTTCCATGCTCTCTAACTGGCAGTCTGCATCCCAATTTTAATTTATTTTTCCGACCATCTACAGTATTTTCCCCTTTCTCTCTTCCTCATATGCAGCATGGAAAAAACAAATTGAAGTTTGGCTTGAAGCTGTTGGGTCAACAATAGTGGAGACACTGACGTTATTTGGGGTCAAATTGATGGGAAGATGGCATTAATAGTTGAATGATTTGGAAGTCCTGGGAAAGGGTGGGCACCAGAGTATAAACTATTTAGGGTTAAATATGTGAGTATCATGTAGTTCAACTTGTCTTACCTTTTCCTAATTAACTGGGGCACTATTTTAATGACAAAGCCTGGAGAGTTAATTTGTCAATCTAGGCCAATGAGAGGAACTAGTGTGAGATGCATAAAGATAGAGAAAGGGAGAGGCAGAAAAATACTAAACAGACAAGAATGCAGAAGGTCAGAAAGAATTTAGTAAGTGTAAGTTGAGCACATTTTTTTCTTTTAATGTAATTTGAGAGCATCAGAAGTTCAATTATTTAATACTTTAAATGGGTGAAGAAACAGTTCTTTTAAGGAAGATGACTTGCAGGAACAAGATCAAAAAGGAAAATTTAATTTTGTTGATGAGTACAACAGCTATAAAGATAAGCAACTTGTTCACAACAATAAGTCCCATTCATGCAGCTTCATGGCATTGGCTGCATGAAGAGATTCTTGAAATAATAGTGTGATACGTTTAATCTCCTTCATAATTTTTTGCCATCATCTGTATCAAGTTACAAAACACAGATGCTAAAGTAGTGAAGCAATGTATAATATTAAACTGGGGCATGTGTTTTTTCTGAGATAGAACAATGTGATATGAAAGATAAAGCCTCTGTGGTCAGTTTTCTTAAATGCCATCTTTGTTAGCTGCCTAATGAAGCATTCTTATCTACCATCCAGCAGTGCATGTTGAGAGGCAGTTTATGCTACCAGTTTTCATCTATACAGAGCAATGGATGTATAACTTGAGAGTCATGTCAGCAATTTGACTCCTACATTAGGCTAGGAGGTGTGAGACTATCTCTCATCCTCTCATTTTTTGGGTTTAGAACTGATTGTAATATAACTCCAGTTTGGTGCGAAGCCAATCAAAAAATCTCTTGAATGATTCAATGAAAACTCATTTTTAACTTAATGTTCAATATTTTTAACATTGTCTCCTGCCAACGCAAGATGGCCACGCAAGATAGCCACCGATACCCGTCTGCGTATGCGCAGAGATGCAGTGACATCACTTCTCTGTGCCCAGACTGCCAGTCCCCTCTGCACATGCGTCAATGATGGCACCACGTACATACACCATCTGCCTGTTTCTTTCCGTTTCTGGGAATAAGAAGTTTTTTATTCGTTCACAGGATGTGGTTATGTTACATAACATAAGAAGTAGGAGTAGGCCATTTGGCCCCTCAAGCCTGCCCAGCCATTCAATAAGATCATGGCTGATCTGCCCCAGGCCTCAACTCCTCTTTCGAGCCAGCTCCTCATAACCCTCAACTCCCTGATATTTCAAAAACCTATCTACCTCCCCTTTAAATACTTCCAGTGATCTAGCCTCCACAAATCTCTGGGGTAGAGAATTCCAGATTTTCACTACCCTCTGAGAGAAGAAATTCCTTCGCATCAGTTTTAAATGAGTGTCCCCTTATTCTGTAACTATGTCCCTTAGTTCGAGATTCCCCACTAGTGGAAACATCTTCTCAACATCTACCCTGTCAAGCCCCCTCAGAATTTTGTACATTTCAATAGGATCACCCCTCATTCTTCTAAACTCTAATGAATAAAGGCCTAACCTGTTTAGCCGTTCTTGATAAGTCAACCCCTTCATCCCAGGAATCAGCCTAGTGAATCTCTTTTGAACTGCCTCCAATGCCAGTATATCCTTTCTTAAATACAGGGACCAAAACTGTACACAGTACTCCAGGTACGGCCTCACCAACACCCTGTACGGTTGTAACAAGACTTCCCTATTTTTAAACTCCACCCCCCTAGCAATACAGGCCAAAATTCCATTTGACTTCTTAATTACTTGCTACATCTACATGCTAACTTTTTGTATTTCATGTTTCAAGGATACCCAGATCCCTCTGTGATGTGCTTTTTTGGAGTCTCTCGATTTAAATAATAGTCTGCCTTTTGATTCTTCCTACCAAAGTGCATGAGCTCACACTTTCTTACATTAAATTCCATCTGTCAAGTTTTTGCCCACTCACACAACCTATTTATATCCCCTTGCAGATTCTTTATGTCCTCATCACAACATGCCCTCCCACCTATTTTTGTATCATCAGCAAATTTGGCTACATTACACTCTGCCCCCTCCTCCAAGCCGTTAATATAGATAGTAAATAATTGAGGCCATAGGACTGATCCTTGTGGAACTTCACTAGTTACGTCTTTCCAACCTAAAAAAGACCCATTAATCCCGACTCTCTGTCTTCTGTGTGTTAACCAATTCTCAATTTATGCTAATACATTACCCCCAATTCCGTGAGCTCCTATTTTGTGCAATAACCTTTCATGTGGCACCTTATCAAACTCTTCTGGAAATCCAACTACACTACATCTACTAGTTTCCCTTTATCAACTCTGCTTGTTATATCCTTAAAGAACTCTAGCAAATTTGATTTCCCTTTCACAAAACCATGTTGACTCTGTTTGATTGTGTTAAGCTTTTCTAAATGTCCTGCTATTTCTTCCTTAATAATGGATTCTAGCATTTTCCCAACTACATATTTTAAGCTGACTGGCCTATAGTTTCTGCTTTTAGTCTCCTCCCTTCTTGAACAGGGATGTCACATTAGCAGTTTTCCAATCCACTGGAACCCCCCTGGAATCCAGTGAGTTCTGGAATACTTCGACCAAAGCCTCCATTATCTCTGCAGCCACTTCCTTTAAAACCCTTGGCTGCAGGCCATCAGGTCCTGGTGACTTGTCTGCCTTTCATCCCATTAGTTTGTCAAATACTTTGTCTCTTGTGATAGAGACTGTTACAAGATCTTTCCTCCCATTAGCTCCTTGCTATATCTGATATCTTTGGGATGCTCCTCTACTGTGAAGACTGATGCAAAATATTGGTTTAAATTATCTGCCATTTCCTTGCTCCCCATTATCAATTCTCCATGCTCATCCTCCAAGGGTCCCTCACTCACTTTATCCACTTTTTTTTAATATACCTGTAGAAGCTCTTGCTGTTTGTTTATATATTTCTTTCCAATTTACTTTCATAATCAATTTTCTCCCTCTTTATTAGCTTTTTAGTCATCCGCTGTTGTTCCTAAAAATCCCAATCCTCTGGCCTACCACTAGTTTTCGCCGCTTTGTATGCCTTAGTTTTTGATTGGATACTCTCCTCAACCACCTTTGTTAACCACGGGTGGTCCATCCTTCTCATTGAATGCTCCTTTTTGACCGGGATAAATTTTTGCTAAGCATTATGAAATATCTGCTTAACTGTCTGCTACTGCTCATCCATTGACCTTCCCCTTAGTCTATTTTCCTAGCCTGCTTTAGACACCTCTTTCTTCATACCTCTGTAATTGCCCTTATTTAAGTTGAGGACACTGGTTTGAGACCCGAGTTGCTCGCTCTCAAACTGAATTTGAAATTCTACCATGTTGTGATTGCTACCCCCTAGAGGATCCTTAACTACGATATCTCTTATTAATCCCACTTCATTACACATTACTAGATCTAAAATAGCCTGTTCCCAGGTAGGTTCTGCAACATATTGCTCTAAGAAACAATCCCTGATGCACCCTACAAATTCATCTTCCATGTTACCCCTGCCAATCTGATTTGTCCAGTCAATATGCAGATTAAAATCGCCCATGACAATTGTAGCACCCTTCTTACACACCTCCATTATTTCCCAATTCATACTTTGTCCTACAGTGAAGCAACTCTTCTGGGGCCTATAGATGACTCCCACCCGGTCAGGCCCTGGCTTTGTTATCAAACCTGCCGTTGTTGTCTGGTGTACTGACCTTTACCTTGCAGAGGCTGAGGGCCAACTTCTTCCTACCTCTCCCTGGACCATGACCCCACCACCGAACATCAAGCCATTGTTTGCAGTACTGTCACTGACCTCATCTCCTCTGGAGACCTTCGCTCCACAACTTACAACCTCATAGTCTCCCAACCTCGGACAGCCCGCTTCTACCTCCTCCCCAAAATCCACAAACAGGACAGTCCCGGCAGACCGATCATGTCAGCCCCTTCCTGCCCCATTGAACTAATTTCTTGCTATCTTGACTCCGTTCTCTCTCCCCTTGTCCAGTCTCTTCCCACCTACATCCACGATTCCTCTGATGCCTTACGCCATATCAACAATTTCCAGTTCCCTGGCTCTAACCATCTCTTCTTCACCATGGACGTCCAACCCCTCTACACCTCCATCCCCCACCAGGATGGTCTGAGGCCTCTCCCCTTCTTCCTTGAACAGAGGCCCAAGCAATCCCCATCCACCACTACTCTCCTCCGTCTGGCTGAACTTGTTCTCACACTGAACAATTTCTCCTTCAACTTGTCTCACTTCCTCCAAATAAAAGGTGTGGCTATGGGTACCCGCATGGGCCCCAGTTATGCCTGTCTCTTTATGGGGTGTGTGGAACATTCCTTGTTCCAGTCCTATTCAGGGCCCCTCCCACAACTCTTTTCTCGGTACATCGATGACTGTCTCGGTGCCGATTCATGCTCTCGTCTAGACCTGGAAAAATTGATCAATTTTGCTTCCAATTTCTACCTCTCTAACACCTTCACGTGGTCCATCTCCAACACTTCTCTCCCCTTACTTGGCCTCTCTGTCTCCATTTCTGGTGGTAAACTGTCCACCAATATTCATTACAAGCCCACCGACTCCCACAGCTACCTCGACTACAGGTCCTCACACCCTGCTTCCTGTAAGGACTCCATCCCATTCTCTCAGTTCCTTCGCCTCCGTCGCATCAGTTCTGATGATGCCACTTTCCAAAATAGCGCTTCTGACGTGTCTTCCTTCTTCCTTAACCGAGGTTTCCCACTCACGGTGGTTGACAGGGCCCTCAACCTGACCCAGACATCACCCCTTCCCCTCCCTCCCAAAACCATGATAGGGTCCCCCTTGTCCTCACTTTTCACCCCACCAGCATCTACATTCAAAGGTTCATCCTTTGCCATTTCTGCCAACTTCAGCATGATGCCACCACCAAACACATCTTCCCTTCACCCTGCCCCTGTCAGCATTCCATAGGGACCGTTCACTCCGGGACACCCTGGTCCACTCCTCTATCACCCCCTACACCTCACCCCCTTCCCATAGCACCTTCCCATGCAACCGCAGAAGGTGTAACATCTGCCCCTTTACTTCCCCCCTCCTCACCATCCAAGGGCCCAAACACTCCTTTCAAGCGAAGCAGCATTTCACTTGCGCTTCCCTCAATTTAGTCTACTGCATTCGCTGCTCCCAATGCAGTCTCCTCTACATTGGAGAGACCAAACGCAGACTGGGTGACCGCTTTGTGGAACACCTTTGGTCTGTCCGCAAGCATGACCCAGACCTCCCTGTCACTTGCCATTTCAACACACCACCCTGCTCTCATGCCCACATGTCCATCCTTGGCCTGCTGCATTGTTCCAGTGAAGCTCAACGCAGACTGGAGGAACAGCACCTCATCTTCCGACTAGGCACTTTACAGCCTTCCGGACTCAACATTGAGTTCAACAACTTCAGACCATGAACTCTCTCCTCCATCCTCACCCCTTTCTTATCCATTTTTTCAAAATTCATTTTTTTACCCACTTATTTTCATTTTTATTCATTTTTATTTTTATTCATTGTTTTATCCCCTTTTTTATCCCACCTTTTTATCCCATTTTCGACCCTTTATTTTCCCCACCGCTGCCCCCTCCCCCCCTACTCCACCCCCACAAGGGCATCTGTCACTTATTCATGTTGTTCTTTTCAGAGTGCTTACCCCTGTCCTGCTATTATCACATTCTGCATTTTACCTTAATGCCACTATCAGCACCGTTTTTAGCCCTTATCACTACCATTAACACTCCCGTTGTTCTTTTGTTCATGACATCTTCTCTCCTTTGCACCCACCTATCACTGGCCTTCTAGCCAGCTTCACCTGCTCCACCCACCTTAAACAGTATAAATGTCATCACATTTCTACTTCTCTGTAGCTCTGAAGAAGGTTCAGAAATGTCAACTGTTTCTCTCTCTATGGATGCTGTCAGACCTGCTGATTTTTTCCAGCATTTTCTGTTTCTCTCCCACCTGTGACTTCTTCCCCTTGCTGTTCCTTATTTCCACCCACACTGATTCCACATCATGATCTATTGCACCTATACCACTGCTCAGCACCGCACTGATACCTTCCTTTATTAACAAAGTGACCCCACCTTTTTTTTTGCCTATTTTTCTGGACATTGAATACCCTTGAATATTGAGTTCCCAGTCTTGGTCCCCTGCAAACACGTCTCTGTAATCGCTATCAAGTCATATTCATTTATTTCTATTTGTGCCTTCAACTCATCTATCTTGTTACAAATGCTGCATGCATTCAGATAAAGAGCCTTAAGCTTTGACTTTTTAACCATTATTGCTCATTCTGGTTCTAATTTCTGCTGCCCTCTTCTGTTTATATTTTCTGCCCCTTGCTATCACACTTTGATTATCATTCACCTCTTCACTACCCTGCACCTCTGCTCTCTCATTTCTTTTTAATTTTTAAACTTCCCTTCAATTGAACCCTCCCCCCCATTATTTAGTTTAAAGCCCTATCTACAATCTTAGATATACGATTCGCCAGGACACTGGTGCCAGCTTGGTTCAAATGAAGCCCGTCCCAACGGATCAGCTCTCTCCTTCCCCAGTACTGGTGCCAGTGCCCCATGAATCGGAACCCATTTCTCCCACGCCAATCTTTGAGCCACGTATTTACCTCTCTAATCTTATTTCCCCTGTGCCAATTTGCACGTGGCTCGGGTAGTAATCCGGAGATTATTATCTTTGTGGTTCTGCTTTTTAATTTAGCCCCGAGCTGCTCGTAGTCCCTCTGCAGAACCTCCTTCCTGGTCCTACTTGTTAGTCATTTCTCGTAATTAACTCTTTGACTTTCAATATTAAAGAAACTGAATTATTTTTAGTGAATTCACATGTCACAAGTTTGCCATTAGTACAAAGTCAGAACCACTTTGCACCAAATCTAACTTTACCAGAACTACTCTGTCGCTCGCGATGAAGTAACGGACTAGACCTGCACATGCATGGCATTGGCAGTAAACACAGCCTATTGTTAATGCTGGTGGATAACCAGCTGTGAAAATGGCTCACCTGTACCTAACTAACATTTGTATGGTGCTGGTGGTGAATGGTATTCTGAATTGTACAAGTGTGTATATTCACATCTCTATTATCCTCTAACAGAGTACGACTGAGAGAAGCATAACTCAAGGCGTGAGATAAAGCCAACAAGAAAGATTTCATTTAATTAGTGCAGGTTTTCACAGTGAAGTACAGTATAGTCACTGTTGTTAATGTCAGAAAACACGGCAGCCAATTTTCACACAGCAAATGAGATGAATGACCTCTTAATCCAGTAAAGGATGAATGTTAGCTGGAACACAGGGAGAACTCACTGCTCATCTTCAAATAGCTCCGTATGATCTTTTACAGCCATCTGAACAGGCAAACTGCACCTGAGTTTGATGTCTCATTCCTCCCTCAGTATTGCACTGAAGTATCCATGCGGATTTTGAGCTCGAGTCTCTGGACTGTACATTGAACCCAGAACCTGCTGATTCAGAGGTGACTGTTCCAGCATGGAACCAAGAGGCAAGATGTGGAATGATCTTCCGAGTTGTGGTTATACTGGGCAGCCAGTCTGAGTTCTGTTTGTGTCTTGCAACACCCAAGTTATGCATGCATTAGTAATTAGTGACTGATGGCAGGTGAAATGTTTCAAATCTCCCATAGACAAGAAGTGTCTGGTAGAGAAGTGTGCCTTCATTCTCCTGAGACTTCAATGTTCTGCGTGCAATGTGATGGGAGTAGGGTGTAAGAGCTTTCAACTCTGTTGAGGAGCATGTGCCTGTCGACTTAAATCCTATGAGATTGGAGTAACTGGCCAAGGAAAATGCCTAAGGGATGATCTTTAGGAGCTAAATAGAATAATACAACTGTATGAAAAATACAGGTCCAGGAAATTACTTCAACCTATGTCAATAAACCTTTCACACCTGAATGTAAGATGCTGAAAATGTAACATCATCAGTTCAAGAAAGATGATTAGAGCAATATTGGTCAGTTAAATAAATAAGGTGTAGGGAAGAAAAAAACATTTTTTTGAAGGTTGGGGGGGGGGTGGGGGCGGGGAAGGAGAGAAATTTTGTGACATCACTATTCATATCCTGTCCCTAAATTCACAAATGTTGTAAACTGAATATTTAAAGGGTTTTTATCCCCCTGCAATAAAAAGAGTTTGGTTATTGGGTACACCAATAGTTAAGTTCTGACAGACCTGAGTGCTGTTCCTAACACTTTGCCTCCAACTCCCATGTTTTAAGGTGCACAGTTAGGGCTGTTTTTGAGAGGTGACTTGGAGGGGCGCTATATCAGCTTTCTTGAAGCACTTGATCAACTATGCTGGGTTGATGTGTGTTTCCATTCTCCCAAGAATTCGTAATCAAATTATTATATTGTTTTTCAATTACTGTGACCTCAGGCTCTGAGTGACTATTTTCCACCTTTACATTTCCATGATGGCGACAGATACAACAGTTGAACAACTGGCCCTACAAAATTGCTTCACTTTCAAAGGAAGCAGGAGAATGTGGTGCGCATCCCATGGGATCTTTTTCCAACCTGTTAACACCATAGTTCTTAATCCTGAGCACTGTGCTGCAACACAGCATGTACAGGGATTCAGTCTCTGGATCAGGGCTGGAGAGAAAGCCCCAACAGTAACAGCACCCCTTGCCAATTGAGCAGTCAGAGATGGGATCACAACTTGAGGTTTGGTGATTAAGATTTATTGAATTCCTCAATAATCAGTGATAGGGTAAGTAGAAAAGAGACATGACATTATTCTTCCCATAGAGCACTCATTATTGCCCATTCGATCTTTCTAACTGCTTAATGGGGTAAAATTCCTCAATACACTGCCCACAACATTGGCTGGAGGTGTAACTCTGATGGGGTTTCCAGTGAGGTTCTGATAACAGGTTGGCGAAAACCCCAAGGAAATTCACAGCTTGGATCTCAACCTGCAATACCACTTTTGTCCCACAGAGGGTGCATCAGGAACTTGCTGTGAAAGCATTAGCCCATGGTGGTCCGGTGATGCAGTGGTTAGCGCTGTTGCTTCGCACCTCAAGGGACCCGGGTTCGATTCTGACCTTGTGTGGCGTTTGTATGCTCTCCCTGTGTCTGCGTGGGTTTCCTCTGGGTGCTCCGGTTTCCTGCCACCATCCGAAGATGTGTTGGTTAGGTGGATTGTGTGTGTGTGTGAGACGCCCTGTCCTGGGTGTGCCCCGCCTAGCACCCATTGCCAGTTGGGATAGGCTCCGACTCCCCCATGACCCAGAATTGGATGAAGCAGTTCGAGAAAAGTGACTATTAGCTCAGATCTTCCAGTCTCCAGATAGCTGGATCCTGGACATAGGAATGAGGGCGTGCGCGTGGACCTTGTGGAAGTCCAGATGTGCTGACTTCCAAGGGAATTACCCAGGAAGTATGACTTCCCAATGCTCACCCAATCTGATTACCCTTGACCAGACCTGACTACCTCCACTGACCAACTCTGATTAGCCACTGACCTGCCTACCCCTCACAAACTGACCCGGCTACCCCCTACCCACCTGGCACCCTAACCACCTGCCACTCTACCCACTTATCTCACCCACCATCCATCCTAGAACCCTGCCCATCCGTTCACCAACGTTCACACTGGATATTTAAATTTACCAGACGGCAGCCAGTGTGGTCAAAGGGCATGTGCCTTGTCTCCCCACCCCCCCCGCCCCGGAACACTACAGTGCTGCATTGGGCTTCTCCAATGGATTGGACGCTCCACATTCCTGAAGAAGCAGAGCTTGGAAAACCCAGCCAGAAACGCGGAGCTGAGTCTGGACCCAGGAAAGTAGTGGGAGCGGCAATCGGACGGTGATACTCGCTTCAGTGGGGGTTAATCGCTGTTATTAAATTGTGCAGCAATCTCAAGCAGGGGGACGTACATGGTTAAGTGCCAATATCGAAAAGTCTCCGCTCTGCTGAGAATGGCTCTCCCTCTCAGCCTCAGTACTGACATGCACTGAATGACAAGGAGTTAAAACTAAACTCGCTGCCAATATTCAGGGCAGGTAATTAGTAAAGCGGGTATCTTTTTAACAATGTGGTGATTGTTAATTACTGCCAAGCAACTCTTCTCACATCAAAATCACCATTACAATTTTAGCGTCTCCTCTTTGACGTCCAAAAAATTTAATGTAAAATTTGAATCTTTTTCTTGCTTTATTTTTCCTTTTTCTTTTATTTGTCTTTTCGTTCACTCCCTCAATCCAGGCTTTCATTCCTCTTTATTTCTCTTTCAGTACCTGATTTACAATTGCATTCACCCCCTTTAATTAACCCTCTCTCACAAGTTATTTACAGTCCTTAAATCTCATTAATACTAGCAGGTTAAAGGAGACACTGTAGAGCTTCCCCCATTTACCCAGGTCCCAGACCCGCTGTTCACCCGGGTCCCGGACACCCCTCCTCACCCGGGTCTCAGACCCCCTGTTAACCCAGATCCCAGATCCATTGTTCACCCGCATCCCAGACCCCCTATTCACCCACGTCCCGGGCACCCCTGTTCACCCACGTCCCAGACCCACTGTTTACTCCGTTCCCTGACCCCCTGTTCACCCACGTCCTAGACCCCCTGTTCACCCACGACCCAGACCCACTGTTTACTCCGTTCCCTGACCCCCTGTTCACCCACGTCCTAGACCCACTGTTTACTCCATTCCCTGACCCCCTGTTCACCCGGGTCCCAGACCCCCTGATCACTCTGTTCCCAGACCTCCTGTTCATCCAGGTCCCAGACACACTTTTCACTCGGGTCCCAGTCTCCCTGTTTATTCAGGTCCCAGAGTCCCTGTTCACTCGGGTCCCAGACCCCCTGTTTCCTTTGTTGCACTGTTGCTGCACTTTCAGCAACTTTGTGAGCACTTTTTATTTGTTTTGTTTTATTTACTTTAAGAGAGCAAGGGAAAATCTAACTAATGGCAGATGCCAGTAGATGCAGTGCTACAGTAAATTCTGTCTCATTTATGTCCAAAATACATTTTATATCTTAGTGCTTCTGGAATTAAATTTTGTTCCCTGCCCTAGCCTTGAACTTGCATCTTTCTTTAGTTTCTCTCCCATCTCCCCTCATTCCTTCTCTGAGCTCATCTTGTGCATCACACTCACCTCCTGCTCCCTCAAACTCTGCCTCCATTTTGTTTGGTATTTGCTTTCTTTTTACTGTTATGGACAGGAGAGTGAAAAACTGAACTTCTCTATCTTCTTCCCCATCTGTGATATCAGAACACTTAGAAAATGTCAACGAGATTAGACTAAGTCAACATGAAAGGGAAATCATGTTTGACAAACCTAGTGGAGTTTTTTGAGGATGTAACTACCAGAATAGAGAAGGGAGAACCAGTGGATGTGGTGTACTTGAATTTTCAGAAAGCTTTTGATAAAATCCCACATAAGAGGGAAAATTAAAGCGCATGGAATTGGGGGTAATACATTGGCATGGATTGAGAATTGGTTAGCAGACAGGAAACAGAGGGTAGGAATGAATGGGTCTTTTTCAGGGTGGCAGGCGGTGACTAGTGGGGTACCGCAGGGGCCAGTGCTTGGGCCCCAACTATTCACAATATGTATTCTTGATTTGGATGAGGGAACCAAGTGTAATATTGCCAAGTTTTCTGACAACATGAAACTTGGTGGGAATGTGAGTGATGAGGAGGGAAAGAGGCTTCAAGGTGATTTAGACATGTTGAGTGAGTGGGCAAATACATGGCAGGTGGAGTATAACGTGAATAAGTGTGAAGTTATCCACTTCGGCAGGAAAAACAGAAAGGCAGAGTATTATTTAAATGCTGATAGATTGGGAAATGTTGATGTACAAAGGGACCTGGGTGTCCTTGTACACCAATCACTGAAAGCAAGCATGCAGGTGCAGCAAGCAGCTGAGAAGACAAACGGTATGTTGGCCTTCATTGTGAGAGGACTTGAGTTCAGGAGCAAGGATGTCCTACTACAGCTGTACAGGGCCTTGGTGAGACCACACCTGGAGTATTGTGTGCAGTTTTGGACTCCTTACCTAAGAAAGGATATACTTGCAATAGAATGAGTGCAGTGAAGGTTCACCAGACTGATTCCTGGGATGGCTGGATTGTCGTATGAGGAGAGATTGGGCAACTAAGCCTATATTCATTGGAGTTTAGAAGAATGAGAGGAGGTCTCAATGAAACATACAAAAGCACCTAACATAAAAGGAAATCCCAAAGTATTCTATAAGCACATCAATAGTAAAAGGGTGGTAAAGGAGAAGTAGGGCAGATTAAGGACCAAAAAGGGGATTTACACATGGAGGCAAGAGGCATGACTGAGGTGTTAAATGAATACTTTGCATCTGTCTTTACCTATGAAGCAGATGCTGCCCAGGCCATGGTGACAGAGGAGGAAACTCAGTCACTAGAAGGGTTTAAAATTGATAAGGAGAAGGTATTGGATAAGCTGTTGGTACTTAAAGCTGATAAGGCACCGGGACCAGATGAGATGCTTCCAAGAATATTGAAGGAAGTAAGAGTGGAAATTGCAGAGTCACTGGCAATAATCTTTCAATATGGGGAGGTGCCGGAGGACTGGAGAATTGCAAACATTACGCCCTTGTTCAAAAAAGGTGGTAAAGATCTATCCTGCAATTACAGACCAGTCAGTTTAACTTCTATGGTGGGGAAACTTATAGAAACAATTATTTGGGATAGAATTAATAGTCACATGGAAAAATGTGGATTGATTCGGAAGAGTCAGCATGGATTTGTTAAAGGAAAATTGTGTCTAATTAACTTGGAGTTTCTTGAAGAGGTAACAGATGGTTGATGAGGGCAAGGCCGTTGATGTGGTGTATATGGACTTCCAAAAGGTGTTCGATACAGTGCCACACAACAGACTTGTGAGGAAAGTTATAGGTCATGGAATAAAAGGGACAGTAGCAATGTGGATACAAAATTAGCTGAGGGATAGGAAACAGAGAGAAATGGTTAATGGGTATTTTTTGGGCTGGAGGAAGGTTTGTAATGGAGTTCCCCAGGGGTCGGTATTGGGACCCTTGCTTTTCCTGATATATATTAATGATCTAGATCTTGGTGTGCAGGGGACAATTTCAAAATTTGCGGACAGCACAAAACTTGGGAGAATTGTAAACTGTGAGGAGGACAGTGTAGAACTTCAAAAGGACATTGATACATTGGTGGAGTAGGCAGATAGGTGTCAGATGAAGTTCAATGCAGAGAAGTGTGAGGTGATACACTTTGGTACAAAAAACATGGGGAGACAGTATAAAATAAAGGATACTATTCTAAAGGGTGTGCAGGAGCAGAGAGATCTGGGTGTATATGTACATAAGTCAGTAAAGCGGCAGGATAGGTAGAGAGAGTTGTTTCTAAAGCATACAGTAGTCTATGTTTCATTAATAGGGGCATAGAGTATAACAGCAGGGAGGTTATGATGAGCTTATATAGGACACTGGTTAGACCTGTCATGAAAGTATAATAATTCTCATAATATTATTGTGATTTACAATAAAAGTAGGTTAATAGTGGGGTTTGGATAGTTTCTGTGTGTGTGTGTGTGTGTGTGGGATTTAACTGAGTTGGAGACAGCTGGCCTGGAAGCTTTGACTTATCAAATGAAGCTAGGTTTGAAATGCTAAATACATAAACATGGCTGAAGTTTTAGAATGTGAGGTGAGGAGAATTTGCATTTGTAGATAAATCAGGGTAGTTTGAATGTCAAAGAGATGGTAGGATGTTACACCTAGCCAGAGAAGCTAGGCCAAGCAATGTGTTTATTTTGCCCGAAGGTTACTGATAGTATTAGCACCATGAAAAGATTTGTATTATGAGAAAAGTAAAGTTCCAAAGACATATGGGAACAATGGAATTTGCATTAAAAGGAAGAAACATGTACAAAGGAGAAGAGGCTATGTGTTAGAGAAAAAAAAGCATTGTAAGATCTACCAGAAGTGTGAAAAACCTCCAGTAGTTGTGCATTAAGCTGCTGTCTATTGAAACTGAAGCTGGGGAAAGCCACTTTGAATTCTACTGTCCAGGGTATTGTGTTTACTGACTGGAATCTATTTAAAATCTGTTTGTTTTTTTTACTGTTGCCTTAATGGGTGTATAACTGGAAGCCAGATTAATTAGGGGTTTAGGAGTTAGTATAGTAGTAATTTGTAGACCTATGTATGTGCTTGAGATATTTTCTTATGTTAATAAATGTTTAATTTAGTTTTGTAGAAAAATCTCAAGAGTCTTGGTGGACTTATTGCTACAGAATTCAGGGCACACATCTCGAAATAAATACAAATTGCAAAATTGTTGTGACCGCATGATCAAGTTTCCCTCATGGATTTGAGCTGCCTGGCACACATCATCTTCCACGTCATAACAGGCCTCAGCTGGAGTATTGTGTACAGTCCTAGGCGCCGCACTATTAGCAGGATGTGAACGCATTGGAGAGAGTGCAGAAGAGGTTTACAAGAATGATTCCAGGGATGAGACACTTCAGTTATGAGGAAAGATTGGAGAAATTGGGACTGTTTTCCTTGGAGGGGAGACAGCTAAGAGGAGACTTGTAAAAGTTTTCACAAGCATGAGGGGTCTGAACAGAGTAGATAGGGAGAAATTGTTCCCACTCGTAAATGGATTAAAAACCAGAAGGCACGGTTTTAAAGTGTTTTGCAAAAGAAGCAAATGTGAGGTGAGAAAAAACTTTTTCACACAGCGAGTAGTTAGGGTTTGGAATGCACTGCCTGGAAGTGTGGTGGAGTAGGCTTGAAGGGCTGAATGACCCACTCCTGCTCCTATTTTCTATGTTTCTAAGTCTGTCTGTTGATTGAGGCATTCAAGAGGGCATTGGATGATAATTTAAATAGAAACAATGTGCAGGGTTACGGGGAAAAAGCAGGAGATTGGCACTAAGTTAAAATGCTCAGAGAGCCGGTACAGACATGATGGGCTGAATGGCCTCCTTCTATACCGTAACAATTCTGTGATTCTGTGAATTCTGACAAGGATGGGCAGACTGGATGCAGGGATGTTGTTTCCTCTGGCTGGGGGGGTCTAGAACAAGGGGTCACAGTCTCAGGATATGGGGTAGGCCATTTGGGAATGAGATGAGGAGAAACATCTTCACTCAGAGGGTGGTGAACCTATGGAATTCTCTACTACAGAAGGTTGTGGAGGCCAAGTCACTGAATATATTTAAGAAGGAAATAGATAGATTTCTGGACTCTGAAGGCGTCAAGGGGTATGGGGAGAGAGCAGGAGCATGGTGTTGAGATAGAGGATCAGCCATGATCATATTGAATGGTGGAGCAGGCTTGAAGGGCTGAATGTCCCACTCCTGCTCCTATTTTCTATGTTTCTAAGTCTGTCTGTAAGCAGAGGTGTTTTTGAATTATTTTTAAAGAACACTGTGGTGTGTTTCCCCATCCCTTGGTTTATGGGATCCACTTTAATAATCACTCGCAGCAAACTCATATTATGATTATCTCAGAAGGTTAGTTTATTCACATTCAAACCTGAGGGAGGAAGTTTTCATAACAAACACTCATACACTCACACAAAATCACACTTGCACACACACACTTGCACACAAACATACACACACAACTCAAACTCACACATTTTCACACACATTCACTCTTTTGTACGCACACACACATGCACACACTCTCTCTAACACACACATGCACACACTCTCACACACATCCCCTCACCCACTCAGATTCACACTCACACACACACACACACTTTCACACAAACACACACACAATGCCACATACACACAAACACACACAGTTTGTCACACACACTCTCACACACACAAACACACTCTCACACAATGCCACATACACACACACACGCACCCACTTACACTCACACACTCATGCTCACTCATATATTCACAAACACCCACACACTTTGTCACACACACTCGCGCTCACACACTTTGTCACACACTCTCACTCACACACACACACACACACACATATGCTCTCACACAGACACACACACACACACACACAAAAACACCCTCTCATACATACACGTGCACACACACACAAACAAAACCCACATTCTCTTACACACGCAAACACATACACTCTTTCTCTAACTCACACACACGTGTATACAGTAAGGGGGGATAGAAAAGAGGAAAATCTACAACAATGGACAACAAGAATAAAACAACCACAGAAATGGATATTAGTTCACATGATTTCCAGGGTCCAAAGTCCAGAGGGCGTTTCCTTCATGGTGGAGTTCAGTCCCGATGAGTTTCTGGTTAGAGACAACAACACAAAAGTCCTTGAAGTGAATGACGTTGCAGCATGATGTGCTTAGACCACTTGGCAGGTGACGATCAGAGACTTTTAAAATCAAACAGGCTTCGAGGAGTTGAGGGATGTTGGCCAACTGCTTGCTCAGCTGAGAGCTGCTAGAGTTCTTTCTGGCTGGTGTTAAAACAAGAGACTGAAGGTTTTTTAGTTCTCAGAGGAATATAGAACTTTCAAATTGGTCATTCGAGTCACGTGACCTTCTTTCTCTACAATGATTTCAAAAGGGATGTTTATTTAGTGTCCAGGGCCGGTTTTGGTTTCATGACTGATAACGTCCCAGCCATTAGCTTTTGAAAGTTACCATCCATGTTGAGGTTCTTACATCGGGAAGCCATTGTCTGGGTAGACCCAGAGTAAGCTTATCAAGGTACAAATGATGTCAATTGTTCTCTCTGTGATCCCCTTTTTAAATGGACCTGGACGGTCCCAGGTGTGAGGTGAATCTGTTAACAACTCTGCAGGGATAATGAATTTGGATCTGTAAGTTCCCTGGTTTCGTGATTATAATATCCTTACAATTAGGTGTGAGATTTCGTGACCATGAGAGGAGGATTCTTTTGTTCTTGTAGCTCGTGTTGGTAGCTCCCAGATCAAAGGGCTAATCCTGTGGTCATGTGACTTGTAGCAGCCATCTTTTTGGTTCAGCAGAAAATCCATTTTAAAAATGGCAAAATAACCCAAAATTTTGAAACATACAGTTTTGGATTTCTTTTCATGTCTTATTGACATAACATTACTAATTTGATTTTCTTTCTTCTTTCTTACTTTGCGTTTAGGCAGCTGGTATCCATTCGCACCTCATGTTGACACATTTTTTGTTTCTTTACTTTACCCATGACCACTCCCATTGGCTTTTTTACAATGAAACCTTTTGTCACTTAGGCATCCACCCTATAACAGGTCTTCTCTTTTGTTCTTCCCCGCGCCCACCCCACCCCCCTTCACTTGCTCAAAACCTATCACATTTCTATCTTTCCTCGGTTCTGATGACCTGAAGCATTAACTCTGTTTCTCTGCATAGATGCCGCCTGAGCATTTCCAGCATATTCTATTTTTATCTGGGACTGCATTCATCTGGTTCCATTCCCATTTATCTATTCATAGCCAGAGAATCACTTGTAATGGTTTCTTTCCCTGCTCCCATACTTTTACCTATGGTGTCTCTCCAAGGATCTAACCTTGGCCCCTCCTATCCACATGCTGCCTCTTGGTGGTACCATCTGAAAGCACAGCATTATATTTTACTTGTCTACTGACAACACCCCCATTTACCTCACCATCACCTCCTTTGACTGCTCCACCATCTCTAAAGACTGCTTAATGGACATCCAGTTCTGATGATGGGGCGAGAGTGCCACCACTGAGCCAGAGTGGACACCAATTGGTATAAATCTATTGCTTAAAGACATTGCATGCACTGGATAAAGAGGCCCTTACCTCAATGGGATTTCCATTAACTGCCAACACACACTTCTCCTAATGGTGGAGGTATTCCTGACCATTCAAACCTCCTTAAAATGAACGACAGCACACACCCTGATGTGTGTGGAAACCATACTGTGCTGCATGCATCACTGTGCCTGACCCAGTGAACACACTGAGCTGGTTCAGTGAATCCAATATAATCTCAGTACTGTGTGCCCTCTAATGGGTGACTGCCTGTCATGTGCAACTGCTGTATTCTGGCTGACAGACCTCAGGCTCCATCCAGTGTCAGCACAAGGATCAACATTGTTTAAACGCACCTAACATCATCTGGTGTCTGCAGGATCAGCACTGTTCACATAGGTTAGCTCTAATCATTTAAATAGCTGAGATGCTATTTGGGTGGAGTTCTTTTTACAATAAGGGAGTTCTGTTGTTACTATCCTAACTGGAAGGTTTCAGTTATAAGACTCCTAAGACAGAAATGAAATACTGTGCTTAACCGAGAGGTGCTTGTCACAAGGAGCATTTGTTCAGCAGCTGCACTGCCACAATTACATTAGCTGGGAGGTTGTAAAATTCCACTGTCCTCAGCCCAACCATCTTCAGCTGCTTCATCAATGACCTTCCTTCCATCATACGGTCAGAAGTGGGGATGTTCACTGATGCTTGCACAATGTACAGCACCATTCACGACTCCTCAGATACTGAAGCAGTCCATGTCCATATGCAGCAAGACCTGGACAATAGACCTGGGCTGACAAGTGGCAAGTAACATTCATGCCACACAAGTGTCAGACAATGACCATCTCCAACAAGAGAGAATCCAACCATCGCCCCTTGATGTTCAATGGCATTACCATCACTGAATTCCCCACTATCAATATCCTGGGGGTTACCACTGACTAGAAACTGAACTGGGCTAGCCATATAAATACTGTGGCTACAAGAGCAGGTCAGAAGCTAGGAATAACTCAATGAGTAACCTTTCTCCTGACTCCCCAAAGGCTGTCTGCCATCTACAAGGCACAAGTCAGGAGTGTGATGGAATATTCTCCACTTGCCTGGATGAGTGCAGCTCCCACAACACTCAAGAAACTTGACACCTTCCAGGACAAAGCAGCCTGCTTGGTTTTCACCCCATCCACAAACATTCACTCCCTCCACCACTGACACACAGTAGCAGCAGTGTGTACCACCTACAAGATGCATTGCAAGAATTCACCAAGGCTCCTTCGACAACACCTTCCAAACCCACGACCACTACCATCTAGAAAGACAAGGGCAGCAGATGAATGGGAAACCACTACGTGGAAGTTCTCCTCCAAGTCACTCACCATCCTGACTTAGAAATATATCGTCGTTCCTTCACTGTCACTGGGTCAAAACCCTGGAACTTCCTCCGAATAGCGCTGTGGGTGTACCTACACCACATGGACTGCAGCGGTTGGAGAAGGCAGCTCACCACCACCTTCTCAAGGGCAACTAGGGATGGGCAATAAATGCTGGCCCAGCCAGCGAAGCCCACATTCCATGAATGAATAATAAATAAAAACAGCTCCAGCCAAGGCTATTCAATCCACAGTCTCAAGCTAATCCTTACTTTGGACGTACTTACAAACCAGAAAACACCGAGAAATAGTCAGGATTTTCTATTCACTCTCTAATCATTAAATCAGTGACAATTAAATCCTAACCTGTAACACCGCAGCCCTTGTTTCCACTTTTAGCAGGTGTAATACCTCCTGTCCATTGTCGTGTTGTTAAACAGTGTATACAGGTGAATGCATTGACACGGTGTGGTCATTGGTACAATCGGACAGAGTGTGCAGATCATGTGGTTCCAGGGCTCTGACTGCTGCACCATCACTGATCATAACACATTAGGTTTTTGTACAGTGATGGGTTGAATGGTTACTGTGACAGATATTATCATTTGGTTTTCCAACAAATGGAAAAGTCATCCCAAAAGAAAGACCGCATGTTTATTTATTTATTTATATTAATTCATGGGATGTGGGCTTCACTGGCTGGGCCAGCATTTATTACCCATCCCTAATTGCCCTTGTGAAGGTGGTGGTGAGCTGCCTTCTCCAACCGCTGCAGTCCATGTGGTGTATGTACACCCACAGTGCTGTTAGGGAGGGAGTTCCAGGATCTTGACCCAGCGACAGTGAAGGAACAGTGATATATTTCCATGTGTGTGGCTTGGAGGGGAACTTCCAGATAGTGGTGTTCCCAGCTATCTGTTGCCCTTGTCCTTCTACATGGTAGCGGTCGTGGGTTTGGTAGGTGCTGCCTAAGGAGCCTTGGTGAGTTGCTCTTACTGAGCTTCCTAATAGCGGATCTGAAATGAACAACCTACACAATATAGTTTTGCCCTCAGCACTGACGTTCCTTCTCAATGTTACATGCAAGTAATGACTTTCCAATTTGAAAGTCATTGTTTGCATATACAATCCTACCATTAACTTAACGTTTTATCAATTCTCAGGATGTGGACATTATTGGCAAGGTTGGGATTTTTCGTCCATCCCTGGTTGTGCTCCGCAGTTCCACATCACTGAGCCGTTCAGTAGGCCACTTTTACCAGTCATCTTTAAAACCAAATTTCTGGTCAAATTTGAACTTGCATTCTATAGGTTAGCAGCCCCATCTTCGATAGCTAATCCAGTAACATAACCAATACGCCAACTAGATACAACTAAAGAGCAGGAAATTGGGATTGGAGTAGGTAGCACTCATTTTATGAGCTAGCCTCAAAAGAGACTGATGGACCAAATGGCCCACCCACTTCTTTTGCTGTCATTTGCTGTGATTCTATTTGCAGATTTTCCTCCTGAGTGCTTGAGTGTTTGGATCATCAGATAGAGCACACAGAGCGAAACCAGGCAAGGAGGATCACACACTGGTAAACGAGCATGTCCAATTTTCTGTCCATTAATTCAAACAGACAGAAATTGGCATGTCCTCAGCCATGACCCTCTCTGCCTCGATCTGTTGACCCCCCTGAATGATCCTGAAATCCCCAGGGAAATCTCCCAGGCAGCGCTGTAAGCAACTGGAGTGCGTGTGTGCATACGCGGTGGATGAGGTTTGTGTTGGCTGTGTGTGAACACAGAGTAAAAAATCACTGGAACTTCTCCAAATAAAACTTTTTTAAAATTCTTTCATGGGATGTTATATCACTGACTAGGCCAGCATTTGTTGCCTTTTCAGAGGGCAGTTAAGAGTCAGCCATTTTGCTGTTGATCTAGTCACATATACACCAGACAATGTACGGATGACAGATTTCCTTCCCTAAAGGGGAATTAGTGAACCAGATGGGTTTACAACAATTGATGATAGTTTCATGGTCACCATTACTGAGTCTAGTTTTTAATTCCAAATCATTAATTGATTTTAAATTCCACTAGCTGCCACAGTGGGATTTAAACCCATATCCCCAAACCTCTGGATTTCAAGTTCCAGTGATATTACCACTATGCCACCATCTCTCCCATTACTTGCTAAGGAAAGTATTCCTTCCCATTCACTGAAGTGAACACTAACAGAGTGCTACATGGCATCAGAATGGGGCAGGCATGAAAGTAGACTTTACGTAGTGCTTTCCATGACCTCAGGGTCTCCCAAAGGTCTTTCAGTCAGTGAAGTACTGTTGAAGTGTAGTCATTGTTGTCGTGCAGAAACTGCAGCAGCTAATCTTCACAAAGCAAGGTCCCACAAACATGATACTGTCTAGATCATTTAATGATGTTAACATAAGGGATAATTATTGGCTCGAACACTGGGGAGAACTCCCCTGCAGCTCCTCGATCAGTACCATACATCCTCCTGAGAGGGCAGATTAACATCAGTAAAACATCTGATCCGAAAGATGGCATCTCCGACAGCATTGCTGTCTCTCAGTACTGCACTGGAGTTGAATCCACAACCCTTCTGAGTCTGAGGCAAGAGAGCAACACACTGAGACAAGACAGAGTAAATTCCTTGTTCAAGCAAGGTATTGTCATTTCATGCTGCAGGCTAGGATCACTGTATGTGGAACTGAGGTGTGGGGAATTATCAACAACATTTATTTTATATTACTGTAAGCTGAACAAAGCTGCTTCTGTGCAGTGTGACAGCTGGTGAAACAGACATTGTGACAGAACACACTTGCCAGCTATCCAGTTTTGCACAGCAGGTCAAGTAGCACAAGCTAATTCAATGGTGAATGTGGAACTGGACTGCATTAGGAATGAATCTCACAGATCAGTCTGGCATCAGAAGGTTCTCCACTGTCGGAGGGCTGCAGTTATGTTTCTGTATCAACATTAAAAACAGAACAAAACTAAAGTGTTTCTCAATTCACCAAGTGTGTAACAACGGAACCTTGTTCAGCATCAAGTCCTGTTCACCCATCACCCCTGTGCTCGCTGACCTGGCAACACCTCAGTGTTAAAATGATAACCCTTGATTTCAAACCCTTCTCCAGCCTCACCCCTCCCTATCCCTGTAATCTCCTCCAGCTCTACAACCCTATGAGGCATCTGCACTCCTCCAATTCTGGCATCTTGTCCACACCTGGCTTCCATCGTCCTAAGCCTGTGTCTTCAGCCATTTAAGCCCTAAGTTCTAACATTCCATCTCCTCAGCTATCTGCCTCTCCACCTCTCCTCCTTTGAGACACTACTTAAGACCTCTATAGCAGGGTAGCTGACCACTGCATGTTTTCTCACTGATCAAGTTTTTGTCACAGGTCCCATTGTCTCTCTCTCTTTGGCTCACTATCAATGTTTGTCTGATATTACTCCTGTGAATCTCCTTGGCATGTTTTTATGGCATTTATAAATGCAAGTTGTTGTCATTGGGTAAATGTCAGTACACAGCTTTCCAATTATCCATCCCTCATCCTTTGTTTCATTCCATGTAACTTTACCTCCTGTTAATTGTGGTTGCAGTTCTAGTATCTTAGTTGTTCTGAAAGTAAACTCCACTTCATGACATGCGAACCAAACCTAGTCGGAGATGGCATCTTTCAGATGAGGCGTTAAACTGAGTTATCTCTCACACATAAAAGATCCCATGGCACTGTTCACAAAAAGAGCTGGAGGCATTCCCCCTGGTGTCCTGGCCAATACTTATCATTCAACAAAAACACACGATCTGGTCATTATTTCATTGCTGTTTGTGAGATCTTCCTGTGTACAAATTGGCTGCCATGTTTCCTGCATTGCAACAGTGGCTGCAATTCAAGAGAATTTGTTTGGCTGTGAAGCACTTTGGGATGTCCTGAGGACATTGTTAGGTGATTCGATGTAAGTTCTGCATTCGGTTTATTTTCTCTTGCGAATCACCCATTCACCTGTATGGCCTGACTCCTTCCTATCTCTGTAACCTCCTCCAACCCCACAACCCTCCAAGATATCGGTGCTCCTCTAATTCTGGCCACTTGTGTATTCCCCATTATAATTACTCAAACATTGGTGGCCTTACCATCAGTTTCCTGGGCCCCAAGCTCCAGAATTCACCACCCCCTCCAACGTCACTCCTCATTTTCCTCCTTTAAGACCTCCCTCTTTCACCAAGTTTTTGGTCATCTGGCCTAATAGCTCCTCACATGGCTCAGTTTCTTACTTTGTTTTATAATGCTCCTGTGAAGCACCTTGGAAAGTTCTATAATGCTAACAGCAATATATGAATCTTGTATAAATATTGTGTGATCCTTGATGCTTCCTCTCTGCTTACATATTATCTTCAACTTAAGTAATTTTATCTCTGGCAAATTAAGAATTTTAACCTTTCTTGGGTTATTTACTTTGTTGCTTATATATATATTTATTTACATTTTTTCTCTGGACCACCTCTGCACTCAGATCCCTGCTGCTCTTGAACAGGCCACTAAGTGGAGCTCAACATGGCAGGTTTCCCTTTGGATCTCAGGTTGCATTTATCCAGCTCTACTTGTCCCACCACCGCGCCCCCCCCCACCCCCCCACCTTAAACCAGCTTATATTTCACCTCTCTTCTATTTTTCCTTAGTTCTGTTGAAGAGTCATACGGACTCAAAATGTTAACTGTATTCCTCTCCGCAGATGCTGTCAGACCTGCTGAGTTTTTCCAGGTATTTTTATTTTTGTTTTTGATTTCCAGCATCCGCAGTTTTTTGCTTTTATCTTAGTGTTTAATTGACTGCCACTCCTCCTCAAGGAATGCCTACCTTGAAGAAGTATTGCTCTTCCCTCCGACAGGATTTCCGCCTCTCTCTTTTGCCTTGTTCCAATCTCCACCTATCACTGGCGCTCTATCCAGCTCTACTTGTCTCACCCCCCCTTAAACCAGCTTATATTTCACCTCTCTTCTATTTTCCCTTAGTTCTGCTGAAGAGTCATACGGACTCGAAACATTAACTGTGTTCCTCTCCGCAGATGCTGTCAGACCTGCTGAGTTTTTTCAGGTATTTTATTTTTATTTTTGTTTTTGTTTTGCATTTACACTCCGACTGATACTGCAGTTCAGCTCCTCCACTGGCACAACTCCACTTACACTGCTTAGCTCCTAGACCTCAAACTGTGCTGCCCAATAGAGAGCTCCACACATGCCTGGGTAAACAGCGCACACAGCCTTCTCTCAGCAATTTAAAATGCCAATGTTCCTTCAGAGGCCTGGGAAGAGATATATTTTTTTAATTCTTCCATGGCATGTGGGCATCACTGGCAAGGTCAGCATTTGCTGATCATCCCTGGTCAGTTTTGAGAAGGTGGTGGTGAGTTGCCTTCTAGCCCCGCTGCAGTCCATGTGCTGCAGGTACACCCACAGTGCAGTTGGGACTTTTCTGCAGCAGTTTGGCACAACCAAGTGCCAGTTAAGAGTCAACCACATTGCTGTGGGTCTGGAGTCACATGTAGTCCAGACCAGGTAAGGATGGCAGATTTCCTTCCTTAAAGGACATTAGTGAACCAGATGGGTTTTTATGACAACTGATGACAGTTTTGTAGTCACCATGAATCTGGAACAAATTCCTGAGAGGGTGGTGGAGGCAGGTTTGATTGAGGTATTTGAAAGGGAATTGGATGGCTATCTGATAAGAAACAATGTGCAAGGTTACAGGGATAAGGCAGGGGAATGGGACTAGGTAGAATGCTCTTCGAGAGGGCCAGTGCAGACAGGGTAGGCCAAATGGCCTCCTGCACTGTGAAGATTCTGGGATCGCTTTCACTTCCAGATTTTTATCAATTATTCAATTTAAATTCCGCTGGCTGCCATGGTGGAATTTGAACCCGTGATCCCAATATTAGCCACTGAATTACGAGCCCAGTGACATTACCACTATGCTACGTCTCAACTAGCTGCTTTTAAACTTTTAAATAGAGGTCAAGTCAGTTTTAAAAGTTCCCAGGAGATCCGAGGAACCCTTGAACATTTGACAACCCAGCTTTGACACGTGCTGGATTTACACTCCATGTGATGCTGCTCTCTCTGACTCCACATGTCTTGAGCTGACTCCAGATTTGAGTTGATTCCTGCAATGCCTGTGTCCGATGTACAAATTATACCACATTGCATTGGTGGGAACACGCCGACAATGTCCCAAGTTTTAATAGTCAGAAAACTCCGGCCCCTGCAGGCGGTTCTTACAAAAGGGCAATGCCTTACTTGTATTTAGAAGTATTTTATGTTCAATAGTTGTACATATCGCTGAATAAATTTAAGAAGGAGATAGACATATTTTTAATTAGTAATGGGTTGAAAGGTCATGGGGAGAGGGCGGGAAATTGGAGTAGAGGCCAAAATGAGATCAGCCATGATTGTAATGAATGGCGGGGCAGGCTCGAGGGGCTGAATTGCCTACTCCTGCTCCTAGTTCTTATGTTCTTATGTATGTATGTATGTATGGGGGAGGTGGTGGAGGTGGCCGTGGCATAGTGGTAATGTCACTGGACTCGTAATCCAGAGGGCCAGGTTAGTGTTCTAGGGGACATAACAGCTGGTGGAATTTAAATCCACTAGTCTAATGGTAACCATAAAACCCATTGTCAAAAAAAACCCCACCTGGTTCACTTATGTCCTTTAGGGAAGGAAATCTGCCGCCCTTACCTGATCTGGCCTACATGTGACTCCAGACCCACAGCAATGTGGCTGACTCTAAAATTCCCTCTGACATGACCAAGCAAGCCACTCAGTTGTATCAAATTGCTACGAAATCCAAAAGGAATGAAACTGGACAGACCACCTGGCATCAACCTAGGGACTGACAATGGATAACTCAGCCCTATCAACCCTGCAAAGTCCTCCTTACTAACATCTGGGGGGCTAGTGCCAAAATTGGGAAAGCTGTCTCACAGACTAGTCAAGCAACAGCCTGATATAATCATACTCATGGAATCATACCTTATAGATATCAGACATCACCATAGCTGGGTATGTCCTGTTCCACCGGCAGGGCAGTCCCAGCAGAGGTGATGGCACAGTGGTATACCATCGAGAGGGATTTGCCCTGGGAGTCCTCAACATTAACTCCAGGTCCCATGAAGTCTCATGGCATCAGGTCAAACATGGGCAAGGAAACCTCCTACTGATTACCACGTAATGCCCTCCCTCAGCTGATGGATCAGTGCCCCTCCATGTTGAACTCCACTTGAAGGAAGCACTGAGGGTGGAAAGAGTGTAGAATGTACCCTGGGTGGGGGACTTCAATGTCCTTCACCAGAGTGACTCAGTAGAACCACTATAGGCCAAGTGGCCGAGTCCTAAATGACAGCTGCTAGACTGGGTATGTGGCAGGTGGTGAGAGAACCAACAAGAGGGAAAAACCCACTTGGCCTCATCCTCACCAATCTTCTAGTCACAGATGCATCTGTCCATTATGGAATCAGTAGGAGTGACCACCGCACAGTCCTTGTGCGGACGAAGTCCTGCCTTCACATCGAGGATACCCTTCATCATGTTGTGTGGCACTACCACCATGCTAAATTGAATATATTTCAAACAGATCTGGCAACACAAGACTGGGCATCCATGAGGTGCAGTGGGCCATCAGCAGCAGCAGAATTGTATACAATCTGTAACCTCATGGCCCGACATATCCCCCACTCTACCATTACCATCAAGCTGGGATTTCAACCCTGGTTCAATGAAGAGTGCAGGAGGAAATGCCAGGAGCAGCACCTAAAAATGAGGTGTCAACCTGGTGAAGCTGTAACACAGGACGACCTGCATGCCAAACAGCATAGGCAGCAAATGATATACAGAGCTAAGCGATCCCACAACCAACTGATCAGATCTAAGCTCTGCAGTCATGCCATATCCAGTCATGAACGGTGGTGGACAACTAAACAACTCACTGGAGGAGAAGGCTGCACAAATATCCCCATCCTCAATGATGGAGGAGCCCAGCACATCAGTGCAAAAGATAAGGCTGAGGCATTTGCAACCATCTTCAGCCAGAAGTGCCGAGTGGATGATCCATCTCAGCCTCCTCTGGAGATCCCCAGCATCACAAATGCCAGTCTCCAGTCAATTTGATTCACTGCACGTGATATCAAGAAATGGCTGAAGGCATTGGATACTGTAAAGTCTATGAGCCCTGACAATATTCCGGCAATAGTACTGAAGACTTGTGCTCCAGAGGTTGCTGTGCCCCCAGCCAAGCTGTACAGCTACAACACTAGCATCAACCTGGCAATGTGGAAAATTTCCCAGGTATGTCTTGTATACAAAAAATCCAACCTGGCCAATTACCGCCCCATCAGCCTACTCTTGATCATCAGTAAAGTAATGGAAGAAGTCATTAACAGTGCTATCAAATGGCATTTACTCAGCAATAACCTGCTCACTGATGCCCAGTTTAGGTTCTGCTAGGGACACTCAGCTCCTGACCTCATGACAGCCTTGGTTCAAGCATGGACAAAAGGACTGAACTCCCGAGGTGAGGTGACAGTGACTGCCCTTGACATCAAGGCAGCATTTTTATGAGTGTGGCATCAAGGAGCCCTAGCACAACTGGAGTCAATGGGAATCAGGGGGAAAGCTCTCCACTGGTTGGACATCACTGAATGAATTCCTCAGGGTAGTGTCCTCAGTCCAAACATCTTCAGCTGCTTCCTCAATGACCTTCCTTCCATCATAAGGTCAGAAGTGGGGATGTTTGCTGATGATTGCACAATGTTCAGCACCTTTCGCAACTCCTCAGATACTGAAGCAGTCCATGTCCAAATACAGCAAGACCTGGATAATATCCAGACTTGGGCTAACAAGTGACAAGTAACATTCGCGCTACACAAGTGTCAGGCAATGACCATCTCCAACAAAGGAAAATCTAATCATTCCCCTTGACATTCAATGGCATTACCATCACTGAATCTCCCACTATCAACATCCTGGGGGTTACCATTGACCAGAAACTGAACTGGACTAGCCATATAAATACAGTGACTACAAGAGCAGGTCAGAGGCTGGGAATTCTGCATCGATTAGCTCACCTCCTGACTCCCTAAAGCATAGGTCAGGATTGTGATGTAATACTCTCCACTTGCCTGGATGAGTGCAGCTCCAACTACACTGAAGATGTTTGACACCATTCAGGACAAAGCAGCCCCCTTGGCTGGCACCACATCCACAAACATTCACTCCCTCCACCACCGACGCACAGTGGCAGCAGTGTGTACCACCTACAAGGCATTGCAAGAATTCACCAAGGCTCCTTTGACAACACCTTCCAAACCCACAACCACTACCATCTAGAAGGACAAGGGAAGCAGACATGTGGAACACCACTAACTGGAAGTTCCCCTTCAAGTCACTCACCATCCTGACTTGGAAATATATCACCGTTCCTTCACTATCGCTGGGTCAAAATCCTGGAACTCCCTTCCTAACAGCACTGTGGGTGTACCTACACCACATGGACTGCAGCAGTTCAAGAAGGCAGCTCATCACCACCTTCTCAAGGGCAATTAGGGATGGGCAATAAATGCTGGCCCAGCCAGCGACACCCACATCCCATGAACAAATTTTAAAAAATGTTTGGAAGCATTATATTTTTCCAAAATTTGGAAAAGCTACTGGCTGTATTTTCAGCTTGTTGGCCACGGGTCAAACAGGTGTTTGAAGACTATCTGCTTCATATCGAAACTATCCAATTGTTATTTCCATTAATATCAATTCAAATGCAAATTGGACAGTGTTTGTAAAGGGCAGATTCTGTAAAGGATGGCTATCAACCAACGCCTGCTTTCCCCCTGAGTGGCAAGTTGAACATCCACTCCAGGGGTACTTCACAGGGGAAATGTTCCCTTTGTTCTTGATGATAGAAAAGCCATTACAAATGTCTGCCCATGTTCTTAATAGGCCTGCATGTGTTCAGTAGGTGTTCTAACCAGCCGTTTACTGTGGGGTTGAACTACAGTGGTGGTTAACGTGTGAAATTTCAGTTTGTTTTTAAGAGCTTGCTGTTTTACAAGTTAACATTGGCCATGGTTAAGTTCATAGAAATTGTCTATACAATTGATCAGCTATTGAACGTGCAATGGATCAATCGTATGCTTTGGGGAGTCAGGAGGTGAGCTAGTCGATACAGAATTCCCAGCCTCTGACCTGCTTAAACAGGAAGTGCCGTCAGCTACAGAGCTATTCAGAGCTGGCTTTACCCTCCACAATCCCCTGACTTCTCCCCTCCGCTTCCAGCCCCTCTGGCCGTCCAGAAACCTCAAATCTGGATTCCTCGTGCCGCCTGAAACCAGATGACTCCAAAACATGGATGCTGACCTGTGTTGAATGTTCCCAGCACCTCCTCCTCCATTGTATTTGTAATTCCCGGAGCTCCTAGACACTGGGGCCTCCCCTTCAAAATAAAGCTAAAGCCTGGGCTGAGAGCATTTCCTAATACTGTCATCGCCTGGATTCCTAATTGGCCGACCTGTGCCCAGAGGTCTGACCCCAATACTGATAGGTCAGAGTGCCTTGTCATAACATCACTATTCTTATAAAACCTCTGACTCAATCAGATTTCCACCCCTGTCACAGTATTCATCACTAGAGAAAAAGTACTGAGCAAACTATTGGGATTATAGGGTAACAAGTCCTCAGGATCTGATGGCCTACATCCCAGGGTCTCAAAGGAAGTGGCAGCGGAGATAGTGGAAGCATTGGCTATAATATTCCAAAATTCCCTGGATTCTGGAAAGGTTCCAGTGGATTGGAAAAATGCTAATATTATGCCCTTATTCAAAAAGGGGGGAAGCAGAAAGTAGGAAACTATAGACCAGTTAGTTTAACGTCTGTTGTTGGGAAATTGTTGGAATCCATTATTAAGGAAGTAGTAATGGGGCATTTGGAAAGTCAAAATGCAATCCATCAGAGTCAGCATGGTTTTATGAAGAGTAAATCGTGTTTGACTAATTTGCTAGTGTTCTTTGAAGATGTGACAAGCAAAGTGGATTATGGGGATCCTGTAGATGTAGTATATCTGAACTTCCAGAAAGCCTTTGATAAGGTGCTGCACAAAAGATTAATACACAAGATAAGATCACACAGAGTTAGGGGTAATATATTAGCTTGGATAGAGGATTGGCTAACGAACAGAAAGCAGAGAGTTGGGATAAATGGGTCTTTTTCTGGATGGCAAGCTGTAACTAGTGGGGTGCCACAGGGTTCGGTCCTTGGGCCCCAACTATTTACAATCTATATTAATAACTTGGATTCAAGGATAGAAGTTACTATAGCTAAATTTGCAGATGACACCAAAATAGGTGGGAAAGTAAGTTGCAATGAAGAAATAAGAAATTTACAAATGGGTATGGACAGGTTAGATGAATGGGCCAAAATTTGGCAGATGGAGTTTAACGTGGATAAGTGTGAGGTTATCCATTTTGGTCGGAAGAATAAAAAGGCGACTTATTATTTAAATAGGGAGAAATTTCAGTGCAGAGGGATCTGGGTGTCCTCGTGCATAAATCGTTGAAAGCTAGTATGCAGGTACAGCAGGTAATAAGGAAGGCAAATGGAATTTTGGCATTTATTGCTAATGGAATAGAGTATAAAAGTAGGGAAGTGTTGTTGCAACTGTACAAGGCATTGGTGAGACCGCACCTGGAGTACTGTGCAGAGTTTTGGTCCCCTTACTTGAGGAAGGATGTAGTTGCACTGGAGGCGGTTCAGAGGAGGTTCACTAGATTGATTCCAGAGATGCGGGGCTTGTCTTATGAGGAGAGATTGAGCAGTTTAGGCCCATACTCACTAGAGTTTAGAAGGATGAGAGGAGATCTAATTTAGGTATATGAGATGCTAAAGGGGATAGACAAAGTAGACGTGGAACAGATGTTTCCCCTTGTGGGGCATTCTAGAACGAGAGGCCATAGTTTTAGGCTAAAGGGTGGTAGATGTAAATCAGAGATGAGGAGGAATTACTTTTCTCAAAGGGTCGTGAATCTGTGGAATTCACTACCTCAGAGTGCAGTGGATGCCGGGACGCTGAATAAATTTATGGAGGAGATTGACAGATTTTTAATTAGTAATGGGTTGAAAGGTTATGGGGAGATCGGGAAATTGGAGTTGAGGACGAAATGAGATCAGCCATGATCGTAATGAATGGCTGGGCAGACTCGATGGGCTGAATTGCCTACTCCTGCTCCTAGTTCTTATGTTCTTATGTTCTTATATTGAAATGGCTTTTATCATAGCCACATATTGCACCCTTTGATAAACTATTCCTTCCTTCACGACCTTTGTGCAGCCTTTGACACCGTTAACCAATGCCTTGACCTCCTGATTGGGGTGGAACTGCACTTATCTGGTTCCATTCTTACCTATCTAGACAGAGAATCGCCTGCAATGGCTTTTCTTCCCACCTCCAGACAGACACCTCTGAAGACCCCCCAAGCATCTGTCCTTGGCCCTCTCCTATTTCTCACCGACATTCTGCCCCTCTGCGACACCACTGAAAATGTGTCATTTTCCACTTGCACACTTACAATACACGTGCTCTACCTCACCACGCCATCTCTTGATCCCTCCACTGTCTCTAAATTGTCAGACTGCTTATCCGGCTTCCAGAACTTGGTTGTGCAGAAATCTCCTCCAATTAAATATTTGGAAGACTGAAGCCATTGGCCTGGTTTTGCGATCAGGGATGAAGCAATGTCACTCACCGCTGGCCTTGAAAGCTACACACAAAGATCTAGTGATCTCTGTGACATGGATTTCCACTTTCCCGACAGCAGTTTGATTGCGGCATCAGCTCAAGGGGATCTCAACGATCCAGCAACAGTGATGTAATTAAGCAGGGTAATCAGCCAATCATATTGATGAATTCTCAGAGTCAGTAAGCATTCTGAAATATCCTTCATTGCTTAGTCATTTTACAGACAGTAAAATAAAGACTGGGATATACACATGGGATTACAGCGGAAACTAAAATATCATAAACTTAAAAAAATAAAGAATCTAAGGATTTTTTTAATTGTAATGGGGAAATTTAACATTTCAAACACATCAGATTTTCGGAGCCAGAGAGGTTGTTCACCAGTAATTATGACTTAATACACCATTAAAAATCCAGTTACAACTTATTCAACACTTGGAACAAGAGCCCTTACCTCTCTTTATGTGGCTTAGTGTCAAATTTTGTTTGATAACACCCCTGTGACCTGTTTGGAAACATTATGTTAAAGGTGCTATATACATTAAGTTGTTGTTGTTGACTCACCGTAAGTAAGCCTCTTGTATATATAAAATCCCTGAGTTAGTAGCCCATTGAGAACAATCAGTATGCTTTAATAAAAACAGAAGGTATTAGAAATACTCAGCAGGTCTGACAGCATGGATGGAGAGAGAAACAGAGTTAATGTTTCGAGTCAGTTATGACTCTTATTCAGAACTTAAGCAGTATGCTTTTATTTTAATAGAAACTGCTATCCTTAGTTTGCCCAGAGGGTGGCAGTGTTACCTCTTTGGCTATTTTCACTTCTCCCAGAAGTGGCGCTGTTACTCCTCTTAGTCAGTCACAGCTGACACCTGGGCCATATTTTCACCATGGAGGTGGGGTTCGGGGGGTTAGAAATTTTCCCAATGTCGTGATTCCGCCTCCATCCCGGCAGTGCAAACTGGCAGGATTTTCATCTGGCGGAGGTGGGGAAGGCCTGGATTTAGATCTGCCACCTCTGGCAGAGACAGACAGGAAGTTGCCAAGGTGTCAAGGTTAAAAGGCCCATCTCTGCTCACTGAGACATCAGCCCAGTTCTGTAGATCAGTGTTAAGTCCTCTTACCACCCTCACCCCCTACCACCCTCAACCCCATCCCCCTCCCCTCTCATCCCTTCTTCAACCCCCTCACCCCACCTTCAGTTTGCTCACCCCCTCTGCCCCCTCACCCTCCACTCCTCACCGCTTGTTCATCTCCTCTTCACCCTTCCTCACCCCCTCTTTACCTCAGCCCCTGACTCCCTCTTTTACCCCTTCACTTTCACCCCTCTTTACCCCCTCACCGTCTTAGCCCCCCCTCTTTACCCCTCACCCCTAAACCCCTCATCCCCTTTTCACACATCCCTCACCGCTCTTATCCCCTCACAAGCTCCATAACAGGGCTTCCCAAGCTGTGGGTCATGACACTCCAGTGGGGTCAGGAGGTGAGATTTTGGGGTCATGAGTTCCAAAGCAGCAATAGGAGCTCAAACTGAGCGTAAACAGCTGCAAGGCCCCTTTAAACCTTTGCGTATTTTATCCTAATGGTAGGCGTGGCCTAATTGACCGATCTTTAAGACTAATTCCTGCTCCAAAGAAGCCATTGGAAAGGTAAATGATTTTGTTTTAAAAACCCTGCACTTTAAACACAGACTGCTTTCACAGCTGCGCACCCTGCCCCCCCACAAATGTCCTCCACTCCCTTAACCTTCCCCCACCCCCACCCCCACACTCAGCCCCCGCAGCTCTCACAACTCTCCCCCATTCCACTGCCATTGCCACCACCACCACCTGCACCCCCCCCACCCCCCACTCCCCACACACTCTCTCACATCTACCCCGCCACCTCACTCTGGAGTCATGGCAATTTTTAAGCCTCAGAATGGGGCCACAGTGAGAAAATGTTTGGTAAGCACAGCTCTATAATTACATTTGGATGTCTTTAAAAAGCTTATAAATCTGTTAAAATAAACAAACATCACTTGAATAGGCACATAAACAGAAGCTCATAAATCTGTCAAAATAAGCAAACTCATTTTCTCCTGTGTAAATAAATTCTGCAACATGGAATCCATTAATGGTTTGGAAGGCAGACAAGTCATCAAACTGATACTGACCAGAACAGCTGTGTAAACCCTGCAGTATAGAATGCATTGGTGCCTTTGAAGACAGCCTAAAGCTCAGACATTTGTCAAAGCTTGAAGTAGCCAAACCGATGGATGAGCTGGTCCTTAAAGAATTAATGAAAGCCATGGGAAAAGTTTCAACAATTAGCTATTGATCTCATAGTGGGCTATGCTTTCCATATTACACAATGCAGGATAGCACTTTATCTTGTGGATAATCTATTCTAATGCATCTGAAGACTTTTCCACATTTACAATGTTCTTCTTTCACATGACAGCTTGCCAGTTGTCAGAAGTAATAATCTGGCAACCACATTATTTAACATCACTTACATTTTCTAACCACAGCGCTGTCATCACTTACTTTAGTAAACATGGATATAAATCAGGCTACAGCATTCCATAATGAACTTAGAGGGGGCAGTGGCATTTTTATTCATCCTTATACTGTTCCAGCCTCCAATCCATGGTCCACGTCTCCAGGCATTAATTGTGATTGTGAAAGGCTCCCAAAATGCAGCTGCCTCACTGAATATTGCAGAAATTCTGAAATGTCCAATACAGAATGGTGCTGACAATGTCTAAACAACAGGTGTGGGCTTTTCAACACACCCCTTTTCACACGCCACTGAAAATAGCCAGAGATAGAAATGGGGGTGGGACATCTGGATCTGCTGGATGGATGGGGACATGAGCAACCAATACTTGTGGCAGGAGGGGGGCTCTGGTTCAGCTTAAAAGCTGAGCCTGATGAACATAGCCCAGGTGGCAAGCTGGAGGCAAGCAACATTTGCGCCACACAAGTGCCAGGCAATGACCATCTCCAACAAGAGAGAATCCTACCAACTCCCCTTGACATTCAATTGCATTACCATCACTGAATCCCCCGCTATCAACATCCTGGGGGTTACTGTTGACCAGAAATTGAACTGGATTAGCCATATAAATACTGTGGCTACAAGAACAGGTCAGAGGCTAGGAATCCTGTGATGAGTAACTCACCTCCTGACTCCCCAAAGCCTGTCCACCATCTGCAAGGCACAAGTCAGGAGTGTGATGGAATACACCCCACTTGCCTGGATGAGTGTAGCTCCAACAACACTCAAGAAGCTCGACACCATTCAGGACAAAGCAGCCCGCTTGATTGCAACCCCATCCACCATGTTCAACATTCACTCCCTCCACTACCGATGAACAGTGGTAACAGTATGTACCATCTACAAGATGCACTGCAGGAACTCACCAAGACTCCTTCAACAGCACCTTCCAAATCCGCAACCTCTACCACCTAGAAGGACGAGGACAGCAGATACATGGGAACACCACCACCTGCGTGTTCCTCTCCAAGTCACTCACCATCCTGACATTGAAATATATCGCCATTCCTTCACTGTCGCTGGGTCAAAATCCTGGAACTCCCTTCCTAACAGCACTGTGGGTGTACCTATACCATATAGACTGCAGCAGTTCAAGAAGGCAGCTCACCACCACCTTCTCAAGGGCAATTAGAGATGGGCAATAAATGCTGGCCCAGCCAGCGACACCCACATCCTGTGAAAGAATTTTTTTTAAAGTTAGATCCATGGGAGGGAGTGTGTATCTTGGAGGGATTGTGAGCAAGGTGGAGCGCCGGCAGCAATGGCCCACATTATTCTTCTCTCCTTCCATTTCTGGCATTACAAATAATTTTAACACAGACTTTTCCTTACCCAGCAAGTGCCAGCCATGGCACAGTGGGCAGCACAGTCCCTTCTGAGTCAGATGGTTATAGGTTCACGTAGACTTGAGAACAAAATCCAGGCTGATACTCCAGTACAGTACAGTACAGTACTGAGGGTGTGTTGCACAGTCAGAGGTGTCGTCTTTCGAATTACACATTAAACTGAGGCGCTGTTTGTCCTCTCAGGAGGACTTAAAAGATTCCATTGGCACTTTCAAAGAAGACTAGAGGAGTTATTTTACTCATTCACAGGACGTGGGCATCTCTGGTAAGACCAGCATTCATTGCCCATCCCTAGTTGCCCTTGAGAAGGTGGTGGTGAGCTGCCTTCTTGAACTGCTGCAGTCCATGTGGTGTAGGTACACCCACAGTGCTGTTAGGAAGGCAGTGCCAGGATTTTGACCCAGTGACAGTGAAGGAACAGTGATATGTTTCCAAGTCAGGATGGTGAATGACTTGGAGGGGAAGTTCCAGGGGGTGGTTTTCCCATCCATCTGCTGCCCTTGTCCTTCTAGATGGTAGAAGTTGCAGAAGTTGGAAGGTGTTGCTGAAGAAGCCTGGGTGAGTTGCTGCAATGCGTCTTGTAGCGTCAGTAATGGAGTGAATGTTTGTGGATGGGGTACCAATCAAGTGGGCTGCTTTATTCTAGATGGTGCTGAGCTTCTTGAGCGTTGCTAGAGCTGCACTCATCTAGGCAAGTGGGGAGTATTCCATCACACTCCTGACTTATGCCTTGTAGATGGTGGACAGGCTTTGGGGAGTCAGGAGGTGAGTTACTCGCCACAGGATTCCCAGCCTCTGACCTGCTCTTGCAGCCACAGTACTTATGTGGTTGGTTCAGTTCAGATTCTGGTCATTGGTGACCCCTAGGTCACTGTTCCCTATAAAACTTTGTTGTTACGCTTAGCCAGTTTTTTCAATGCATGGTATCTTCGAATATTTTTTGCACAGCTTCAGATGGAACAAGACCTGAATGGCACCTACCAGGCTGCTGTCTGACTGCTTAGTGAGAACAGTGTCCAGGGTTGGTGGTGGGGGAATTCGATAATGGTAATATTAAAAGGAGCTGTTCAGAGGTGATGGGCTACATTATAAGTTGGGCCCGCCACCCCCAGAATGAATGTGTGGAGGTTGCCGGGTGTGGAGGTGGGCTGGGTGGAAGTTCTGCTTCTGTGCACCAGCACTTTGGTGTAGTTATTGGAAAAATGAACTAAGTAACCAGCCCTACAGCCCTTGTTCCTCAAATCCCCTTACTCCCTATACACTCCCCATGCCCCATCCATTCCAACTCAAGCCACCTCATGCCCCCCACCCACCCCTGTGGCCCCTCATGCCCCCTAATGCCCTTCTACCCACCCCCTATTGCCTCTCATATCCCCAATGCCACTCTACACTCTTCTAACCACTCCCTTTAGCCCCTCATACCCCTGTGACACTATGCCCCTCTATCCACCCCCATGGCCCCTCTTACCCCTTATGCCAACCCATGCCCCCCCCACTCATCCCCATGGCTGTTTATTGCCCCTATTCCAACTTAGTGTCAACTCATGCCAGCCCATGCCCCCCCACAAACCACCCCTTTCCCTTGCCCCCTCCATGCCAACTCATCTAGTATCCACAATGGGAAAACCTCAGGGGGAACCATGCTGACATAAAATAAAGTTATGTGTCTATTGATGTATCAACATTAAAAAAAACACTCTCATTGATAAAAGAACCCATTCACTACATTGAAATTCTTTCAACCAATCTCCTATGAAAACAAAAACTTCCACTCTGTAACCACTTGGAGCTGTCAATCAAACTGTTCACTTAACAGGCTGTGATAACGTTAGGTTGTAAAATCAGTCATGTAGCACAATTCCCATAATAAGAGCCCTCAGGCTTTTGTCAACAGACAGAGTGAAATATCAAGCACTGATTTAAAAAAATTAAAGCCCAGCAGAGTTAAATCTCTTGACAGCTTTGACAGGTCCAATGAGTTTGACAGTTCTTTGATAGCTTTAATAGTTCATTGGTAGTTTAACAGTTCTTTGACAGCTTAACTACTCTTTACACACAATCATGTCTAATTTTAACAATCCCAAAGGGCACCTGACCTACTCCAAAGGGTGTATTACTTCTTCCAAGGGAGTCCTGGATCCATATCCAAAGGGGTACCTTACCTCTCTAAAAGGGTACGCTGGCTATGCAAACTAATCCACAAGGTTGGGACCTGCTCCTGCCACATCTAATCTTCATGCTTTGGGTGTCAGACACCTATCTCATCAGAACCATATATGAGTGGAGGCAGCTACTGATTTATATAGACAGGTGCCTCTGTGAACCACAGATGTGTAATTTATAACCCATTCCCATTCACCCCCTGTGAAAATGACGGACACCAGGTTCAGGGGCAGGACTTCCAGACTTGGGCTTCTATCAGCATTTTCACATGGATGGAGACCCTCTCCAACTGCACAAAAATTCAGGCCAGTGTTTTAGGTCAATGACCTATTGTTAGAACATCCTCACTTCTGAGATTTGGAGGGGAGGTCATTGATGAAGCAGCTGAAGATGGTTGGGCCTAGGACACTACCCTGAGGAACCCCTGCAGTGATGTCCTGGGATTGAAGATTGGAATGCACAAGAGGCCAGAATTGAATCAGGGTTATGGGACTGGACGAGGCTACAGAGATAGGGAAGGGTGAGGCCACGGAGGAACTTGAAAACAAGCATGAAAGTTTGAAACTTGACGTGTTTCTGGACCTCAAGTCAATGTAGGTCACCAAGCACAGGAGTGATGGATAATGGAACTCGATGCTAGCTAAGATATGGCAGCAAAATTTGTCTTTCCACAGATGCTGCCGGACCTACTGAGTATTTCCAACATTTTCTGTTTTTAATTTCAGATTTCCAGCATCTGTAATACTTTGCTTTTGTATTAAAATTGATGCTTGCCAGGATTGCACATGGAATGTAGAGGCAATGTACTTGATGAGGCAACTGTCCTTGTTTCATGCTTTCTCATTTACTTATGACTTTCAGTTTCTTATTTCCAAGTCAAGATGGTGTGTGGTTTGCAGGGGTACTTGCAGGGTGCTGGTGTCCCAATGCTCCTGCTGCCCTTGTCCTTCCAGACTTAGATCTGTCTTCCATTTCCTTTAACTTTGTTTTCTCCTTTAGCTCTCCCTGATTGGAGTGTATTTTGCTCGAATATAAAATAAAAACAGAAAATGCTGGAAAAACTCAGTAGGCCTGACAGCATCTGTGGAGAGAGAAACAGAGTTAATGTTTTGACTCTTCATCGGAGCTAAAGAGAGGTAGAAATGTGATGAGATTTATACTGTTGAAGGGGGGGGTGTAGCAGGTGAAGCTGGATGGAAGGCCAGCGATAGGTCGGGGCTAAGAAAAGATTGACAAAGTTGTCATGGACGAAAAGGCAAAGGCAGTGTTAATGGTAGTGGTAAGGGCTAAAGAAAGTGCTGATAGTGACCTAAAGGTAAGAAAGCAGAATGTATCGATAGCAGAACTATCAGGGTCAGCGCTCTGTGAAAACAACATGGAACAGGTAACAGATAGCCCTTTTGGGGATGGGGTGGGGAGAGGGGGAAAAGGATAGAAAAGGGATAAAAAGGGATAAAAGGGGGATAAAACAATGAATAAATGAATAAAAATAAAAATAAGTCAATAGAAATAAAATTAAAACTTAAAAAAGCGATTAAAAAAGGTGGGAAGATAGAGGAGAGAGTTCATGGTCTGAAGTTGTTGAGCTCAATGTTAAGTCTGGAAGGCTGTAAAGTGCCTAATCGGAAGATGAGGTCCTGTTCCTCCAGTTTGCGTTGGGCTTCACTGGAACATTGCAGCAGGCTAAGGACAGACATGTGGGCATGAGAGCAGGGTGGTGTGTTGAAATGGCAAGCAACAGGAAGGCCTGGGTCATGCTTGTGGACAGACCGAAGATGTTCCGCAAAGTGGTTACCCAGTCTGCGTTTGGTCTCTCCAATGTAGAGGAGATCGCATTGGGCACGGTGAATGCAGAAGGCCAAATTGAAGGGGATGCAAGTGAAGCGCTGCTTCACCTAAAAGGAATGTTTGGGCCCTTGGACACTGAGGAGGGAGGAGGTGAAGGGGCAGGTGTTGTACTTTCTGCGATTGAATGGGAAGGTGCTGTGGGAAGGGGGTGAGGAGTTCCGTTGTCTGAAGTCAATGGAAGAGTGAGCCTGGCTAGATAGCTGGTCTTTTGCCATTATACTTATGCTAACATTCCATTAACATTAACAAATGAAGGAACTCTGCCCAAATGTTATCTCTCTTTGCATGGACAAGAGTTCAAATTTTTAACCACTTGATACTTTTAAACATATCTTAAATCTCCATGGAGTCAAACAGAATATAGTGTACTGCAAGCTCGGAACCGATTACCACAGCATCTCCATGGGAGGATGGATAACACCAAGTGAGGAAGGAATGTCAGTATAAATTCTCATCCAAACAACACGGCCTGTGGTTTTAATGCTCATAGGAGCATAAGGGCCCAACCTTCCCAGGAATTCCCACAGATACAGAAGGGCCACCTCTCTCTTGAGCGAAGTTTTGTTGCTTCTTTTATCATTGTGCTGGACAATGGCACTGCAGATGGTGTTGTCAAGTGAAATGACGAGGTTGGGGGAAACATGGAAGAGGAAGGAATGGGGAAGTGAAGACAATAAAGAGTAAACCGTAGACATAAAGACATGACATCAACACAATATAAATGTATGAAATCTAAGAGTATTTTCTACCTGCTGTCTTTGGAAGCTCCCGGTGTCTGTTGCTCATTCTGCTTGGGATACAGATACAGATAGAGCTTCCTTCAGTCCAAGCCTATGACTCATTAGCTTTCTGAGTGGCAAACAACACACTAGTTCTTCTTTCTTCTTAGAACGCAAGATGTTGTCAGTCTAACAGTCAAAGAAATGTACTTATAGAGATCAGGGGAAATAGGAATTGAAGAATATTTCATGTCAGTCCAGCTACTTCAGGCTGATTGGTGTCAACTAGGAATCTTAGTCATTGTGTCTTAAATTATAAGACTGTATCAGTATTCTTCAGAATAGAACAGCTCGCCATGATCCAAGAGTGTCTTTGGGCAAGACATCTGTTTAAATTATGGTTGGACATATTAAAGGAGGGAAGAGCTTGCTTTTATATGGCATCAATTCACAACCTCAGAATGCCCCAAAGCAAGTATTTTTGAAGTGGAGTCCGTTTTGTGATGGGGCAGTGTGGCAGCTAATTTGCCTTGCCAGTGACACTCACAGCCCACGAATAAATAAAAATTAACACAAGTTTTCACAAACAGCAAATGATGTGAGTGATACGTTAATCTACATTTGGGGCTGATAATTGATACCGGGAGAATGCCCCACACTTCCTGCAATAGTTCCATAGGATCTTTCATGCCCATTTGAACAGCCCACAAATTTCTGTCTTATCTAAAAACTCGGTCTCAGTAATGCCCTGATGTCTCACCTGACATTATGAGTTGGAATTTTCTGTGCCCACTCCCGTTGAGTGCGCACGGCGGGGTGAGCGGAGAATATGATGAGAAGACCAAAAATAGGTTTCATGATGTCGTGAAACCAGTTTGCAATCGTGCACTCTACCTGTCAATGGCGGGTCGCGTTTCTCGACATCCGAAGGCGGGAACCTCATTGTAATGCATCTATATATCATTATAAGCCCAGCTCGCCGGAATCATCCCCCCCCCCCCCCACCCCCCCCCCCCATGCTGGATCATCCCAGGACATGTTTTACAACAGCATATATAAGGCGTGCACTTGGCGGGCTGCATTTTGGGGGGACCTGGAGGTGAGTGCACAGTAATGTTGCACAGCGCTCACCGGGGTCGCCTGTTGGACTTCATGTTTGAGGCGCCACGCATCCAGGCGAGGGCACAGGCAAGTCGCTTTTTCCTGGCTGGCTGACAGTGTGGTGCCGGGGCAAGGGCTGCCCTGTGGGTCAGGTGACTTTTGGGGGGAGTGGGGGCAAGGACTGCACTGCGGTTGATAGTTGTGCACAAGCTTATGTGGGTTAGTTGGGTGAGGGAAGCGACCATGCATTAGGGAAACCTTGTATAAAGTGACCATTCCTCCGCAGCTGGGACAGTTTGGACACAGCCAAATTGACATGCGTGCACTCAGGCCTCTAGCTTCTCTGCCCACTCAAGCAATGCAGAGGCATGAAAGTGCCACCAAATTCTCCAGAGCTTTTCACCCCTTGGGCACAGACTACAAACTAATGAGCATTTTAGTGGACTACAGAACAGTTGGACGAGTGGGCACGTTGTACAATCTCCTTGCTAAAGCTGGCCATGGAGCAGTCACTGGTGGAGGTGCTCACAGCCCCTTGCAATGTCATCATCCCAGTTTGAACCAGTCTCCCCCATGGTTCAAGCTAACAGTGCAGCCTTGCAGTGCGGGTTAGGAGAATGCCTGTGCCTGAGCTGAGAGCACAGCATGCAGTCCAGTGGGTAAAGCCACTGCCAATTGGCCAGGTGGAGTGGGACAGAGTGGGTGAGGTCTCGGACAGCCATTGAGCACACTAAACTCTGGCTGTTCAAGTGGTGGCCAGCACTCTCCGGATGCATTATGGGGTCCTCTGGCTTAACCAAGAGAGGTTCTTAGTAACCTATGCTAATGCACGAGTCTCTATCTTTTATCCTGCAGGAGGTGTACATCAGGATCATCGAGCCTGGTGAACTAGCTGTATGCTTTGTGGCGTACAGAGAGGGAGACAAAGGAGAAGACAGCAACAGAGGCACTTGGCTAGGTAGGGGGAGGAGCAGCACCCTCAGGAAGAAGGGGCGGCTGGGGCTCCCGCACACGCTGCTGAAGAGCCACAGCGAGCATTCACTGTTTGGTGCCTAGCTAGTCCTATAGCCGCTGCCTTTCATTCCTGCAGATGACTGAGAACCAGTGTCACTGAAGACTGCGCATGTCTAGAGAACTGGTCGGTCACATCTGACACCTGCTGCAGGATTTGGCGCCACGGGGACATGGAGGGCATCCACTGCCCGTAGCCATGAATGTGACCATGACGCTCAATTTTTGCGCCGGTGGCTTCTTTCAGGGCTCCACAGGTGACCTCTGTGGGATTTCACAATCCGCCACCCACAAATGCATACATGAGGTGATGGATGCCATCTTCTCGAGGGCACACAACTTTGTGCATTTCACCTGGGACCAGGAGAGCCAGAATGCAAGAGCAATTGGATTTGCCCAGATCTCGGGTTTCCCACAGGTGCAGGGTGCCAGCGACTGCACTCATTTCTCAGATCTCCATGGCAACAAGCATCAACTATGTCAACTGCAAGGGCTTCCATTTGCTGAAAGTTCAGCTGGTGTGTGACCACCACAAATGCATCCTGCAGGTCTGTGCACAGTTCCCAGGGAGTGTCCACGACTTCTGCATTCTCAGTTGGTCTCAGATCCCTGACATCTTCCAGGGTCCACAGAAGCTGCAGGGATGGCTCCTTGGGGACAAGGGCTACCTGCAGAGGCCGTGGCTGATAACACCCGTGTGGCAGCCTCAGACTGCAGCAGAGTGAAGGTATAAAGAGGCTCATGCTGCAACTCGCACCTTGATGGAGCAAAACCATGGGGATGCTGAAAATGAGGTTCTAGTGCCTGGATCGGTCTGGTGGATCCCTGCAATATAGTCCAAAGAGGGCGTCACGCATCATCGTCGCCTACTGCACCCTTTACAACCTGGCACTGCAATGGGGAGAGGAGCCGGCCGAGGAGGAGATGGAGGAGCTGCAGGTTTCCTCCAGGAGGAGGACGTTGACAAGGATGAAGGTGAGGAGGCCCTCAAAGGTGACGATGATGGCGATGAGGCCCTCGCACTGGCTAGATGAGGTAGGTGCACTCAAAAGGTCCTCACAGCTGCTAGATTTGTGGAGGATGATGATGACATGCAGTGAGGAGACACCATAGATCCTCAAATTGCATCTATGAATGTTTGACTTTAGTCTGGCTTACGGCAGTGCCCATACCCTCGGTGATAATGCTCCTGTAATGGAGACGCAGTGGAGGCCCTAATAGTTGTTTGATTCCAGGAGAGTGATGACGACATGCAGTGAGGACACTCCATTGATCTTCACATAGCCTCTGTGAATGTCTGACTCCTGTCTGGCCGAGGGCAGCTCGCTTGCGCTCTGTGATCAGGGTCTTTTCATGGAGGCGCATTCATGAAACTTTAAATGCACCTGATCCTTTGTCAGCCTTCAGCACCTGACCACTTCAGGAGCACAGCATCACTGGACACACTTGCTGAAGAGATGGGGGCCAGCCCCACCTTAAGGTGCTGACGGAATTTTGTGACCTCTGCCCACAGCATTATGGCAGCAATTACAAGCACCATCGAGGTGCAGGTATCAGTAATGTGGCCAGGGAATGTGAGGCTGGACCATCACTTTGGTCTGAAGGCTGCACAAAGCACAGGATAGAGGCCCTGGACCAGGACACCTGCCTTTATCTTGTGCAAGAACCAAGGTTTCACATCTGAGTGACATGAACATTGCTCATCAGAACAAGGAGCCATAGGCAGGGAGACATTGTTGGGAGTTTATTTACAATAGTGAACATTATGTACAGGTGATTAACACCCGTGCCCAGGCTGTGCAACTATATCTTTTTAACTTGCCTAACCCTGCCGCTACGTCTTGGTGCTCCCTGGACATCCACAGCGGAGGTGGAGATAGCCTGCTGACTGTGACAACCTGTCTATGATGACCTTGACGGGCATCCTCTGCAGGTCCAAGACTTGGAGGGCCCCGGCCTGCTTTCGGGGTCCTGCTGTGTGGCAGTGGCACCCTTCTTGGCCTGTGGAGCTGGAGCTGCTGGGATCACAGGAAAGGGGATTTGAATGGGCTGGGCACTCCCAGAGTCCCTGGGTGAATGGCCCCGGAGTGTGCACCTGCTGATCCTTCTCCCTGCAGGTGGCCGAGGGCCCCTGGCTGACTCCTTGAAGACAAGGGGTAGCTGGAGTGAGATCGAGCTGCCCTGCACCCCTCTTGCATACACACTGTTGAAGGCCAATTATGGCATCAGCGATTAAGTTGAGCCCGTGCAGCAATGCAGGAACAATGTCCTGGACCAAGGTCTCCATGGCGGCCGCCATCCTACCAGTATTGACCTTGGTGCGTTGGCATGCTGGCGCTATCATCTCAGCCTGAAGGCGGACGGACTCCTCCATCATGCCTTACAACCTGAGGAGTGCAGCGGACATCCCTTCCTGATATTCCCGAGATTGCCTTTGCAGCTCCAGCAACTGTGACATGACCGAGTCCAGAGGCTCGTCACCTGACTCAGAAAATGTCTGGCCTCCAGCAGTCCTCCGAGTGCCAGACACCTGGGAAGTCCCTATTGCCACCTGCTGTGGATCAAACTGTGCGATGTGCTCACCAGATTGTGATCCCGAGGCTACTCCAAAGCTTGGTCCTGCCCAGGTGTGTGCCTCTGCGCTGTTGGAGGGTGTGGGTGAGTGCTGTGCTGGGTCTTCAATGAGGGTGCCTTCAGATTCCCCTTCAGAGGTTTCTTCAGGGCTTGAGTGGAGGCCCTGGGTTGTGGACTCAGTCGGCTGTTTCCCAGATGTACCTGCGAAAGTAAGGAGAGATAATTAATGCATGGCAGTGGCCTGTCAAACAGGACACGTTACTCACAACATGGATGTCTGCTGGATCTTCACTGGGTACAGCACCACTGACCTCACCGTCAGCACAGGACTGGTCCAGATTGTCGCTGGCCAGTTGGGTGACTCTGTTTTCAAAGTCCGCGAGGACCTTGATTTCAGGTATTCTTCCACCGGTCTGCGACCTCTCCCTATTGTTATGTGCCAACTTGTCATGCATGAATAGAGATGGAGAGAGTGCAAGCAAGATGCCTGCTAGGGTAGATGATAAGCATGCCTGGCATGTGTGGGTGGTGAGTGGTGCCATGAATGGGATGTGGACTATATGGGTCTGTGTGAGAGAGTGAATGGTGATGTCCCTTGAACTGGCAGTGAATGAGGTCCCTGTGAGTATATGAGTTCAGACTGATGAGAAGAGTGACTTACCCTGGCGGAACGGAGGAGAATATTCATCCTCTTGTGGCACTGGGTTGCTGTCCTCTTTTGCAGGGCATTGGTGCTGAGCATCGCTGCCACCACCTCCCCAGCCAGATTAGTGAGGTTGCTGTCAGCCAGAGTGGGGGTAGAGGACATCACAGCCAGCCTGCACTGCGTCCAAAAGGCTCTCAAGGGACGCATCATTGAACCTGAGGGCTGCAGCCTTCTTGCCTTTCAAGGGCCATGTTTACTTTGCAGCAGTCGTGGACTGGAAGCACTGAGAGGTGTTCATGCAGCTGCACTTTAAATATTGTGCCCGGTGTGATGAAGCAGTGCATGGTGGGTGATTGGGAGCCCGCCTGCCATCGAAATGGCGTGTTTCCCAGGAATGCATAATTAATGAGACGGGATTGGGAGGATATGGCGTGAAAAGCCTCCATTGCGGCCAGTGGCTAAAAAGTCCTTTTTCCCGCCCACTACCGTACTTAGTGCAAACCTGGGACAATTCCACCCTTACAGTGAATTTTGAATGCAAAACCTTCTAATTCAGAGTTTATAGCTGTTTAGTGAGTTGGGAAACGCTGAATGATTTAAAACTCTAACAATAATACATGCGTATTGCTGATAAAAGACATGTTGTTGAAGCTTTTCGATTTGCACACATCAGGGCAATTCATAAGAATACCAAATGTAAAGGGAAGAACAATCAGCTAAACAAAATAGGCGGGAGCCATTCTCTGGTTCATTCCCTATGGCGATGCCTTGACTAATTGGAGTCGACCTGCCTAGTTTGAATTTAAATAAAACTTGGCAGTTAACTGTCAGTTATAAATTAACTGGTGCATTCTCCATGGCAACACCTCTATCAATCAGAGGCCACTTGCCAATCAATCAAGCACTGTCTTCTTATGCAGTATAAATTGTTGTTCCCGTTACATCTGGTATTCTTACAAATTGTCCTGATGAGTGCAAGACGAAAAGCTTCGACAACATGTCTCTTTTTTCAGTAATACTCAAGTTCTGTACTACCAAATGACTATTAATAGTATTTGCTTTCATATAGTACCTAGCAGGTAGAAATGTCTTAAAGTACTTTAGCATTTGTTCTTCCATTTCGTAAAGCAATGTTTGATTTTGACCAAAATTAACACAATATGATTTATTTGCCACTAACTTACTCATGGAATAAAAACAAAATTAAAATGCATCTGTATTCTTGCATTTGTCTCTCAGTTTATCTCTCTTTTTTCTGGTTTCCTAAATGTTTTCCACTCTTTCAATGCCCTCTGTCATGGCCTGTCTCTTCTACCTGACTGTATTTCATTTGCTGTACCTGAAGGTTGACCAGAAGTTGCACAAGTACAACTCATATTCACCAGTGCTGAGGTTTGGGAGCAGAAGGGAAGGGAAGGGAAAATCCAGGCACCTAGGGGAGAGCATCCCCAGGTTGGGAAAAATGATTGAAGATATTTGAAGGTCAGGTAGGTAAGTTTATCGGTACAGTTTGTGATTTTCTTAATCAGAATTATTGACTTTTTAAATCTATTAATCATGTTATGATGTTATACTCTGGACCTTATTTTGAGATACGGAAACTGACATGAGGGTTTGTGTATTTTTGATTGACTCAAATATCTTATTCACTTGAAAGTACATTTTGCATCCTACAAGCTTGCTGCACTCTTGCAGATGCACAATTACTAATTGTTTGGCTAGGTTGCAAAATTTATTAGCCCTACACAGAATCTCTGAATATCTCCGAACCTCAGGATTGGAAAGATTCTTAATAGTTTGCTCTTCACTGGGGCGTATTCGCTGTATGCCAGTCACTAATTCTATTTGACCTTTTGTATCTGAGTGTAAATAAAGCCAATATTTGCAGGATTCCAGTAGGATCCATGTTTTATGCACCTTGATGAAAATTCCAAGTCATACAGGCCTTTTATTAAAGATGCTGTCAGATAGTCAGTGACAACTTGTCTTCGTAAGACTATACTAGAAGTCAAGGAAGGAAGCGCATTTGTATAGAGATTAGTTTTGTTCTCAGGATACCCCAAAGTGTTTCACAACCAATGAATTACTTTTTGAAGTTCAGTCACTGTTGTTCTGGAGGCACATTCGCAGTGAATTTTCTCACTGAAAAGCCCCACCAACAGCAAATGAGCCTAATGTATTTCTGGCAAAGTAGGTTGAGGGATAAATTTTGGCCAGAACACCAGGAGAGCTCCACCACTCTTCTTTGAATAAAAGCATAGGATGTTTTACATCCACCTGAGTGGGTTTGACTCCTCATCTGAAAGACAGCACTGTTGACATTGCAGCACCCCTCGCTATTGTACTGACTCGGTTTATCATAACCGATGCTGAACTTGTCCAGCCATTTGACCGTTTAACAGAGACCATTAGGAAGCAGTCAACAACAATAGCGACAACTTATTTTTATATAGCGCCTTTAACATATCAAGACATCCAAGGTGTTTCACAGGAGTGTTATAAAGCAAAACATTGACACTGAGTCACATAAGGAGATATTAGGTCAAGCTTGACTATTCCAACACACCCCGGCTGGTCTCCCACGTTCTATCCGCTCTTAACTTGAGGTCATCCAAATCTCTGCTGCCCATGTCATAACACGCAGCGAATCCCATTCGCCCACCGCCCTTGTATTCCCAGTTAAGCAAAACCTCAATTTTTAAATTCTCATCCTTGTTTTCAAATCCCTTCATGGCCTCAACCTCCCTATCTCTATAATCACCTCCAGCCCCACAACTCTCTGAGATATCTGTGCCTAATACTGGCCTCTTGAGCATCTCTGAGTTTAATGGCGCCATCATCGGTGGCTGTGCCTTCATTTGCCTTGGCCCTAAGCCCTGGAATTCCCTCCCTCCACCACTCTGTCTCTACCAAACTTTCCTTTTTTAAGACACTCCTTAACATGTGGCTCTTTGACCTGGCTTTTGGTCATCTGACCCATGTGGCTCAGTGACATATTTTGTTTCATAATGGTTCTGTGAAGTCCCTTGTGATGTTTTATTATCTTCAAGGTGCTAAATAGATACAGGTTGTTGCTGGTCAAAAGCACTTCATTGGTTGGGAGGCACCTTGGGGTGTCCTGAGGTTGTGAAGGGTGTGATATAATTAAAAATTCTTTCCTTTCTCATACAATGGAAACTGTCTATGTAAACTGGTCACGCTGCAGTTACACTCTCTCACCAGTGGTGACAAGTTGGCAGTTTCCATTATGAACATGGACACGAGTCTCTAATGTCAAAACTTGAGAAGGCACGCGTGCACAGAGTTTTAAATCAGATTGCATACATAGATAGGGGGTACAGGACATCAGCATCAACCTGTCAGGAAATTGACGGTTAAGTCAGCATTATCCCTCATAACAAAACGGAATAGGGTAACTAGGGAATAGGGTAATCGGAAAGCTGGAATTGTTTTTACCAGTTGTTGTTTTGCTCTGATGCTTGGAGTTGAGTCGGGGTAGGGGAAGCAAGGCATTCCCACTCTGATCTGAGGGGGGGAAAGTGTCCACTGCTTCAGTTTGACAACTCCCGCCTTGAAAAGCAGCAACAGTTACTGAAAAACTTTCTTGAACGGAAATATAAATAAGGCATTATATTCTGAGTGGTGAAACTTTGATATGTCTTTATTTTAGAGGTTGAATTTCACTCCCAAGGGGTTAATGCCAAGCAGTTTGTACATGTTCTGTGTGCAGTCTGTACCAAGTTTGAGAGCTCGCAGAGAATGACTATTATAATAGGTTACAGATTAAATTGCAATGGGACTACTTTGGTGCAATTGTGCGGATGGATTTGCGGAGCAGATTAGCGCTGCAGTGAGGGTTGCATTAGGAGTTTAGATGTGGATGTGGAGTCTCAGCCCCAGTCCAGCCCCCTAGCTGGAAGTGAAACTCACTGTTACTCCTCTCTCCTCCGGACCCCACTCCCAGCCATGGCCGCTCAGTGTGACTCTCTGAGCGGTTACCTGCTGCCGGCTCAGCCGCTACAAGAGCCCGGAGCCCCGGACCCCGGCTCCAACAGCGAGAGGAGCACCGATTCCCCGCTCGCCGCCTCCGAGGACGACGGCCAGACTCTCCCGCACTGCACTGACCCCGACTGGGTCGAAGAGAGATTCCGGGTGGACCGCAAGAAGCTAGAGGCGATGTTACAAGGTGAGAGTCAACCGCCCCCCCCCCCCCCCAACCAGCAGGAGAGGGGGGGGGGGAGAGAAGTTTTGATAGCGGCCCTCTCCCCTCCAGCAGTGCCCCTCTCCCCTCCAGCAGTGCCCCTCTCCCCTCCAGCAGTGCCCCTCTCCCCTCCAGCAGTGCCCCTTTCCCCTCCAGCACTGCCCAGCTTTCATTCCGGGGGAGCGAGGGGAGGAAAGTGGGCAGCAGCTGGGAATAAGTGCAGCAAATCCAGGGGAGGGAGAGGCTCAGAATGTGGGCAACTTCTGGGAAGCAAGTGAAAGAAGTCGAGCAGAGAGTTGCAAAGTGTGAAAGCTCATCCTCACTGGGTGTCTGTGGATCCAAATCATTGAGCATTGCTAGAGCTAAAGATTTGGCAATTGGCAGCTAATGTCTAACAGTGACAGTGATGCGCCCTCCTCCCCAAGGAAAAGCCAGTTGTATTCCTTCAATAAGCTGCAATAAATTCACTCGGACACAATCCACAGGGTAGCATTTTCAGCTTGCGTTATACTCCTGCTTTGGAGTGCGGAGCTGACAGTATAACTTGTGGAGTCAGGTCCTAGGTGCATGGAGAGCCCGCTGGAGACTTCCTTATACCCACCTGGGGGAGTCCGGGGGGGGTGTCCCCGGCGCTTTACAAATGTCAACATGTGTAACGTCTCCGATAGATGCTGGTGTAGTGCACCCTCCGAAACAGGGACAACTTAGCGTCCAGGTGAAGTGGCAGGGCCGGACCAGGTATAACATCACCGCAGCTCCCAGCCTCCAACCTGACCTACAGGGGCACACACATTTTGGGCAACTGTGAGAAATCGGATAAATTCGGCTAGGTCCATTCAAACACTGGTCACTACCCGTTTCCTTGCATTGAAATTCCTGCAGCCTCCCCAAGGCTTCCTTTTTGAACGGTAAACCTTATTTTGAAAGACGTGGCAATTTTTTTTTAAGACATAAGTACCAGTAATGAAAATACTTCATGTGCCCCAAAGCAGATGTGACCTGCAGTGAGAGTCTGGGCTAATTTGTATATAGTGCCGTAGCTTTCATTCAATACTTTCTGCCTGGTAATTGGGTGAGTCGATCAACAGGTTTATGAAGGTTTTATTTCCAAGTTAGTGACCCACGTGTCTCTTGAATCTTGTTTGACTGGCTGGTGATCGGTGTTGGTCTAAACTTCTCGATGTGGGCAATAACCTTATCACTTTTTAAAGTTTTTCATATAAAAAACGCCATTACCTTACTTTTGAGAATACATTTGGACTTGGGTTCAGTTTTTAACTTAAAAATCCTTTGACCTGAACCATGATGCTTCATAAACTCTGGGACTAGCATTGAATTACATAGAATTTTACAGCACAGAAACAGGCCATTTGGCCCCCAACTAGTCATTGCCTGTGTAATATAAAAAATAAAATGCTGGAAAAGCTCAGCAGGTCTGGCAGCATCTGTGGAGAGAGAAACAAAGTTAATGTTTCGAGTCCGTACGACTTCTTCAGAGCGGGTGTTAATACTTCATACGAGTCTCCTTTTTTTCATCTAACCCTATCAGAATATCTTTGCTTTCTCCTTTGCGTGTTTATCTAGCTACTACTTAAATGCATCTCTAACATTCTCCTCAAGCGCTGGTTGTGGTAGCAAGTTCCACATTCTCACTACTGAGTAAAGAAGTTTCTCCTGAATTCCCTACTGAATTTATTAATGACTATCATCTAAAGTGATAACCGTGATAAGTTATTCATTGTGTAGGATGTGTAGTCGGAGTAAGCAGCCCCAGGGAGCGATTGAGCTGACTTGGCACTTGGTGAAACCCCCTATACCATCTGATGACTGAACTCCTGATTCTACGGTGTGTTTATTTGCGAAGCACTGCGGTGATTCTCTTTGCTCGGAGCTACCTACCATTCCCCTGCAGTGTGAAAAAAAACTATCAAAATCTTCAAACAGCTTTGCCTTTGTGTAGCCAAACATATGATAGGGCATCAGTTGATAGGTTGGGTGTATAAGCAGGGATTAATTTTGTGATGGTGAGCGGCTAATAGATAACAAAGACTGGCGTTAGCCTACCCCCGAGAGGTTGCTTTTGTACTGAAAATAAATTGAATTAAGCATCAAAAGTAATGCACCAAAGTGGAATATAGAGTGAAATGGTTGAACTCTCCAATAATTTGAATTAAGCAACTTTGCCATCTCTCCTTTTAATTCAATGTGAATTATATTATTGAATACATTTCAGGAGATTCAGGACAGTACCTGGAAATAAAACTAATGCCAGGGTGTTACGGTTTAGAAGTTTCTCTTGAGTTGTGCTTGTGACTCAGTGCAGTGTGAATTGAACAACAGTCCAACAATATATTTTTTAAAGGGGACGCAATGCATTGCTGGTTTGACTTGATCTATTTGTGTTTAGTAAGTTTGCCAATCAGTGTAAAACCTGCTCAGTCAGAGATTCACCTCAGTTGAGTTTGATGCTGTGCGAAGTTGGTTTGATAAATATCTTCCACAGCTTCATCCATACCAGGAGCGAAGCACTTTTAAAGGTGTATTCATTAAGCTATTAGAGAGTAGTCATACTGAATTGGAAAAAGAGCCTGTGTGAAATTTTAAGAGGGCATCAATATTTTCCCACTTCCCTCATTTTTCTCCTTTACTTGGATAACATTCCTTGGCCCAATAAATGTATGAGATGTCCGGTGTTTGAATGGCAGCCTTCATTTAATCATGTGACGTGTTACATTAATACAGAATGACTTGGTTCCCATTCTTTTGCATGTAACCCTAAATAACCCCTAAACCATGCCTCCCACATTACCAAGGACTGGGATTATAAACTTGCCTTATAGAGAGAGTTTGTTTTTAAGGCTGATCTGTGAGTGTGCACAATGGTGTGAATGATTCCAACTGCACTATTGTGATCCTAACTAACCTACAGTAAGTCATACAAGAGATTACTGTGGGCACTAAATACACTTGGACTCTAGTGTCAATGGGCTGAACTCTGAATTAAACAAAATAAAAGCAAAATACTGTGGATGGTGGAAATCTGAAATAAAAACAGAAAATGCTAGAAAAACTCAGCAGGCTTGACAGCTTCTGTAGAGAGAGAAATAGAGTTAACGTTGTGAGTCCTTTTAACGCTTCTTCAGAGCAGAATAAAGAAGAAGAGTCATACAGACTCGAAACGTTAGCATCTGTGGAGAGAGAAACAGAATTGTCAGACCTGCTGAGCTCTTCCAGCATTTTCTGTTCATATTCCGAATTAAACAAGTCAGCCTCTATAATAATATTCAGTTTTTGTTTTGATTGGTCAGTTTACGAGGCTCGCCTGTTGGTGAGTTGATTTAATGGGTGGTGCCAGGTGCACATGGGGCACAGGGAAGACTGGAGCATGTGACACCTGTGACTGCCAACTGGTGGTGGCAGGTTGGTGCAGAAAAAACACACAAGAAGGTAAGGGGAACCCAAGTTACCCTGGCTGGAGAGATAGTTTTTGGATTGTTGGGAGGGATAGGGATGGCATGGGAGGGAGGGATGAGATGATGGAATTGGTAACTGTGACAAAATGCAGGGATGATTATTTCATGCCGCTTACTATTCAAAATTTATCCTTCATGCTAATTATGAAGATTCACAACTTTAGGAAAACTGTCAGGCAAATTAGAAGAATACATCAGCGTTGACTCAATGGATGAAGATGATGATGACAGTCTCTACCCTCCAGAATAAGAGTGTGAGTGTGTGTGTGAGTGAGACTGTTGCATTGAATATGGGTGGAATGTGGGGATGTCTTTAGGGGGTGGGGTTGTTTGGAGGAATGCAAGTGTGCTACTATTCCATTGATTGGGGTGGGGGGGGTGCATAGGGACGTTGCACTGTTCTTGTACAGAGGTGTGACAGTTATTATTACATTAGGTGGTGGTCTAATGTATGAATTCATACAATAAGCTCTATATTTGACAGATAGAGACCTACAGCTACATAGAGAGAGGGACAGAAGGAGAGAGATAGCATTCATATAAATAGTAACTATTTAGGACTTGGAAATTGTGAACAGGCTTCACCTGAGTCGGAAATTTGGATAAACCCAAGTTTGACGGGGGCGGGATGGATGGAAGTAAGATTTGCTCATATTGTGATTCACTGGATCTGATTGTCTGGAATTTGTTGCAAGCTGTTTTTCTTTGCTGGGGGTAGGTTAATGATTGATGCTGCACAACGCGTATGTTATAAAGCCTCTCTACAAGCTGCAGCTAATAAATAATTTAAAATATTGATCTGGACTTTTCGACACTTTGATGTTTAATACATGGAAATACTTTTGGTAATTGTAGTCCAAGGATTCCTCCCTTGATTGTTGCAATAGACTCGTCTGTGCTTTAACTATCATCAGATGATAAATGTCGTGTCTAAAATGGAAAGCCAGATGATTTTTAACAATATATTAATGATCCCCACATGAGGATTGGGTTCCTGAAAACATTCGCAAGCGAGAGTATAGGAACAACATGATCATTGCAGAAATTGATGTGCTAGAAAAATCTGTTCCATAGAATCACTTCAAGGAGTGCAGTTTCTCAGCTGTAATCCACTACGGGGATGTGGACTGTTAACAGAGCCTGTCCAAAGTCTCTCCTTCATGACAAAGGCTTCCTGACTGGAACACTTAAACCGCTAGAGACTACGAGAGATGATGATGTTAGCAGCATCGCATTCAGAAATCACTTGTTTCACTGAACCCTTTTCGGCTATGTTGGTGAGGAATGTGGCTTTGTTATTATAAAAACTTCTAAACGACAAGAGGAAATTTGAATTCCTTTTTCAAGGGTTGTGAAGATTAGAGATCTTTTCTGGGCTATGTTCAGTGCTAACACATGAAGACTGTGTCAAGTATCTGTACCACCCATTGAGTAAAGCCCTCAACTGAATGAGATTTACACTTTTCCCTCACTACTGAATTTGAAAACGCATACATTTGATGTTTAAGGAAGTGGTACTTTCTGCAACTGAGATTTTTATTCTCAAGCCAGTGCAGAGATGAAAACACTAAGAGTCTTTTTTTTAAAAAAAAAGCGTAACTTAAATAGCCTCTTCAAACTTATTATGTTAGAAACATAGTGTATAAAATTTACCTGCTTTTAAATAAAAATGATTTTTCCCCAGTCATCTCAAGCTTCAGATGTAGAATCTCACCTTCTGTGCACCCTGAGGAGAGAGCAACCTGTACCCCAGTTCAGTGCCAACTGTAGCGGGTAGTGTGACCCAAGTTCTCTCATTCTGTACCACCACATGGCATTACCTAACCTAATATCACTCTAACATCTTTAACATTTGAAACATTATTAAAGAGGTAACAGTGATGTGATTTTGTTTGCAATTTATAGTAGTGCCTGTGGTGGAACAAACATTCGGTGTGACCACAGTTTTGTGCTTCAGAAATTGCTGCTTGCAGTAGCAGAGTGAAGAATATATCACTTCTGGCAGTTACAAGAAAGGCTAAGAGGAGGTACTGGCCGAATACATTTCTTTCCAATCTAATCTGAATTGTCTAGCCTGCCTGTTTGCCTATCTATTGATCCAGCTATATCTTTACTCCTATTTAAGTGGTATTTTAACTTAGTTCGCTATCTTTCCTACCTACAATCTTTTTGTTTATATCCTGATATCTCTCCATCTGCCTTTTTGTCTCACTTGCCCTCTTTATCTCTCCTTATCTTGATCTCTGTCTTCTCTATTGCTTTCTTTCTCTTTATCCTTCTCTCTATCTCTTTTTGTTTCACACTTTCTCTTCCTCTCGCTATTAATTATAACTTTGTTATTTAGTTACAAATGTTATTGCCAGTAGGGCTGTAGATTATCAGAGTGCTGGATCAGTAGCGAGCTTGAGATTAATGGACCTCTTTGTGAACAGTGGTTCATCCAACTTGTGTAAGAAAAATGTTACTTTACAACTGATGAGCAGGAGCAGCTTCCTCAAGGCCTGGTTTTTTGTGATTGTGGAAGAGAAAGTTGAGAAGGTTGGTGGTATTACCATGCTTCATCTGTAGAGAGCATACTGACACCAGCCTGTTCCCTTGGGCACTTCTCTGTTCTGTGTAAGGCCAACACATAACGAGATCTTTTTCATCCATAATGTGTGTCAGGTGGACCCCACTGCAGTCATTTTTAGTGTTTCCCCTGCCATTTTTGCTGTGTCAGACATTGATTGATGGTGCAACATGATGACAGACAGAATAAGCAACTTTCTTTTCCGCACCATTCTGCTGATTGGAAGCAGAGGTTGCATATGTGGAGTGCACTTGCTGCATGGTCAGGCCCTGTGAAGCAAAGGTTATACATTGCTCTAATGACTGGAGGATAATTGCCTGACCAAAGATTCTGGTTTTTCCAATGCTGTGCAAAACTTCTGCAAAAGTCCCTTCAAAGTTAGATTCTCAGACATTCCCTTGGCCTAGTTGTGCAGCCACACCTGCGTCAGCTCTATCGCTTCCTTCCAAGTTCAACAACTTGAAGCAGGCTTTTGCTTTTCCGAGCAGCCCGGTAATATTCACCGAGATTAGTGTTACCATGTCAGTCTCTTGAGCTAGAATCATAGAAAGTTTACGGCACAGAAAGAGGCCGCTTGGCCCATCGTGTCTGCGTCGGCCAAAAAACAAGCCCCACAGCCTAATCCCACTTTCCAGCATTTGGTCCGTAGCCCTGCAGGTTACGGCACTTAAGGTGCCTATCCAGACATCTTTTAAATGAGTTGAGGGTTTCTGTCTCTACTACCCTTTCAGGCAGTGAGTTCCAGGCCCCTGCAACCCTCTGGGTGAAAACATTTTTTTCTTCATCTCCCTTCTAATCCTTCTACCAATCACTTTAAATCTAGTCACTGACCTCTCTACTAAAGTAAATAGGCCCTTCCCATCCACTCTATCCAGGCCCCTCACAATTTTGTACAAATCTCCCCATAGCTTCCTCTGTTCCAAGGAGAACAACCCCAGCCTGTCCAATCTTTCCTCATGGCTGCAATTTTCCAGTCCTGGCAACACCCTCATAAATCTCCTCTGTACCCTCTCTGTTGCAATTACATCCTTTCTGTAATGAGGTGACCAGAACAGCACACAGTACTTAAGTTGTGGTCTGACTACTCTTGGATGAAGGAAAGGAGGGAGGGATTGGTTGGTGCCAAGGGAGCCAGTGGGAGTTAGCAAAGATTTTGGCGATGAAGCAAGTGAAATTTCATCCGGAACAGGATGATGGAGTTATGGGCAAGCTGGAGTTCTGGAGGCTTCTCTGGGGATCATACCGGAGAAAGCCAGCCCCAGAATAGAGAAGGCACGATGGAGGTTTTGGTGGGAGTGAGGGAGATATTGGAGCGGAGAGGGCGATGTTTTGGAATGTAGTTGCCAAGTGTTGTGCATCGTTCAAAGGAATGACAGATCTGTCTGGGGATGCATTTCCAGTGTGAAGCACTTGGTTTCCTCAGGCCTACCTTCCCACAAAGTTGCACGCCAGTGTTTCATTCGGGTAAGGTGCTGAGTCCACTCACTTGGTGACAGTCAATGAGGGGCAAACTTTAAAGAAGAACCATCAAAGCACATCTGGGACCATAGGGACAATCACCTTGACTTTTGAACTGTAAAGGTGAGAATTTACCTGTTAGTGAAGAGAGAATTTAACTTATTTGGGGAATTGTTGTTTGAGGCGAGGGGTGGCACTTTAGTCAATGTAATTCCTCTTTTGTACCCTCTTACCACCATATTTGTCTGAATTGCATTAAAAAACTATTGAGTTCTTTCTTCCTTGTGGCTTTGCAAGGTTAAAAACAGGTTAATTAAAGAATGACTTGGCCTGCCTGTTGTACATTGATAGAGTATCTATCGGTACAGTTCAGTAAGGTTGTGCTGTGGGAATGCTTATCGCGACCGTTGATCACAGATGTGGAAATGGATCACAGTTCATCCAAAGTGTGTGAAATAGTTAATTTGTTCCCAGGATTGGACCAAGCCTTTCACTTCAAAAACACAGCTATGTTTTTGACAACTCTAACTAGTTTGAAAGATCCAATTTTAATCTCCTTCATGTGCTTCAAAGAGTTAGAAAGTATATTTCGGTGGACTTATCCCAATTCTGAGGCGAAATAAATAGAACAACACAAGTTTATTAAGCTCAAGGACCGTTAACTATTTTCTCTGTTCCAAGGAATAGTTTGTAGATCTATATTTTATGATTTATGTGCTGCCTTGTCTTTACGATTGTTTATGTATTTACTGGTGCTAAATCTCTTGGTGGGTTTTAGACTAAGCCTTTGGTTTGAGAGTGTTTGTTCAGCCACTTTCCAAAGTCGAGGAGGTCACATGGGGGCAAGTCACATGTGAAGTAACTGGAATAGAGTGATTGAGGGCTTCTGATTTACCCTGGGATTGTTGTAATTGCCTAGAGATCAGGTGAGTGGAGCATATTCTAGTTTGTAGGAGTGAGGGCCCCACTTATGGGATTAGTTTGGCCAATAAACATGAAAGTATCTGAGGTTGAGGTCCTAAAACATAAACCTGGTTAGAGGTCCTGCTGTGTGCAAAATAGCTACCACATTTACCTGCACAAAACAATGTATGCTGATCCCTGTGGTACTCCACGAGTTGCAGTTTGCCATCCTGAAAATTTATCCCAACTCTAGTTTCCTGTTAGCTGTTAGTTAGTTGAAATGTTTCTGAGAGAGAAAGAAAGAATCTTGTCCTTTTTGTAGCACCTCACCGGGCCCAAACATCTCCAGGTGTTTCAATTTCAGAGCCCGAGTTACAGAGTGCAGCATTCTTCCTTTTAGACCCATATCTTCCACAGCCTCTTCCTCCAACATGATCCTTGCTGGACTCATGAGTTTTACTTTCCGTTTATCACAGAGTGCTAATTTCAGCCACTTCATCTGATTGGGTTTTAGTTCCTGGTACTCTAATACTACACAGGTTTAATTCTTGCTGTCTAGTTCCGGTTGTGGCTCAATTTGGTAGTGCACTCAATCTCCTGAACCATAAAGTTGTGGGTTGAAATCCCACTCCAGGGACTTGAGCATGAGATCTAGGCTGATGCTCCCAAAACAGGACTTCGTGAGTATGGTAACCATTTGTTAATGTGAGAGATTGGTTGTCTTTGGATGAGACATTCAATGGATGCTCTGTCTACCCTCTCAGTGGATATTAAAGATCCCGTAGCATTATTTTCGAAGCAGAGCAGGGGAGCTCTCCCCGGTGTCCTGGCCAATATTTACTCCTCAATCAGCATCACTAAAAACAGATTACCTGGCCTTTATCTCATTGCTGTTCATGTGAAGTGACTGTGTGCAAATTGGCTGCTGTGTTTCCTACATTACAACATTGATGACACTTTAAAAAGACTTTATTAGCTGGGGGGGGTGGGGGGGTCTGTGAATGATGGGCAGTGGGAGCAGAGGGCGGCTGTCACAAGTACAATGCAGAGGGGGTTGGCCGCCTCACCTTGGAGGGGAGCAGATATGGAGAAGTGCTGAGAGGACAGGAAAATTGCCAGGTAGACCCGTAGTTACCAAGGTTTGAGATGGGTACAGATAAATTCAGCCTTGTTCAAGATGAAATAAAAACAGAATTACCTGGAAAAACTCAGCAAGTCTGGCAGCATCGGCGGAGAAGAAATCAGTCAACGTTTCGAGCCCTCATGGCCCTTCAGCAGAACTGAAGCATAGTTTCAACAAGGGAGAAATATAAATTGGTTTAAGGTGGGTGGGGGGGAAGAGACACATTGAGGGTGTGGTGTGAGCAGATAATCAAAAGATGTCAGAGACAAAAGGGTCAAAGAGGTGTTGAAGGTGGTGGTCTTTGTCTGAGAAAAGTGCTAATTAAGAATGCAAGACAGGATATTCAAAGTACAGCTCTAGTGGGGGTGGGGTGGAAAGACTAAAGGTTTTAGTTTTAGATTTAAAAATAATGGAAATAGGTGGGGAAAGAAGAATCTATATAGATTATTGAAAAAAAAGGCGGGTGGGGGGGGGAAAGAAACGGGGTGGGGATGGGGGGAGGGGGAGTTTAAGATCTAAAGTTGTTGAATTCAATATTCAGCCCAGAAGGCTGTAAAGTGCCTAGTCGGAAGATGAGGTGCTGTTCCTCCAGTTTGCGTTGGGCTTCACTGGAACAATGCAGCAAGCCAAGGACAGACATGTGGGCAAGAGAACAGGGTGGAGTGTTAAAATGGCAAGCGACAGGGAGGTTTGGGTCTTTCTTGCGGACAGACCGCAGGTGTTCCGCAAAACGGTCGCCCAGTTTGCGTTTGGTCTCTCCAATGTAGAGGAGACCGCATTGGGAGCAACGAATGCAGTAGACTAAGTTAGGGGAAATGCAAGTGAAATGCTGCTTCACTTGAAAGGAGTGTTTGGGCCCTTGGACGGTGAGGAGAGAGGAAGTGAAGGGGCAGGTGTTGCATCTTCTGCGTGGGCATGGGGAGGTGCCATAAGTGGGGGTTGAGGAGTAGGGGGTGATGGAGGAGTGGACCAGGGTGTCCCGGAGGGAACGATCCCTACGGAATGCTGTCAAGGGGGGTGAAGGGAAGATGTGTTTGGTGGTGGCATCATGCTGGAGTTGGCGGAAATGGCGGAGGATGATCCTTTGAATGCGGAGGCTGGTGGGGTGATAAGTGAGGACAAGGGGGACCCTATCATGTTTCTGGGAAGGAGGAGAAGGCGTGAGGGAGGATGCGCGGGATATGGGCCGGACACGGTTGAGGGCCCTGTCAACGACCGTGGATGGAAAACCTCGGTTAAGGAAGAAGGAGGACATGTCCGAGGAGCTGTTTTTGAAGGTAGCGTCATCAGAACAGATGCGACGGAGGCGAAGGAACTGAGAGAATGGGATGGAGTCTTTACAGGAAGCGGGGTGTGAGGAGCTGTAGTCGAGGTAGCTGTGGGAGTCGGTAGGCTTGTAATGGATATTGGTGGACAGTCTATCATCAGAAATTGAGACAGAGAGGTCAAGGAAGGGAAGAGAAGTGTCAGAGATGGACCATGTGAAGATGATGGAGGGGTGGAGATTGGAAGCAAAATTAATAAATTTTTCCAGGTCCCGACGAGAGCATGAAGCAGCACCGAAGTAATCATCGATGTACCGGAGAAAGAGTTGTGGGAGGGGGCCGGAGTAGGACTGGAACAAGGAATGTTCCACATACCCCATAAAGAGACAGGCATAGCTGGGGCCCATGCGGGTACCCATAGCCACACCTTTTATTTGGAGGAAGTGAGAGGAGTTAAAGGAGAAATTGTTCAGTGTGAGAACAAGTTCAGCCAGACGGAGGAGAGTAGTGGTGGATGGGGATTGTTGGGGCCTCTGTTCAAGGAAGAAGCTAAGGGCCCTCAGACCATCCTGGTGGGGGATGGAGGTGTAGAGGGATTGGACATCCATGGTGAAGAGGAAGCGGTTGGGGCCAGGGAACTGGAAATTGTTGATGTGACGTAAGGTGTCAGAGGAATCACGGATGTAGGTGGGAAGGGACTGGACAAGGGGAGAGAGAAGGGAGTCAAGATAATGAGAAATGAGTTCCGTGGGGCAGGAACAGGCTGACACGATCGGTCTGCCAGGACAGTTCTGTTTGTGGATTTTGGGTAGGAGGTAGAAGCGGGCCGTCCGAGGTTGGGCGACTATCAAGTTGGAAGCTGTGGGAGGAAGATCTCCAGAGGAGATGAGGTCAGTGACAGTCCTGGAAACAATGGCTTGATGTTCTGTGGTGGGGTCATGGTCCAGGGAGAGGTAGGAGGAAACGTCTGCGAGTTGACGCTCAGCCTCCGCGAGGTAGAGGTCAATGCGCCAGACAACAACAGTACCACCCTTGTCAGCGGGTTTGATGACAATGTTGGGGTTGGACCTGAGAGAACGGAGTGCAGTGAGTTCAGAGAGAGACAGATTAGAATGGGTGAGAGGAGCAGAGAAATTGAGACGGCTAATGTCACGCCGACAGTTCTCAATGAAAAGATCAAGAGAAGGTAAGAATCCAGAGGGAGGGGTCCAAGTGGAGGGAGAATATTGGAGGTGGGTAAAAGGATCCGTTGAACGGGGAGAGGACTCCTGCCCAAAGAAGTGAGCACGGAGACGAAGACGGCGGAAGAAGAGTTCAGCATCATGCCGAGCCCGAAATTCATTGAGATGAGGGCGTAAGGGTATGAAACTAAGTCCTTTGCTGAGCACTGAACGTTCAGCATCGGAGAGGGGAAGGTCAGGGGGTATAGTGAATACGCGGCTGGGGCTGGGATTGGAAGATGGGGTGAGGACGGAGGGACAAGCAGGGGTGGAGGGTTTTTAATACTTCTAAATAAACACAAACTGTGCCGAAATGCATGTTTGCCTGAGCATAATGAGTATTACATAGTATTGTAGTTTAGATAGGAGGGCAGTGATTACTAATCCATTTGGAAAGGGGTCCTTCAATGAAAAAATTTTGAGAACTATTGCCTGAATTTCCTCCCACTCTCCCTCTCGTACTGCTCACGAATTCTCTCCCCTCCCTCTCGCACCGCACACGAATTCTCTCCCGTCCCTCTCGTACTGCACACGAATTCTCTCCCGTCCCTCTCGTACTGCACACGAATTCCCTCCCGTCCCTCTTGCACCGCACACGAATTCCCTCCCGTCCCTCTCGCACCGCACACGAATTCCCTCCCCTCCCTCTCGTACTGCACACGAATTCCCTCCCGTCCCTCTTGTACTGCACACGAATTCTCTCCCGTCCCTCTCGCACCGCACACAAATTCTCTCCCCTCCCTTTCGCACCGCACACAAATTCTCTCCCCTCCCTCTCGTACTGCACACGAATTCTCTCCCCTCCCTCTCGTACTGCACACGAATTCTCTCCCCTCCCTCTCGTACTGCACACGAATTCTCTCCCCTCCCTCTCGTACTGCACACGAATTCTCTCCCCTCCCTCTCGTACTGCACACGAATTCTCTCCCCTCCCTCTCGTACTGCACACGAATTCTCTCCCCTCCCTCTCGTACTGCACACGAATTCTCTCCCCTCCCTCTCGTACTGCACACGAATTCTCTCCCCTCCCTCTCGTACTGCACACGAATTCTCTCCCCTCCCTCTCTTATTGCATAGGAATTCCCTCCCCTCCCTCTCGCACCGCACACCAATTCTCTCCCCTCCCTCTCGTACTGCACATAAATTCTCTCCTCTCCCTCTCGTACTGCACACGAATTCTCTCCCCTCCCTCTCGTACTGCACACGAATTCTCTCCCCTCCCTCTCGTACCGCACACAAATTCCCTCCTCCCCCCCTCTCAGACTGCCTGGCTTGGTTCCCCATCCTGTTCTGTATTAGTTTTAAAATTGCTCCCCATTGACAATTTCCTCCATGGCTTCGCTCCTTCCTACTTGCACTTTTCTGTGTCTGGCTTCCATTGTATCTCCTTTGTCTCTGCTCCACCTTCAACCGCTGTGACTGTAATCCCTTCCACCCCTAATCTAGGATACTCTGCCTCAGCCGCGCTCTCGTCTTGCTATCTGTCTTCTCAACAACTGCCTCTTAAAACTTGCTTTTTGCCACCATCCCTATCCCTTCAGTCACTATGGGCTTGTGGCCCTCTTTTTTTGACTCTGTGAAGTACTTTCAGCACAATAAAATGTCTCTGCAGGTTATGTCTGTTTGTTTCCCTTTCTATGCATAAGTTTTGAAACAGCACTGCTGACCATAGAAAAGTTACGTCACAGAAAGAGGCCATTCAGCCCATCTTGTCTGCGCTGGTTGAAAATAAAAAATAAAAAACTAGCCTCCCATTCTAATCCCACTTTCCAGCACCTGGTCTGTAGCCTTGCAGCTTCCAGCACCTCAGGTGCAGATCCAGTTACCTTTTTAAATGCGTTTAGGGTTTCTGCCTCCACCACCAAACCAGGCAGCAAATTCCAAACACCCACCACCCTCTGGGTGAAAACATTTTTCCTCATGCTCCCTCTCATCCTGCCACCAATCACCTTAAATCTGTGCCCCCTGGTAATTCATCTCTCCGCAAGGGAGAAATAGGTCTTTCCTGTCTATCTTATCTGGGCCCCTCATAATCTTGTACACCTCATTTAAGTCACCCCTCAGCCTCCTCTGTTCTAAGGAAAACAACCCTAGCCTATCCAATCTTTCCTCTTAGCTGCAGTTTTCGAGCCCTGGTCAGTATCGTGAAGCGTGCCAGGCTGTGGAAAGACAGTAATGATGAGCAAATGTTATACAGTCATTGCTCAGAAAGGCACATGTCTTTGTGTGAATATTACCTCAGACTTATATAATGCTGTTTTTAACTGCACTTGATATTCATTAGATTAGAATTCATTTTCATTTGGTTTAAATTATTTCTGTATAGCACATGTTAACCAGAGCCCAAATGTTAAATTTTTAACAAAAAGTACGGTTTCATTCCTGAAAGAGTATCTTCCAGCTGAAAAGTTGTGGTTTAACTGGCTGGTTAAAATGTTGTGTCATCCGTCTATTCATCTCTAATCCTTTCTTTACCAGTCTGCCAAAATCCATTGAAGATGAAGACTGCAAGCATTCATAGAATTTAAAATGACGCATGCTGATTTGTAATCTCGATGGGTTAAAGATGTTTGGTTAGGTTTTTGGGAGTTTGCCAAGTATGTTCTCTGCTTCACTGATGAATTGTTGAGGTCCACATGTTCATTGTTTTTTAGTAAAGTGCCAAGTAGAGGCCAGATGACCCCAAGGATGAATCGACGAGAAGGAAAAGCCATTATTGGCTTACTGGTTGCACAGTCATTTATTTAACATTGGAAAAACCAAAGCCGTTGTCTTTGGTCGCCCTGTCACAAACGCTGTTCCCTAACCACCAATTCCTAACCCCCCCCACCCCCCCAACTCCCTGGCCATTGTCAAGGTCATCAGGCAGAGTCAACATGGTTTTGTGAAAGCGAAATCCTGTTTTTAACCAATTTATTGGAGTTCTTTGAGGAAGTAACTTGTGCTGTGGATAAAGGGGAGCCGGTGGATGTACTGTATTTAGATTTTCACAAGGCATTTGATAAAGTGCCACATCAAAGTTTACTCTGGAAAATAAAAGCTCATGGTACAGGGGGTAACGTGTTGGCATGGATAAAAGATTGGCTGGCTAAGAGGATGCATCTTTTCAGTTTAGCAGGATGTAATGAGTGATGTGCCACAGGGATCAGTGCTGGGACCTCAATTGTTTACAATTTATATAAATGACATGGATGAAGGGATGGTTGCCAAATTTGCTGATGACTCAAAGATAGGTCAGAAAGTAATTTGTGAAGAGGACATAAGAAAGCTACAAACAGACATAGGTTAAGTGAGTGGACAAAGATCTGGCAAATGGAGTATGATGTGGGAAAATGTGAAATTGTCCATTTTGGCAGGAAGAATAAAAGAGAGGCATATTATTTAAATGGTGAGAGATTGCAGAGCTCTGAGATGCAGAGGGATCTGGGTGTCCTAGTGCATGAATCACAAAAGGTTAGTATGCAGGTACAGCAGATAATTAGGAAAGCTAATAGAATGTTATCATTTATTGTGAGGGGAATGGAATACAAAAGTGAGGAGGTTATGCTTCAGTTGTACAGGGCATTGGTGAGACCAAATGTGGAGCATTGTGTACAGTATTGGTCACCTTATTTAAGGAAGGATGTAAATGCATTGGAAGCAGTTCAGAGAAGGTTTACCAGACTAGTACTTGGAATGGGTGGATTGTCTTATGAGAAAAGGCTGGACAGGCTAGGATTGTATCTGCTGGAGTTCAGAAGAGTAAGAGGCAAGCTGATTGAAACATATAAGTTCGGAAGGGCCTTGACAAGGTGGATGTGGAGATGATGTTTCCTCTTGTGGGAGAATCTAAAACTAGGGGGTCACTTTTTAAAAATAAGGGGTCACCCATTTAAAACAGAAATGAGGTGAAATTTTTTTCTCTGAGGTTCGTGAATCTTTGGAACTCTTCCTGAAAAGGTGGTGGAAGCAGAGCCTTTGAATATTTTTAAGGTGGAGGTGGATAGATTCTTGGTAAGTAAGGGGGTGATAGGTTATCAGGGGTAGGCGGGATGCAGATTTGAGATTATTATCAGATCAGCCATGACCTTATTAAATGGCGGAGCAGGCTTGAGGGGCTGAATGGCCTACTCCTGCTCCTTGTTCGTATGTCTCAGCTTGAACCAGACTGATCACAGCTTGACTTCAGCTTGGACTGTTTTATTTGATCCTGAGCTGAGCTTCCAGTCCCATATTCTCTCCATCGAAGCCTGCCTACTTTCACCTCCAGAACATCACCCCTCCATCCCTACCTCAGCTCATCTGTGCCGGAGGCTGTTGTCAGACTCCTGTTAATCTCCAGACTCTACTGTTCCAATGCTCTTCTGTCTGGGTACCCACCTGCTATTCTCCATAAACTTAAATCCATTCAAAACACTCTTGCTTGAATGCCTCACCAACTGTTGTTTTATAAGGCAAATGTAACAGCCAATTTGCATACCGCTCTGTCCCACAAGCAGTAATGAGACAAATACCTGGCTGATCTGTTCTGCTAGACCTTGTTAACAGATGAATGTTGGCTATGACATTGGGAGAAAAAGTGCTGTGAGACCTCCGGATTTTACTTCCTCACCTGAAGAACGGCACCTCCAACAAAGTAGCACTCCTTCAGTTTGGGGGCCCTGGAGTGTGAGCCTAGTTATGCCCTCAGGAGGATTGCTATCTCTCTGACTCAGGTGAGAGTGCTACCACTGAAACAAGCTGAAATCAGTGGACCCGATACAAAGTATTGAGGGATATAAAATCAAGCAGTACCTCAGACATGGTGAAGAAGAAACACATGGAAAGCAGAGCAGAACATGAGAAGATTATGAGCATATACAGTGTTGTCCAAAATATCAGGTGCATCAGTGAGTTGCTGCACAGCTATGTAAAGTATGGCTGATGTTGGTCAGGCACATTTGTTGCCCATCTTTAGTTTCTTTTGAAGGCAATTGTGTGCTGACTTCTTGAACTGTGACACTCCATGTGCTGATGGGGCTGTGAAGGCATTGTCTTTACAACTGACAGGCATGCTAAGTCGCTTCAGAGTTTGCTGAATCAGCCACGCGGTGCAGGCTAGAGTCACATCTGCCAGACTCGAGGATAGGTCTATATCTGTGAGTCTTCACAAGGGTGGGGAAGCTGAGGTAAGATTCTATCCTGGTCTCATGCTGTTGGACATCTCCCAGCAACTGAATGTGGTGTAAACCCACCAAAACAATGAGAAGGCCTGGATTTGATTTGGGATTTCACAATTAGGGTTCCAGTCCCATTAGGGTTCCTTATTTCTGTTGGTAAAAGTGAGTGACTTAAACTAGGACAACATATAAAAGTAACAAACTGTAAATTTTAAAATATTAATTCATGGGATGCAGGCATTGCTGGCTAGGCCAGCATTTATTGCCCATCCCTAGTTGCCCTTGAGAAGGTGGTGGTGAGCTGCCTTCTTGAACCGCTGCATTCCATGTGATGTAGGTATACATACAGTTCTGTTAGGAAGGGAGTTCCAGGATTTTGACCCAAGGACCGCGAAGGAATGGTGATATATTTCCAAGTCAGGATGGTGAGTGGCTTGGAGGGGAACTTCCAGGTGGTGGTGTTCCTGTGTGGCTGCTGCCCTTGCCCTTCTAGATGGTAGTGGTTATGGGTTTGGAAAGTGCTGTCTAAATGATGGGAATCTGAAACAAAAATCCAGAAACGTGTGAAAATTTAGTCTACCTCTGTGGAAAGAATAGGTTCTTTTAGCGATAAAAACAAAAAATAAAAATAAGAGACAGCGCCTTGTCCTGTTCTGAAGGGTAGGGAGTTGAAATATTGGCAGATCTGTGCTTTCCGTGTTGGCTGTGCTTAGCTTTGTGTTTTTTGCATTACGATACAGTGCTTTAGAAGTTGTGCTGCTTTTTCACTGTCTTATTTATAAGGTGTTTGCTATTGTGAGCAAGTTAAATTTTAATTACCATCAAAAATAATCTGTAGACACCTTTATTTGAATAATTAATAAATTAAAGGGTGTCTTCACTTTCCAATTCCTCATTGAATTTTGGCACATTCAGTGATTGGGTGTGTTAACTACGATTAGACTGCAGTAGGATTAGCACAAAGCCCCATGTGGATGTCCTAATGTAAATAATGATTATTGTATTCTTGAGCAACTTGACCTGTGTGATTCATTACTACATGTGATCTGGAAAAAACATGACATTAGTGCACTTTTTGAAGAAGTATGCTGTGATATAAGCAGCACTGTTGAGTGATTAAGCAAATACCTCTTAACTGACGATGCATATTAGACTTCTAAATGAATTTTGTTGCTAATTGTATTTTGGTGAACATGTTTAATGTTGGTCTGAATATTTTTTCACTGGAACAGAAAAAGTTGTTGAGAAGAGTTTATAGTCTTTTTTAAAAAATCAAGTTATCATGAAGAGCTTTGATAGAGTGAATTAGGAAAAACGGTTTGGCTGTCACTGAAGAGTCACTGATTTAATATCGACACAAACAGCAGGAGGAGAGAGGTCAGGAGATATTTAAAATTTATTTGCGCAGGTTGATCGAGCAAGGAATGCTTCATTGCAGGGAGTAGTTGAGGCAGCAGCCATTTACCTTTTAAGGGAAGAGCAGGTAAACAGGGAGATAAAGGATTGTAAGAAATCAGGACAGCGGGATTGACTTTTGGAGTGCTGCAGGGTATGATGCTAAAGAGCCAGTTCATTCCACTAATTTTGGAGAGCCAGCATGGAACAGATAGGTTGAACAGCCTTGTCCTGTGTGATAAACGTCCCGTGTTAATCAGCAAATCAGTAACTTGAGATTGACGGGCATATCAAACAATTGATTTTTATATGTTTCTGTAAATTGGCGAAGGGTCTGCAGATTACATTCTTGGGATTCCATCCTTATCTTTTTGGTAATGTATTTAGAAATTGGGCAAATATTAATGGAATTGTACAGTGTGGGGTGGGGATTTGGGTGCAAAATCAATACTTGATATGCCAAACAAGTGGCTAGTGTATGTGAGTTAGATTGACCAAGATTGGTTTGTGTGTTTCTTTGTCCATCTTTTGCGAAGGAGGCTGTTTTTATCCTGTAGTTTGATTGCCATCCCTTACCTGTTTTGCCTGTCAATCGAAATTTGAGTGGTTTTTATTTGCGCAATAATTTTGGCGTTATTCTTCAATTGCTATCTTGGGGGCAGAAAGAAAGGGAGAAAATCAGTAAGGAAAAAATTGGAGGAACAAGAAAAGACCACACTACTCGCTTGAGGTCCTGCTTCAATAACAACAGCAACTTATAGCACTTAAATATGCCAAAGGCGCTTCACAGGAATGTTGTAAAACAAAGTATGACACTGAGCCACATAAAGAGATATTAGGTCAGATGACCAAAAGCTTGGTCAAAGATGGAGGTTTTGAGGAGTATCTTAAAGAAGGGAAATGAGGTAAAGAGGGGGAGAGGTCTAGGAAGGGAATTCCAGAGCTTTGAAGCCTTGGCAACTGAAGGCATGGTCACTAATGGTAGAACAATTAAAATCAGGAATGTACAAGAGGCCAGAATTAGAGGAACTCAGTTATCTCGGAGGGATATTGGGATCTGTTTTGGCCGGTCGATGTTTTACATAAACAAAATCCACTTTGTGAGTGCCCAGCTGGTAGAGAATCAAAATTTTAGGTTAAATGAACGATAAATAAAGAATGAATTACATTTTTCCTCTGACTTTAGCTTACTGTGTATCTGCTCCTCCCTTTGCCCAGCCTTGTATCTATGCCTGCGGCCCCATTCCTATGGAATTCCCTCCCTAAATCTATCTCCTTGAATAAGACTTAGAGCACCCCTCCTAATACTCCTTCATTTTCTTTTCCTCATGTCCCTGTAAAGTAGGGATATTTTTCTTCCATTAAATGCGCTGTTGAAATTAAAGTTAGCACGCAATATATGGTTTGGCTATGTAAATATTGCTCTGCCTGTAATTTATAAACCTAAGAAATTAGGTTTAAATGTAGAGTTCATACTGAATGAAGCACAGATTGATGTTATCCTCGTAAGCCATACCACTCTTGGTCATTTGGGTTAATTTAAGCACAATTTTGTTTGAGTTCAGTTTTAACTTTTTGAATCTTTACTTTGTCCTTGGCCAGAGTTAATCAGGGAGAAGGCATGTTTGGCATGATGTGGCACTGAGAGGCTGCGTGACATGGCTCAGAGGATTTAACTCTAGTCTTGGGGCAGTCAATAGGGATAAATTGAAGGGGGAGTGGCAAAGGCAAGTTGGCAAAGAAAGATTGAGGTCAACTGACCAATGGGCTGGGCAGCTGGTGAAATGTTTAGGAATTGGGTTCAGGTTGGGATGGAGAGAGGCATGGGGATTGGGCTGGGAGGCAGAACAATATAAAACCAGGGCAGTTGCCACGTTTATCTGAAAGACTGGAAGTACACTTTAGTTAACAGCAGGAGGCTTCCACCTGACCTGTGAAAATGGTTGTCATAGAGAAACGAAGCTATGTGCCCTTTACAGTTGTGTTTGGTGTCTAAGGCGATGTGTCCTCCAAAATGACCCAATTAGAGATCCCCTGTTGTGATTACTTTTAAATGAAAGAGTTGATTTGAGCAACTAATCAAATGGGGCTGGATGGATGTTTGATGCCTTAACACTTCAGTGACAATATAAACTACTTGTAACAAATAGTACATTGATTATAACCCAGCAACTAAAAAGCAATAATATTTGTTAGTCTTTTGATTTTGCAATATTAGCAGCGATCGTCTGTAAAACAGTGGAGCTGCAGTAGCACCACACGCGGAGTTGCTAATTTCCAGGAGATGTAGATGCTTCTATTGCTGCCCGTGTTATTTATTTATGTGCGAGGACCTCCTCAGCTTGTAAATGAGTCTGTTGGACTGGTTTGAAAAGCCAATGTGCTGCCAACTCAAAGCCACATCTTTTCGCAGTTTAGATTTCTGCAAACAATTCATTCGTAGAAGTCCTTCTGCTTAGCAAAGTGTGACCTTGATGTAGGTGCAAATGGAAGAGCAGACTCCAAAGCTACAGGAAGGAGAATGCTACTTGAATATTTATGAGGCAACAGAAACAGGTGGAATGGAATTTATGTAAGAATCTCTCTTGAAAGCAGGGTTGAAGTGAAGTGGAACTTTTCGCAACTGGTTGAAAATGGAGCTCTGTCCAGAGGAATGCAATGTATATACTTCAAACAAAAAGAAAACCTGATCTTGGAACATAGGAAATAGGAGCAGGAGTAGGCCATTCAGCCCCTTGAGCCTGCTCCACCATTCAACTAGATCATGGCTGATCTTCCACCTCAATGCCATTTTCCCATACTATCCCCATATCCCTTGATGCCTTTAATATCTAGAAACCTATCGATCTCCATCTTGAACATAGTCAGTGATTGCACCACCACAGCCCTCTGGGGTAGAGAATTTCAAAGATTCACCACTCTGAGTGAAGAAATTCCTCCTCGTCTCAGTCCTAAATGGCCTGCCTGGAATTCCAGGCCTGCTGGCTTGGCATCTAAATAGGAAGAACACTGAAGTCATTGAAAAGGGAGGCAATTCAAGTGCCGTTCACCAGAAAAAGTGCAACACAGGGCTGTGAGGGCAAAGTGGCATAGTTACTAGACTAGTGATCCAAAGGCCCAGACTAATGGCCTGGAGACACAGGTTCAAATCCCACCACAGCAGCTGGTGGAATTTAAATTCAATTAATAAAATCTGAAATATAAAGCTAGTCTCAATAATGGTGACCATGAAAACTATTATCAATTGTCATAAAAATCCATCTGGTTCACTAAAGTTCTAAAGAGCTAATGTCCTTGAGGAAAGGAAATCTTTTGTCCTTACCTGGTCTGGCCTACATACAATTCCAGATCCACAGAAATGTGGTTGACTCTTAACTGCCCTCTGAAATGGCCTAGCAAGCTACTCAGTTCCTGGGCAATTAGGGATGGGCAACAAATGCTGGCCTTACCAGAGATGCCCACATCCCAGGAATGGAATAACTTTTTAAAAAGTGTTCTTGGGCCTCCTGCATGTGCTATACCAGTGTAGTACATCAGCCGTAACTCTGTTGCTTCGCTGTGAGCAAGGCTGTGAGTGAATCTACCTATAAAACAAATTGGAAAAGAGCCCATTATTCTTCTTACTGAAATGGTTGTCATGAGGATGGGTTCACACAGGCCAGGAAACCCATCAAACTGAACTGGAACCTGGGCCTCAACCAGTCCAGTTATTGCTGAGGCAAAAAGCAAAAATGCTGGGAACCCTGAGGCCATATCTGTCACCCCTCAGTGGTCCAGGTGTGGCACCTTTCCAGAATGCTTTTGCTAAGGCCACACTCTGCACTAATTCAGCACAGACCAAGGATTGAACTTGAGATATTCCTGGCTTGTGGTTTCTCAAGTACTAAACAAACATGTTTTCTTACCAAGCATGTGATTGTTCCTGTGTGCTTTAATAGGATTGCAAATAAAAATGTCCTTCCTTAAAGTAGTGTTATATTATTTTATTTCTGTTGCCTTTTAGCTCTAGATATTCTATTGGGACCTATATCTCAGACCGTTGTTGTAGGTAATACTTTGCTCCCAATATCCCAGAGTGAATTCTGGCCTTGTTTCATCCTTGTTTTTAAATCCCTTGCCTCTCCCTATCTCTCCAGCCCTGCGTCCGTTGTTCCTCCAAACTCCCAATCGTTGGTGACTGTGCCTGCAGTTGTCTGGGCCCTAAGCTCTGAACTCCCCTCCCTATAACCTCTTCACCTCTGTACCTCTCCTCTTTTAAAGCTCTCCTTAAAAACTTTCTCAAAATCTACCTCATTTTTTTAACTCAGCTTTATGGTCACCTGTTCAAACATAATCTCCTGTGAAGAAGGGTCATATTCCACTTAAAACACCAGCGCTGTTTCTCTCTCCGCAGATGTTTTGCCAGACCAGCTGAGTATTCCCAGCACTTTCTGTTTTTGTCTCTTCCTCTGGCTTGGTGTCCATTTTTGTTTGATGATGTTTCTGTAAAGCCCCTTGGGGCATTTAACTATTTGACTACTTTGGGGCGAGTTGTTCTTGATTTCAGCAGCATTGTCTTTGTACAGTGCTGCGGTATTAATTATGTGCTTTCACTGCCTTTGGTGCCAAGGATAAATGCTGTTCTCAGTATAAGCGATATTAGAATGTTAGGATGTTGACCATGGCTAGCAAATTGTTTTATTCACGACATGGGCCATGGATTTTATTGGGTATTGCAGCTTGTTCACACTGGTTTGGTTTGGTCTGCTTGGGGGGTGTAAAATCATCCCACAATCTAAAGAGGGCAAGTTTCAGAGGTGCTGCAGCTAAGACTGCATATTCAAAAGTCTTTGGGTGTTATAAAAGCTTATCTTTAGTAACTGCTTTGGCCTAACCATCAAGTCAGATCATGTTTGCTTCCACATTAGGTGTAATGCTGCTGCTGACGCCTTAGGGTACTAACCAGCTGAAGCTAAGTGCTAGGCGATAGTTGAACAAAAAGGGTAGCGGTTTAGTGTACCAGAAATGCTTTGGGTTTAATTTGCAATCCCATTGTGTCAGGGTTGGATCAGAAGTGGACAGTACCTGCTAGGGCGACCCAGTCATTTGCATTGCAACAGGTGACTCAGACACCGTTTGAAAGTTCCAGCAGGGGGTCATGAATATATTCCCTTGTCACAAAAGAATAGTGGCAATTTGTGCAGAGATGAATTTCAAAGGTACTGCCTTCCTGCAAGACTGTTTAGAAAAGCTCCCCTTCTGAACAAGTAACTCAGTGATGGAAATGAGCCATCTTATCACTGAAATAAAAAGGGACATGTGGCTCAGCTAGCTTAAATAACAAAAGGCTGAAAGGAAAGAAAGTCTTGCATTTTTGTTTATTCTTTCGTGGACTGCAGGCTTCCCTGGCAAGACCAGCATTTGTTGCCCATCCTTATTTTTAAAAATTTGTTTGGAAAAATATACTTTGTTCATAAAACATCTGAAAGAACAATACAAAACATTTCTAATTGGCCATCACAAAAAGTGCAATCAGATTCAACTCTTACACATGGATCACGAGGTGCTTCAATACAATCATTTACCATCAATTACCATCATTTCAATATGGACATTACAGACAGACAACTCCAATACCATTGTGCTATCGACATACATCATGTTGCACTCTGTGGTGTTTCAATTCAATTATGTCACATATAGTATTCACTATATACAATCTTTGTGAGTCATCCAGCCAGAGGGGTCTATGCAATTCCCAGCCCCTCGGTGCACTATGGCAGAAAGATCTTAGACAGCGACCTTTCCCCATTGTGCCTTTGCAGCGGTTGCCCCAAGCTTTAGTGCGTTCCTCAGCACGTAGTCCTGGACCTTGGAATGTGCCAGTCTGCAACACTGGGTCAGGGGCAACTCTTTGCGCTGTAAGACCAACAAGTTTCGGCAGACCAAAGAGCGTCTTTCACCGAGTTGATGATCCTCCAGCTGCAGTTGATGTTTGTCTCGGTGTGTGTCCCTGGGAACAGCCCGTAGAGCACCGAGTCCTGTGTTACAGAACTGCTCGGGATGAACCTCGACAGAAACCACTGCATCTCTCTCCAGACCTTCTTTGCAAAGGCACTTTCCACAAGGAGGTGAATAACAGTCTCTTCCCCACCATAGCCACCTCGATGGCAACGTGCAGAGGGGGTGAGACTCCTGACGGGGAGGGCCTTTCTCACCACCAGCCAAGCTACATCTTGGTGCTTGTTGGAAAGTTCTGGCAATGAGGCATTCAGCCAAATGACTTCGACAGTCTGCTCGGGGAACCATCCCACAGGATCCACCATCTCATTTTCTCGCAGGGGCTCTAGGACGCTACGTGCAGACCGCTGCCTGATGGACTTGTAGTCAAAGGTGTTTCTCTGCATAAATCTTTCCACGAGGGACATGTGGTATGGCACGGTCCAACTACTTGGAGTGTTCCGCAGCAGCATGGCCAGACCCATCCTTCGCAACACCGGGGACAGGTAGAACCTCAGCACATAGTGACACTTGGTGTTTGCGTACTGAGGGTCTACGCACTGCTTGATGCAGCCACACACAAAGGTGGCCATCAGGATGGGGGGTGATATTGGGCACGTTTTTCCCCCCTTTATCTAGAGGCTTGTACATCGCGCCCCTGCGAACACGATCCATTTTCGACCTCCAGATAAAGCGAAAGATGGCTTGGGTGATCGCCACAGTGCAGGAGTCTGGAATGGGCCAGACCTGTGCCACGTACAGCAACAGCGAGAGTGCCTCACACCTGCTGACCAGCTTCTTACCGGCAATGGAGAGGGAGCATCGCTCCTGCATGCCCAGTTTTCTTTCCACCATAGACCCTTGCTCCTTCCAGTTTCTAACACATGCCCCGGTCCCTCCGAAGCATATCCCCAGCACTTTCAGGCCGTCTGACCTGATGGTGAAGGGGACAAAGGATCGGTCAGCCCAGTTCCCAAAGAACATGACCTCGCTCTTGCCACGATTTACCTTGGCTCCCGAGGCCAGTTCGAACTGGTCGCAGATGTGGATCAGTCTGCGCACCGACAGTGGATCCGAGCAGAAGACGTCAACATCGCCCATGTAGAGGGAGGCTTTGACCAGTGTCACTGTTACTGAGTCTACTTTTCAATTACAGATTTAATTAATTGAATTTAAATTCCACCAGCTGCCATCAAATGGGATTTGAACCCATGTCCCCAGAGCATTAGCCTGGGCCTCTGGATTACTGGCTCAGTGATATTACCACTGTGCCTTCGTCTCCCCCCACCCCCACAGGCACTTCTCATGACCACAGGACTCTCCAAACACTTCACAGCCAATGAAGCACTTTTTTTTGAAGTGGAGTCACTGTTGAAATGTAGGAAACACACAGCAGCCAATTTGTGCACAGCAAGCTCCCACAAACAGCAATGTGATAATAACCAGATAATCTGTTACTGTAATATTGATTGAGAGCTTAGTATTTGGCAGGATACTTCTGAGGTGTCGAGGCTGGGGTTACGAGTGTAGCGCTGAGCTTCGCAGTTCAGAAGGCCTGTGCCTATTTCGTGTGTGTGTGTGTGTGTTTTTGATATCTGTGGGGCTGTGCAGTGCTAAGAATCAGTGGGAAAGGAATATTTGAGGACTGAAGATGTCACTGTTTGTTTCCAATGCCTTCTGAAATATGAACAGGATTTAGATCCAGATCTTTCCATTTTCAGTTAAATGCTCAAATTAAGAAGATTGTACAGAAACATCAGGTTGAACCAGATAAAACAAACTATCCAATCTCTGTGTCAGAGGTAAAATAAAATGGTTTTGCAATACATGTCGGATGAGGTACCTTGAACAGAATGATGATGCCCTTGGGTTCTGGTCATTATGAGGGAGTCGGCGAACACATGGGAGGTTTTGCTAGATTTGGAACACTGCTTGTACAGACCCATTAATTGTAACTCAATAAATGCCTAACTAATGAACTTAATCACCAGGAGCAAACCTAAGGATTGCTGTGTGAAAACGGCCAACTAACTGGCTGTCAACGCTATTTCAGAAGGGAAATCAACCTCTTTGACTTTTTTTTTTAAGTGCTCACATCCTGTGTTGTGAGCCTTATGATATACCTTGAAATCTTTTAAGGGTTTAGCTAATGTTTTACATGAAAGGTTATGGTGGATATTCACAGAGCAGTGTTGTCCAATGCGTTTGGCACTCATCACATTTGGAGAATGAATCCCGATGTGGCTAATTGCAGTTCTGAGAAGTAAATAAAAAATGACACCATCATCAATCCCATGATCTCTATCCTTGCAGTCGCATAATGTGTGCATGTGAACTTTATTCTTTGTGTGCATATATAGATTAAATGGTAAGATGGAAAGTAGAATGTTCGCATGGTTTTTGATGTTCGTGTGTACTTCAGTTCCTCGGATGCTACTGATTATTTATCTGCTTAGAATGGGGTGTAACACTGGGGAAAACACCAAATTTCAGCACCATGGAAACAGCAGTGCAGGAAGTTGCAGTGCAAAACTGAAGGAATTGTTGGAGCTGCTATCTTTTGGGGTGAGACATTAAACCCATGGCCTCATCAGTCTGTTCAGGTGGACTGTTCATAGAGATGCAGGGAGTTCCATCCCAGTGCTCTGGCCAATATTCATCCTTCAACTGCCATTGGCTTTTTCTTTTGACTGTGCTGATTGGCTGTCATGTGTTTACATGTATAACAGAAGAGTCTGCCATTGGTGGTAAAGTACTTGGATATCCTGTGGAAAGGCACATTTGTACAACTTCTCTTCTGTTTCTCTCTGTGAGTTTCCCTTTTATTTGTCTCTCCATTTTGGTGGTGGTGCATGGGAGGTAAAGGGGTTTGATCAGTAACCATGAGTTGGAGAGGGAGAGGCGATTTAATAAAATTCTGCTGGCAGCTGGAAATGAAGGAAGCGATTATCTACCATGACAGATCAAATGTCTGTTCCGCTTCATTTCATAAGTGTTTATATGCATTTACCATTCTTTAGAGACATTTCAAGCTTTCCAGGATTGTGGCTACTTTAAATTAGTTACTGCGTGGCTGGATGCAGCCAGTCTTGATGGAACCCACTTTATCTAGCCCAGGACCACTCCATCGATGATTCATATCTATGGAAATTGGGTGACTGATTTCCCCTCCCCCATCCCTTTCCCCAGTTAGGTTTGAGGAAAATATGCAAGGTCATAGCCAGTTAGGTGGAGCGGAAATTCCCTCTCTCAATTTTTGAACAAATGATGGAACACTCACTGTGGTGAAGTGGTTCCTATTGATCCCAGATGTATCGTACATTTTATGCACTGTTGTACTAGGTTTCTGAGTGGCCTCTTGCTGTGTTGGCTGCCTGAACAGAGGCCCTGTTACGGGCCTCACTGCTCTGCTTTGTCCAGTAAATGGGTGAAGGGCTTGAAGCAGGCTTCTTATCTCTATGAAGTTTAATATTATTTGACCAATCTGTGGGCAGAAATTTTGAAAGAACTGTAGCAAAGCTTTGGCTGCTTCACAAGGCTTGTGGCTGTGCCACTATGCGGGTCGAGGTTAATGAAGGAGACGGGGTGAGGGGATCGTTCAATCTCACATAAAGCTTCTCATCACAGAAAAACCTTGGCCCAAACATCAAACTAACCCTGTTGCTTCCAACAAAAGCAAATTACAGTCAATGCTAGAAATCTGGAGAAAAAACGGAAAGGCTGGAAGCATTCAACAGGTCAGGCAGCATCTGTGGAGAGAGAAAAACAGTGTTAACATTCCAGGTCAGTAACTATTTCTTTCTGCGCAGATGTTGCCTGACCTGCTGAGACTTTCCAGTGTTTTATAACACTTATGTGCTATATCAGAGTTTTGACACATTATGTTAAAACATTGTCATTTTGTATTTGATTAATGCTCCTGTGCAGCACTCTGGGACTTGGTGAAGGTGCTCTGTGAAATGCAAGCTGTTGAACCAGGGATTGTAAGTTAAATTTTGTAACCTAGTGAAATCTGCTGTGTTTGACCTGGCTTCTCTTTCTAGAATATATGCAGTTATGTCCGAGGTGCAGAATCTTTCAGTTTATTCTGCCCGTCAGAGAGATCAGGCGTGCATTGTGGTGACCTGCACATTTGCCATTGGATGAAAATCCAAAGTTTGAAATCTCTTCTTCTTCTAATTTTGTTGTTTTTAGTGCAAAAAATATTCTGACCATTCTTGCTGTTGTCCCTTGCCCATGAACAGGGGGCAGGATCTCGGGGCCCATAGGTCAGTCTTGACTGGGGGAAAGGTGTGGCCTGATGGGATGTTGGTCTGGTGCTCCGGGATTTGTGGTGGAATGGGAGTGGGGAGGTGGGGGGGTGGGGGGGAGTTGCTGGGCAGGTGTTCAGTCTGGGGTCCGTCAGCGTCTAAGGTCTGGGGTCGGTTGAGGTGACCCTGGTGATGGTGAGGGAAGAGAGAACTGAGTTTTGGCAGAATGCGGTTTGTGTTTTGTGGAATATTATTGGTGAGATAACCAATTAATAATTTGAAAATAATGAAATCAAAAGTAGAAAATGACCAGTATAAAAGGGAGCTAAGATTCTGAACAAATTGTGAACCTACGTTAATCGCAAGATTTCTGAAAAAATGCTTTATGTTTATAATTTACCCAGACTATCGCAGGAAGTTAACTTGATTTTTAAGTCATATGTAATGTGCTTTTGGGTCCAGAAAATAGTGACACATCCTGCATGATTTTTGTGGTAACCTAGCAACAGTTAACAAAACTTTCCCTGGATACCAATAAGTGGATGGGAGCAGGCAGCCTTCCTTGGCACCTCACATTGAGTAATTGAACAGAAGGTTGAGGTCCCTGTTGAGGGATGCTGATATGCAATTCTGCATAATAAGATAGTAGAAACCACCTTTCAGAGGTGGCAAGGGGGCTTTTGAGGTTTTTTTGTGTGTGTCAAAATGTCCCAAATAAATTTGAACTCCGGTTTCCAAGTTTCAAAGCAATAATTTTGTCAAATCTTCCTGGTTGACATATTCGTCAGTACTTGATGTAGCCTTGATTAAACCTCAAAACCACAGTTCAAACTTAGCATTTGATGGGACAGATTAGTCAGGGACAGGAGGGAAATGGAGAAAATTAATTGCAATTCCAAGTGGAGCTGTCTTGGTCTGGGGTGTGATGGAGGACTGACTGCATCATCAAGTTGTATGCAAGTGTTTCAAAAGTACCTTGAAACAATTTCTGCCCTTGTGATGCAAAATTAGCAAGTGCAAAACAAAAAGTTTATAAAGTACTACTTGTTTTGTACAGACAGTGCCATTTTAATGTGCTGTGTTAACAGACTAGTGACTTTGGAACTATGGTTCTCAAAGCTCTCCTCCACTGGGGATTTCCTTGCCTTGTGTCTGGGCTTGTTGTAGGCTAATAGAGTTGATTACTATAATTGGTCAACAACTCCATTATCCTTGCCTTTGAATCAGAGAGTTGTGGGTTCATGTCCCACTCCTGGAAACCAAGAACTGTGATTGTACTCGTAAAGAGTTGCAATCTGTGACTGTTGATAACTCGAAAGAGTATCCTTGTTTCTTGGGTCTTCCAGAAGGTTAGAAGGCAAACTAGATGGAGCTCTCTCTACTTTTAGCAACTTTTATGTTATTAATGCTCCGGTGATGCTGAATGTAAAAACCCATCTGTTTAATGCCCTCTTGCTCCATTCAGGTAACTAACTAACCAATGCTTTTACTTAGAATCTACAGCACAAAGACAGGCCATTGGGCCCACCTGATCGATATCGCTACTTATACTCCTCACGAGCTTTGGAAATCTTTGTTTTTATTTCCTCCAACGCCTCCTTATCCTTTTACTAACATGAAGTCCCGAACTATACACAATATTTGAAATGCGGTCAAATGGGTGTCAGTGAGCAGATTTTTGCTAAGCAAGTGCCGCTTGATAGCACTGTTGATGACCCTTTCCATTGCTTTACTGATGATGGAGAGTAGATTGATGGGACAGTAATTGGCTGGGTTGGGTTTATCCTGCTTTTTGAGTACAGGGCATACTTGGGCGGTTTTCCACATAGCTGGGTAGATGCCAGTGTTGTAGTTGTACTGGAATAGCTTAGCTTGGGGCGTGGCAAGTTCTGGAGCACAAGTCTTCAGTACTATTGCTGGAATATTGTCAGGGTCCATAGTCTTTGTAGTATCCAATGCCTTCAGCCGTTTCTTGATATCACGTGGAGTGAATTGAATTGGCTGAAGACTGGCATGTGTGATGCTGGGGACCTCCACTTGGCACTTCTGGCTGAAGATTGTAGCAAATGCTTCAGCCTTATCTTTTGCACTGACATGCTGGGCTCCCCCATCATTGAGGATGGGGATAATTGTGGAGCCCCCTCCTTCAGCGAATTGTTTAATTGTCCACCACCATTCACGACTGGACGTGGCAGGACTGCAGAGTTTTGCATGCCTATTATGCAAATTTATTGATGTATTCCTGCATTCTGGCACAGGAAATTTGGGAATGGTACATCTGATTCCAGAATCCAGATCGTTTGTATAAATGGTGAAAAACAGTGGTCCCAGTCTCTGTTGTTAGGGCCTGGGTAACCCCATATCTCTGTTTTCTATTTTGTAGTCAATTTGCTATCCAGTCTGCTACTTATCCCCTAACTCTACATGCTCTGGTACATTATCAGATGCCTTTTGAAAATCCAAGTATGTCAGGCTTACTGCATTACCCTTGTGTACTCGCTCTGTTAATCCTGTAAAGAATTCAATAAAGTTGTTCAGGCACAATCTTCCCTTTTTGAAATCCGTGCTGAACAATTCATTATATTTTCGGTTTCCAGATGCTTTTCTATTACAACTGTGAATAAAGATTCCAACCACCAATGTTAAGCTCTACAGTTCCCTCACCTTGTTCAATTGCTCTTTATAAATGATGGAATGTATATTAACTGTCTGCCAGTCATCCGGCCGAATTCTCTTTGCAAATAAATTTTTATCTTTCATTTAATGAAGGGCCCCCTTCAAATTATTTCTGTTTGCCTAAAGTTAAAGAGGAGTGGCTTCCATCTGAGTATTTTTGCTATAGTACTAAATGTGGACTGTCCTTGTATGATTCTGCTATCCAGTCATAACCAGAGTACCTCCAGCAATGATTTTCCTTCCCACATCCCCTACCCCTGCAGTGCCCCAAGGTGCCATCCCTGGCTCCTCCCTCATTATCATCTACATCCTGTCCCTTGGTAGCGTCATTCACAACCATTGGCTCAGCTTCCACCTGCATGCTGTTGCCACCCAGCTCAACCTCCAAGCAGTCTTGACCCAAAGAGCATCTCTGTGTTGTCAGACTGTCGCTCCAATATCACATCCTATGCCAGTCACGGCTCCTTTCAACCGATTCTTGAGAAGACTAAAGTCATTGTTTTCAACCTCCCCAATAAACGCTGTCTGCTCTCTTGTCAATGATGCCAACTGCATCCATGAACACACTCTCAGGCTGAACCAGACTGTGTGTGAAATGTGAAACTTGTCTTGTTCACCCTACCAGCTCAGTTTCCAGCCCTTCCCATCCAATCCTTTAGCGAATCTATTCATTCCCACCTCTAACCCTCTCTATTAGCCTTTCAATTTAGTTTCAGTCATCTCTGCTAATCTTTCCATCTCTTAGTTTAATGTAAGGATTTGATAGGGTCAATAGAGAGACATTATTTCTTCTGTTGTGGAGCTGTAGTTTTGTAAAACTGGCAGAGCCTTAAAATTGGAGCTAGATCGTTAAGGGGTGATGTCAAGAAGCATTGCTTCACACAGAGAGGTAGAAGTCTGGAACTCTCTCCCCAAAACTGAGGTTATAGATCAATTGAAAATTTCAATTGACCGAGACTCATGGATTTTTGTTAGGCAGGTGTATTAATGATTGCAGAACGGGGCTTTGGTGAGATCACACCTTGAACACTGTGTACATTTTTGGTCTTCATGTTTATAGAAGGTATTACTTTCATTAGAGGTGGTACAATGATAGTTTATTAGATTAGTCTCTGGGATAAGAGGGTTATCCTATGATGAGGCTGAGTAAATTGGGTTTATAATCTCTGGAGTTTAAAAGAATGAGAGGTGAGCTCACAAACCCAAATCCTCTAGAATGACCTCTCTCATCAGTCATGACCCGAACACTCTGCGTCGTTCCAAACACATTGAAGATCTCCCTCAGTCTGGTGGTGCTCATGTCTTCTCCAAAGTTCTTGATGTAGATGTTGGTGTATTCCAGAACTTTACTTCCAAATTCAGCCTCTCGCTCTTTATGAGACTTGAATCATTCAAGATTATGAAGGGGCTTGACAGGGTAGATACTGAGATGTTGTTTCCCCTGGCTGGGGCATCTAGAACAAGGTAACATTAATGCTACACAAGTGCCAGGCAATGACCATCTTCAACAAGAGAGAATCTAACCATCACCCCTTGACATTACCATCATTGAATCCCTGACTATCAACATCCTGGAGGTTACCATTGACCAGAAACTGAACTATGTCACCCATATAAATACTGTGGCTACAAGAGCAGGCCAGAAGCTGGGAATTCTGCGTTGAGTAACTCACCACCTGACTCCCCAAAGCCTGCCCACCATCTACAAGGCATAAGTCAGGAGTGTGATGGAATACTCTCCACTTACGTGGGTGAGTGCAGCTCCAACAACACTCAAGAAGCTTGACACCATCCAGGACAAAGCAGCCTGCTTGATTGGCACCCCATCCACCACCTTAAGCATTCACCCCCTCCACCACCGATGCACAGTGGCAGCAATGTGTACCATCTACAAGATGCAATGCAGCAAGTCACCAAGGCTTCTTCAACAGCACCTTCCAAACCCGTGACCTCTACCACCTAGAAGGACAAGGGCAGCAGAAAGATGGGAACACCATCACCAGGAAGTTCCCCTCCAAGCCACTCACTATACTGACTTGGAAATATAACGCTGTCCCTTCACTGTCGCTGGGGCAAAATCCTGGAACTTCCTCCCCAACAGCACAGTGGGTGTACCTACACCAGATGGACTGCAGCGGTTCAAGAAGGCAGCTCACCACCACCTTCTCGAGGGCAACTAGGGATGGCCTAGCCAGCGAAACCACATCCTGTGAACAAATAAATAATAAAAAAAGAACGGTCACAATTTCAGGATAAGGAGTCAACCATTTAGGAGGGTTGTGAATCTTTGGAATTCTCTAACACATAGGATTGTGGATGCTCCATCCTTGAATATGTTTAAGGCTGAGATAGATCTTTGATCTCAGGGAATCGTGAGTTATGGGGAGTAGGTGGGAAAGTAGAGTTGAAGCCCAAGATCAGCCATGATTGTATTGAATGGTGGAGCAGGCTCGATGGGCCTTACATTCTACTCCTCCTATTTCTTATGTTCTTGTATTCTTAACCAAGGTGGGTAGATGGAGCCGAGGTACAGATCAGCCACGATCTAATTGAATGATGGGGCAGGCTTGAGGCACTGCATAGCCTCCTCCTGTTCCTATGTTCCTTTCTTCCGATTACTTTCTGTCAAGTGCTTTGGGATATTTTCTATGTTAAAGACACTCTCTAAACATAAGCTGTTTTGTATTTTACACCAACAGGATTGGTGTTTTATTTCTGTTTTCAGGAGCCCATGAAGTTGTGGACTCTGTTTTCAGATTTCTTTCACAGAAGGACATTCCTGTTGGTCCTCTGGGAAAAGACTTACTTCCGTCTGCAAAGTTGAAGAAAAATCCTTACACTGACTGTCTGGTTAAAAATAATTCTTGAACTTTGCACTTAGAAGAACACTGGCCGAGCAGAAACACTGGCCGAGCAGAAACACTGGCTAAGCAGAAACATGTCTTTTCCCACACGACACTTCACTTTCTCAAATTACCACTTTGCATTTTCATTAAAGTACATGTTTTAAAAAACACGATGTTTAAAACACAATCCAGTGACCAATTACAAGAGGGAAAAGCAGCGACGGAGGTGATTTAACCTTTGTGCCTTTTTCACAAAGTGCCTGTCAAAGTGTCAGAATAACCCCCTCCCTGCCTTTCCCCCTTCCTCTTCACCCAACCCCCTTTCACTTTTGGAGATGCAATTTGCATTTACGAAGGAGCCAGGAGGGCAGGAACCTTTGTGTAACCTTCCCATTCTGCACTTCAATACATGTGGATTCTTGGGATGGCCCAGTGACATCAGGACAGGGGTGGCTGATGATTAATTGTGGCTGGCAAGGTTTCAATGGAGGAACTGTGATGAGCAGCCCTGCAGGATGGTCTGTTTGATACATATGGTAACTGTCCTACTGATTCGTGGCATTTTCTGACAGGATCCAAGGTGCAGGCCCAAAGTGTAAAACATCTTGACATAAAATTATATCCAGATTGATGTATTAATCAAGCAATTTGTTTGGAGAAACCCATTTAAACATGCAAATTTGCCACACTTTTTGAGGGCTATCATAGTCATTACTCAGTGGAAGCACTGAAGTTTACATAATTGAAGGAGGCCATTTGGCCCCTCCTGCCTGTGCCAGCCCTTTGAAATGAATGGATACTCTCAGCCCATTACCCTGCACCTCTGCATCAAATGCTTACCCATGGCAAAGGGGAGCTGAGACCACAACCTGATTAGCCACGATCTTATTGAATGGCGGAGCAGGCTTGAAGGGCTGAATGGCCTACTCCTGCTCCTAAGTCCTATGTTCTTCCCAAGAAGAAGACTCTTCCTCAGTTACTCCCTTGGAAAACCTTTCATGCTGTTCTGGCTAAAGAGATTTCTCTTAAATCTTAGCATCCTGGCACAACACTGTCATAAAATTACCCGAAACAGTAACTTGCGCATGGAATTACCATAAAATAATGTGACTATTCCAGTCCCTGTTCTGCGCTCTGCAGCCCTGTACTTAATATCAAAACTCTCTTATTTTCCCCATGAAGACTGTATCCTTTTAAACGGCTCCACTGCATATATACACCTGTAATCACCTGTCCTGTAGCTAGAAATATGTTTTAATTTAACGGTTCAATAAGTTCAGCAGCCTCAGAAGACAAATTACTCCCCAATTTTCAGCACAGTAGTGCATTGTAAGTAACAATGATTTCCACAGTGCAGTAAAACAGGCCAGGGTAGCTGTGAGTCCGGTGAGCCAGAATATACTGGCAAGTGTACTGTGACCAGTGGAGTGAGATTCGGTCCTTGAGGAGAGCTCAAAGTGAGAAGCTAGCAGCGGATTCAGCGGATGAATCTGATGTTGTAAGTGGAATACTGCAGACCTGTCTCATTTGTTGTAAAGCCAGCAGACTGTTCTGAAGCAGACTGATAGTCAAGAATCTTCCTTCTTTGGCCTCACCATACAAGCCTATCCAATGGAGCAAGGCAACGGGTGCAACTCAGTCTGAAGCTCATCTACACAAATTACAGTCGCAGAAGGTCGAGAAGTTATCATGCGTGGTCCTGAGTGATTTCTGTAATCTTCTTTGGCTTGTTTGCTTGATTACTGGCCTGCGAAGTGAATATTTTCCTGTGCTAAAGGTACTGTACAAGGACATTACTGTTGATCCTATACTAATGTAGATTAGTAGAATGTGATGGGCTTTTCCTTCTAGATGTCCACTTCCCGATGGGTAATTGTGGGAGAGGTTTGAATAAACAGCTGAGGTTGATTTTTTTCCTGTTATGAATTTGCATAAGAGACTGTAAGAAGTAACCAGCCACACATTCACCTTAGCTTTTGCTTTGAGATTTTCTCCCCCACTACATCAGCATCACATAGGGACAGGCTGGGTGGACACACTTATCTTGTTTATTGACCAGATGCAAAGATGTATGTGCCAACACTTCAAAGATCTTTTTAATACAGGTTGACTCCCTGGATCTGATTGTCTGCTGGCCCTTTATTCCTTGGGGCTTGGTTGAGGTAGGGAACTTTTCATGTGGGTACAGCCCAGTGACCCCATCTTCCCTGTTTGAGCTGTGCAATAAATAATTGTGTGTTGCAGTATTTGATCTATATATTAAACTACAACATTTTTGAATGACAAAGCCACCGGTCTAAGTTTGTAATTTAAAATGATCCTGCATAAAAGAGAGGACTCGCATTTCTATAGTACCCTCCACCACTTCTGAGCATCCCAGCATGCTTTACTGTCAATGAACTACTTTCGAAACATAGGGAAATGCGGCATTCAGTTAGTGCATAGCAAGATCCCACAAACTGCAATGAGATAATCTACCTTTGAAGAAGAAATATTGTTTTGGATGCCTAGGAGAACTCCCTAAAATATGGCAATTGTAAAAAAAAAATGATTTTTGAAGTAGTATCTCATGTTAGTATCCTAAATTTTGAGGTTTCTTTGTGACTGGAACATAGACAACCCTGCCCTTGTGTAACACTGTATTAAAAGGCTGCAATCCTTTAAGCTAACATATAGGTGCAGCAAGCAATTAAGGGGGCAAATAGTATGTTGGCCTATATTGCAAGAGGATTTGAGTACAGCAGTAAAGTGTCTGGCTGCAATTGGATAGAGCCTTGGTGAGACCTCACCTGGAGTATTGTGAACAGTTTTGGTCTCCTTACCCAAGGAAGGATATACTTGCCATAGAGGGAATGTAACAAAGGTTCACTGGACTGATCCCTGGGATGGCAGGATTGTCCAATGAGGAGAGACTGAGGAGACTGGTCCTTTATTTTCCAGAAGAATGAGAGGTGATCTTGATTGAGACATACAAAATTCTTACGGGGCTCGACACGATAGATGCAGGAAGGATGTTTCCCCTGGATGGGGGTTTCTCGAACCAGGGGACAAATTCTCAGATAAAGGGGTGGGCCATTTAGGACCGAGATGAAGAAGAATTTCTTCACTCAAAGGGTGGTGAATCTATGGAATTCTCTACCCCAGAGGGTTGTGGAGGCTCGGTCATTGAGAATCTTCAAGACTGAGATTGATAGACGTCTACATATTAAAGGCCTCAAGGGATATGGGGATAGTGTGAGAAAATAGTGTAAAGGTAGAAGATCAGCCTTGATTTAGTTGAATGGTGGAGGAGGCTCGAGGGGCCGAATGGCCTGTTCCTATTCCTTATCCATTTCAGGCTTTGGGATGAGCTTCCTACCAGAATGATTGCAAAGTTCTTTGCAAGCCCCCATCCCCCAACCATTCAGGATAGAGAGCACTAATAACTCCTGCACATTGAGAGAGAGAGTCTGTGGCGGTTTTATATGGGCCGTATGCTTCAAAAGAAGTTCTGGGATGCAGATGGAGCTTTGTGACCTTTGGATTCTGTACTTTTCCCAGTGATTATAGCACTGGAAGTGCGTGCAGACGTTCCATATTACTTGATAACACCCACTGGCCTTTGTTTCTTTTCATGCCTGACTTCCAAGTCCCACTTGGATGCCGTGGGGGAGGTGAGTCAGTCTTGTAGGCCAGACGATAGCTGTGGAGTACCTCAAGAGAAGAAACACTATCAAATTGAGAGATGCGTGGATAACCATTAAAAGACGCAAAGGCAACACATAATGGAGAGGCGGAACGTGACGAGTGACTCGACATGCAGCACTTACAGTGGTCAAAGTGTGACTGAGGACAACTTCCTCAGATCCTCAGTGATGTCTGAATGTATGTTCAGGTCTCCCTCAAGCTCTGGGATGTTTCAGTTAGTGGAAATGAAGTGTTCTGGCAGTAAATGCAAACAGCTGCAAAAGCTGGCAGCTGGAATACTCTTGTGGGGAAATGTCCTGAACGGAGGAGGGGGAGGAAAAAAAAGCATTTCCCAGTACTAAATCAGCATATTCCCTCATCGGATCCAACCTTAAACAATTCCATTGTCTTACAGCAGCTTTTAATTAATCAGGTCTTGTATTTTTCTCTTTTTTTGTGTCTGGAGCTTTACCTCACCTACAAGCATCCAGTTGCCAAGTTCTACCCCTCCCCCGCATATTGTGGCCAAGGGTTTAGATGAGGAGGTCCACACAACCCCGACAGGCTCCAAGCATAACATGCTTTTTCCAAACTAGCTCTGTGCTTTTTGACTGCTTTTTATTTTTTCAGTGAGTATGGAATGTTATACCATCAAGGTTACCAAGTGGTGAAAAATGTAGGAATCTCATGTCTACTTCTTGACTTCTTGAGAGATTGATGTTCCTGTCATGGGTGTGTGGCCCACCTTGTCGGTCTTTTGACTAAAAAGTTAAGTTGGCTTTTCACTGAAGATGACAAACTGCTTCCTCCCAAGAGTTCTGGGACACTGATTCGTTCATATATAAAAAAAAATCCCCTTCTAATTTTATCTACTTTCACAAGCAGCACCCTCCTGCCCCAATCTCCCCCACTAAATTCAATACACCACCCCCGCAGTGCCTTCCCTCCACCCCGTCCCCCCAACTAACACCTCCCCAAGTACCGGCTCATGCATCAGCTGCCCCTCCCCCACCTGCAGTACCTGGCCCAGGTGAGCCTGCACGACATTGGTGTAGTGGCCTATTTTGTCATGTCGCCCGTCACAGCCAAGCTCAATCCTGCCTTCATGTAAGGTTCCAGCAGGCACCTTTTCATAACAAATTTAGACGGTTGTTCTCGGGATGTGGCATTGGAGGCAAGACCAACAGCCACAGCCAATGTTGGTAAAGGAGATAATCATTTCAGTATACCGTCGCTGTTGTGGGAACCTGCTGTGCACAAATTGGCTGCTATGTTTCCACAGTGACCGCACTTGGAAAAAGTGCTTCATTGGCTGTAACAGGTTTTGTCAGGGAAGTTGTGTCACCAATCAGGTGTGGAACTGGAATCGCATGTAGGCCAAACTGAGCAAGGACAGCAGATTTCCTTCCCTAAAGGATATTCGTAAACCAGATGGATTTAAACAACAATCCGACAGCTTCACAATCACCTTTAAAGATATAGTTTTTCATTTTCAGATTTTCTTTTTGTCTTCAGGCCACAACGGTTGCTATATAAATGCCAGCCTTACCTACGTTTTTGGTCAAATAGAATATGTGTTGCTTAAAAAAGAGACATGTCTAAGTTTTTCATCTTGCACTCATCAGGGCACATGCAAGAATACCAATATAGGGGGGGGAAAACAATTTACACTGTATGTGAAGAGAGTGCTGATTGGTTGGCAAGTGGTGTTGCCATGGAGAATGCACCACTGATAGTGGATGATAGTTAACTGCCAAGCATTGTTTGAAATTTAAACCAGGCAGCTTGACCCTGATTGGTTAAGGCATTGCCCTGAGGAATGAGTCAGCAAATGGCTGTCACTTATTTTGTTTAGCCGAAACAGGTGCAATGCATGTACATGTCCTTTCTGTCTGCAAAGAGCAGGGCCCTGTGTATTAATATATGTAGCTTCCAGTACACGCAAATGTGCCACACCATGAGCCCAACTGACTCTGCATTGTGTCTTTTTGTTCTCAATTACTTGGCAACTGTGTAATTTGCATACTTGTTTTCTGTATCATGGACTGCTGTGTTGGTCATTTTTGTATTAACCTTTGACCGCTGGTTCCCTTGGCCTTGATCTCCTCTTGAAGCTGCCAGGAAGCCTCACTTTTCCCCCTTGGCTTTAGCACTTGTCACCATTTTAACCATACCTCTTAGCACAGAAGCAGCCCTGCCCCACTGTGACATCGTGCTCCGAGCGTGTCTCATGTGACCTTCTAGCCAAAAATTATGTTTTGTACATCATTACATCACTAGCTAGTGAGGTCAATCCGTGTGATTTCTCCTTGGTTTGTGGTTGTTGAGAAAGAAAAGAAAGATTTCTATTTATATCACACTTTCCATGGCCTCAGAACATTCCAAATTACATTGGCAGCCAATGAGCTTGTTTTGAAATATGGACACTGTTATGAAGGGAAATAATTGGTGGCACCTATTGAAAGTAAACTTGTGAAAGCTGTGCTCTTCAGGTGCTGTTCAAGACCCAGTCAGCTCCTGGAAGGCCCTGTTGAACAATGTAACATCCATACAAAAGGATTTTCAGTGCTGCTTATGACTCTTGCACATCTGGATTCTGTTTGTCTCTGATTTGGTCAGGGCTTGATTATTTTAAACGTTTCCTGCATCCATCTCGAGGCTCTGGAGGAAAGTGGCCTGAGATGAGCCACTGACCTGGTGAGCTGTCTTCCATTCAGTATTTCACCTTCTCTCAGCACTTCCACTGAGCAATCCATTGCCTTGGGCCACGTTAAAAAGGCAGTTGTGAGAGAGAGAAAAGGAGAGATATGCTGCAGCTGGAATCTGAGAATAATCGCAAGTATTTTCAGAAGGAAATACCCCAACCCCCAGCAAAAAACCAAACATTTCAAAATGATTAGATCTCCTTGCTATACTGAGATTTTCCTTTTACTCACAGTTGGCTGCAGGAAGGTTGATGTAATCCCATGTGGACCCAGCGGATGGACAGGGCCAAGAGCTGCAGCCCATCACTGAGTTTTTCACTTTCTTCCCTTTGTGGGAGAGCATCAGGACATCCTGGCACCACATCAGTGGGTTAAACTTACTGTGTAAAGCTGATTTCCTTGCAGTTGAAGGAGCTGAGATATATTCAACAATGTATTTAAGAGCAGAGGCAACACCTAGATTGAGTGAGTCAGGCCCAATCCAATTATTCTCCAAGTGTCTCCACCAACCAGCAATGGGGATTGGCTAATTACAAGATGTATTTTGTTTTCTTCATAGTGATGGGTATTAATTTCTAACGAGTTCTGTACATGGCCCCCATAACTCTCGTCTTGTCCATAGTTCCGAGTTTCTCACCATTTAGAAAATACTCTGATTTATCTCTTAAGTAGCTGACCTCCTACTTCCCACGCTGATCTCCCAGCTGCCACAGTCTTGCCCACTATTTTAATCTGTCAATGCCCCACAGCAATGGTCAGCTCGCATCTACACTATTCACTGTGCTCCCAGTTTAGTAATGTGGCATTGTATTTACATCCCTTTACACAGCAGCTGAACGAGAAATAGCCGCATGCGTTAGATCACATTGTGTTCTGAATGCACAACATGTACTTCTGATGGCCCCCGTCTGACTACTGATGAATTTCTTTCCTCTACAATTTTAAGTTTTGATCACCTAAGGCGCCTTTTAAAGCATTTTAAAAACTAATTTTCAATCTGTACATCCTGACAATCCCATCCGTGAACTCCTGAAAAATGAATAACTCCCTGACTGAGCACACTCTTTGACAATGATTGAGAAGTTGATTTGCTCTGAAAGGCAGTCCTTTTATTTTTATCAGGTTGGAGAACTGAGATTTTTAATTTGATTCTGGATTTTTCAAAACCAGAGTGTCCTGCAGCCTTGGTTCTCTTCATTCTGATTGCTTTGCTAACTTCTTTCTGTGACCATTTTCTCCTGAAGACCAATGTTTATGTTTGTTTTTGTACGAGATGAATGTATTGGTAGGGTGTTGGTTACAGAATACTGTGTCTTAAAGAAGTCTCCATAGTCTTCTGTAGGTTAACTGTAAGTCTTTATTAACTACTAGAACTATTTACACATGTACAGTAAAGGGTACGAGTTAGGAGCTATCTGTTTAGGTCTTTACTCAACACCACACTGACCCTGGGTCTAGGTCAGCTGCCATCTTACATCGCTGTGTGGGCAGTGCTGTACTCAGTCCCATATTAACCCTATATATGCCAGATCCTTATACTACCGCCCCCCCCCCCCCCCCCCCCGCCCCTGGCCAAGACTTTATCCAATGTATTTGAAGTTATACCAGTTCACTTCTTACATTATCAGCCCATACAGTTACATCGCTGTTACTACATTATCAATATTACTACCTTAGCACTATTACTACATTATCACGATCTCATCTCCCCACTTCAAGTACCTGAATTTAAAGGTTCAGGTGCTCTGGAGGCCTTATAGCCCTTCCACAGCTCTTTCGTAGTTCTGTCGGAGGAGTGGTAGGTAACCAAGTTGCTGGTTCCCCCTGTCAGTCTGGATGTTGAGCTGGCATCTGGGCATTCTTTTCTTCCATTCCTTCATGTTGAACTGGACTTGGTCAGTTCAGCTGTTACGTTGATTGATGGTTGCTGCTATTGTAATTTGTTACTTGTGGAATGGACGAACATTCATCTCCTTGTTGCTTCTTTTGCATTTTCTGTCTCTTGTGGGTCATCTTGATGTCCTCTGGCTGAGGAAGAGCATTCCTATGGTGAGGAGAAGGTTTAGCGGGATACTTCATCTCTGCTTTTCGTTGGTGGCCATGGACAGCTGCTACCAGGTTCCAATGTCTCTTGTGACTTTGGCATGCTGGCTGGCAGTTGCAGCATATGCACAGTGGTTGCAGTGTTAACCTGCTGTACCTTCATTGGGACAAAAAGTAGAGGCTTCTTGGACTGCTGATAGCTCTTTCACCCCTTCCACTGGAGGCATCGTGGTTGCCTCCTGGGTGGTTGGCGGTCTGACCATTGAGGGCTTTCTGGGACCTGTAATGAGAATGGACAAACCTGCTCCGCAAAGAGAGAAGACAGTTCAGAGCTGAAGTCCCAGTCAGGATACTTGTTTTTGTTTGAGCATTCGGGAATTTGCAGTTTTGTTTGGTTAGTGACAGTGGTTGTTTCAATATCATCTGCCGTCTTGAAGAGATCCTAGGCTATGCAGGAATCCCTGGCAGGAACGAGAGAGGCTGGTTATGGATGACGTACATCAGCTCGAAGATCTGTTTCCCATCATACCTCAGTGGTCCCAGGATCATACCAATGACTGGAAGTCGGGTTCCCCTGGCCTCATAGAGTGACGTATCAGTTGCTCGAAGCCAGAGATCTTTAAGCCACAGCTCTTGTCATGTTGGCTTCTGTATCTCAGTTAAAAATTTTTGATGGCCATTGACAAAATGCATTCCAAAATGAGAAAGCAAGACCTTTTGACCTCACCCAAGAAGCATGAATGTGTTTCTTCTGGGTTTGCAGTCTCGACCTCATGGGCCATCTTTGGGCCTTCTGTGTGTTTCGGAGTTCTTGCCTTGTACAGTTTGCCATAGTGCCCAATCCTGTTGCATCCGGCTGAAATTCCAGGACATTGGTCTCGTCAGTGAGGACACTTCACTCCACAGTGATGGCACGATCGCTCTGCTGGTCGGTTTGGGAATTGCTTTCCCTTACTTAGAATGTCCCTGTGTTATTGTGGCCTGACATGTTGGACTGAGGGTTGGCCTCTGCCTGCACCATGTTTTATTCGCTTCGTTAGGATTGTCTTGTGCTGCTCACAGAATTCTGACTGTATAACTATTTGGATTGCCTTTTCCAGGGTTAGATCTTCCTTTGCTTGTAGGAGGTCAGAGTGCATTGTCTGTTACCCCCAGCACTGTGCTATCTCTGATGAGTTCAGACTTAAAATCTCTGTATTCAAAACCTTCTGCCATCCTGTACAGATCGTTAATGAATGAATAGACTGGTTCTCCTGGCAGTTGACTCTCCTATTGAATTTAGCTCTTTCGAGTATTTTATTGCTTCTGAGATTGAAATAAATGTTGATTAATATCCCTTCAAATTCTGCTGATGATTCATTAATTCCTTGTCTTGCAATGACGCCATCTGCAATTGGGCCTGGAGAGTAAAGCAATGTGTTCACCTGTTTAAACCTGAAGTGATGCTGTATTTTAAGCATCTTTTCCTCCAATGACCCCAATTTTGTGATTAGTCTGGGCCTTGAATTAATCTGAATTGACTTGGAAGTGTGGAATAGTGATCCATTTTTTAAAGCTGCACATTTATTTTATTTTTTAAGAACTTTCTGGATTTCAAGGTGACATCACTGTTCATTCAGAAACAAAGGGATTTCCCACGCTTGCCGGTTTTGGCGGGCTCTGCAAAATGGCGATGACGCTCTACTTGGAAAGAAGAATTTTAAGGATGACTGCCTGGATCGGCTGCCTGCTAACTTCTTTTGTTCAGCGGTTTAGTTTAAAACTGTTGAGTTGGTTGAATAGGAGCTTCTACTTGTTTTTTTACTGAGCTGGACTGTCGTGCTGCTCCTGAAATATTTAATTTGTTTTCTTTCTTTTCGGACAAGTTCGTGGAAACTTAGAAACTAGGAGCAGGAGTAGGTCATCCGGCCCTTCGAGCCTGTTCCGCCATTCAATATGATCATGGCTGATCCTCTATCTCAACTCTCCATACTCCACTCTCTCCCCATACCCCTTGACACCTTTAGAGTCCAGAAATCTAACTATTTCCTTCTTGAATATATTGAGTGACTCGGCCCCCACAGCTTTTTGTGGTAGAGAATTCCATAGGTTCACCGCCCTCTGAGTGAAGAAGTTTCTCCTCATCTTAGTCCTAAATGGTCTACCTGATATCCTGAGACTGTGACCCCTTGTTCTAGGCTCCCAAGCCAGAGGAAACATCATCTCTGTGCATCCAGTCTATCTATTCCTATCAGAATTTTATTTGTTTCAATGAGATCCCCTCTCATTCTTCTAAACTCCAGTGAATACAGGCCTAGTCGACCCAATCTCTCCTCTGAAGTGGATAACTTCACACATATCCATGTTATACTACATCTGCCATGTATTTGCCCACTCACTCAACCTGTATAAATCACCTTGAAACCTCTTAACAACCTCCTCATTGCTCACATTCCCACCAAGTTTTGTGTCATCAGCTAACTGGCCTGTAAGTCACTGTTTTCTCCCTCCCTCCTTTTTTAAATAGTGGGGTTACATTCACCACTCTCCAATCTGCTGGATCTGCTCCAGAATCTACAGAATTTTGGAAGATGACAGCCAATGCATCCAGTATTTCCATGGCCATTTCCTTTAGTACGCTGGGATGTAGGTTATCGGGCCCTGGGGATTTATTGGTTTTCAGTCCCATTAATTTCTCCAGCAATATTGTTTTAGTAATGCTAATTTCCTTCAATTCCGCCTTCTCACTTGGCCCTTGGTTCCCTAGCATTCCTGGGAAGTTAGATATAACTGTCCATGAAGACAGACATAAAATAGTTGTATAATTGCTCTGCCATTTTCTATTATAAATTCTCCCGTTTCAGACTGCAAGGGACCTACATTTGTCTTCACTAATCTTTTTCTTTTTATATACTTATAAAAGCTTTTACAGTCTGCTTTTATGTTCCTTGCAAGTTTACTCTCATACTCTATTTTCCCCTCTTAATCAATCTCTTGGTCCTCCTTTGCTGAATTCTAAACTGCTCCCAATCCTCAGGTTTGCTACTTTTTCTAGAAACTTTATATGGATCTTATGTTATCCTTAATTTGTTAGCCATAGATGAGCTGCTTTTCCTGTTGTGTTTGTGTTTTATTGTTGCAATGCATACGTTCGTTCCTTAAATATCAGCCATTGTCTATACATCGTCGTGCCTTTTAATGAAGCTCTCCAATCTATCTTAGTTAACTTGAGCAACATACCTTCCTAGTTTCCTTTAAGATTTAGAGCCCTAGTTTCAGCTCGGAGGCCAGCTGTTCAGGCTCCTACTCTGGGGTCGGGTTTTAGCGATGCGTTTCTTTCAAATGGCACTTCTGACACTGAATTACTTAAAAGAATTCTCAGGATTTTGCTGCAGCCTGGAATTTTAAAAGATTGAACTCACCTTTGCAGGTTTTGTTAACTCTGCACTCCGAAGCTGGACCAAAGGAGATTCGGTGGAATCTTCTGCTGCAGTCAGGAGGTTTAAATTGCTGGCTTCAGCTTCCAGGCCTTTCTCTGGAGCACTTCCTGGTGATTTTTCCCCTGTGCCTCTGCTTCTTTAGGAGCTTCTTTTCAACTCGGAGTGCTTTTGTTGAGCCTTTTTCAGTCTTCCAGCATTTGGATTGCCTGTGGTTTTTTAGCGAAGTTTAGGGTTTTTAATCCCCTTGCTGCTGCTATGTTGGGAGGGTCTTGGTTACAGAACAGTATGTCTAAAAGAAGTCTCTGTAGTCTTCTGTCGGTTAACTGTAAGTCTTTATTAACTACTAGAACTATTTACACATGTATAGTAAAGGGTACAAGCTGGGAGTATCTCCATGCCTCTGCTCAATACCACACTGGGGCTGGGTCACATGATTTCATACATCACTGTCTGGACGGTACTGTACTCAGTCCCACATTAACCCTGTATATGCCAGACCCTGAGACGACAGAATGAGCCATAAGTTGGAGGACATTTCACCACCTTTCAGAGAGAGTTGACAAATATGAATGAAGAATAGACTGTCTTCACCTCTTTGAATTATGGGTCAGCCTGTCAACTACTGCTTGTTAATGTTCTAAACGCACTTGCTTCTGTCAACTCCCATTGGCGGAGCGATGCAGGGGGGGTGGTTGGGTGGCGATGAAAGTCTTGAACTTTGCTTTCACGAGTTCAGGAGACCCCAAAATGTGCTTCAACCAATCAAATACTCCGAAGTGTAGCCTCTGTTGTAATGTGGGAAACGCAGCTGCCAGTTTGCACATCGCAGTCCCACCAGAGACCCTTTATCCAAACAGGCAACCCTCCCTTACCTTGGAGAGATTCCAAGGGTCTTGGTGCATCCATTTTGAATTTGAAGGAGTGGCCTCTGTTTTACCTTGGGTTGCTCTCCTTGTTCAAAACAGAATAAGATCAGAGACCAGCTTTTTCTTGTGAATTATTCTCGCATCAAACGGAACAGGTCAATGGAACAGTTACATTTTGTACAGTTCCCCCTAAATATGCCAGAATGTGTACAGGATCCAATAATATGAATGTGGGATTATTTCAGCACACTGACTGTAACTTCAAAGTATAAAGAGTACAGTTTTGATTTTTTTTTTAAATGGAGCTTTCTGTGGGGTGGTGGAATTTTTAAAATACTTATTTGATCCCCTATTGCTGAACAAGGAGTTTGGTGATGAAAAGTGAGGGAGCAAGCCAAACTGAGAAATTGAGATTAAGTCCTGAAGCATCCACTATGATACAATGCTGTGTCAGACTTGCCTTTCACCCAGCTCCCCCACAGGAACTACAGTATGTTGTTAAGTGCTTATCAAAAATAAAATACAATTAAAATGTCATGATTGCTTCAGAGGTCTGTTCTCCTTATTTTATAGTGAATGTAGTGCTTACAGACACTGTGTGCTGCAGGTTTTATGGTTTGGTAGCAGAATTATTGAGAAAAATTCTGGGCAAGGTTGATGCAGACTCATTTAGATTAGTTGGGACAAAAGCTGGTTCCATTTTAAATTCATATTTTTCACTACCATTACATTGGTTGCATCTTCAGTTCTGCCCTTTACAAGAACAATGTGATGGAGTTGGATGTATGTTATCTATATAGTGAACATGCGTAAGTTGTCTTAAAGTAACCTCTTCCAGCCTTAAATTCTTTCACATTTCTGATTTCCTTTAGCTGTCTAGATTTTTTTTGATGCAAAAATTTACTTCACTCATAAAATATCTAAAAGAACATTTCAAAATGATCATTATCGAAATTGCAGTGATATTCACATTTTCTAACAAGATCATGTTGCACTCTGAGGTGCTTCAATACAATGGTGATATATGTAATATTTACTGTATATATTCAGTGTTAGTCATACAGCCTGAGGGGTTCTATATATTCTTTTTGCAAAAATATACTTTATTCATAAAATATCTGAAAGAACATTACAAAACATTTCAAAATAGTCATCACAGGGCAAAAATATTCAAGTTTTCCACATAGATCATGGGTGGAATTTTACGGGTCCGTGGTGGTGGGGGGGCGGGGCTGTAAAATGCGGCGAGCCATTCAAATGTCTTTTGACTTCGACGGGACTGGAAAATCCTGCCAGCGGGAGGAGCTGTAAAACTCCGCCCCATGTTGCACTCTGAGGTGCTTCAGTGCAATAAAAGGGACATGACAAATGTTTCAAAATGGTCATTACAGAACGTGCACTCAAGCCCCTTGACGTACTATCTAGATGCTCAGTTCTGGAATTCCCTCCCTAAATCTCCCTCTCCTCCATTTACGACTCTTCTTGAAGTCTACCTCTCTTACCAACCTATTGGTCACCTGCCCTAATGACTCAGTGTCAAATTTGATTTGATAAATGCTCCTGTGAGGCATTTGGAGCTTTTACTACGATAAAGGCGCTGTGTAAATACAAGTTTTTTTAAAAAATCATTCATGGGATGTGGGTGTTGCTGGTAAGGGCAGCATTTATTGCCCATCCCTAATTTCCCTTGAGAATTGAGAGTCTGTAATCGCATATAGGCCAGGCCAGCCAAGGACAGCAGACTTCCTCCTGTGAAGGGAGTTAGTGAAGCAGATTGGTTTTGCTGATAATCCAGTAGATTTGTCACCATTACTGTTAAGTCAAGCTTTTATTTATTTAATTGAAATTAAAATCCCCCAGGTGGGATTTGAACTCCTGTCTCCAGAGCATGAGTCCAGGTCTCTATATTACCAGTCCAATAACATAACAACAACTGGGATGTGGTGGTACAGTGGTTAATTGGAAAGTATGAATGAGAAACCCAGCACTGTACCAATGCCTCTGGTGTCCTCAAACGCATTGTTACTCTGCGTGCGGTCTTGTTAGAGTTGAGTTCTTTGAGGAGCTGCAGACTACAATGTGGCCAGCAGGTTAGATGACACCTCCTGCAAGTTTTAGTTAACAGTTTAGTATGCTTGTGGGTTTACTAGTTCTGTTTGAACATTACCTAACGTTTAAATAAAGACAGTACAGTTCATTTCTTAATCATAGGCAGCCTGATGGAGATTGACATTACCTGGAGATGGTGACGTGGTGGTAATGTTACTGGACTAGTAATCCAGAGGCTCAGGCTAATTGTTTAATTATTAATTAATTTCATCATTAATTTTAAATTTAATTGATTAACAAGAAATCTGGAATTGAAAGCTAGTCTCAATAATGGTGACCATGAAACTATCATCGATTCTTGTAAAAACCCATCTGGCTCACTAATGTCCTTTAGGGAAGGAAATCTGTTATCTTTATCAGACCTGGCCTGCACGTGACTCCAGACCCACAGCAATGTGGTCGACTCTTAACTTCCTTCAAGGGCAATTCGGGATGGGTAACAAATGCTGGCCTTGTCAGCGATGCCCACACCCATGAAAGAATTAAAAAAAGATCTTAACATCTGTTTGACAACACAGTATTTCTGCAGGTCAACCATAATTTATCCACCCGTGTGAAATTATGACTTTTTTTCAAGTCTTTCTAGTGGTATTTCAATATTGTCGCATTTATCATTTCCCCATATATAAACTTGAACTTGTTAATTATTTAAAGACATTTAAATTAAAAACCAATTTTAAGTGTTTTTGGAATACGTGGGCTGCTGCACAGAAATGAAAAAGTAGCTAACTGTTCATTTACAGATTGTCCCTCAGGAGTCAAACCTCTGGCTTACATTTATCCCGTAACCAACATCATGAGAAACAGAAGATCTGATGATTATCTCAATGCTCATTGTGGGGGTTTGCAGTGTGCAAATTGGTCGCTGTATTTCCCTGTGTTACAGCAGTGACTACGCTTCGAAGGTACTTCATTGTCCGCAAAGCGTTTTGCGATGCCCTGACGTTGGGAAAGGTGCTATAAAAATGCAAGCCTTTCCTCTTTTCTCGCACACTGAGAAGCTGAATGAGAGAAAAGAGATCAGCAAGATGCGACAGATGTTGGAATTCCGAAGCAAATGGCAAGGAAGGTTCAGCAGCTCAGGTAGAAGTTGTGGAAAAATAAGGTTTATCCCTTTCCAGCTGGACCTTTCCTGAGAAGTGAGAGCTTGAAAGAGTGAGGGAAGCTTCAAGGTAGAGGTAGTGGGAGAGACCCATAATTTACTGAGAATGTTCTTAATTGTGGGCAATGGGTAGATGGAAGGTGGTTGATTGCTGGAGGTCTCTCCTGGGTATGAAGGTCAGATGAGAGCAATGATAACTTATCAAGGAGTTGAAGGAATGGTGGGAAAGGGAGAAGGAAACATCCATTAGCCGGCTGTGTACAATGGGGTGTTGGTGAGCTGCTCGGTGTCACTGTCAGTATGGCTGTCCCCTTTACTAATCGTATTGCTGGATGTTGCGAACTGGAACACACTTCTTGCGGATGGGAGCTCAGTGATTTTGCTCTTTAAAAAAAATCGCACTGACCCTGCTGTAAGTTTCTCCTTGGCAGAGTAACCCACCTCTGGCCTTTCTTGTGGACTCGATGCTTTGTGCTGCTGTGGCACCCAGTGCCAATGTTGCCACTGCCATGTTGCACAATTCTCGCCTAAACTATTTGCCATGAGAGCACAGGCTCTCAGAAGAACTAAATGGGTTTAGCCTTATGAGTTGCCTAATTGGTTTATTTTGCTATTGCCACACTGATTATAGATGAATCTTTGTGTACTGATTACCTATTATGCATTAGATCAATTTCCTGCTGCTGGTTCTCATGTTCTTACTTGTAATTTGTGGATTGGTCATTGTATATTGTACTTATTCTATGACCATCCACTCTTACAGGACTGTGTGAGGGAGTGTCGCTTGCAGCTTCTTTTCTGTGCTGTAAACTTTCTTCTTCAACCCCCGTCGACTGCACCCTCACCTTCAATAATGTGTCAGACCCTCATTGACTTTATCACGAAGATTGAAGATCAGCTGCCTCTGCCACTTGTCTCCCCCTAGCACACTGGGCCAAACTTCCTCTAAGGCTCACCCCTTGCCCTAGTCCTGAACTCGCACCTTTCTCTAGTTTCTTTTCTATCTGCCCTCATGCCCCCTTTTGAGCTCATCTTGTTGAGAAGACTCACCACAAGCCAATTCCCACTAAATTGCTGACCACCCAGCTTCTACTCCTGGCTCAGATGTTAGCCAACATTATTAACTGCTCTCTTTCCTTGGGGACTGTCCCCTTCAAACCTGCTGTTCTCATCCCTCTCAAAAAAAACCCTCAAATCCTCTGTCCTTTCAAACTACCACCCCATCTCCAACCTCCCTTTCCACTCCCAAGTTCTTGAAAGTGTTGATTCCTCGCAACTTTCCCAGAACTTAATGTCTAAATCCCTCCAATTGAGATTCCATCCCTGTCACAGTAGCAAAATGGCTCTGATCAAAGTCAGTAATGACGTTCCATGTGACTGTGACAAAGGTAAACTATCCCTTCTCGACCTTCTTGATCTGCAGGTAGTCTTTGACACAGTTGACCACACCGCCCTCCTCGAACGCCTTTCCGCCATTGTCCAGCTGGGTGGCACTGCACTCCCACCCGGCTTCATTCTCACCTGAACTAAAACACCTCTCCAGAGGCGATGCTGGAAATGCTCAGCAAGTCAGGCATTTTTTTCATTCCTTTCTTATTTATCCAGTGTCATAAGCATCTAATTTCATGTTTGCTATTCATATTTCAGAGGAAACATTGTGATTTGGGGACATTGAATTTGTAAACATGAGGTAATTAAAATTCTGGATTTAGAAATTTCAGACCACCTCAAGTAATAGCAGTTCAAAGGGTGAGTTGTATTTATTTCATAAGGTCAGAGTAGACTCCAGCGTAGACCACATGATCCTTCTTAAACTATAACCCCCTAATGAATCAAAAGATGTAGTCCTAAAGCGTAATAATCATATAAACTTGACCCGTGTAATACCAATCATAGCCAGCGATTCACGTGCACTGACCTGTCTCCCTGTCCCACACCATTACTTCTGGTGTCCAAGACTCTCCTCTTGGCCTCTTCCAATTTACTATCTATATGCTATCCCTTGGTGACACCATCGAAAAACAACTCAGGTTCCATATGTAGGCCGGCGACACTCGGCTCTACCTCAGCAGCACCTCTCTCGGCCCCTCCACTATCTCTAAATCGTCAGACTGCTTATCTGATATCCAGTACTGGATGAGCAGAAATTTCCTCAAACTAAACATTACAAAGACTGAAGCCATTGTCTTCGGTCCCCGCCTCAAACTCTGTTCCCTAGCCACCCGCCCCATTCTTCTTCCTGGCAACTGTCTGAGGCAAAACCAGACCATTTGCAATCTTGGTGTAGTATTTAAACCCTGAGATGGTGGCATATCCATGCCAATGTTAAGACTGCCTGTTTCCTCATCCATGCCATGCCTTTGCTACCTCTGGACTTGACTGTTTCAACACATTCCTGGCTGGCCTCCCATCTTCCATCCTCTGTAAACTTTAAGGTCATTCAAAACTCTGCCCTTCTTATAGATAGCACCAAATCCCGTTCACCCATCACCCACGCAGTCCTTAACTTATGCTGCTTCCTGGTCACTTTTAAATGCCTCAGTTTTTAAATTCTCACCATGTTTTGAAATCACTCCATGGCCTCACCACTCACCTTTGTAACCTCCTCCAAACATACAATCCTCTGATATCAGGGCTCATCCACTTCTGGCCCCTTGAGCATCCCTGGTTTTAATCACCTCACCACTGGCAGCTGTACCTTCAGCTGCCTAAGCTCTCAAATTCCCTCCTTAAACTCCTCCTCCCCTCTTCCTTTCTTCCTGTGAAGTGTTTTGGGATGGTGTGTTAAGGTGCTATAGAAATGCAAAATGTTGCTGTTGAGTCTCGCCCGGTGGGCGAGTGTCGCTGTACACTCCTGTAATTCTGTTTACACCTGGTATGTTCCTCACGAAGGTAGCACAATTGGGACCAGTTTTATTTGAAACTATAAGCTGAAATGGTGTTTGAAGATGGAGGTTAATATGGAGATTCCTGCCATTACCAGTTGTGTTGTACAAATTGTAACTCTGGTATTCAGTAACTCCAAATGTATCTAGTGTCTGAATTTGTCGATCACCTGAATGTTAATGATGACATACCCATGTCATCATAAAGATCTCCTGTTTCTTTATCCATGCCATGCCTTTGCTACCTCTAGACTTGACTGTTCCAGCAGCCCTTTGGGATCAGATGAATAAACTCTTCCATTCCATTTTGTTAACTCCGAGAGTGGTCCTTTCTGACTCACTTATATCATAATTACATGTTTGTGACACTTACCTACACTAAAGATTTCAGTCTGTTTGTCTCTCCACATAATAGGCAGGTTTCAGTGCAGGACCAGGTAAGGCAATGGACTTTGCAACTTCTCCACTCAGGCCTGGCCAGGAAATGTAAAAACTGTGCTCAATGTTCTTCATTGAGCAATCCACTGAAACCTGCCTATTAAGTAGGGAGAAAAGCAGACTGAAATCTTCAGTGTAGGTAAGTGTCATGAACATGTAATTGTGATACTACAGATTTTAAGGACAGCTGTTTTAAAGGCACATTTCTGTTTTTAAACCTTTACGTTGAGTTCAAAAGCCATTTTAAAATGGCAGCATGGACAGATAACATGGCACCTTTCGGTGTTTATTCAAACCTCGTCACACTGATCTCTAACGCTGGCTACAAAGTGTAATTAGAAATGCAAAGACCCCTCCAGGGATGTCCATTGAATTCTAAAAGGTGTGAAAACCCCTTTATGTCTGAGGAAATGGGAGACAGGAAGGGACTTCAAAGGACCTCAACATAATTAACTTCTTTGTTTGGTGGAACAATGCTTCATCCAAATTAACATAACAGCCATTTTAAGTTTTGGAACTATATAAAGTTTGTTTGAGAACAGCCATTTTGTGTGCAGAGCCCCAGGAAGAACTCTGAGAATCAACTTCAGAGGGGGTTCTTAGTCAAGAGAGGAGAAAAGAGGAATCAACTGCTATTTGGCAAAAGAGCCCAGGCAATTTACAAGTGCCTTAACTGAAGAATTAGTGAGGAATAGGAAACTTCCTCTCTCTTCCAAAAACCTGCTGAGCCCACCTGAAAAAGGCAAGCGTCTGAATAGTCAAAATCCTGGACTCCCTTCCTAACAGCACTGTGGGTGTACCTGCACTGCATGGACTGCAGCAGTTCAAGAAGGCAGCTCACCATCACCTTCAAGGGATGGGCAATAAATGCTGGCCCAGCCAGCGAAGCCCACATCCCGTGAATGGGAAAAAAAAGTCGACTGCAGAAACCATCACAGCTGTTAAACTGAACCTCAAGTTCAACCCATTCACTCAAGCAAGAAGAAATTCAAACAACAGGTCCCCAACAATATTTCACAAAGACTTAATTGAAAATCTCATCTTTAAGTATCTTTTTTTAATCTTTATTTGCTTTTAATCTTTGTATCTGTCTCTAGATAATAACTTTATCACTTTTTTTCTTTCGTAACTTTCAAGTGTTTTTTTTCTAATAAACTAACTTTATCTTGTTTAAGACTAGAGCTTGCCTGCTGGGTTATTTTTAAATTGAATCATTCGTAAATTATAAGGGGGCTACATTCACACACACAAACTCTTAGCTCACAGACCACTTGAAGGGAACATCTTTTGCATGGTCCTGATAAGAATACAGAATGATGTTTTGCTGTTGAATGTTGGTTGTGATTTCTATAATATTATTGAAATATATTGCTGATTTCACGATAACCAGATGTACATCACTGGAGCAGGCTCGAGGAGCTGAATGGCCTACTCCTGCTCCTATGTCCCACCCACCTCCCTCTCCTGAATGGGCTACTCACCTCACCCTCTACCCCTGCCAATTCATCCAATTTACTGTCTCCCCTTCCCCACCTCAGCCCCTACCCCACCTCACCCTCTTCCCCTTACCCACTCAATAACATTCTCACTGGACCTTTAAACTTGCCATACTGCGGCTAGCGCGATTAAAAAGGGGTTGTGCCCTGTCTTTCCCTGACTCTACTCTGCTCCGGAGTTCCCTGATAGATGCTGTGCCGCGTATTTCTGGGAAAGTCGGGCTCTTAGAAATGCACAGCAGTGTCGAGTTGGGGCAATTTATGAACACAATGGCAATCTGACGATCCTTGCCACTGCTTGGAAGACCCAGGCCCACGTGATTTTGAAAGCACAATCCACTGGTACGGTGTTCACACTACAAATCTAGCATTAGTGCAAACCCAAAGCTGTTTTGTACTGATGTTAAACTTGAGGTCCAGCAATGCATTCGAGACAAGAAGAACAACTGGTGGGTGGAGAAGGCACACGAGATTCAGGCCGATGCTGACCTAGCACGACCTGCGCAGCTTCCTCCAGGCTACCAAGATCATCTTTGGAACGCACATGACCAGACGAAACCGTCTCCAATCACGGCACGGCTCCCAGCTCCTCAAAGACGACACCATCCGTCAGCATTGGAAGGAGTACTCTGAACTGTCCCCAGTCTGGACTCCGCCATATCGGCGGAAACCCTCCAAGTCGTCCCACACCGCCCTGTGGAGGGTGCCCTCAGCGATCCATCAACCATCGATGAGTTTAAGCGGGCCACCTGACAGGTGAAAACCAACAAAACTTGTGGGCCAGGCAGTACACCCGCAGAGACCATAAGACATAGGAGCAGAAGTAGGCCATTCGGCCCATTGAGTCTGCTCCGCCATTCAATGAAATCATGGCTGATCTGATAATCCTCAACTCCACTTTCCTGCCTTTTCCCCATAACCCTTGATTCCCTTACTGATTAAAAATCTGTCCATCTTAGCCATGAGTATAATTAGCAACCCAGCCCCTACAGCCCTCTGCGGTAAAGAATTCCACAGATTAACTACCCTTTGAGAGAAGAAATTCCTCCTCACCTCTGTCTTAAATGGGTGACCCCTTACTCTGAGATTATGCCCTCTGGTCCTAGACTCTCCCACAAGGGGAAACAACCTCTCAGCATCTCCCCTGTCAAGCCCCCTAAGAATCTTATATGTTTCAATGAGGTCGCTTCTCATTCTTCTAAACTCCAATGAGTATAGGCCCAACCTATTCAACCTCTCCTCACGAGAAAATCTCTCCATACCCAGGATCAACCTAGTGAATCTTCTCTGACTGCATCCAACGCCAGTATATCTTTCCGTGGATAAAGGCACCAAAACTGCTCACAGTATTCTAGGTGTAGTCTAACTAGTGCCTTGTATAGTTTTAGAAAGACTGCCCTGTTTTTATACTGCATTCCCTTTGAAATAAAGGCCAACATTCCATTTGCCTTCCCTATTACCTGTTGAACTTGTATGTTAGCTTTTTGGGATTCATGCACAAGGACTACCCAGCACAAAGGAAGATGGTTGTGTTTGTTGGAGGTCAGTCGTCTCAGCTCCAGGACATCACTGCAGGAGCTCCTCAGGGTAGTGTCCTAGGCCCAACCATCTTCAGCTGCTTCATCAATGACCTTCCTTCCATCATAAGGTCAGAAGTTGGGATGTTCGCTGATGATTACACAATGTTCAGAACCATTCGCAACTCCTCAGATACTGAAGCAGCCCACGTCCAAATGCAGCAAGACCTGGACAATATCCAGGCTTGGGCTGACAAGTGGCAAGTAACATTCGCGCCACACAAGTGTCAGGCAATGGCCATCTCCAACAAGAGGGAATCCAACCATCGCCCCTTGATGTTCAATGGCATTACCATCACTGAATCCCCCACTATCAACATCCTGAAGGTTACCATTGACCAGAAATTGAACTGGACTAGCCATATAAATACTGTGGCTACAAGAGCAGGTCAGAGACAAGGAATCGTGTGACGAGTAACTCACCTCGTGACTCCCCAAAGCCTGTCCACCATCGACAAGGCACAAGTCAGGAGTGTGATGGAATACTCCCCACTTGCCCAGTTGAGTGCAGCTCCAATAACACTGAAGAAACTTGACACCGTCCAAGACAAAGCAGCCCGCTTGATTGGCGCCACATCCACAAACATTCACTCCCTCCACCACTGACGCACAGTAGCAGCAGTGTGTACCATCTACAAGATGCACTGTAGGAATTCACCAAAGCCCATTAGACAGCACCTTCCAAATCCACGACCACTACCACCATCTAGAAGGACAAGGGCAGCAGATGGATGGGAACATCATCACCTGGGAGTTCCCCTCCAAGTCATTCACCATCTTGACTTGGAAATATATCGCCGCTCCTTCACTGTCGCTGGGTCAAAATCCTGGAACTCCTTTCCTAACAGCACTGTGGGTGTACCTATACCGCATGGACTACAGCAGTTCAAGAAGGCAGCTCACCACCACCTTCTCATGGGCAATTAACAACAAGAAATAAATGCTGGCCCAGCCAGCGAGGCCCACATCCTATGAATGAATAAAAAAAATCCCTCTGTGCTGTAGTCTTCTGCAGTCTTTCTCCATTTAAATAATATTCAGCTCCTCTATTCTTCCTGCAAAAGTGCATAACCTCACATTTTCCCACATTATATTCCATCTGCCACTTTTTTGCCCACTCACTTAACCTGTCTATATCCCTCTGTAGACTCCTTGTATCATCCTCACCACTTGTCTTCCCACCTATTTTTGTATCATCTGCAAATTTGGTGATAATATATTCACTTCCCTCATCGAGGTCATTAATGTATATTGTAAATAATTGTGGCCCCAGCACTGATCCCTGTGGCACTCCACTAGTTACAGGTTGCCATCCTGAAAATGCCCCCTTTATCCCAACTCTGTCTTTTATTAGTTAGCCAATCCTGTATCCAGCACCATGGGCTCTTATTTTATTAAGTAGCCTTATGTGCGGTACCTTATGAAACGCCTTTTGGAAATCCAAATATATTACATCTACTGGTTCCCCTTTATCTATCCTGCATGTTACCACCTCAAAGAATTCTAATAAATTTGTCAGGCATGATTTCCCCTTCATGAAGTCATGTTGATTCTGCTTGATTAGATTATGTAATTCTAAATGCTCTGCTATTACATCCTTTATAATAGACTCTAACACTTCCCAATGACAGATGTAAACCTAACTGGCTTATAATTACCTGTTTTTTGTGTCTCTCCCTTTTTGAATAAAGGTGTTACATTGGCAGTTTTCCAATCCTCTGGGACTTTCCAGAATCTAAGGATTCTTGGAAGATTATTACCAGTGCATCCACTATCTCTGTAGCCACTTCTTTAATATCCTAGGATGCAACTCATCAGGTCCAGGGGGCTTGTCGGCCTTTAGCCCCATTAGTTTCTCTAGTACTTTTTCTCTAGTGATAGTTATTGTATTATTTCCTCCCCTCCTTTTGCCCCTTGATTATTTAGTACTTTTGAAATTCAATTAGTGTATTCTACCGTGAAGACTGAAGCAAAGTATTTATTCAACTCCTCTGCCATTTGCTGGTTACCCATTACTATTTCCCCAGCCTCATTTTGTGAGGGGCCTATGTTCATTTTGGTGTCTCTCTTCCTTTTTATATATTTAAAGAAGCTCTTAATTTCCGTTTTTATATTACTTGCTAGTTTACCCTCAAAGCTTATTTTCTCCCTTTTTTTGGTCATTTTTTGTTGCTTTTTAAAACTTTCTAATCCTCTGGTTTACCACTAATTTTTGCCACATTGTATGTTTTATCTTTCAATTTGATACTATCCTGAACTTTCTTGGTTAACCATGGTTGGTTTATCCCCTTCCTTGAATCCTCCTTCCTCACTGGGATATATCTTTGTTGTGAGTCATGAACTATTTCCTTAAACATCTGCAATTCCTCATCAACTTTTTTTTGCTAAAATCCTATCCTGGTCCACTCCAGCCAATTCTGCCCTCATTCCTTTGTAATTACCCTTATTTAAGTTCAGCACAGTTGTTTCTGACCCAAGTTTCTCACTCTCAAACTGAATGCTAAATTCTACCATATTATGGTCACTGTTTCATAGGGTATCTTTTACTCTGAGATCATTTATTAAATCTGCCTCATTACACATTACCAGATCCAAAATAGCCTGATCCCTGGTTGGATCCACAACATATTGTTCTAGGAAACTGTCCCGAATACATTTTATGAATTCTTGCTTGTGGTTACCTCTGCCAATCCGATTTTCCCAATCTACATGAAGATTAAAGTCACCCATGATTAATGTACAACCTTTTCTACATTCCCTCATTATCTCCTGTTTTATTCTCTATCCTACAGTATAGCTATTGTTTGGGGCCAATAGATGACCAGTGTCACCTTCTCCTTGTTATTTCTTACCTCCACCCATATGGATTCTACATCTTCCAATCCAAGATCCTTATTCCATCTTGACTTAAGAAGCTACCCCACCACCCTTTCCTTCCTGCCTGTCTCTTTGAAAAGTCACATACCCCTGAATGTTTAGTTCCCAGCTTTGATAATCTTGTAACCACGTCTCCGTAATGGCTGTAAGATCGTACCCATTAATCTCTAACTGTGCTGTTAATTCTTGTTTTTTTGTTCCGAATATCACGTGAATTTAAGTAAAGAGCCATTAATTTTGCCTTTTTACCATCTTTTCTCCCTTTGGCCCTATTTGCTGCTGGTTTTTTTTAATGTTTGTACACTCTGTCACTTCCTGTCACACTCTGGGTATCATTACCTAAATAACTGCCCTGCAATGCTGCCATAACCTTTTGCTTTGTAAGCCTACACATCTCCTCTCCAGAGCTCCCCCCACCCTCTCTCTATTTAGTTTAAAGCCCTCCCTACAGCCCTAGTTATTCGGTTTGCCAGGACACTGGTCCCAGCACGGTTCAAGTGAAGCCTGTCCCACTGGAACAGCTCCCTTCTACCCCAGTCCTGATGCCAACATCCCATGAACTGAAACCCATTCCTCCCACACCAATCTCTGAGCCATGCACTTAACCCCTTGACTTTATTTACTCTATGCCAGTTTGCCTGTGGCTCAGATAGTAATCCCGAGATTATAACCTTGGAGGTTCTGCTTTTAAATTTAACTCCTAACTGCTCAGATTCTTTCAGCAGAACCTGCTTTCTGGTCCTATTAACGTCCTTGGTACCAACGTGGACAATGACAACTGGATCTCTCTCCTCCCACTCCAAGAAAAAGAGAAAAACCGATTAGAGACCTAAACACAAACTAAAGACCTTACTTTTACTTTAAAGAAATGCTCACCAATCCTACTCACCAATCAGCTGCTGTCCGTGCTCTTCTCCCTCTCGCGCTCTTTAATGGTGTCTCACTTTTTTCGTACTCTCATTGTTAAAGGCCCCGCTGCGCGCTCTCTCTCTCTCTCTCTCTCTCTCTCTCTCTCTCTCTCTCACACTCACACACATTGTTAGAGGCCACGCTCCTCTCACTCTCCCTCTGTTAATGGCCATGCTGCTCCTCTCACTCTCTCCCACTGTTAAAGGCCACTCTCCTCTCACGCTGTTAATGGTCCCGCTGCTCCTCGCATTCTCTCACTGTCAAAGGCCACTCTCCTCTTGCACTCTCTTATTCTTAAAGGCCCTGCTGCTTCTCTCACACTCTCGCTGTAAATGGCCCCGCTGCTTTTCACAAGCACTCTACCGTGCTGGCAGCTATCAGCTTACGTCACGACTCCGCCAGTTCATCCTCTGCCTCTGGGATGAAGAAGACATCCCTCAGGATCTCAAGAATGAGACCATCATTACTATCCACAAGAAGGGGGACAAATCTGATAGTGAAAGCTACTGGGGGGAGTTTCCCTCCTGTCCATCGCTTGTAAGATCCTGGCCTGCATCCTCCTGAACCGCCTTCGTCCAGTTGCTGAAGAGACCCTCACGGAAACCCAGTGTGGCTTCTGACCATCCCGGGATACTGTGGACATGGTCTTTGTGGCTAGACAGATCCAGGAAAAATGTTGGGAGCAAAATCAAGAATTGTTCCTCGCCTTTATCAACCTGACCATGGCGTTTGATTCTTTAAACTGTGAAGCTCTATGGATGGTCCTCCAACACTTTGGCTGCCTGTTGAAGGTTGTCACCATCCTGAGACTTCTGTGTGACAACATGGCCGCCATCATCCCAAGTGAAGGATCTGAAACATCTGGACCGCGGTCAAATGAGGTTGTGTGATCGCCCCCACCTTGTTCACCATTTACCTGACTGCCATCGTCCACCTCATCCGAGATGACCTGCCACCTGGTGTCAGCATTCAGTATTGTCTGGACAGGAAGCGCTTCAACCTTGGTCGCTTCTGGGCAAAAACAAAACTCACCACCATGGACATCCACGACCTTCAGTTTGCGGGTAGCTGCTGCATGATCGCTCACTCTGTGCAGGATATGCAAAGGATGCTTGACTCCTCAACACCTCGTATAAGAGGCTTGGCCTGTCCTTAAACATCGCCAAGACGAAGGTCCTTCACCAACCTTGCCCGGGCAAGTTGAGCATCGCCTGCGCCATCCACGTAGATGGGGTGGCTCTGGAGTATGTGCAGCTCTTCCCTTTTCTTGGCAGCCGCCTCTCCCAAAGGACTACAATTGTTGACGAAGTCCAGCATTGAGTCAACTGTGCCAGTGCTGCCTTCTTCAAGCTGCGCCAATGTGTCTTTGACAACAGGGACCTTTGCAAGTTAGTAAAGGTTCTGGTTTATAAGGCTGTTGTGTTGGCCACCTTTCTCTACTGCAGCGAAACATGGACTGTCTACTGAAGCCACATGAAGATCTTGAGAGTTTCCATCAGCGGTGCTTGTATCGAATCCTGGGGATCAAATGGGAGGACCATTGGACTAACATGAGAGTCCTCCATGAAGCTGTGTCTACCAGCATTGAAACCCTGCTCCTGTGGAACCAACTCCGATGGACAGGCCATTGTGCCCGGATGCCCGAAAGCCGCCTCCCTCGGCAGGTTCTCTTCTCACAGCTCTCCGTTGGCCAGTGCTCGAAGGGCAGCCAAAGGGAAAGGTATAAGGATATGGTCAAGGTCGCCCTAAAGCATCGGAGGCATTGACACCACTGACTGTTGCCGATCACCCAGCATGGCACCGCCTGGCCCATCGAGGTGCAAGTCACTTCGAGGCTCAGTGACTTGACAGCGAGGTGGAACAGCGGCAGAGGAAGGAGAAGGAGGCCAACCTAAGGCTGCAATTTCCACTCCCCTGTGCAACAAACCACCTCCCCACTGCGGAAGAACATGTGGATCCGGAATTGGGCTCCTCTGTCATCTCGCCAAGCCTGATGGACGTCACCTTCGATTCCGAGGGACCGCCGCCACCGGTGTGAGTTAGGCATCAGGCCCAGAAGTGTCTCCTCCAGGGAGTGTCTCTCCTCTTCACTCTAGGCCGGACGCTGACTCTGAATTCGTGCTCCAAAATTGTCCACAGCGTGTGGTTGAGATAAACCTGTTGTGTGGGTTTGCTGTGCTGTTGGTTGTGATGAGTGACTTTGCTTGGTTTAGTTGCTTTAGTTGTGGGTTGTTTAGTCACTAGCTCTGACTTTTGAGTGGTAATTTCAAAATAGCAGCAAATTTCATTCCAGTCTAGTCTATTTGGGGGAGGGGAAGATCCGTCACTCCCCTAATTTCAGAGCCTGCCACTGGAATTGCAGGAGAAATATTGTGTATGTAGAAACATAGAAAGATTGATGGTACAGATGAGGCCATTTGGCCCATCTTGCTTGTGTCATTCGAAATAGAGTTATTCAGTTTAATCCCACTTTCTCGCTCTTGATCTATAGCCCTTGAGGTTATGGAACCTCAAGTGCATATCCAAATGTTTTTAAAATATTTGTGGGTTTCTGCCTCGACCACTATTTCAGGGAGTGAGTATCAGGCTGTCACTACCATCTCAGAGAAAGCATTTCTCCTCAATTCCCCTCTAATTCTTCTACCGATTTACTGTAAATCTATGTGCCCTGGTTATTGACCTCTTTGCTAATGGAAACGGGTCCTTCCAACCGCTATCTTGATCCTTCATCATTTTATACACCTCAGTTAAACTTCCCCATCTCTTGGTTCAACTTGATCGAAACATATAAAGATCCTGAGGGGTCTTGACAGGGTGGACGTGGAGAGAATGTTTCCCCTTGTGGGAGAATCTAGAACTAGGGGCCACTCTTTAAAAATAGGGGGTCACCCATTTAAAACAGAGATGAGGTGAAATTTTTTCTCTTGAGGGTGGTGGGTCTTTGTAACTCTCTTCCTGAAAAGGTGGTGGAAACAGAGCCTTTGAATATTTTTAAGACAGAGGTCGATAGATTCTTGGTAAACAAGGGAGTGATAGGGAGTGGCAGTAGGTAGGATGCAGATTGAGGTTACTATCAGATCAGCCATGATCTTATCGAATGGCAGAGCAGGCTCAAGGGGCCGAATGGCCTACTCCTGCTGCTTTTTCGTATGTTTGTATCTCCCCTTGGTCTCATCTGTTCCAAAGAAAAGGACCCAGCCTATCCAATTTTTCTTTGGCTGGGATTTTCCATGCCCGCTGGCATCGGGTGTGTTCGGTGGCATGAGCAGACAATATGACAATCAGTTTCATGGCGTCGTGGAACCAGTTTGCGATCATCCACTCCGCCTGCTGGTGGTGGGGAATGTGGCCCGCCATTGGACATTGGGAACCTCATTCTAATACACCAGCATTTCATTATAAGGCCAGCCCACCGGACTCATCTGCCCCCCCAACTTCCTCCTCGCTGGATCACCCCGGTGTAGAACACGTCTTGACGACTGTTACTTGCAAAAGTCGGGACTTACCGTCAGGGCCTTGCTCACATCGCGGTTGTGAGAGGGGACTGAAGGTGTCCAATGGGGCGAGGTTGGGAGGGGGGAAAATGAAGTTGCCCGATGGGGCGAGGTTGGGAGAGCGGGGGAAATGAAGGTGCCCGATGGGCGAGATTGGGAGGAGGGGAATGAAGGTGCCTGATGGGGCGAGGTTGGGAGGGGGGGAATGAAGGTGCCCGATGGGGGCGAGGTTGGGAGGGGGGTGGAAATGAAGGTGTCCGATGGGGGCGAGGTTGGGAGGGGGGGGAATGAAGGTGCCCGATGGGGGCGAGGTTGGGAGTGGGGGGAATGAAGGTGCCCGATGGGGGCGAGGTTGGCAGGGGGGAGAATGAAGGTGCCCGATGGGGCGAGATTGGGAGGAGGGGAATGAAGGTGCCCGATGGGGCGAGGTTGGGAGGGGAGTAATGAAGGTGTCCGATGGGGCGAGGTTGGGAGGAGGGGAATGAAGGTGCCCAATGGGGCGAGGTTGGGAGGGGGGTAATGAAGGTGCCCGATGGGGCGAGGTTGGGAGGGGGGTAATGAAGGTGTCTGATGGGGCGAGGTTGGGAGGGGAGTAATGAAGGTGTCCGATGGGGCGAGGTTGGGAGGAGGGGAATGAAGGTGCCCAATGGGGCGAGGTTGGGAGGGGGGTAATGAAGGTGTCCGATGGGGCGAGGTTGGGAGGAGGGGAATGAAGGTGCCCAATGGGGCGAGGTTGGGAGGGGGGTAATGAAGGTGCCCGATGGGGCGAGGTTGGGAGGGGGGTAATGAAGGTGTCTGATGGGGCGAGGTTGGGAGGAGGGGAATGAAGGTGCCCGATGGGGCGAGGTTGGGAGGGGGGTAATGAAGATGTCCGATGGGGCGAGGTTGGGAGGAGGGGAATGAAGGTGCCCAATGGGGCGAGGTTGGGAGTGTTGGGGGTGGGGTGGGGGGGATACAGGGGAGGAGATGTTAACGAGGAGAAGATGGCAACTGGGAGGTAGGTGTAAGAGGGGTTGGAAGCTGTAAGGGTACGAGCTTGGAGAGTAGAAGGAGTCCAGGGGGAGGAAGGAGCGTGGAGAGGGGAAGGATTCCAGGGGGGGAAGCAGTCCGGGGTGGGGAGGAAGGAGCACAGAGAGGGGAGGGAGTAAGGGTGGAGGAAGAATTGAGGGTGTCTGAGGTAGTCAGGAAAGGGGAGGGACTAAGCAGGGGTGGGAGGACTAAGATGGTGGGGAAAGGGGTTCTGGAAGGAAGGGGTCTGGAGGGGGGGTGTCCAGGTGAATGTGCGAGGAAGGGGACTGATGAATCCACGCCTGCCTCCGTGGTGAGCAAACAGGGTGGGTGTGGTATAAGGGAATGGTGAGAATGAGTGAGGGCGGAGTGAGGTGGTAGGGTGGGAGGGCTTGACGGTAGCAGTAGAAGGGACGGTGAGAGTGGTCGGTGGGGACTCAGAGGCAGACACAGACCCTGGGGGTGGGAAGGAGGAGGTCGAGGAGGTGAATGTGGATGGGGGTAGGATTTTCGGGAAGTAAGGGAATGTGCATGTTCACCTGGACATCCCCGAAGGAAAAGGGTTGTGGCTGGTAGGTCACGGAGGGGAGATGGAAGGTGGTGCCAGGGGGGTCAAATGTGATGGGGGAAAGGAAATGAGTGACTGGGGGAGGGGAAAAGACCGGGAAGCTGATCAAAAAGTGAATCCAGACCATGCTGTCCAAATCGAAAGTGAAATGACAGTCGTGTTGGGCGAGATCAGGTGCTGAATGGGAGTGTGATCAGTGGGTGGGCGGAGGTGCAGGTCAGCTCAGATGGACAACTGAAAGTGAACCCCAGCCGGCAGCATTCAAAATGCTCAGGACATTGAGGTGAGTGTGATATGTGAAGGATCTGCATGTGTGTGAGAGTGCTTGCACAAGGCTCCGAAAGGCCCTGCCACACATACACTCCTCCCTCCAAAATCACTCATTGGCCAGCTACTCCCTCTGCAGTGACAGAGAACGAAGTTGAGAGGCTCACAGACAAAGGGGACTCGAAGGGAGAGGACAACCTCTGAGATTCCTGAGTGGACGACCCAGGGGTGTCCAGCTGCTGCTGCTCCTCCCCTCGGCTGCCCGAGGGCCCCGGCCTGACTCCTTGAGGGGAAGGAGCACCTGGTGGGACATCGAGGTGTCCCGTTTCCCTCTCGCATTGACACTGCAGGAACACACCCACGGCTCCCGTGATGGAGTGCAGGTCTGTACACATCTCCGCGTCCTGCTGGACCAGGGTCTCCATGGCGTTCGCCATCCTCCCCATGAGACCTCCATACATGCACATGTGTATATCACTTCATCAGAGAGCAGGCGGACACAGTCCTCTGACTCGTGTGCCACTCTGTTGAGGGCTTCCAACAGCTCTGCGTGATGTTCCCACTTTTGCTGACTCTCCACGATGAGTTGGAAGGCCGAATCTAGAGGCTCATCATCTGACTTGGACCTCACAGTTGCCTCTTCCCCAACAGTCCTCCGAGTGCTGGGGAGCTTGCACGAACCTGCCTCCTCCTGCTGTGGACGTGTTCGTGCGGTGACCACCGGATTGTCCTCTAGATCTAGATCCAATGGAGGTGTGTGTCTCTGTGCTGGTGCAGGGTGTGGGTAAGCACTGTGACAGGTCTTCCAGGCTGCTTATTTCCAGCTCTTCAATGGAGGAGGAGTCCTCTTGGCTGGAGGTGAGGACCTGGATGGAGCTGAGGGACTGGCTGGCTGAGGGTGTCGGTTGCTTGGCAGAGCTCCCTGTGAACCAAAGTAGAGATAATTAGTGCATGACAGCAGAGTCAGAAGCAGGAGAGAGAGAGCACTCTAATTTGCATTGAGAGAGGGGGATGTGATGCAGGATCCTTACGAGGGTGTTTATCGCTGACCTCACATCACCACAGGCACAGTCCATGTCCTCACCAGTCAGCGTGATGGCACACTCCTCATAGTGAGTGAGGGGCCTAATGTGGGCCACTCCACCCTGGGTCTGGGGTCCTTCCCTGCTGTTGTGAGCCAGCTTCTCCTGCATGAAAACAGATGGAGAGAGTGTGAACAGGACACATGGCACTGCGTGGAATGTTTGTGTGGTGAGTGGAGCCATGGACAGGAGCTCCAGAGGGATTGAGCCTGATGGAGATGTGAGGATATGTGTGAGAGTTACTGGTGTTGTCCCTTGAGGTGTACGATCTCTGTGGCTGTGTGATGGGTGTGTGAGTTGAGTGATGAGAAGGGTGAATAACTATGGTGGAATGGATGAGACCATTCATCCATTCTCTGCACTGGGTGGTTGCCCTCTTTTGCAGCACCACTGCCACCACCTCCCAAGTCGAATTAGTGAAGTTGCTGCGCATCCTGTGGCCAGAGCGGGGGTAGAGGACATCATGGCGAGCCTCCACTGCATTCAAAAGGCGCTCGAGGGACACGTCATTGACCCTGGGGGCTGCAGTTTTCTTGCCTTTCAGGGCCAGGTCTTCTTTACAGTGGTCGTGGGCTAGAAGCACTGAGAGGTGTGCGTACGACTGGACTTTAAATATGGCACTTGGCGTGGTGATGGCGTGGCGGGCGAATGAGAGCCCGCCTGCCATGGAAACGGCATGTTTTCCGGGAATGCATAATTAATGCAGTGGGTTTGGGACGATACGGCAAGAAAAGCCGCAATAGCGGCCAGCAGGTAAAACGACATTTTACCTGCCCACTACCGCACTTAATGTAAATCTAGGACGATTCTGCCCTTTGTAGCTAAGATTCTTCATTCCTGGCAACATCCTCTGTAAATATCCTCTGCACCCTCTCTAGTGTGATCACATCCTTACTGTAATGCAGTGACCAGAACTGTACACAAAACTGTATTTTATACAGTTCTAGCATAACCTCCCTGCTCTTGTATAAAGGAAAGTATCCCTTTTGTCACCTTGACCATATGTGTTGCAACCTTCAGAGACCTGTAGACATGCGCTCCACAACTGTCTGCTAAACCAGTCCTTTATTTTTCATTTTGAGGTATTAGGTAGGGTTCTGGAATGGTCATTAGACTCAAAGAAATCTGTCACTTTTTGGTAATTAACTGCCAGCTATCTAACTCGCTATATCCTTCAATCCATCCTCTCTCCACAAATGGATCCAGTTATCTTTTAAATTGATTTAAATTTATTGACAATAGATTGTTTTAAAATTGATCTACTTTAACAAGCTTCGTTATTAACTTATTATTTAAATCTCCAGTGCAACCCCAATTAGCTGCATCTCCTGTTGTACATTGGATGTTCAGTAGGTCTCGCAGAGGTTCTGAGTCTTGTATGGTTGAAAATTAAGTGTTTATTGATAACACATACTAAGTATATAGAGGGTATGGTCCAAGCTATGAGCTAACTCCATGCTTGCTGCTACACAGGTCTCTGTCCAGCTCACAACTGACTCTAGTCTCAGGTCATGTGTCTCTTTACATCACACTGTGGGCGGTACTGTTTCTCAGTCCCACATTAACCCTTTCCATCCCAGCTACTCTTATACTACACTCCCATTATTTGCATTCTTTAAGATTTTTTGGGGATACTGTTACTTATTTCAAACTATCTGCTTTTTTAGAGCACAAATTTCTTCTTTGCTATAATAAAAATTGAAAATGCTGGACACACTCAGGTCACATAGCATCTGTAGAGGGAGAAACAGAGTTAACGCTTTAATTATCTGATCTTGCATTAGAACTTTGCTGTTTTGTTTACATCACTTAATTCAAATTATTGGATCATTCCATTTTTACCTATGAGAACAAAAACCGCCCTTGTATTTAGAAGATGTGGCTGTCGCTGGCTAGGCCAGTATTTACTGCCCATCCCTAATTGCCCTTGAGAAGGTGGCGGTGTGCTGCCTTCTTGAACCGCTGCAGTCCCTGTGGTGTAGGTACGCCCACAGTGCAGTTAGGGAGGGAATTCCAGGATTTTGACCCAGCGACAGTGAAGGAACGATATGTTTCCAAGTCAGGATGGTGAGTGACTTGGAGGGGAACCTGCAGGTGGAGGCGTTCCCATCTATCTGCTGCCCTTGTCCTTCTAGGTGGTAGAGGTCGCGAGTTTCTACGATGCTCTTAAAGAAGCCTTGGTGAGTTGCAGAAGTGCATCTTGTAGATGGTACACGCTGCTGCCACTTTGCATTGGTGGTGGTGGGGTGCCAATCAAGTGGGCTGTTTTGTCCTGGACGGTGTTTAAGCTTCTTGAGTGTTGATGGAGCTGCACTCATCCAGGCAAGTGGGAAGTATTCCATCACACTCCTGACTTGTGCCTTGCAGATCATGGACGGGCTTTGGGGATTCAGGAGGTGAGTTACTTGCCACAGGATTTCTAGCCTCTGACCTGCTCTTGTAGTCACAGTATTTATATGGCTAGTCCAGCTCAGTTTCTGGTCAAGGGTGATCCCCATGATTTCGAAAGTGGGGGATTCGCAGTGGTAATGCCATTGAATGTCAAGGGGAGATGGTTGGATTCTCTTGTTGGAGGTGGTCATTGCCTGGCACTTGTCTACCACCAATGCTATTTTGCTATTTGCCACTTATCAGCCCAAGCCAGCATGTTGTCCAGGTCTTGCTGCATGCGAAAGTGGACTGCTTAATTCTGTGAGGAGCTGTGAATGAACACCTGAGCAATCATCAGCAAACATCCTCCTTCTGACCTTATGGTGGAGAAAAGGTTATTGATGAAGCAGGTGAAGGTGGTTGGGACACAGCCCCAAGAAGCAACTGAATAAAAGACCATGAATTGCAGGTGTTGCCAGAAAGCTGTGGGGTCGAGTTGCAGTCCAGACTGATGCTGTAGTGCAATATTGAGGGAGTGTTGCACTTTCAGAGGTGTTATCTTTCAGATGAGATGTTAAACTGAGAACTCATCTGTCCTTTCAAAGGAACCTAGGAACAGGATCAGGCAATTTAGCCCCTTGATCCTTTTCTGTCATTCAGTGAGATCGTGGCTGATTTACAACCTAACTCCACACACCTGCCTTTGTCCCATATTTCTTAGATTTTTGTTAACCAAAGGTTTTACCAATCTCAATTTAAAATTAATATTTGTTCCAGCATCAATTACTGTTTACAGACTTGTGTAGATGTGTTTCCTAATTTCACTTCTGAAAGGTCTGATTCTAATTTTTACACAATATCCTCTAGTCCCAGGCTCCCAACTAGCAGAAATAAGATAGATGAAGAGAAAGTAGCTGGTTCCCTTAACAGTTCATTGATAGCATGTTTGCCTCTCAGGTGGACATAACAAATTACCTGGATTTGGAAAGTCCGGAGGTTGTGAAAGGCACTATATAAACGCATGTGTTGTGTTATTTTAGATTTTCATGGTTCTGCTCAAACCCACTGGTTACAGCGCCACCTGCAGTTACCCCATGCTTTGCTTTGCTAATATAATCCCTGGACTTCAGCTCATTACCTTCCATGCCTCAAAACACAAAGGGCTTGTATTTGTTGTGTGTTGTATGTTCAGTAGGTCTCACAAAGAGGTTCTGAGCCTTGTATGGTTGAACATTAACTGTTTAATGATAACACGTAACTATATACATATATGCAGGATATAGCCCAAGCTAACTCGATGCTTACTTCTACACACGTCTCTGTCCAGTCCACAACTGATCCCAGGCTCAGGTCATGTGTCTCTTTACATCACCCTGTGGGCAGTACTGTTTACCAGTCCCACATTAACCCTTGCTCTGCCAGATACCCTTAAAATACAATATTTAGGTAGTGCCTTTCACAATCTCTGAATGTCCTAAAGCTTTACAGCAAATAAACTATACATTTGAAGTGTAGCCATTATTGTAATGCAGGAATCGCAGTAGCCAATTTACATACAGCAAGCTGCCACGAACAGTGCACTTAATAATGACCAGACGATCTGTTATAGTGACATTAGTTGAGGGATAAGTGTTGCATTTAGATAATGTCTCATTTTTAAGATGGCACCTCCAACAGAGCAGCACTCCCTCAGTACTGCATTGGGAGTGCTTGGCTATATTTTGTGCTCAAGTCTCTGGAGTGGGACTCAAATGCCAGGTAATGACCATCTCCAACAAGAGAACCTAATGATCTCCCGTTAACATTATCGTTGCAGAATCTCCCACCATCTGTTAATGGCAGTGAAAGGGCTGTCATATCCATAATTTTAAACATGTTCTGTGCTGGTATGGGAGCTTCTGGAACTGCATTTATTTAAAAATGGATACTGATGAACTGTTAAGATAGCTGCCAAGGGGGTCAGGTGACCTTTGCAATTGCAACCCAAACTATCAAGCTTCCGGAAAGTTCTGAATTGAATCATACTAGATGGGGTTCTTCTTGGACAGATATGTCTAGACAGGACTCCTTTGTGGAATTCACAGCTGTCATTGGTCGAAGCTCACTCCAAAACACAGTCGATGGATTCCTAGACTCTTATGTCTCTGGTTTATAATGTAACAAAGGAAGACTGATGAGACCAGTTATCCACAAGTTAATTGTGAAAGATCATCATCTACCTTCTGTTGTATACCAATGGCCATTGACTGAAACTGGTTCTCTGATACTGAAATCCTTTTACCCTAAAACCTAGCAGAGACCTGGAAGCAGTCTGCAGAATAACACCGACAAGACAACAACTGCAGAGAAAGGCTGTGCCACCTTTGCCTTTTAAGAACCAAGAGGCTTAAGAGTCTTTTAAAAAGCCCCCAGCCTGATTCCAAGTTCACCTGTAAAGAAATTTGACCTCCTGATACAACAGCCATGAGTGCCTGACGTCATGACTTGCTGAACAGTCTTTTTGAAGGAACCCTGTAGTAATCCTGATACCTGACCCTAGCTATTGGAACTTAACTGAACTACAGTTCAAGTGGGGCAAAAGTTCCTTCTTCACTGAACTCTCAAAGACATGTGAACTGTTAACTATTCTTATGGTTTAATACTTGTAGCAGTGCACTATCTTCTTTAGTTGTAACCTTCTTGAGTGTGTAGTTTGTGACTGATGCAGCGTTTGGATCTTTCAGTGTGTCTGTGTACGAATAAATAATTGTCTTTGTTTAAACCCAGGAAAGTCTGCTGCTGATACTTTTAAACTGACCACACACTGACAGGGGCTTAGAAACACACACATCTACCTTTTTAAACTTAAGCCACACTGATTATGGATAGAAAGGAAGGGAATTGGGGGTCCTAGTTAATCTCTTTCCACTGTCTGTAACAGTGTGTTAGTTTAATTGTTAAGATACACAGGTGAATAGCTAGAGCATTTAGAAAGAGAGAAGGAAGTTGCAGCTTTTTCATTACCTGAAGACATTCTCCTCAATTTTTGGTTGCGTTTCAGCCCCATGCTCCTCATCTTTGGCTACCCAATACAGAGCAGGAGTGGGGGTGGCTGGCGGGAGTAGGAGGGGAGATCAGAGGACCTCCCCACTGCTCTTTTCCTGGGCCTGGCCAAGGTGGCCATAAACAGATCAACAAGTCCAGGCAGCGGGCAGTTGAGGGGTTGTTTTACCCTACTGCCTGCTTCTCTTCTGTGGATAGGACTGCGCTCGGGTGTCCTTAGAGAGGGAGCACACAGTGTCCGCCCATACACTTGCAGCCTTCCACAACTGGTGGGGATCACAGGGGCTGGAATGCATCATCTTCCCCAGAAATGTTATTTGAGTTTAATAATTTTCCTTTCAAATTTTTGTCTTCATTGCAATAATGTAAAATGCCCCCTTCAGAGGGGCTGATCATTTATTATTATTTACCATTTTCTCTTCTGCGTTTATAAAAAGGGTTGGTTGGGACACTGGAGAGTAGGTAGAAGGCAGACATATGTAATGCTGCATTCTGTAAATAAGCCTATTATCAAGATAAGGATTTGCTTCTAGTTTGGTACTTCACCATCTGGCTTGGGATCTAGTTATTACCATAGACATCCTGGGGGTTACCATTGACCAGAAGCTGAACTGGATTAACCATATAAATACTGTGGCTACAAGAGCAGGTCAGAGGCTGGGAATCCTGCAGCGAGTAACTCACCTCCTTACACCCCAAAGCCTGTCCACCATCTACAAGGCACAAGTCAGGAATATAATGGAATACTCTCCACTTGTCTAGATATGTGCAGCTCCAACAACACTCAAGAAGCTCAACACCATCCAAAACAAAGCAGCCCATTTGATTGGCACCCCATCCACCACCTTAAACATTCATTCCTTCCACTACTGGGACATAGTGGCAGCAACTTGCCAAACCTCCTTCAACACTACCTTCAAAACCCATGATCTCTACCATCTAGGAGGACAACATACAAACATATGACTTAGGAGCAGGAGTGGGCCACTCGGCCCCTCGAGCCTGCTCTGCCATTCAATAAGATCATGGCTGATCTGAATGTAACCTCAACCCCACATTCCTGCCTACCCCCGATAACCGTTCACCCCCTTGTTAATAAAGAGCCTATTTAGCTCTGCGTTAAAAATATTCAAAGGTACTGCTTCTGCCGCCTTTTGAGGAAGAGAGTTCTAAAGACTCCCAACACTCAGAAAAAAACTTTCTTCACCTCTCTCTTAAATAAACGACCCCCTATTTTTAAACAGTGACCCCCTGGTTTTAGATTTTCCAACAAGAGGAAACATTCTCTCCACGTCCACCCTGTCAAGACCTTAAAGGTTTCAATTAAGTCGCCTCTCACTCTTCTAAAGTCCAGCAGATACAAGCCTAACCTGCACAGCCTTTTCTCATAAGAAAACCCGCCCATTCCTGGTATTAGTCTAGTAAACCTTCTCTGAACTGCTTATAACACATTTACATCTTTCTTTAAATATGGTGACCAGTACTGTACACGATACTCCAGATGTAGTCTCACCAATGCCCTGTAAACTGAAGCATAACCTCCCTACTTTTGTAATCAATTCCCCTCACAATAAATGATAACATTCTATTAGCTTTCCTAATTACCTGCTGTACCTGCATACTAGCCTTTTGTGATTCATGCACTAGGACACTCAGATCCCTCTGTATCTCAGAGCTCTGCAATCTCCCACCATTTAGATAATAAGCCTCTTTTTTATTCTTCCTGCCAAAATGAACGATTTTACATTTGCTCACATTATACTCCATTTGCCAGGTCTTTGCCCACTCACTTAACTTATCTATATCTCTTTGTAGCCTCCTTACGTCCTCTTCACAATTTACTTTGGTACCCATCTTTTTCTCATCAGCAAATTTAGCAACCATTCCTTTGGCCCCTTCATCCAAGTCTTTTATATGAATTTTAAAAAGTTGAGGCCCCAACACTGATCTCTGTGGCACACCACTTGTCATGTCCTGTCAACCAGAAAAAGACCCACTTAAGCCAACTCTCTGCTTCCTGTTAGCTAGCCAATCTCCTATCCATGCCAGTATGTTACCCCCTACATCATGAGCTTTTATTTTCCGCAATAACCTTTGATGTGGCACTTTATCAAATGCCTTCTGGAAATCTAAGTACAGTACATCCACCAGTTCCCATTTATCCACAGCACATGTGACTCCTTCAAAGAACACCATTAAATTTGTTAAACATGATCTTCCTTTTTCCAAACCATGTTGACTCTGCCTGATTGCCTTGAATTTTTCTAACTGTCCTGCTATAACATCTTTAATAACAGTTTCTAACATTTTCCATATGAAAGATGTTAAGCTAACTGGCCTGTAGTTTCCTACTTTCAGTCTCCCTTTTTGAATAAAGGAGTTACATTTGCTATTTTCCAATCTAATGGAACCTTCCCCAAATCCAGGTAATTTTGGAAAATTAAAACCAATGCATCAACTATCTCACTAGCCACTTCTTTGAAGCTCTTAGGGTGAAGTCCATCCGGACCTGGAGATTTGTCAGCCCGCAGCCCCAACACTTCCTTGATGATTGTAAATTTCCTGAGTTCCTTCCTCCCTTCCATTTCTTTATTTCCAGCTAGTTCCTGGATGTTACTGGTGTCCTGTACAGTGAAGACCGAAGCAAAATACCTGTTTAATTTATCCGCCAGCTCCCTACTTTCCATTATCAATTTTGCAGATGCAGTTTCTATAGGACCAATGCACACTTTAACTCTTTTCTTATTTAAATATTTATAGAAACTCTTACCATCCATCTTTATATTACTAGCTAACTTTCTCTAATTTTACCTCCTTATTAATCTTTTTGTCATCCTTTGCTGTTCTTTATATTCTTTCCAGTCTTCTGATCTGCCCCCCATCATTGCGTAATTATATGCTTTTTCTTTAAGCTTGATACTGTCTTTAACTTTTTTAGTTAACCACGGAAGGTGGGCCCTCCCCTTGGAATTTTTCTTTCTCATTGGAATGTAACTATTCTGTGTATTCTGAAATACCTCTTTAAGTTTCTGCCACTGCACCTCTATTGACTTATCCCTTAACCTCATTTTCCAGTTCACTTTAGCTAGCTCTGCTTCTGTGCCTGCATAATTTGCCCTAAAGGGCAGCAGGTGTAAACATCACCTCTCCAAGTCAAACAGCACCCTCATTTGGAACATATTTCCCTGTTTCTTCACTATCTCTTGAGTCAAAATCCTGGAATTCCTATCCTAACAGCACAGTGGGTGTACCTACGCCACATGGACTGCAGTCATTCAAGAAGGCAGCTCACCACCACCTTCTCGAGGGCAATTGAGAATGCAAAACAAATGTTGTCTGAAAGAATAAAAAAGAACTTATGACACCCTAACTCCGAGGTGAGAGTACAGTCAATTTGGAACTTTTATTGCATTGGAACAGGTCTCAAGTTTATATTCTGACAAAAGATCAGCAGCCTGAAATGTTAACTCTGTTGATTTGGCCTTCTGAGTATTTCTACAATTTTCTCATTTAATTTCCAGTTGGTGTTTCTTTGCTGATGTATTGTTGCTTCTGTCATCACTTTTGTACCTGGGTTGGAGGTGGTTCGCTGGAACTACATGGGCTGGTTAAGTGGGTGTTATCCAGTGGTTTGCCGAGATCTGTGGGTATTCAGCGTCATCTCCAGTGCATAACCCCACAGTGGAAGAGTTCATTGTTTGTCCTGTGGTAATAGTGTCCCAGGATTTTGTACAGCAGGTTGAATTTCAGTTCTTAGGAAGTGCAGGCTCGCCTATCAAGCTGCCTTTTTGTTTGGGCCCAAAGTGGTAACAAATTAAATGCATAATACAGAAGTGCGTTACAGCCTTGTCAAATGGATGGAGTGTTTAAACAGAATGATTCTGTTGACCTACAATCATGTCGAACTGGACGTGCATGCGATTCAGTCAACAGTTGGGAATCATTTGTACACAGTTGGAGCGCTGGAATTTAATGTACACACAGGGGCCTCGACAGTTGGTGAAGGATATCATTGGCAAGCTAAGGAAATCCCTGCGAAATTCAAATCTCGGAGTATGATTCTTCTCCCTGACTTTCATGCTTTGCGTATTTCCTTTGGTGGCTAGAGCTGCAGGACTTGACTCCCAACTGGTGTCTAGGTTCCAGGACTGATTACAGCTCCAGTTTAACTATCTTAGCTCAGTGAGTAGAACAGATTGTCTCTGAGTCAGATGGTCGGAAGTTCAAGTTCCACCCAGAAACTTGAGCACATGATCTCGGCTGACCATGACACAATCGGACTGTTGTAAAGATCTAAGTGGTTCGGTAATGTTCAATTAGGGAAGGAAAACCTGCCGTCTTTACCATTCTTGTCCTTAGGTGCCTCCTGTCCCACATCAAAATGGTTGGCTAACCCTTAACTTGCCTCTGAAGTGGCCCAGTAAGCCACTCAGTTGTATCAAACCATTGTGAACAGTTTCAAGAGATAGTCAGTTGTCACCATCGCAAGGTTTACAAGAAGCGTACAATAGATTACAGCACCCCCCACCCATGCCCACATCCTGAGAATGAATTTTTGAAAAAAAAGATTGCATGGCTTCCAGTGGTTCTTGCCTGATGCTATCTATGGAGTTGTAGGTGAAGGTGATAATGAGGGAAAGGAGGAGAGGCTGTTTTGGACCAGCTTGCTAAATTTGATTGTTGCATCCAGCAGGCTCAGTTAGAAAGTGTTGTTTTTTTAAAAATTCCAGTCGGCCAGGTGGTGAGCCAATCTTTACATACTTTATAAGCTTTAATTTACAAAGGCACACATTACAAACTTGCACCTCCTAACCCAATTGCCACAGTTTCAGTTTGTTCCTATTTATAGTAGCACAAGCCAAATCCACAGTTTATACCCATCATCTATATACAATTGAATACACAACCGTACAGAGAGAGAATGGGGAAACATATAGCCTCTGCTCGCTTCTGGTCCAACAACACCTCGATTTTAAAATCCTTGTTTATTTTCAAAACCTGCTATGTTCTTGACCTTCCCTATTGCTTTTCTCCTCCAGCCCTACAACCCTCCAAGATATCTGTGCTCTTCCAGTTCCTGTTTCTTGCATATTTCTGACTTGCATTGCTCTGCCGTTGGCAACCGTGCTGCCTTCAGCTGGGTGGGCCCTAAATTCTGAAATTCCCTCCCCTAAACTCTCTGTCCCACTACCTCACTTTCTTTACCTCAACATCCCTTAAAACCTGCCTCTTTGTTAAACTTTCGGTCGCCTGTCCTAATATATCCAATGTGTCTCAGTGCCAAATTTGTTAATGCTCCTGCAAAGTGCCTTGGGATGTTTTATTGTGTTAAAGGCACTATATAAAGGCAAGTTGCTGTTCTAGTGATGTGTATATCGTGACATGTAGTGGAAGTGTAAATAATAATATTTGGGATCTGTTTAGACTCGTAAAGGAAGAGTCTGGTTTACAACTCTTCCAGTTTATAAAAGCTCTTGGTTTAGTAGCACAGTGATTTTCACTGCGAACGCCCAGCAGTTGTTACTGCTGCTCTACCAGCCAGTCTATCCCAAGCCTGCCTAGTCTGAATCTATTTCCCAGTCTTTGCAATGTGAGACTAGGACTGTGGGGAGGCTCATGGCTTCTTCGTCTGATCATTACAGTCTAAGGCTGAAACTTTGTGTAAATAAAGACTGCAAACGACCTTCTGCCACAATTTGGTCAAACGTGGGAAATAGCACCTGCTCACACTCAAATTTTCACAGATACGTTTCAGCTAAATTCATTCTCAAAACATATCAGAGCAGTTGGCCTCTTTTCTCATTAAGTGAACAGCCTGGGCCTTTGTCTCAGATTAATTCAATTGACCTCAACTTTTTCTTATGTCGTATCACTCACACCCAGCAGGCAGGCTCTCTGGGCGTATCCAATGGTTTCCAAAGAGATTTGAGTGTTCAGGGTCTCCAAGTGAAAATGATGCAGTCCAAAACTAGCTTCTAACTAGTGCCGTAAGCAACTGACACAGTGGTTGGTTTGTGCTGAGTCCTGCTGTTTGCCTGATGATTATGCTCCCCCAGACTGTCATGTGGAAGACAATTGCCTCCCTTCTGTTTTGTTTTGGGTCAGATCGAATAATATGTTGAATACTTTGTTTGTCTGAATCCTCCCTCCAGTTTTTGAGCAAGTTCTGCGGAATTTCACAGAATGTTGTTCCGCCATGTTGCTCTGGTTTTCAATCTGGTTTTTTCACCCCCACCACATTCCAGAGGATGGGGAGCGTGCGTATCGTTACAACCAGGTTAGGAGCGGTGAACTGACTCCTCGTCTCTTTTTCCCACTCCTTGGTTGGTTATAACCGAGTTTGAATTTAAAAGGGAGAGGATATTGCCAATGCAATCGATATACTGAACTGTCTGTAGCTCGGTGTAAGGAATAAGCTGGGTCACGTGACCTAACTCTGGATCCAATTTGGGTTAATCTTCTATAAAGCAGCTTGTGTCCTTCGCAAATGCAACACGGTAGCTGCTGTAGGCCGGCATCCTTTGCTTAGCTAATGTGTTCTTTCCAAAAAGCTCGAATATATATAATTATATATATCTATAATACATAATGATGCCCAGCCAATGATAAATTAACTTCTACATAACACATCCTCATAGCAATATTGCGATACACAAGGTATCACCATTGTGTGGGACTGGCTGAATGGACCAGAAGACATTCTCCTGTCTATCGTTATCTGCATTTTAGTCTAGCCCAAATCAAAATTGTTGTGTCTATTCTGCAATGCTGATCGTGTCAAGCAGTCTGGTCTCGTGTTTGCCTTGAGGAACATGTTACATATTAAATGAAAGTGTTCAGCTGAGCTCTGAGAAACAGATATTTGATCCAAGCGTAGAATTCCAATGCAGCAGCTCATTTCCTATTCACTTCACATTATATAACATTCCTGAGCTAAGCACAACCTACTGCCCAGTTATTTATGATTCTTGTTTCTCAGAATATTATTTCTGCTTGCCTCCTGCCTCACTCCCCCTACACCTCACCATTTCCTATTACTGCCACTGTCACATTTTTCTTGCCCCCCCACCCCCCTCCCCCCGTTCCCTCCCATCCCCTCCCACTCCTATTCTGAGGGTGCTGACTCAATGTTTCAGCTGAAACAACAAGGGTGGGAATGAAACCAGGGTGGATGGTGCCCCCCTGTTGTGTCCCAGTGTTCACATGTTCGTTTCCAGCAAGGAGGAGCGGGATCCATGGCTGCTTGTTTATTGTTCACTTTGTCTAACCCACAAGTAAAGAGTGTGATTGCATCAGCCCCACCCTGTGCTCAGCCCCCACCCTGAGCGCACCATGCCTCCCCATCCCCACAGCTACACAGACTGAGCTCTGCTTGGAATCAAATCTGGCACCTTTACAGTGGGTGTAGGGGGCGGTGGTGCAGGGAGCACTGGGATGAGGGAGGAGGGGTTGGAGATGAGGGTGGGGATGGGGGAGAGGTGGGGAGGAGGGAAGGGAGGATGTGGGGAGGGCCAGTGTTGGGAGGTGGATGTGGGAAGCCTGAGAGGGGGGCGTGGGTTGGGGGATGGGGTTGGTGCAGGCAGTAAGTACATGGGCAGGAATGGATTTGTTAGGATCCACTTGGTAGAATATTGAACAGTGTCTTCGTATGGTAACACGTTTTACACGATCCACTCCGAAGAGGGAACCAGTGACCACTCAGCATTTAGATTTAGTGGTCATGTGATTTTCATCACCCAGTGATCTCTGACGTGTCAGGCTGGAAGAAGAACCTTTAAATTTATTGATAAAAGGTTTTATAAAAACGTTGATTGCACAGTTAAATGTTTGCTACTTCCTTAGCTTTTTTGAGTTTGAGTGAAGAATTTACTTGGAATATGTTTGACCCTGAATGTTTATTTTGCAGCTGCTGCTGAAGGAAAAGGCAAAAGTGGGGAAGACTTCTTCCAGAAGGTACAGTACTGTGGCTCCGCCCCCTCAGCAGTCATTGTCTTCCCCTGGCATTGGTGCTGATAGTGAATAGTTTGGTTGTGTATTTTACCCTGAACCAATTTGAAAAGATAATTAAACCATAACTGTAAGAAATGACGAGGCCCTTGTTTTGTGAGAGAGTGTAGTGTAAAGATACTCCAGTCCCATGTCTTTGAGAGCATTAACACTTCCCTGTTCAGTTCTGAAGCTCTGTAATGTAAAGCCTTGAGCCTATAATGCTGATTATAATCAAATTTTGTGTTGAAGCAAGCAAAAGGACTTAGACTCCTATGGCCCCCTTAATCAGTTTTAGTGGGATATCTGCAGGAATTGTTCCACCTTAAATGTGCATGTTTTGTAATGTACTTCCTTTCAAACTAAACTTGCAATTCCTTTTACTTGCAAGGAAAGATACTGACACATACCTTCGCACCATTCTCACCTGCAGTCCCCTGCATTCTCAACCCATTCTCAAGGTCCCCATCAGTGCACTGGTCATTTCAATTGTTGTGTGAGTTGATCAAGTGTCTGACGAAATGTGCTAATTCAGGGCACTCTAGATTCAATGTTTTTTTAACCCATTATTCAAAGAATATTCCTGGGTGTGAAATTGAGTTTTCTATTCTTGATCTAAAGTCAACTGGTGGCACAGATGCCATTGAGGTGAAATGCTACATGTAACTGAAATCTGTGTGTGGAATTTATTGCTCTTTAAGAAAATGTATAAATATATTCAACAGATGAGTAAGTTTATGAAATATTGGGGAGCGCAAGATTCTTTAAAGCAGCAATTGTGGGGTTAACTAGCTAAGAAATTGCTCTGAAGTGGTTAGCCCTCAACTGTCCAATTAGGAAGAAGAGCACAGAGGAGATTTACCGGAAGGGTACCAAGGCATGGGGGACTGGATGTTACTTGGGGTGACTGGAAAAGCTGGGATTGTTCTCCTCAGAGCAAAGAACATGAAAGGGAAGTTCAGTGGAGGTTGTCAAAATCATGAAGGGTTTTGATAGAGGGTATAGAGAGAACAGTAACTTTCAAAAGGGAACTCTGTGCGTGCGTTTGTAAGTAAGTAAATATAGGCAGAAACTGTTTTCATTCGCAGGATAATCAGTAACTGTAGGACACTGGTTTAAGATATTTGACAAAAGAATCGAGGGAAGATGAGGAGGAAAATTTTGACATACGAACAAATAAATTAGGAGCAGGAGTAGGCCACTTGGCCCCTCAGGCCTGCTCCGCCATTTGGTAAGATCATGGCTGCTCTGATTCAACCCCACATCCTGCCTACTCCCCCGATAACCTTTCACCCCCTTGTTAATCAAGAATCTACCTACCTCTGCCTTAAAAATATTTAAAGACTCTGCACCCACCGCCTTTTGAGGAAGAGAGTTCCCAAGACTCACGAACCTCTGAGAGAAAAAAAACTCTCCTCATCTGTCTTCAATGAGCGACCCCTTATTTTTAAACAGTGACCCCTGGTTCTAGATTCTCCCACAAGAGGAAACATCCTCTCCACATCCACCCTGTCAAGGCGCATCAGGACCTTTATATGTTTCAATCAAGTTGCCTCTTACTCTTCTAAACTCCAGTGGATACAAGCCTAGCCTGTCCAACCTTGCCTCATGAGGGAATCCTTCCATTCAGGTATTAGTCTAGTAAACCTTCTCTGAACTGCATCCAACACATTTACATTTTTCCTTAAATAAGGAGACCAATACTGTACACAGGACTCCAGATGTGGTCTCACCAATGCCCTGTACAACTGAAGCATAACTTCTGTGCTTTTGTATTCAATTCCCTTCTCAATAAACAACAACATTTTATTGGCTTTCCTAATTACTTGCTGTACTTGCACATTAACCTTTCACAATTCATGCACTAGGACACCCATATCCCTCTGCACCTCAGAGCTCTGCAACCTCCTCACCATTTAGATAATATGCTTTTTCATTCTTCCTGCCAAAATGGACAATTTCACATTTTCCCACATTAGACTCTATTTATTAGTTCTTTGCCCACTCACTTAATCTATCTATGTCCCTTTCTAGCCTCGTTATGTACTCTTCACAGCTTACTTTCCACCTATCTTTGTGTCATCAGCAAATTTCACAGCGATGCAGCAAGTTCTGATCTGGAATGAACTGGCTGAAAGGGTGGTGGAAGCAGATTTAATAACATTTAAAAGAGAATTGGGTATACACTTGAAAAGCAAATATTTTCAGGGCTATGTGGATAGAGTAGTAGAATTAAACAAATTGAATAGCTCTTTCAAAGAGGTGCAGTAGACCAAATGGCCTCTTTCTGTGCTGAATTTTTAAAATTTATTCATGGGATGTGGGCATCACTGATAAGGCCAACATTTATTGCCCATCCCTAATTGCCCTTGAGAAGGTGGTGGTGAACTGCCTTCTTGAACCACTGCAGACCTGTGGTGTAGGTACTCCCACAATGCTGTTAGGGAGGGAGTTCCAGGATTTTGACCCAGTGACAGTGAAGGAACGGCGATATATTTCTAAGTCAGGATGGTGAGTGACTTGGAGGGGAACTTCCAGATAGTGGTGTTCTCATCTATCTGCTGCCCTTGTCCTTCTAGATGGCAGTGGTTGTGGTTTTGGAAGGGGCTGTCTAAGGAGCCTTGATGAGTTCCTGCAATGCATCTTGTAGATGGTACACTCTGCTGCCAGTGTGTGTCGGTGGTGGAGGGAATGAATGCTTGTGGATGGTGTGCCAATCAAGCTTTGTCCTGGATGGTGTCAAGCTTCTTAAATGTTGTTAGAGCTGCACTCATCCAGGCAAGTGGAGAATATTTCATCACACTCCTAATTTGTGCCTTGAAGATGGTGAACAGGCTTTGGGGAGTTAGGAAGCGAGTTACTCACTGCAGAATTCCCAATCTCTGACCTGCCCTTGTAGCCATAGTATTTATGTGGCTAGTCCAGTTCAGCTTCTGGTCAATGGTAACCCCCAGGATGTTGATAGTGGAGTATTCAGCGATGGTAATGCCATTGAATGTCAAGGGGAAATGGCTAGATTCTCTCATTTTGGAGATAAATGATGTTCTGAAATACATGGTTTCATCAGTTTATTGTGGTCTCTAAAAGGATTTGCATTTCAGAGATTATGCTTTTATTTCAGATTAAATGTTGTGGGTAGTTAACCCTCAAGCTGCTGGATGGTCGAGAGTTTGTTAGTTCTAACAGAGCTCTATGTTGAAATATTTGATAATACTGCACAGATGTGAGTAGAATGTTATATCTGGAATATTACCTCCAGAACACCAAACACCCGATGGGCTATTCTGAAAACTCAGTTGGTTCACCATTGTCCTTGAGAGAAGGAAACCTGCCATCCTTAACAGGTCTCGTCTATATGTGACTCCAAACTCACACTAACGTGGCTGACCCCTAACTGTCCACTGATACGGCCGAGCAAGGCACTGAGTCACATCAAACCACTGCCAGCGGTTTCACAAGAAGGTGCACCATGGCCATTGCAGGGTACACGAAATCCTGTGCCTGTGATGTCCACGTCCCAACAACAAATGAAAAGCAAACAAACCTGGCTCTAGTGATGCATCAGAAGACAAACTTTTAATCCTTCTAATGGTATTTGCCTTGTCCTATTTTTTTTTTCATCTTTTTTAAAGTATCAACCATGGCTCATTGGCAGCGCTCGCACTTCTGAGTCTGAGCCAGTGCTCTGTGCAAGAGAAGCATAGGCCGGAATTTTCCACCCCTGTTGGCGTCATGGCGGGTGTGAGTGGACAATATGGCGAGAAGCCCAAAAATCAGTTATATGATGTTGTGAAACCAGTTTGCGATTGTGTGCTCCGCGTGTCAATGCCGGGCCGCGTTTCCCGCCACTGGACATAGGGAAGGTCATTTTAACACATTCGCATCTAATTATAAACCCTGCTTACCAGAATCATCCCCCCCACGCGGGATCATCTGTGCAATCACATGCTGACATGTTTCACAGCTGTACATAAGCGACGTGCACCTGGCGAGCTGCACTTCACTCGAGACTTTAAGGTTTGTTTGCCCACCTTCCTTCAGGCAGCACTCGCGGTCATTGGCGCCAGGTTTTGCAGGCAGCACCACGCCACGTTTAGGGCAGCTCACAGGCAGATTTCTGCTGACCAAAGATGGGTGGCAGGTCAGAAGATTGGAAAGAATATATAGAACAGCAAAGAATGACAAAAAGATTAATAAGGAGGGAAAATTTCGAGTAGGAGAGGAAGCTAACAAGCAGTTTAAAGATGGATAGTAAGCGTTCTATAAATGTTTAAATAAGAAAGGAGTTAACAAAGTGTGTGTTGGTCCTATAGAAAGTGCATCTGGGGAATTGATAATGGAAAGTAGGGAGATGGCGGATGAATTAAACAGGTCTTTTGCTTTGGCCTTCACTATAGAGGACACATCCTGGAAATAGCTGTAAATAAGGAAATGGGAGGGAAGGAGGAATTCGGGAAAATTACAATCACCAGGGTGGTCGTATTGAGCAAATGGCTGGGGCTGTTGGCTGACAAATTGTCAGATCCAGATGGGCTTCACGCTAAGGTCTTAACAGAAGTGGCTAGTGAGATAGTTGATGCACCAGTTTTAATTTTCCAAAATTCCCGCAATTCAGGCAAGATTCCATTAGATTGGAAAATAGCAAATGTAACTCTTTTATCTAAAAAGGGAGGGAGATTGAAAGCAGGAGGCAACAGGCCAGTTAGCTTAACATCTCTCATAGGGAAAATGTTAGAAGCTGCTATTAAAGATGTTATAGCAGGGCACTTGGAAAAATTCAAGGCAATCAGGCAGAGTCAACATGGTTTTGTGAAAGGGAAATCATGTTTAAACAATTTATTGAAGTTCTTTGAAGGTGTCACATGTGCTGTGGATACAGGGGAACCGGTTGATATACTGTGCTTGGATTTCCAGAAGGCAATTTGATAAAGTGCCACATCAAAGGTTATTGCGGAAAAGAAAAGCTCATGGTGTAGCGGGTAACATTTTAGCATGGATAGAAGATTGGCTAACTAACAAGAAACAGAAAGTAGACATAAGTGGGCCTTTTTCTGTTTGACCAGATGTGACGAGTGGTATGCCCCAGGGATCAGTACTGGGGCCTCAACTTTTTATAATTTATATGAATGACTTGGATGAAGGGACAAAGGAATGGTTGCTAAATTTGCTGACAGCACAAAGATAGGTACGAAAGTAAAGTAGGAAGAGGACGTAAGGAGGCTACAAAGTGATATAGATAGGTTAAGTAGATAGGTTAAGTGAATGGGCAAAGATCTGGCAAATGGAGTATAATGTAGGCAAATGTGAAATTGTTCATTTTGGCAGGAAGAATAAAAAAGAAGTTTCTTATTTATATGGTGAGAGATTGCAGAGCTCTGAGCGTCCTCAGAATCACAAAAGGCTAGTATGCATGTACAGCATGTTATTAGGAAAGCTAATAGAATGTTATCACTTATTGTGAGGGGAATTGATTACAAAAGTAGGAGGTTATGCTTCAGTTGTACAGGGCATTGGTGAGACCGCATCTAGAGTATTGTGTACAGTACTGGTCTCCTTATTTAAATAAAGATGTAAATGCATTGGAAGCACTTCAGAGAAGGTTTTCTAGATTAATACCAGGAATGGGTGGGTCATCCTTTGAGGAAAGGTTAGACAGACTGGGCTTGTATCCACTGGAGTTTAGAAGAGTAAGAAGCGACTTGACTGAAATCTTTATGATCCTCAGGGGTCTTGACAGGGTGGATTTGGAGAGAATGTTTCCTCTTGTGGGAGAATCTAGAACTAGGGGGTCACTGTTTAAAAATAAGGGGCCGCTCATTTAAGACAGAGTCGAGGAGAAATTTTTTTCTCTCAGGGTTGAGTCACTCTTGGAACACTCTTCCTCAAAAGGCAGTGAATGCAGAGTCTTTGAATATTTTTAAGATTGAGCTAGATAGCTTCTTGATTAACAAGAGGGTGAAAGGTTATTGAGGGTAGGCAGGAATGTGGGGTGAGGTTACATTCCGATCAGCCATGATCTTATTGAATGGCGGAGCAGGCTCGAGGAGCTGAGTGGCCTACCCCTGCTCCTAATTTGTTTGTTCATATGTACGAGACCAGCCATAAGGCAGAGGTGGCTTTTCAATGGCTGCAGGGCTAGGGCTTGGTTGGGGAAGGGGGAGAAGTGGCCTCATGCAAGGGTAGAGGCTGCAGCGCGAGGGCTATACTGGGGAAAGGGGCATCCCAGAGTGTGCGTGTGTGGGGCACACATGTTGATCTGTGCAAGTGGCCTCAAGATGGTGAGGGCTGAGGAGGCAGTCTCCAGAGGAGATGAGACCAGATGGAGGTATGAGAGTGAGTGGTGATGTCCCTTGAGCTGGCAGTGAGTGAGATGCCAGTGAATATGTGATGGCCTTGTGAGTGTGTGAGTTTAGAGTGATAAGATGGTTGCCTTACCCTGACGGCAAGGATGAGATTTTTCATCCATTTTCTGCACTGGATGGCTGACCTCTTGTGTACAGCATTGGCACCGATCACCTCTGCCACCACCTCCCAAGCCGGAGTGGTGAGATTGATGGGTCTCCTACAGCCAGAGGACATCACGGCAGGCTTCCACTGTGTCCAGAAGGCGTCCCAGGGATGTGTCACTGAAATGGAGGGCTGCACTCTTGGCTTTTGGGGCCATATCTTCACCGGTGCTCTCCTGGGCTGCAAGCATTGAGAAGTGTGTGTGCAGCTGCAGTTTAACTATGGCACCCTCGTGAGGAAACGGCAAGGTAATGGCTTGGCGGGCAAATTGGAGGCCGCCCCGCATTGAGACGGCGTTGAGATGGCTGCATAATTAATGAGGCGGGAATGGGACAATACAGTGCAAAAAGACACCATTGCGGCCGGCAGGTAAAACGTTCTTTTTCCCACCCGCTACCGCACCTAGTATGATTTTGCCCATTACCTTTGTACTTTTGTGTTCAGTTACCCTTGCAATAAACATTAATATTCTATTAGCTTTCCTAATTACTTGCTGCACCTGCATACCAACCTTCTGCAAGGTTCAAGTCCCGCTCTAGGGAGTCGAGTGCATAATTGAGGCCCGCACTTCTGTGCGGTGTCAGACGTGCTTTCTTTTGGATGAGACATTAAACTGAACCCCCATCTGCCCTCTATAAGTGGATGTAAAAGATCCCACAGCACCACTTGGAAGGACAGGAAAGCTATCTGAGGTGTCCTGGTCAATGTTGTGTTCAACTTTGACGTATATACACCATTCATACACAAGGATTGGCGAAACAATACTATGGGTTCTCCGTTTGAAGCTAGGACTATAGAAAGGGAATGTTCACAGAGCTAAGTATGGTATATTTGACTTCTACCACTGCTGCTCATAGACTGCCTACAAGTCATGGGACTGATGCATCACATCCTGTTGAGGTATGTAACGATGTAATTTAACAAATGGCCCCTTAAAGGTGCATGCACATCATATCACAACAGTCAATATTTATTCCTTAACCAAATGCTACTAAAACAGATGATCTGGTCATTATCCTGTTGCTGTTTGTGGAGCCTTGCTGTGCGTAAATTGGCTGCCACGTTTCCTACATTACAACAGTGACTACTCTTCAAAAATACTTAATTGGCTGTAAAATGCACTGGAATATGCTGAGGTCATCAAAGGTGCTGTATAAATGCAAGTCTTTTATTCTTGTAACCTTGAATACAGAATAGTTTACTCACCCGTTGACCTTCAGTTACTTCCTTGCCTCTGCCTTTGTTTTGAAATTTGGAGCATGTTCCTCTTGCAGAATGGTTGCTGTTAGTTGAAACCCAGCATTAAAGTTGCTTCCCATAGATTTTTCTATTCACTCACAGGATATGAGTGTTGCTGGCTTGACCGGCACTTATTGCCCATCCCTAATTGCCCTCAGCTATGAGAGTGAGCCACCTTCTCAACTACAACTAAGTGGCTTGCTGAGCTATTTCAGAGGGCAGTTAAGAGTCAGCCACATTGCTGTGGGCCTGGAGTCACATATCAGCCGGACTGGGTAAGGACGGCAGATTTCCTTGCCTCAAAGACCTTAGTGAATCAGATGGGGTTTTACGACAATCTGGTAGTTTCATCATTTTTATTCCAGATTTATTTAATTAACTGAATTCAAATTCCTTAGCTGCTGCGGTGGGATTTGAACTATTGACAGCTGACCTGGTTACATTGAGCTCAGGCCAATCTATGATACAAATATGATATCCAAACTTGGATGTGCTTCCTGTCATTAAGTAAACTGTTTTGTTCTGCCTGGATTGTGAGGTATTGAATTCCCTAATGGTTTGACTTCTCAATATTGTTGTAACTGTAACATTGTGAGAGAATCATTTGGAAGAATCCTCTCTTTAAATGTGCAGCCTTCTGGATATAATTGCACTAGACTGATCTCAGGTCACCTTTAATAGCATTGTACAGCACAGAAGGAGGCCATCCAACCCCTCACCTCTGTGCCAGCTCTTTGAAAGAGCTGTTCAGTTATCCCACATCAGCCTCCAAATGTTCCCCCTTCATCTAATTATCCAATTCACTTCTGAAAGTTAAGGTTGAATCAGCTTCTATTACCCGTACAGGCGGTGCATTCCAGATCATCTCCACTTGCTGTGTTTAAAAGAAAATTCTTCTAATCTGTTTTGCCAATTTCCTTAAACCAGTTTCCTCCGGTTACTGACCCTCCTGCCAGTGGAAACAGTTTATTTTTAATTTACTGTATCAAAACTGTGCATCATGTTGAACGCCTATTAAATCTCTGTAACCATCGTGCTCCAAGAAGAATATCTGCAGCTCTGGTCTTTTAACGCTAATTTAATTATTTTAGATTTTGCCACCTCCTTTTCATTTAAGGCCCTACATTGCCAAGTTCTTGACCTATTTAGATCATTTAGCCAGGGCTAGATAGTGAGTTGATTATCCTGCTCTCACAACATGTAGCACCCTGGTTAAATCTGCGGGGAAGCAGGGAAGTGAGCGTGTTGAGAAATTGTAATAATTGAAGGTTTCCATCGATGCTTTGCTGGCACTTCTTAGGAATTGATCCGATTGGTACATTTCCTTTGGGATGTAAAATTATTTGAGAAATGTGTTGGATCAATCTGAAGGACCTTGAATAAATGTCAAAATTTCATTTAAGGGTAGCTGGTTGTGACCAGTTCCACTTAATGTTCAACCTCTCAAAATAACTTTGAAACTACCTACTATTCATCTTGGCGTCTGGAGAAATAAACTTCTGGGAATCACTTCACCTAGAAATTCTGCAGATGAAAGGAGAGCCAATAAATCGCTTGTGCATTCTCCTCAAATTTAAATACAAGGTACTCACTATGGAAAGCACACAATTATTTAAGAGCTGTGAGGGTTTATGAGTATGGCCCTTTAATCGCTAACAACATCTAATTTAATTTTGTTCTTTCATGGCATGTGGGTGTCTCTGGCAATGCCAGCATTTGTTGCCCATCCCTTGAACTCAGTGCCTTGCTAGGCCATTTCAGAGGTTAGTTAAGAGTCAACCACATTGCTGTGGGTCTGGAGTTACATGGAGGTCAGAACTGGTAAGGATGGCAGATTTCCTTTCCTGAAGGACATTAGTGAACCAGATGGGTTTTTATGACAACCAATCACCAGCTTTCAATTCCAGATTTTATTAATTAAATTTAAGTTCCATCAGCTGCTGTGGTGGGATTTGAACCTGTGTCCCCAGAGCATTAACCTGGCCTTTGGATTACTAGTACAGTGGCATTACCACTACGCCATTGCCTCCCCTTTATTGAAATTCAGAATACGTTGCCTTATATTAAAGGCCAGTGGTAATTACACAGTCAATGTGCCCTGTTTAAACAGTTTTATTGTTCATCTTAGAAAGGAACGTGGTTACATTTAGCACATAATAGTACATTCTGATTCCCTACATCCTCCATAGTACATAGAGCCATAGTACATGAACTTAAGGTTGGAGGAGGAGGCACCACAAATATCCCCATCCTCAATGATGGGGAGCCCAGTACATCAATGCAAAAGACAAGGCTGAAGCACTTGCCACAATCTTCAGCTGGAAGTCCATAGTGGATGATCCGTCTCGGCCTCCTCCAGAGGTCCCCAGCATCACAGACACCAGTCTTCAGCCAATTCAATTCACTCCACTCAAGAAATAGCTGAAGGCATTGAATGTGGCAAAGGCTATGGGCCCTGACAATATTCTGGCAATAGCACTGAAGACTTCTGCTCCAGAACTAGCTGCGCCCCTAACCAAGCTGTTCCAATACAGCAACAACACTGGCATCCACCCGGCAATGTGGACAATTGCCCAAGTATATCATGTTCTTAAGTAATAGGAGAAATTCAACCTGGCCAATTACAGCTCCATCAGTCTGCTCTTGATCATCAGCAAAGTAATAGAAGGTATTGTCGACAGTGTTATCAAACAGCGCTTACTCAGCAATAACCTGCTCACTAATGCCCAGTTTGGGTTCCGCCAGGACCACTCAGCTCCTGACCTCATCACAGCCTTGGTTCAAACATGGGCAAAAGAGATGAACTACCGAGGTGAGGTGAGAGTGACTGCCTTTCACATCAAGGCAGCCTTTGACCGAGTGTAGCAACAAGGAGACCTAGCAAAACTTGGAGTCAGTGGGAATAAGAGGGAAATCTCTCTGCTGGTTGGAGTCATATTTAGCACAAAGCAAAATGGTTGTGGTTGTTGGAGGTTAATCATCTCAGTCCCAGAGCATCACTGGAGTTCCTCAAGATAGTGTCCTAGGCTCAAACACCTTCACCCACTTCCTCAATGACCTTCCCTCCATCATTGGGTTAAAAGTAGGGATATTCGCAAATTCGCAATGGCTCTGATACTGAAGCAGTCTGTGCCTATATGCAGCAAGAGTTGGACAACATTCAGGTTTGGACTGATAAGTGGCAAGTGGTATTCTTGCCACACAAGTGCCAGGCAGTGACCATCTCCAACAAGAGAGAAACCAACTTACTCCCCTTGATGTTCAATGGCATTGCCATCGCTGAATCCCCCACCATCACATCCTGGGGTTTACCATTGACCAGAAACTGAACTGGGCTAGCCATATAACTACTGTGGCTATAAGAGCAGGTCAGAGGTTGGGAATTCTGCGACTCACTTCCTGACTTCCAAAGCCTGTTCACCATCCACAAGGCACAAGTCAGGAGTGTGATGGAATACTCTCCACTTGCCCGGTTGAGTGCAGCTCCCACCATACTCAAGAGGTTTGACACCATCCAGGACAAAGCAGCCCACTTGATTGGCACCCCATCAACCACCTTCAACATTCATTCCCTCCATCACCAATGCACACTGGCAGGAGTGTGTACCATCTACAAGATGCACTGCAGGAATTCACCAAGACTCCTTCAACAGCATCTTCCAAACCCATGACCACTACCATCTAGAAGGACAAGGGCAACAGGTGGATGGGAACACCACCACCTGGAAGTTCCCCTCCAAGTCACTCACCATCCTGACTTGGAAATATATCGCCGTTCCTTCACTGTCGCTGGGTCAAAACCCTGGACCTCGATCCCTAACAGCACTGTGGGTGTACCTACACCACATGAACTGCAGCGATTCAAGAAGGCAGCTCACCACCACTGCCTCAAGGGCAACTGGGGATGGACAATAAATGCTGGCCCAGCCAACGAAGCCCACATCCCGTGAATGATTAAAAAAAACTTGGAGATTCTGTGAGGAAACTGCATAAGTGTGTCTCTGAAGGTTTCCTCCACCATTCAATTTTCATTTCCAATCCTGACTGGACTTATACTTTAGTTTATTACACTCCGTTTTCCTTGCTTCTCCTTTTCCTTCTCTGAGACTAAAGGATTGTAGACAACTTGGAAGAGTCAACGCTGTTAGCAGTAAGGCAGCCATTTGGTAGAATCCAACTATCTTTTTAATAAGGTTAATTTTGAAGTACTTAAGAGATATGGGATGGTCTCACTGTTTTGAACACTTCAAAAACCCCCATAATGAGAAGGTCATGGTGCCTCTGCAACCCACCCATCCTCTTTGATACTGCTAAGTTGGTCAAGAACTTTCTGAGAGGTCTTTGCTCATAGGGACATAAATAATCACCCAGGTAACATTTATACTTGTTGTTTAGTGACTAAGTGAGAAGTTTTTAATAGGACAATGAAATCTGGTTAAGCAGACCAGTAACTAGATGGGCTTTGGTAAAAGCCAGTCACCAGGTGGTGAACCGTGACATATTGCTCTTTGGTACTTTAGTAATCTCGTCCATATACATCACCCGTTAGTCTATCAGTAACAGTGTGTGCACACTCATGGTTAAAAGTTAGCCCCTGCCCACCTTTTGCTTGTGGGAGCTGTCCCCCTCACTCCCGCCACCCCCTCCCACTACCCTCCACCCGGACTTACTCTTCTTCCTGGGAGCTGGCTGCTCCCTGCCTTTTCCCTTGTTTCTGGAAACTGCCCAACCCCCACAGCCCGGTTATGTGATGGAGAGAAGAAGCTGGGATTGACCTCCTTAGAGCAAAGAAGGTCGAGAAGGGATTAATTGGAGGACTTCAAAACTGTAGCGATTCTGATCGAGTAAATAAGGGGGAATTGATTTCACTGGGAGAAAGATCAATAACCAGAGGGTGCAGATTTCACGGAATTGGTGAAGAAACCAAAGGTTAGATGATGAGACATCTTTTCACATGGCCAATTATTGTGATCTGGAATTCACTTTCAGCTTGACCAGTGCTTTTCAAAAGGGAATTGGATTAATACTTGAAGGGGAGATAATTGCAGGGCTAGGAGGAAAGAACCAAGGGAATGGGACAAATTGAAAAGCTGTTTCAAGGAGTGTGCACATGCCCAAAAGTCTAGGAGACCTCCTGTGCTGTAAGATCCTATCATTTCAAATGACAGAAGGAAATAAGATTGGTCCAATTTCATTGTTGATCTTTTTCTGTTACCACAACGACTTGTGTTTATATGGTGCCTGTAATATAGAAAGATGCCCGCGGCATTTTCAAGAGGCTAGGCAGAAAGAAATTATCTTGATTGTGCTTTTATACATTCTTGGCGATGGGGGTGCATTATTGGCAAAGTCAGCATTTATTGTCCCTTCGTACCTGCCCTCATTACTGTTACCTGGGCTGCCTTCTTGAGCAGCTGCAATCCATGTGGGTGTCAGCTGTGGCTCAGTTCATAGCACCCTCGCCTTTGAATCAGAAGGTTGTGGGTTCCTGTCCCACTCCCGGAAACCAAGAACTGTCTTTGTACTCAAAAGAGTTGCAATCTGTGACTGCTGATAACTCAAAAGAGTTTCAGCAATAACTAATTGATGATCTCGGTGGCCTGCTAGGCTACTTAAGAGGGTAATTATGAGTCAGCCAGACTGGTGTGGGACTGGAGTCAGTCCAGGCGAGGATGACATATTTCCCTCCCTAAAGGACATTAGTGAACCAATAGGGGTTTTTTTGCAACAATCTGACAGTGTTTGATAAGTTTACTGATTCCAGCTTTTTCTTCCCAGGCTTTCAAAAACTTTCAAAATCAAAATTTTCAAGCTGTCAATAGTGGGATTTGAACTTGTGTTCTCTGGATTATTAGTCCAGACCTTGGGATTACTAGCGATTTGCCATCACCATACTGTACTCCATGATGATGAGTCTCGAATCCCGATGTAAATGTGCGTTTCCAGAGATGCAAGTACCCAAAAGATTCTTGACATTTCCCATAATCGTTGAGGATACTGATCAGAATTGTAAAGGTTCAGATGAATTTAAGCGGCTCTCGCTGCCTCTTTTCCACATTCTTTGCTTCGTATGTTGTCCCAGGCTGGTTAGTTTTGAGGGAGCTCTGCTGGCACAAGTCTGTGGGTTAATTCAGAAAGTCTGTATGGACGTCAAATGTAATTTTCTGAGCCGTCTCTGAATTTTTTTTGTATGAATTTAGTAATTCAATTCTCAATGACTTGGAAAGGACTCAACTTTGCTGGGCCAAAGAAAATGTGGCAATGCTCGTGATTGCCTTGGCACCTGCCATTATTTTATCGTGCCAGTCTTCATTAAAGCATAGCCTTTGTAGCAATTGCAACAGTTGAGCATTGAAATGTTGCAGTTCTTTTGGACAGTCTTCACAGTTTGTGCAGTGGTTATGTGCATTTGATACTGCACAAATGTGCAAGTTGTCAACATAATAACTCAATAACTTAAGACTCTGCAGGCAACTTGAGAAACTGTGACAAAAACAGAATTACCTGGAAAAACTCAGCAGGTCTGGCAGCATCGGCGGAGAAGAAAAGAGTTGACGTTTCGAGTCCTCATGACCCTTCAACAGAACTGAGTAAAATTAGGAGAGGGGTGAAATATAAGCTGGTTTAAGGTGCGGGGGGGGGAGGTGGGGGGAGAGAAGTTGGGGGGGGTGGGTGGTTGTAGGGATAAGCAAGCAGTGATAGGAGCAGATAATCAAAAGATGTCACAGACAAAGGAACAAAGAGGTGTTAAAGGTGGTGATATTATCTAAGAGAATGTGCTAATTAAGAATGGATGGCACGACACTCAAGGTACAGCTCTAGTGGGGGTGGGGTGGAAAGACTGACAGAGCAGTACAGGTATAGATTTAAAAATAATGGAAATAGGTGGGAAAAGAAAAATCTATATAAATTATTGGAAAAAACAAAAGGGAGGGGGAAGAAACGGAAAGTGGGTGGGGATGGAGGAGGGAGTTCAAGATCTAAAGTTGTTGAATTCAATATTCAGTCCGGAAGGCTGTAAAGTGCCTAGTCGGAAGATGAGGTGCTGTTCCTCCAGTTTGCGTTGGGCTTCACTGGAACAATGCAGCAAGCCAAGGACAGACATGTGGGCAAGAGAGCAGGGTGGAGTGTTAAAATGGCAAGCGACAGGGAGGTTTGGGTCTTTCTTGCGGACAGACCGCAGGTGTTCTGCAAAGCGGTCGCCCAGTTTACGTTTGGTCTCTCCAATGTAGAGGAGACCACATTGGGAGCAACGAATGCAGTAGACTAAGTTAGGGGAAATGCAAGTGAAATGCTGCTTCACTTGAAAGGAGTGTTTGGGCCCTTGGACAGTGAGGAGAGAGGAAGTGAAGCGGCAGGTGTTGCATCTTCTGCGTGGGCATGGGGAGGTGCAATAGGTGGGGGTTGAGGAGTAGGGGGTGATGGAGGAGTGGACCAGGGTGTCCCGGAGGGAATGATCCCTATGGAATGCCGCCGGGGGGGGGTGAAGGGAAGATGTGTTTGGTGGTGGCATCATGCTGGAGTTGGCGGAAATGGCGGAGGATGATCCTTTGAATGCGGAGGCTGGTGGGGTGATAAGTGAGGACAAGGGGGACTCTATCATGTTTCTGGGAGGGAGGAGAAGGCGTGAGGGCGGATGCGCGGGAGATGGGCCGGACACGGTTGAGGGCCCTGTCAACGACCGTGGGTGGAAAAGCTCGGTTAAGGAAGAAGGAGGACATGTCAGAGGAACTGTTTTTGAAGGTAGCATCATCAGAACAGATGCGACGGAGGCGAAGGAACTGAGAGAATGGGATGGAGTCCTAACAGGAAGCGGGGTGTGAGGAGCTGTAGTCGAGGTAGCTTTGGGAGTCGGTAGGCTTGTAATGGATATCGGTGGACAGTCTATCACCAGAAATTGAGACAGAGAGGTCAAGGAAGGGAAGGGAAGTGTCAGAGATGGACCATGTGAAAATGATGGAGGGGTGGAGATTGGACGCAAAATTAATAAATTTTTCCAGGTCCCGACGAGAGCATGAAGCAGCTCCGAAGTAATCATCGATGTGCCGGAGAAAGAGTTGTGGGAGGGGGCCGGAGTAGGACTGGAACAAGGAATGTTCCACATACCCCATAATAAGACAGGCATAACTGGGGCCCATGTGGGTACCCATAGCCACACCTTTTATTTGGAGGAAGTGAGAGGAGTTAAAGGAGAAATTGTTCAGTGTGAGAACAAGTTCAGCCAGACGGAGGAGAGTAGTGGTGGATGGGGATTGTTGGGGCCTCTGTTCAAGGAAGAAGCTAAGGGCCCTCAGACCATCCTGGTGGGGGATGGAGGTGTAGAGGGATTGGACGTCCATGGTGAAGAGGGAGCGGTTGGGGCCAGGGAACTGGAAATTGTTGATGTGACGTAAGGTGTCAGAGGAATCACGGATGTAGGTGGGAAGGGACTGGACAAGGGGGGAGAGAAGGGAGTCAAGATAACGAGAAATGAGTTCCGTAGGGCAGGAACAGGCTGACACAATCGGTCTGCCGGGACAGTTCTGTTTGTGGATTTTGGGTAGGAGGTAGAAGCGGGCCGTCCGAGGTTGGGCAACTATCAGGTTGGAAGCTGTGGGAGGAAGATCTCCAGAGGAGATGAGGTCAGTGACAGTCCTGGAAACAATGGCTTGATGTTCAGTGGTGGGGTCATGGTCCAGGGAGGGGTAGGAGGAAGTGTCTGCGAATTGACGCTCAGCCTCCGCGAGGTAGAGGCCAGTGTGCCAGACAACAACAGCACCAGCCTTGTCAGCGGGTTTGATGACAATGTTGGGGTTGGACCTGAGAGAACGGAGTGCAGTAAGTTCAGAGAGAGACAGATTAGAATGGGTGAGAGGAGCAGAGAAATTGAGATGACTAATGTCACGCCGACAGTTCTCAATGAAAAGATCAAGAGAAGGTAAGAATCCAGAGGGAGGGGTCCAGGTGGAGGGAGAATATTGGAGGTGGGTAAAAGGATCCGTTGAACGGGGAGAGGACTCCTGCCCAAAGAAGTGAGCACGGAGACAAAGACGGCGGAAGAAGAGTTCAGCATTGTGCCGAGCCCGAAACAGAGTGAAGCAGCATTTCACTTGCATTTCTCCTAACTTAGTCTACTGCATTTGTTGCTCCCAATGCAGTCTCCTCCACATTGGAGAGACCAAACATAAACTGGGCGACCGCTTTGCAGAACACCTGCGGTCTGTCCGCAAGAAAGACCCAAACCTCCCTGTCGCTTGCCATTTTAACACTCCACCCTGCTCTCTTGCCCACATGTCTGTCCTTGGCTTGCTGCATTGTTCCAGTGAAGCCCAACGCAAACTGGAGGAACAGCACCTCATCTTCCAACTAGGCACTTTACAGCCTTCCGGACTGAATATTGAATTCAACAACTTTAGATCTTGAACTCCCTCCTCCATCCCCACCCCCTTTCCGTTTCTTCCCCCTCCCTTTTGTTTTTTCCAATAATTTATATAGATTTTTCTTTTCCCACCTATTTTCATTATTTTTAAATCTATACCTGTAATGCCCTGTCAGTCTTTCCACCCCACCCCCACTAGAGCTGTACCGTGAGTGTCGTGCCATCCGTTCTTAATTAGCACATTCTCTTAGATAATATCACCACCTTTAACACGTCTTTGTTCCTTTGTCTGTGACATCTTTTGATTATCTGCTCCTATCACTGCTTGCTTGTCCCTACAACCACCCCCCCCCCCCGCCACCCAACCTCTCCCCCCCCACCCCCCTACCTTAAACCAGCTTATATTTCACCCCTCTCCTAATTTTACTCAGTTCTGTTGAAGGGTCATGAGGACTCGAAACGTCAACTCTTTTCTTCTCCGCCGATGCTGCCAGACCTGCTGAGTTTTTCCAGGTAATTCTGTTTTTGTTTTGGATTTCCAGCATCCGCAGTAGTTTTTTGTTTTTATCTTTGAAAAACCGTGAGTTCAGTTTACTTTGTTCACACGTTTAAATATCAGCATCAGATATTTTAAATTGCTTTTACTTCATTGTTAATTTAAGAAGCAGATGAGCGTTGATCCCAGATCCAATTGGTTCACTGATTCATTTGCAGACAGATGTTCACGGTTGAGCAGTAGGAGTTGATTGGTCAATGCAGCTGCCATGCTACCTGTAACCAATAGGGTTCCCAATAAGCTGGAGCCCCCCACAATTGGTTGGTCTCCAGAGAGCTGCAGCTTGCAATGCAAGAGAAAGGGTCCTTGTTTGCACAGTTTAAACATGAGCAGTGCATCAGCTGATTGTGGCTTACAGCCAAACTGTGTTGTCCTAGCCCTGCCCTGTTATTCTGAACTCCCCGATCCCTGCTGGTTTTAAGGAAGATGGCATCGGGGCCAATGGAAATCACCTGAGAGTTCTGAGAAAGAAACACAAAGTGGGAGAGAGTGAGAGAGGGAAACACAAAGTGGGGGAAACAAGAGACAGAGAGCAGTGCAAGCTGAAGGGGGTGGGAGGGAGAGAAATAAAAACAAATTGGAGGAGAGGGAAAGCAACATAAACTGGTAGAGGGAGGGAGGGTTGATGTCGGCCTGTGCTGAGCGCTGTAATATAAGATGTTTTGTCCCAGGAGTCAGGCAGTTTTGACGCTTCTCTCCGAGAACTGAGCCTTAGTACTCTGAAACTTGTGTATAACTTATGTATTGTAAGATGTCATTAAAATTCTACAAAAGCTTTAGTTAGAAATTGCTTGAATGGATGATGTTTCTGTTGGATCAGCAGTATTGGTGTTTCTCTTGCGGTCAGTCCAGTAGAAGCATCATAGTAGTTTTTACTTAAACATTATTTTCTTCTGTATTCTTCCTTTGATTTATTACTTATTATTCATCTCAGTAAAACAAAATGTCAACTATTTTATTCAATGCTAAGTGAGAATGAAGCACTTAACAAAGGTAAACACAATATTTGTAATGTGTGCGCAAATGTCATGTGATCAAATGTGATTGAGCATTATGAGTGGGGTCATGTGATCAGATAGCATGTGATCAAATGTCACATGATTTGTCAAGCCAGCGTTGACTACTTGAGTAACCAACACATTTATTTGTCTGGTTGCTGATGAGTTGAGTGTCTGAACAAGTGTCATCCACCTCCATCTGAATGATGAAGTGCCTTCGGGGCTGTCCACTTTCTCATCTACAATCTGCCCCTTGATGACCCCAACTGTGGGCATAGGGTCAGCCTCCATTTGCATGCCAGTGACACCAAGCTTGAGTTCTATGTTATTCCCTTCAACCTCTGTTGTCCGCCATCAAGTCATGGATGAATGAAAATGCCCTTGGTCTGTACATCAGAAAGACCAAAGACACAGTTTTCAGGCCTCCACCATCAACTCTGTTTCATTGCTACCAATTCCAACTTGCTCGCCAGCTACTCGTGCTGGCTTAACCAGAGCTTGTGAAACTGTGGCGTCCTGTTCCATTCAGAGGTGATGTTCAAATCCTTCTCCTATCCAGGATCAGGGCAGCTTCCTTCCACCTCATCAATCTCACTGACCACTCGATTCTTATCTCCTAAAACAATGCTTTTCCAGGCCAGTTTTTTTTTTCTCTCCTCCTCTCTATCTCTCGCTCTCACTCTCTCTTTAAATCTATTTCCCTCTCAGGCAGTATATTCCAGATCATCAGAACTTCTTGTATTGATTTTTTTTTTTAAGAAGTTTTCTCAGCTAACCTCTGGCTATTTTGCTAGCTATCTTCAAACTGATTGCTGATCTTTTTGCCTGTAGGAACTATTTCTCCTTATTTACTCTATCAGAATGTTTCATGATTTTGGACACTTTTCTATTAAACCTCACCTTAGCTTTCTCAGCTCTGAAGTGAATAATCCCAGGTTCCCCAGCTTGAATCTATCTCTAGGTGAATTCCCTCATATCTGATACCATTCTGGTGAATCCCCTCTGCATCCCCTCAAGACCTGGACATCCTTCCGAAAGTGTAATGCTCAGATTATTCCATAATACTCCAGCGGGGGCCTAACCAGACTTTTATCAAGGTTTAGCAAACTTTCTTACTTTTGTACTCTAAATTTCTGCTTCTAAGACCAAGGAGGCCATATGCTGCTTCAACTTGTCCTGCCACCTTCAAAGACTTATGTATATGGTCTTTGTCTTTAAAATTGTACCATTTCGTTGATATTGCCTCTCCTCATTCTTCCTACAAATATGTGTAATTTCACACGTCTCCGCGTTAAATTTCACCTGCCACGTGTCTGTCAATTTCACCAGCCCATGTCCTTCTGAAATTGCTATTATCCCCCTCAATTTTTTTTACTGCAAGTCTAAGCTTTGTATCATCTGTAAATTTTGAAGTTATGACCTGTATACCTAAGTCCAGGTCACTGATAAATGTCACAAAGAACTTTGGTCCCAACACTGACCCCTGGGGAACAGCATTATATACATTGCTTCAGTTTGGGAAAAACACAGCCATTCACCACTATACTCTCTGCACTCTTGTCACTGAGCCAATTTCATGCCAATGCTGTCACTGATCCTTTAATCCCATGTTAACACACCTATTATGTAGTTCTTTATCAAACACCGTTTTTAAATCTCTGTCCTGTATGCAACATCAACTGCACTATCATCTCCATTACTTGATCAAAGAAACTGAGTTTGTGAGCATGATTTGAAATCTTTAACCCATGCTTTTCCATCTGGCAGTTAATTTTCTCTCTGATAATTGTTCCCTCCAGCATCAATGTTAGGCTTAAATAAAAACAGAAAATGCTGATAAAACTCAGCAGGTCTGACAGCATCTGTGGAGAAAGAAACAAAGTTAACATTTCAAGTGTGTTTGACTCTTCAGAGCTACAGAGAAGTGGAAGCCAAATGCAAACAGGAGGAACAGCACCTCATCTTCCTATTAGGCACTTTACAGCCTTCCGGACTTAGCTTTGAGTCCAACAACTATGGACCATGAACTCTCTCCGCCATCTTTACCCATTTTTTAATCCAATTTTTTTTAACCCAGCCCCACGCACCCCCAAACCCCAAGGCCATCTCTCACTTGTCTTTATGTTTTTCTTTCACAGAGCGCTGACCCATGTTCTGCTGTTAACACCTTCTGCTATCTTACCTTCTTTAATCTTCACCACTACCATTAATATTCCCTTTGTCCTGTGTCTATGACGTCTTTGTCAAATTTCTCCTGAGCTCCCACCTGTCCCTGGCCTTCTATTTTGCTCCACCTGCTCCACTCCCTCTAAACAGTATAAAATCCATCACATTTCTACTCTTTAGCTCTGAAGAAAGAGTCATACGGACTCCAAACATTAACTCTGTTTCTCTCTTCATAGATGCTGCCAGACATGCTGAGTTTCTCCAGCATTTTCTATATTTATTTCAGATTTCCAGCATATGCAGCATCTTGCTTTTATTAATGTTAGGATGACTGGAATCTAATTACCTGCTTTAAACCTTTTCCCATTAACCCTCTGCTCTACCTAAGGAGGATTGAAAGATTGTAGCCTGTGCCAATTTTATCTTTGTTTCTCTCAGAATTCTTGGATGTGTCCCATCCAGACCAAACGAATTTTCTGCTTTGAGCTTGGCTGACCTTTCAAGTACTTCCCCTATCTATCTTTATCACATGTCATTTCTCTACAACCCCCTTCATTTGGCAACATCTTTTTGCAAAGGCCGATGTAGACTAATCATTTAGTACCTCAGCCATACCCTCTGCCTCTACAAGATCATCATCTATTTGGTCCCTAATCAGAGTCACCATTTCCTTTACTATCCTGTTACCATTTATTTATTAAAGACTTTTCTGTTCCTTTTTATGTTGCCTTCTAATCTATTCACATACTCTCTCTCTCTTCTCCTTTTATTTACTTTTTCAGTTTCCCTCTTACTACTTGTATTCAACTTGATCCTCTACTGAATTCTGAACCTAACATTCGTTATAAGCCTCCTTTTTCTATTTCATTTTGATCACCATACTTTTAATCATCCAGGGATCTTTAGCTTTTGATGCCCTTCATTTCTCCCTCATGGTCTCCCATTGCTCATTTACTGTTTTACCTGCCAATCCTTGACTCCAATCCACCAAGCGCTCCTTGAGTTGATTAGTTTTTTCATTTGATTTGTACCTTGTCCTTTTACTCTACTACTCTACTACTCTAAATGATGATATGATCGCTATTTCCTAAATGCTCCCCAACTAAAACATGCTCCATTTTCAGCATTTCAATGTGTGTTGGGCTTTGCCTCATTTGTATCAATTGAAGCTGACAAGATTACTGCTAATAATGGCCAGTATTAATAAAAAAGAAAGCCTAAACCTTGCAATTTGGTGAGCTCTTGCCTTTTTTTTTAGTGTGTGTTTGGACAAGCTTTCTGTTCCACATTAGGTGTCAGCTGTGACTTGATTTGTAATGCACTTTCCTCCTGTGACTTAGGAGATGTAGATACTTAGAAATAGAGGCATGGAGTACAAAGGTACTGATGAATTTAGGCAAGGTCACAGAGCACTGCATTCACCTTTGGGCATCCCATTATAGTTAAGATATTAAGGCTATGCAACATACAGTTACTCTTAATGTCATTGTTAAGGCTGAGAAAAATGGATGATGGGTATTAACAAAATCAAGGAGAACCCAAAGATGTTTTATCAACACATTAAGAGTAAGAGGATAACTAAGGAAAGAGTGGGGCCTATAAAAGACCAAAAAGGTAACCTATGTGTGGAGACAGTGGATGCGGGTATGGTTCTTACTGAGTACTTTGCGTCTGTCTTTACAAAAGAGGGGGGCAGTGTAGATATTGTAGTTGAGAAGGAGGTGTGTGAAGTGTTGAATGTGTTAAACATATGGAGAGAGGAAGTATTAAGGGGATTAGCATCCTTGAAAGTGGCTAAATCACCAGGGCCAGATGAAATGTACCCGCAGGATGTTAAAAGAAGCCAGGAAAAAAATTGCGGAGGATCTGACCATCATTTTCCAATCCTCACTGGATACAGGTGTGGTGCTGGAGGATTGGAGGGCTGCTAACATTATACCTTTGTTTAAAAAGGAGTGAGGGATAGACCAAATAATCACAGACCAGTCAGTCTGACTTCGGTAGTGGGTAAATTATTGGAATCAATTCTGAGGGACAGGATAAACTGATTGAATTTTTTGAGGAAGTAACAAGGAGGATTGATTAGGACAATGCAGTTGATGTGGTCTACCTGGCTTTTGACAAGGTTCCACATGGCAGACTGGTTTTTAAAAAAAAGCCCACGGAATCCGGGGAAATGTAGCAAGCTGGATGCAAATTGGCTCACTGGCAGGAAGTAAAGGGTGATGGTCTACAGTGTTTTTGCAACTGGAAGGCTGCTTCCACTGGGGTTCTGCAGGGCTCAGTACTAGGTTCCCCTGCTTTTTGTGGTATATATCAATGATTTGGACATAAACATAGGTGGAATGGTCAAGAAGTTGGCAGACGACACAAAAATTGACCACGCAGTAGATAGCAAGGAGGATTGCTGTAGACTGCAGGATAATATCAATGGACTGGTAAGGTGGGCAGAAAAGTGGCAAATGGAATTCAACCCAGCGAAGTTTGAGGTGATGCATTTGGGGAGGTCAAACAAGGCAAAGGATTAGACAGTAAATGAGAGGATACTGAGAGGTGTAGAGGAAGTGAGGGAACTTGGAGTGAATGTCCACAGATCCTTGAAAGTAGCAAGACGGATTGATAAGGTAGTCAAGAAGGCATACGGAATCCTATAATTTATTAGCTGAGGCATAGGATATAAGAGCAGGGAGGTTATGCTGGAACTATACACAACATTAGTTAGGCCACAACTTGTGTGCAGCTCTGGTCACCTTATTATAGAAAGGATGTAATTGCACTAGAAAGGGTACAGAGATTTATGAGGATGTTGCCAGGACTAGAAAATTTTAGCTATGAGGAAAGATTGGATAGACTGGGGTCTCCTTGAAACAGAGGAAGCTGTGGAGAGATTTAATTGAGATGTACAAAATTGTGAGCGGCCTGGATAGAGTGGATGGGAAGGCCCTACTTACCTTAGCAGAGAGGCCAGTGACTAGAGGCCATACATTTAAAGTGATTGGTAGAAAGATTAGTGGAGAGATGAGGAAAAATGCTTTCACCCAGAGGGTGGTAGGGGTCTGGAACTCTCTGCCTGAAAAGATCGCAGAGGCAGAAACCCTCAACTCATTGAAAAGGTATCTGGATGTGCACCTGAAGTGCCGTAACCTGCAGGACTATGGACCACATGCTGGAAAATGGGATTAGGCTGGGTGCTTGTTTTTCGGCTGGCACAGACATGATGGGCCAAGTGGCCTCTTTCTGTACTGTAAACTTTCTATCATTTGAATTGTCTTTGAGCACATATAAATAGGGGATAGCTGGGACACAGGGTTGTGTGTGAGACTGAACAAGTTCATGAACTCTCTCAATAAAGAAAAGCTCTGTGTCTTGGTCTTGGCTTCACTAACCGGCTTGGACCCTGCCAGGGGTGGGAAACTTGCATTTTTCTTCAGAACTTTAGATATTGGAACTACTTGCACTGGAGCAGAGAAGGATCAGTGAAGGTATTTAAAATGCAGGGTTTTGATAAATGAATAAGGGAAGACCTATTTTTTCTGGATTTAGCTTCGAGGTGGCCCTCAGTGTAAACTCACCACAGAGTGAATAGTGAGGTTAAGGGAAATTTCTTTAAGCAGATATATTGAGGAAAGGGAAGTGTTGTTCCAGGAAATGGTTGAGACAGAGACCACAACACCTTGTAAAGGAAAGAAGGCTACGTATTTGAATCAGAGGAAGATATAGGGCAACGGGGGTGGGGGGGGGGGGGAGGAGTGACCCAGGCAATGGGATTAGTTTGAATTGCTCTAGCTAAGAGCTGGCACAGACTTGACTTGACTGAATGGCCTTCTTGACAGCCGTATGTGACTCCTTGGCAAACCGTGCAAGTAACTGGGTTTGGTGGGTGGGAGGGAAGGGATGAGATGGGTACTTGTAAGTATTCCAGTGTCACTCCAGAAGCACCATGTGTAGATCATTAGCCACTTAGAACTAAGCAGAAACTGCTGCAAGGACCACACAACTGATCCAAGCCACTGTGAAGTGTTTACAGAACCTTGTTTTTGCAGAGTGGATAGCTGTTAACAGCTGCAGAGCTCATTTAACACTGCCCCTCCCCTCCCCTCCCCCCACCTGAAGAGAGTAGGGGTAGGGGGAGCACTGCGTGGTCACCGCAGAATATAATGAGAAAAATATATGCTTTGGTATTTTAATCCTTACATTTTCAACAACTTGTGGAATTTAAAGTTAAATGAAACCTCTCCTGCCGGTTGTTTCAATTGAGCAAGCAAGGTTAAGGTTCAAGGGTCACAGTGCAGGACAGCATCAAGGTTGAAGAGCCTAGCTGAGGAGATAAGGTACCATCAAGCTTGGGGAAGGTTGAGTTACAGTAGAATACTGTGTGATGAGTCTAGTTCAATACAACGGGGGTTGTGAGGAGGAATAAGAGCACATATTTGGATCTTGGGAGGAAGAGGAGAAGAATGCTGGAAAGGTCATGGGTGGGGGATGAGGGGGAGGGGCAATTAGAGATGAAGGATGTGACCAGAGAAATTTGGGAGGAAGCCAAGCTTCCCTCTTCTTCAAGGTGGCTTTAGTGATGTAGGAGATACAGCAGCCTCACTTGAATTTGCCTTCCCTGCTCCTTCTGCACCTGTAGCTGTAAAATGTAACAGTAAACCTGAGCACCAGTGTTGAGGGAATCTTCTCAGCTGAATTGTGGAGTTTGAGAGCTCTGAAATGGTAGAACTGTTCAATACATTAGCCATGAGCTACATGTTAGCTCATTGCAAATCCAGAAGTGGCTGATTTCAGTCTGATTTTTAAATAAAAAGTAAGAGACACCATCATTGAGCCTCAATGCTCATAATGCTCATAATCTCAATACTCATATGGCATATTCAAGTGAACCTTTAACTATTTTTATGTATTTGTTGGTAAAATGCAAGACTAAAAGAATGTGAGAGTGCTTTTTGATGAGGGAATGTTTTACCCCCTTAGTCACTGGTGGTTTGTTTGTTCGTTGGTGTCGTCACCTTCTTCCCAGAAGGTTGACAGCCCTGGATCTCCACCTCTGTCTGTCCTGTGCCACCCTCACACCTTCCACATAAGTCAACTGCATCCAGTCCATTATATCCATCAACCATTTTCTCCCCTGCTTTCCTCTTACGTTTTCTGTTGATGTTGATCTCCCCTTCCAATAACACTCCCTGTCTACTGTCTGTTCTAATGACATGGAGTTTTCAGCTAAAATTCATATACATGCGGTGGCACTATATCACCACACAGTTATTCAACAAATTCTATTGCCCACTGGCCATTTTGTTCAGCTACGTCTGTGTGTGACCTTCTCGCTGATCATTCTGTGCCTACAATTTAAAAGTGCTTGCTTGACTGTTGATCACTTTGGGATGTGCTGAAGTCAAGTTTTTTTTCTCCTTTCCTTTCTTTTTACTCTTTCTTTCGATGGCTCCCTCAGCCAAAATAAAACAGAAAATCATACAAAATAAAGGTCCAAACAGTGATACCAAATTTGCAAGCTCACCCCAAGGTGTCATATTTTATTCATAAAACTTTTCTGCAGTTTATGGGCTGACCTGGGAGCCTTCTTCATTGAGCTGAACTCCCGAGAACTTATTCCCTTGTATCTTGTGAAATTTACACACATTCCAAGAAACGAGCATGTGTGGGGAATTGAGTGTCAACCTCTCAATATTTGGAAAGATAACGCCACCTTCTGTCTGCTCATTAACACGTGAGGAGGAAGATAATCGATTCAAAGTGGAATTGAACTAACAAGAGCTACTTTTTTATGTCATGTTGAAGTATTAAAATTACTGAACTGAAAGATTTTTTTTTAAAACAAAAAAATGTTCAGTTTGGGAGAGGAAAATTCAAAGCATTTCTGAATTTTCAGTTTATTATCTCCTGAAAGCCGGATGAGTGGGCACAATTTTGTAAAAGGGAACTTTCAACGTGTTGGTTGTGAGTTGATTAACGGGGGAAGCAGTGGCAGAATCGATTGTCCCAACAAGGCAAGGCTGCGATGATTGATTGCTACAAGAATGATGAAGCAGGACCATTTGTTCACTCTACAGTAATATGGTACTTGATTTGAAAATATGTGAAGAGAAACATGGACAATACCATGGGTCCCACGTAAGACTGAATTATCTTGTTTGCAATGCATATTGTAATGTGTGTTATTAGTATTGGATTAGACAGGTAATCTTTGCATAGTCAGTGTACCTATGTACTTGCATTCCACGCCTTTGTTGGCCAGAGAGCGTTTAGAGAGGATTAATTCTCAACTGATACAATCAAGAGAAATGCTCGCCATACATGTTCCACCCAATGCTGAAGTTCAGTGAAACCAACAATTGAGCAAATCTGAAAGATTCTATAGATTCTGGAAAGATACCTGCAGACTGGAAAGCAGGACATGTAGTTCTACTATTTAAGAAAGGATGGAGAGAGAAAACAGAGAACTACAGACCTGTTTGTTTGACGTCAGCAGTAGGGAAAATATTGGAATCTATTATAAAGGATGTGATAACAAGACACTTGGAAAATAATAATATGATTGGGCCGAGCCAGCATGGATTTATGAAAGGGAACTCATGTACTTTGACAAACCTGTCGGAGTTATTTTTGAGGTTGTTACCTGTGGCATAGAAAACCAGTGGATGTGGTGTATTTGGATTTTTAGAAAGCTTTTGATAAGGTCCCACACAGGAGGTTAGTAAACAAGATTAGAGCAAATGGGATTGGGAGTAATATACTGGTATGGATTGAGAATTGGTTAATAGGCAGAAGACAGAGAGCAGGAATACGCATGTTATTCTCAGGGTGGCAGGCTGTTACCCATAGGGTATCGCAAGGATCAGTGCTGCACAATCTATAAAAATGATTTGGATTTGGTGACCAATTGTAATATTTCCAAATTTGCTGATGACACAAAACTAGGTTTGAATGTAAGCTGTGAGGAGGCCACAAAGAGGCTTCAAGGGGACTTGGACCGGCTAAGTGAATGGGCAAAAACATGGCAGATGGAATATAATGTGAATGTGTGACCTTACCCAATTTGGTAGGAAAAACAGAAAGGCAGAGTATTTCTTAAATGTTGAGAGGTTGGGAAGTGTTGATGCCCAAAGGGACCTGGGTGTCCTTGTTCATGAGTCACTGAAAGTTAACATGAAGGTGTAACAGCAATTAGGAAGGCAAATGGTATGTTGGCCTTCATCACAAAGGGATTTGCGTGCAGCAGTAAAAGTGTCTTCCTGCAATTATATAGGGCCTTGGTGAGACCACACCAGGAGTATTGTGTACAGTTTTGGTCTCCTCAACGAAGGAGGGATATACTTGCCATAGAGGCAGTGCAACGGAGGCTCACCAGACTGATCCCTGGGATAGTGGGATTGTCTTATGAGGAAAGATTGAGGAAACTGGGCCTGTATTCTGTAGCGTTTCAAAGAATGAGAGGCGATCTCATTGAAACTTTCAAAATTTTCACAGGATTTGACATGGTAGATGTGGATAGGATGTTTTCCCCAGCTGGTGAATCCAGAACCGGGGACACAGTCTCAGAATAAGGGGCAGGCCATTTAAGACTGAGATGAGGAGAATTGCTTCACTCAGGGTGGGGAATCTTTGGAATTCTCTACCCCAGAGGGCTGCAGAAACTCAACCACTGAGCACGTTCAAGACAGAGATCAATAAATTTCTGCATATTTCTGCATATTAAAGACATCAAGGGATATGAGAATAGTGTGGGAAAGTGGCATTGAGATAGATGATCAGCCATGATCTGGTTGAATGATGGAGCAAGATGACTTTGATAAGACAAGTGTCCTTCCGGCCTTGTGATTTAATGGACGTGCAGAAACTCCCTCCTCTCTTTTTCCCCCTCTCCTCTCTTTTCTCACCCCCCATCTCTTTCCCCCCCCATCTCTTTCTCCCCCCCAATCTCTTCTTCGCCCCCCCTCCATCTCTGAAGAATGGATCTAGGAAACTACGCGGAGGTACCTCTGCAGTGATGTCCTGGAGCTGAGATGACTGACCTCCAACAACCACAACCATCTTCCTTTGCATTAGGTATGACTCCAACCAGCGGAGAGTTTTCCCCCGATTCCCATTGACTCCAGTCTTGCTAGGGCTCCTTGATGCCTCACTCTGTCAAATGCTGCCTTGATGTCAAGGGTAGTCACTCTCACCTTGGGAGTTCAGCTGTTTAGTCCATGTTTGGACCAAGGCTGTAATGAGGTCAGGAGCTGAGTGGCCCTGGCGGAACCCAAACTGAGCATCAGTGAGAAGGTTATTTCTGAGTAAGTGCCACTTAATACCAATGTCGATGACCCCTTCCAACGATTTGATTATTGAGAGTAGACTGAAGAAATGGTAATTGCCGGACTGGATTTGTTTTGCGTTTTGTGGATAGGACACACCTGGGCAATTTTCCAAATTGTTGGGTAGATTTATTGTAGCTGCACTAGAGCAGCTTGACTTGGGGCATGGCTTGTTCTGGAGCATATGTTTTCAATATTATTGCAGGGATGTTGTCAGGACCCATAGCCTTTGCAGTATCTAGTGTCTTCTTGATATCTGTTGTTTCTTGATATCACATGGAGTGAATCAAATTGGCTGAAGACTGGTATCTGTGATGCTGGGGACCTCAAGAGGAGGTCAAGATAGAAAATCCACCTGGCACTTCTGGCTGAAGATTGTTGCAAATGCTTCAGCCTTGTCTTTTGCACTGATGTTCTGGACTCCCCCATCAATAAGGTTTGGGATATTTGTGGAGCCTCCTCCTCCAGTGAGTTGTTTAATTGTTCACCACCATTCACGACTGGATGTGGCAGGACTGCAGAGCTTAGATCTGATCCGTTGGTTGTGGAATTGCTTAGCTCTGTCTATCACATGTTACTTCTGCTGTTTGCCATGCAAGTAGTCCAGTGCTGTAGCTTTACCTTGTTGACACCTCATTTTTGGGTGTGCCTGGTGCTGCTCCCAGCATGCTCTCCTGCACTCTTCATTGAACCAGTAATACCAATTTACAAATGATAGTTCCTCCTACAGAGATCTGTAGCTCAACTCCTTAACTTGACCCATTACACGCTTCCAATCGCTTTTAATCTTCATTTAATGTTTGGCAGGGTAGCCTGGTTTATATGATAGTGTTGTTAAACATTTCCACTTTTGATTAAACAATATATTTTGCTGGCATTGTGCCCATGGAGGGAAAAGAAAAGCAGTAAATGGATCTCCTCAGCCTGTACCATGAAGAGTTAGGTGCCCCAAAGTCCTAAAGAAACATCTTAATGAATTTCTACAAGCTGTAACTTTTGGTAAGAACTACAAAGCCCTTTTTTATGAGGAGTAATGAAGGACAAATATATTTTTTACCTCCTGTCCCTTTAATGTTTTTAGATGCCCTTCAGTATTTTGATAACTAGGACGATAAGCTAAGAATTTTGTTGACACACTGTTAATGATTAGACTGGTATTAAAAAGGAAGCTTGTTAGTAAATTTTTTCCCCCCTTACTTGCCATAAAATATTTCAGTAATGTTCAAAAGATATCCTAACAATGTATTCTGAGCTCCCACAGGTCTTCGAGAATCAAGTGGATGCATAGTTCATACCAGTGAGAGGGCACCAGGATGCATCAGAGTCCTCCCCTTATCTACCTCTTAATTCCAGAATAAAGCACAAGTGTTAATGAGGTTGGCCACAGCACAAGCCCATGTGGGACACTGCTCACCTTATCTTTTCTGGCTGAGGCACTGCATTTTATGTTTACTATTTTGCTGTCTTCCTGGCAGCCTTGCTGGCAAATGTGTACAAGGCACCAAGAATAGAAAATCTTTATACTTCATATAGCATCAAGCAACATCAATACCACTACATGGATTTATGCAATGCCTTTAATGTAGTAATGCTTTACTGGCGCAAAATTTTATGCAGCCTAGGAGGAGACGTTGGGTGGAATTTAACGAGGGCGGCGAGGGACCCGATATCTGTCACCAAAACTGGCAGCACCCCCGCCGACCTGATTTCCAGGAGCTCCTGAGGGAATTATGCCCCAAATTGGCAGCAGGAATCCTGCCATTGAGGCCCCTGGCTCCACGGGGGATTCTTAATCGCTGCACTTCCCCCCACTAGAGTGGAAATCTCAACCTCGGGAGCTGCCACCAGTCAGAGGCCTGCAGCTCCCCCTTGCTGACAGCACCACTGGGAGTGGTGACTACTTCTGGTAATACACTTGGCCTTTCACCAGGATTCATCATGGGATCCCTGGGGAAAGGTAGATAGAGGTCACAGGGAGAGGGATACCAGTGACAGGGGGCGGGTGGGTGTCAGAGGAAAGGGCAGGGGGGCTGACTCTCAGTGCAACCACCACCGCCCTCCCCCCATCCCCCTTTTCCTGATGCTGGGTCCCGCAATCAGACACAGAGTGCCCATGAACGAGGGACTGCTCAGCTTCAAGTAAACTTGATGGGGTTCTCTGAAAATTCCCCTGAACAGACTGTAGAAGCTCTTGTCCCTCTCTGCCCTTTACGCTGTTACTATCCCAGCCCATATTTGGGTAATTAAAGTCTTCCATTGTAACTCTTATATAATTCTTCAACTTGTCTGTAAATTCCATGAAAATTTGTTCCTCTTTCTTTGGTAGCTTCTAGAATGTGCCCAGTGGTGTAATGGTATCGCTATTGTTCCTTAGCTCTAACCAAATAAATTCTTTCCTTGATCCCTCTAAGACATTGTCTCTCTCCAGCACTGTAATATTCTCCTTCATCAATTCCGCTACCCCTATATTCGAAACACACTGTGGTTCAGATGTTGCATTCACTCCTGCTGTAGGTAATAGTCTACACAACTTTTCTAAAGGCACTGAGCAAAGAGCACTGCTCTTCAAAAGCCATTCACTGTGGGGAGCTCTTTGTTATGTTTCAATGTGCAGTGTGCTGTATAAAGACAATTATTATTGTTATCAAGATCTATTGGGGAAGTAACAACATTTCAAATAAGTGAAAGAGCCAGCATTTCTGTGAACAGGGAGAGAGAGACGGTGTGTAGGGAAAAAAGAAGAGTCAAAGAGAGATGGTGTTTGTGTAAATGCAGAGAGAGGGGGAAAGAGATGGCATTTGTCATCTGCCATTGTTGGTCAGTCTGAAGGAGGTGTCCTCCCCATTTTTCTTTGCAATCTTGGGACTGTGTACCTCCCACTCACCCTCAGGCTTCCCACAATGCACTGAGCTTTGCTGGCAAGGCATTACTCATACCTAATGGCTTTTGAGAAGGTGGTGATGAGCCGTCTTGTTGAACTGCTGCAGTGTTGTGGTGAAGATACACCCAGAGTGTTGTTTGGGAGGGAGTTCCAGGATTTAGACCCAGCGATGAAGTTGAGAACTATGTTTTAGAAACCTAAATTCTTTAGACTGATGCTAAGCCTACACTTAACCCTCCTAAATCTTCGTAACCTAAATCTGTCTCTAGCGCTGCCACTCCCTACACTCAATTTCCCCCCCCCCAAAAAAAGAATTAAGTGCTTCTCCTACCACTGGGCAAGTATTAGATGAAAATGACTGAGAAAATGTTGTCCTTGTGTCAGGGAGAAAGCTGGAGCAGCTGTTGTTAAGAATGTCTGTCTAGCTTGCAAGTTTGCAGTGATCTAACACCAGACGCATGACCAACAATTGAACTCCTTTGCTCTTGATGAAATTGTTTTTAAGTTTGTGCAAGACAAGAGAGCTTTTCTATGTCCCAAACCTCTTGTGGAGGTTTACTTGAGAGAAGCTGGATGCTGTCCTTTGGCTTTACATTGATTCCTTGCCTTGAGGGTTCCATGGTACAATAACCGAGTGCTCCCAAGATCGAAGTGATTTTAATCTTAAGCTTCAACTTTGTCACATCATGCTTTATCATTTGTTTGTGTTTTTAAGATTGCAGCAAAAGGGGAAGAGCCTAGAGATGTGGAAATGGAGGAGCGTAAGTGTCCGGGTGGGGTAGGGTCAGGGAGGAATGGTGGTGACAGACTGGACAGTAAGGAGAGGAGCAGGACTGCTCCTCAGCACGAACATGTCAGGGCTGTAACTTCTACAAATTGCCCCTGGAAGAGGCGATTGTGGAGCAATGCCAAAGCTCTTCATTATGTTTTAAAGTCAGCAGTAAAAGCACTGGAGACGAGAGCTTGGGCTGTAAAGGAGCCAAGATCATTTTTGGGAATGTTTGTGGCCCCCTCTTTGGAGCTGCATGTACAGTTTGACTGTTTATTTGGCACCGACAGCTGAATCATTAATGGAATATTTTCCCTATGATATAAATGGAAGTTATTCATATCAAGACGAGGAAAAGATGGCTAACTGAATGAGTAACTACTTAACTGGACAGTACAGGGGTTTTGGCATTTTTTAGTAAATATGCATGGAGGATTTTCTCTGCTCCATTATTGGCAACTGTGCGTGCAGCCAGCTGGGCACTAAGCTGGGAGTTCCCTCCTTTAACCTCTGCCTCTCTCCATTACCCCTACCAGAAAACTAACATCAGTTTTGTGTTCAATTGTGTTCAAAACGATTAGTACATCATTTGACATCAGAAGGTGTAACTTGAAATAAGTTTTGAATACAGAAATGGTGATCATAAAAGCACTCAATTAGCCATATGCACATATGAATTTGGAGCAGGAGTAGGCCATTCAGCCCCTCGAGCCTGCTCCACCATTCAGCAGATCATAGCTCACCTGGCCTCAACGCCACTATCCCATCTACCCCCCCCCCCCCTCCCCCACCCCATCCCCTTTGATTTAGTCAAGAATTTATCTAACACTGCCTTAAAAATATTCAATGACCCTGTTTCTCTGGGGAAGAGAGTTCCACAGAATCACCACCCTCTGGGAAAAAACATTGTCCTCATCTCCATCTTAAATGGAAACCCCTTATTTTTAAACTGTGTACCCCAGATCTGGTCTCTCCCATAAGGGGAATATCCTTTCAGCATCCACCCCTGTCAAATTCCCTTAACATCATGTTGAACCCTCCTACATCAGGAGTCAAAGTGTTCAAAAGCCATCGCAGCTTATTATATTTGTGGAAGTGATCATTAGTATTCAGAGGTGATCATTAGCAATCAAAAGCATTCTTAAGTAATCACTGGACAGAAGCTTCGCTGGAGGAAGGAGGGTGGTGCTCGTGAGACTGGAAGAATAGTCTGTGGTTCTCGTCCTCTTCCAATTCTCCCGACCCCCTTTCCCATGCCGGGAGTCCAGACCACCCAACCCTCAGGTTGGCCCAGACCCCCCCTCTCTTCGGACCTGCCAGAAACATATACAGGTATATGAACCTACACAGCTTCCACCAAACTTCAGAGCAGGCCCTGCCCCACAGTCAGGCCTGGGTGACATCACTGGACCAGGCGCCTGCAACTCCACAAACCGAGTTGGATTCCACCCTACCCGACTCCTGATGGTGGCCCCCTATCCCCCAACCCCCGATGGTGCTGGCCCATCTCTGCTCTGCTCCTGAAGGTGATCTCCCACAGAGTCAGACTGCCCTCTCCCCCCTACACTCTACCTGTTTCTGCTGCCTCCCACCGTTACTGGTCCCATGCAACCTGCTCGATCATTGGAGAGCTGCACCATCACTTCCAGTTCCAGCCCCCTGAACGCCAGGGGATGTGGGGGGTAGTGGTTCTGGAAGAGTGGGGTGAAACGGTGGGAGGGAAGACATGGGAGAGGATGAAATGAAGGGGGAGGTTGGTAAGAAAACTCCACTAGGGAGGGTGGGGGGGGGAAATAGAGGGGGTTAAATGAAGTGATGGGGAGAAATGGGTAGGGGTGGGGGGAAATGAGGGGATCAAAACTGCTCGGGGAGGTCGGCTGGGGAGAGGAGAGGGCATTGAGGTGCTGTAATCTGGGGGGTGGTGGGTGGTGGGAGCAGGGAGTTGGCTGGGCAGTACAGCCCAGAGAAATTTGCAAAATATCTGTTGGGCACAGGGTAAATCGAATGGATAATAATAGAATAAAAAATACATATCACAGTCTGTGATTGAGACCATGAAATAATCCTTGAATTGTTTTTGTGCTATGCATTTTTTCCGATGTATTAGTTCACATCAATACCGAGTTTATACTCGAGCCAGTTAAAGTCAGGTATACATTTCAACATGTGAGAATCTCCACTGAAATTGTCACTTATGTTATTCTTGCAATTTTCTGCACAAAAGAAAAAATTAAAAATGAGACAATAAACATGCCCCTGAAATAGATTGTCATTAAGAGAACATGTCCAATCACAAGAAGAGACCGTATAAAATAAAGGTCAGGGGATGCAGGACTGGACAAGGTGAAGACTAGGGATGAATGTTGACTGCTAATAGGTGTATAATGGATCATGAATGCCTCTGTGCATATGTTAAGGGGCCACCTGAAATTGTGTTTGGAAAATTTGCCTAAATTTGTAAAATGCTCAGTTCTTCCAGATCCTTGCACCCCTACTATAAATAATCACTATCGTGATTTCTGCACCAACCCTGTGTTAAACAGTCTACACACTGCATGCATATACTGCATCAGCTGGGGCTTAGAAAAATCAGATGTCTGAAACATTGTCAATTTTGCCATGATTGCCAGAATTTAGAGTTTTTCCCCACGTGCAAGCTCCTTGATTGCTTTTCATGTCAGTTGAATGCCTTCTGAGCATTAAAATGATGCTAGATGATTGCATATGATGTTGTTTGAGCTTTGTGTGATTTAATTTACTGTCAACTGATTGCCAGTGATGTCTTTTGATCACTGTTTGATGCCAAACAATGACCAGATAATCGCTTTTGAACGCAAATGATTGCAGCAAATGAATGCTGTTGAATGCAGACTGATGCCAACATTTTTTGGTGGGGGTTTGGTTTAAAACCTATCTCTTTGACCAAGCTATTGGCCACCTGCCCTAAAATATCTTCATTCTGACTCAGTGTCATATTCTGTTTGATAACACATCTAAAGGACCTTGGGACATTTTACTATGTTAAAGACGCTATATTAATGCGAATTGTTTTCGTAAAATAAGACTTTTGACTACTTCAAAAGCAGCATAATTATGTTAAACTCACACAGGGCCCTGCTCTGGCAGCCCTCCGTGTGTAGTTCTGGGCTACATAACATAAAAAGGACATTGAAAGAGTGGTGAAAAGGAAAATAGATTCACTTGCCCGTTACTAGAACTGAGAGATTGCAGCTATGGAGAAAGATTGAACAGGTTTAGAACAGAGAAGTCTCAGAGATGACCTGTAGAGGTCTTTAAAATTATGAACTGGTTGGACAGAATGTTTGTGGAGTGCTTGTGGGAGATTCCAAAACTAGGAATCATAAATATAAGACAATCAATCCATGAGGGAAATAAGGTGAAATTCTTTACCCTCAATGATTGGTTAGAATGTTGTTACCACAGGAACTGGTGGAGGGAAGTAGTTAGGTGCTTTCAAAAGGAAAGTGGAAGAGTACATGAGAGAGAAAGACCTGCAGAATGAGTGTCAATGCAGGTAGAGTGGGTGGAGACTTGTGGATTACAAACTCCAGCATAGAGTTGGACTGAATTGCCTGTTCCTGTGCTGTGGATTCTATATAATTCCATAAAATAGATGCAGAATTTCTAACTCCAAGAACCGCCTAAACTTGCAAAGACATCCTTTCTGAGGTGATTTTGTATTAAGAAAGTTACTTATAGGCGGTTGTTACCTCTCTAGTCCAAAGGTGGTGGGTTAAAGTCCCACTGGGAAAACTTGAGAACATAATCCAGGCTGACACTTCCAGTGCAGTTTTGAGAGAGTGCTGCACTGTCAGAGGATGAGACTAAACCAAAGCCCTGTTTGTTTATCTGAAGTGGGTGTTAAAGATCCCATGGCATTATCCAGAGAAGAGCAGAAGAGCCCTCCCCAGTGCCCTGGCCAATATTCAATCCTCAATTAGCATCACAAAAACAGATGATCTGGTGGCGATCAGATTTCTGTTTGTGGAAGCTTGCTGTGAACTAATTTGCTGCCGTGTTTTCTATATTATAATGTAGATCCTTGGCTGTAAAGTTCTTTGGGACATCCGAAGACCATGAAAGGCCCTATATAAATTCAAGTGCTTTCTTATGGACAGTTCACTCCATCCTGCTGGTGACTTCCTGCGGTTTCCTCTCTTTGGACTCTATATCGAAATGACAAATTCCTCCAGCAAACCTGGGGAGGTGTCACTGTGTCGAGAGTACACTTGGACAGGCTCAGGCAGAAAGCGTTGCATCCTGTGTTTATTCACCATTGGCCAGCTTGTACCCTGACAGCTGCCAGTTCCAACTTAGCACAGACTTTTGCAGTTCGGCCCTCGTGTTTATTTCAGCTTTCAGTTAATCTTTGTTATGACGGCTTCATTGGTTGAATTATGTTGTTTCTCTCTGCCTCTGTCACTGCGCACAGGTTTTGAGCCGGCAGCATTATGAAACCAGCCACTAAAATGAAACTAAATATTTTGCAGTGCATTCTGGGCTGCAATTCCGAATCTCTGTGGTAGGAAGGATTGAAACTCTTTGAAATGTATCGCCGTGGAAGAACCAGCTGATCTGATTTATACTTCCCCACTCTCCGTACAACGTCAGCTCGCCTGGCGTGAATTTCTGTTTTGCTAACCACAAATGTCATTTGCCCCATTTAATTGAAGCTCGGGTCCTCTGCTGATCTTTGCAAACTTCTGTCGTTGTCTCTGTTGGTTCCTTGGAGTGCTGCGCGATGTAGATTTAAGCTGTTTCCCGGGTGCAAAAATGCTCCCCTTGCTGGACTTTTTTTTCACTTTCTTTAAACTTTTTTTTGAGCAGGATTAGGCCACTCGGCCCCTCGAGCCTGCTCTGCCATACAATAAGATCATGATTGATCTGAATGTGACCTCAGCCCCACATTCCCGCCTACCCCCCCCAATAACTTTTCACCCCCTTGCTTATCAAGAATCTATCTAGCTCAGCCTTAAAAATATTCAAAGACTCTGCTTGCACCACCTTTTGAGGAAGAGAGTTCCAAAGACTCACGACCCTCAGAGAAAAGAATTATTTCTTTTTTTTAAACAGTGACCCCTAGTTCTAGATTCTCCCACAAGAGGAAACACCCTCTCCACATCCACCCTGTCAAGACCTTGCAGGATCTTATATGATTTGTGGCTCTAATGGCAGGATGCCTAGTTGACAGAAATGTTGTGCTTTTTTTGACAAACATCAACAAGGATATATGACAGTGCATACAGTATATCAGTATAGGATTTAGAATCATAGTCATTTATAGCACATCAAGCCCATGCTGGCTCCCTGCGGAGCAGCCCAGGCAGTCCCACTCTGCTGCTCAGTCCCCGCAGCCCTGCCAGTTTATTTCCTTTACGAATCCATCCAGTTTCCTTTTGAAATCATTGATTTGTTTCCACACCCACCACCCTCGTGGGCAGCAAGTTCCAGGTTGTTACCACTCACTGCGTGAAAGAGTTCTTCCTCACGTTTCCCTCTGCATCTCTTGCCCAAAACCTTAACTCTCTGTCTCCTATAATCCTTGTACCATCAGCTAATAGGAACAGTTTTTCCTTGCCTGCCTTGTGAGTCTGTCACAACCTTGTTCACCCCTATCAAACCTCCCCTCAATCTTCTTTGCTGCAAGGAGAACAGCCCCAGCTTCTCCAACCCTAACCTTGTAGCTAAAATCCCCCATCACCTGAACCATTCTGATAAATATCCTCTGCCCCTCAGAAGGCCCCTCCACCTCTTTCTTACACTGTGACCAAAACTGGACGCAGTACACTCATTGTGGCCTAACCAGAGCCTCATAAAGTCAGTATAACCTCCCTGCTTATGTATTCAATACCTCTTGTTATGAAGCCCAAGATTTCATATGCTTTGCTAATGACTCTCTCTATGTCTGGCCATCTTCAAAAATCTTTGCACATGCAGCCCCAGGTCTCCCTGCTCCTGCACACTCTTTAGAACTGTGCTATTAAGCCTAAAGCGCCTCTCCCCATCTGATCAGTATCAGTTCACATTTCTCTGTAGGAAATTCCATCTGCCACTTGTCTGCCCATTTCGCTAGCCCATCTATGTCTTGTTGTAGGCAATTTGTATCACCCTCTTCCAAGTTTGGTATCATCGGTAAGTTTTGAAACTTTATTCCATATTCCAAGATGCAAGTCATTTACATGTAGCAAAAAAAACAATGATCCAAGCATTGACCCTAGGGGAACACCATTGCCTACCACCCTCCACTCCAACAAACAAACATCTGCCATGACTCGCTCCTTTTGGGTCCTTGGCCAATTTTTTATCCAAATTGTGCGCTGGCCCTCCTATTCCATCAGCCTCCATTTTGTTAACCAGCCTTTTATACGGTACCTTGTCAAACGTTTTCTTAAAATCCATATAGATAACATCCATCACATTCCTTTCATCAAACGTCTCTGTTACTTCATCAAAAAATTCAATTAGATTAGTCAAGCACAGTTTGTTTTTTTACAAATCCACACTGGCTCTCCTGAATTAATTCAAACTTGAAGGAAAGCCTATGTGGAGACTGGAGAAATATGAGATATGCACTCTGGGGGAGAGAGAAGGCTACAGAAACTAAATTTTAATTGTAAATGTTCTGTAAATGTTCATGTTGTTTCCCCTATTCCATGTTCTGTTTAACGCGACCACAGTTTTTTCTTTCCTGCCATAACTGTTTAATCATAACAGCCTCTAGTTGTCTGGAAATTGTAACCTAGTCTGATAACTGCTGCCCAACAGTGACTGGAACTGATCACTGTTGTGCTTGTTACTGCTCCAGATCTCCTTCAGTCTCTCCCTTAGTTAGCTTGACGCCATGGATTTAGCAGGTGTTGACTCTCCCTCTTTTTTTTAACTTCCATTGTTTCAAGATTTTGAATTTAACTGCATGAGAGGGAATGATAATCAACAGTGATTATAACTGGGTGACTACCTCAGAGGGCATCAAGAGTCATGTTTAGGCCACACCGGAATCCCTCTCTTGAAGGATGTGAGTGAACCAGTTAAGTTTTCAACATCAATGCGGCCATTTTTCTCATGCCAGCCCATACCCAAGAACAAATACAAAATAAGTTCTGTAACTAGCTCAAAAGTGCTCTGTGCTGACACTCGATACCCAGAAATTTCCCTAGCATTCTATGTGCCCCTTCAACCGTTGTTTCACAAGCTTTTTTTTTAAAAAAAGAAAATTGCTATTTCACTGCCTAATTTGCTTTCTCTTCTGCTGCACTTTAGGATTAACAAGTGTATTGAATTCAACTTGCCATGATAGGATTTCAACTCGTGACCCCTGGATTAGCGGCCCATTACTGTCACCGCTAGGTTACTGTGCACTTCCTGACCTCGATATCTCTCATTGCCACCAGGTCAGAGTGCTAGAACATTCCACTGAGCACTAAGATAAAAGCAAAAAACTGCGGATGCTGGAAATCCAAAACAAAAATAAAAATACCGGGAAAAACTCAGCAGGTCTGGCAGCATCTGCGGAGAGGAGCACAGTTAACGTTTCGAGTCCGTATGACTCTTCATCAGAACTAAGTAAAAATAGACCCACTGAGCACTGTCAGTCACCATACGGACTGCAGCGGGTCAAGGAGAAAGCAGCTCCCCACGAGCTTCTGAAGGGCACCTGGGTCTGGGCAGTTAGAGGCTTTGATAATGTTGCTCACTGCTGAGTACAATTACATGGGGGGAAATAAGTCTCTGTAACTGTCTTGGGAGCGTTCTAGGCTGACGCTTGATACACAGAATGCTCTCTTGCGCTCTCATCCCCTGCGTCAGATCATCAGGGATCTTTTTAAAAATGATGATATTTCACTGCCTAGTTTTTTTTCCCTCCTGTGCTTGACTTTAGGGTTTAACTTCATAGGACAAGCTGTGCTGAAGAACTATTTAATTTTAATGCTAAATAATTCCTGCAAATGACCAGTAAAGCCCTGGGATTTCCCAACCAGGTTTAGTGTGCCATTCAGTTTGAAATTTGTTCAGTCCTGGAGCCTGATCCTCCTTGGCATTTTTCTCTGTTGGCTGAATCACTCATCACCACTTGCTTTAGTAGGAAGGAATACCCCCAAGCAGCATTACGTTGTACTGTGGCCTTATGCTCAGCCTGTTGTCCCTGGTAAACTCTGCTAATTTTGAGTGATGTTTTGATAGGCTCATTCCACCTTTGAGCTGCGTAAGACAGTCTCACACTGAGAACGAATGATCCTCATTCACTTTACACCCACCTTACACTTATGAGTTCGATCCATAACACCCTGTCACTCACGAGGAGCTCGAGGCACACGTGTAACTCTCAAGATAGGGGTTTGGCATCCATCGAATTGAAAAGAATTAATTGGGCTGAGTTTAACATCGTATCAAAGACTTTCATGATCATACATGTAAGAATCAGGTACTGGGAAGCCTGAAAGGAGAATTTAAAGTTTTATCTGTTAGCATCTGCTAATTGTTTGCTGTGTCCAACAAGGAATAATTTAGCCACTTGCAGCCTATAATACCTTGCCAAAGTGGTCCTCTCCTTGAGAGCCCAGGATGTGTGAGTAGCCTATTCAATTCTGAGGGGCAAGAGAAGGAGCTGAGCTCAGTCCTGGGCTCACTTGATAGGGTTTTTTTCTTGAATGAGACTGAAACATTGTTGCTCTGTAAATCAGCTTCAAATTGCGCAGTGATTGCCCGTTCACATACAGGAAGAACTGCCAGTGTCCACGGAGCCTGTGTATGATGCTGGTCTTTATCATGAGTAATGTCATCTCGGTGACATGCCATAATTGTGCTATTTTATTCATTAATGGATATTAACAGCAGCAATCTGTATTTGCGTAACGCCTTTAATGTCGAAATAGGGTTTCTGAATATGTTTAGTAAACTAACTTATTTGTAATTGTGTTACCTCAGTTATTATTCAACAACAACTTGCATTTGCAGGTATCCCCTGTTTAAAGCATGTTCTAATAGCACCTTGTTGTATGAGTGTGGTTTGTAACAGAGCTTACCCGAATAGCACTGCTTCCGTTTTCGTTTTAGCGTGGTTACTGAGCATGTGCCAAGAACCCCTTGTGCATTCTCAGTCTTTTTTTTTAAACACACCGCTACCTCACTCCCTCCCTCCTGCTTGACACCCCTCTCCCGACCCTCTTAATTGACATCCCTCTCCCAATCCTCCCACTCCCTGCCTCGCTCACCGCCTCTCCCGCTGTAGCCCCTCCCCGGATCCTCGTGCTCCCTGCCTCACTTGCTGCCCCTATCCTGAGCCCTTGCTGTGAATGCGGGTTTGGGATGGGGGGGGTGGTGAGAGGGAGGGAGCGTGCGAGGCAGCAAGAGGGGTGGTTATAGGGGGAGGGGGGTGTCGGGAGAGGTAGGAGAGGCAGCGAGCAGGAGGGAACAGGATTTGGACACGGCGAACGGGAGGGGCGGGCGAGGTAGCAAGTGGCAGGTTAATAGTAAGAGTGGCAAGTTGGATTTTTGAAGAGGATTTTTGTTCCAGTTAGAATCAAGGTAGCCAATAGGTGTTTAATGTTAAAATTACAGGTCAGGAACTTAACCCCACCCATATTACATATTTTCTCATGGGAAAGTGATTTGTGGTTAGCACGTTTACATTTAGTATGCAGTTTTTTAGGAATACATTAGGAGTGCTGAATAAAGGCTAGCTGTATATGGTGGCCTTTAACCCAGTAAAACACCCCAAAATCCTGTGCAGAAGTATAATTGGATAAAACTTGACACCGAGCCACATGAAGAGGTATACGGAAATTTGTCCAAAAGTGGCTGGTTTTAAGAAGCATCTTAAAGGAAGGAGGGACCGGCTTTGGGATGGAATTCCAGAGCTCCAGGCCTGGGCAGCTGAAGGCATGGTTACCAATGGCTGAAGGGTTAAAATCTGGGATGTGGAAGAGGCCAGAATTGGCGAAGCACGAACAGTTACCTCAGAGGCTTGAGGGGCTGGAGGAGGTCACAGAGATGGAAAGGGACAAGGCCAGCTTGGAGGGACTTGAAAATAAGAATGAAAGTTATTAATGCTTAGGAGTTGCAGGATCAGGAACCAGTGCAGATCAGCAAGCAGCATTAAGTGAACTGGATGGGTCGCTGCATGGGATACAGGCAGCAGAGTTTTGGATGAGCTGCAATTTATGGGCCTTAATGATGTTGCTGAGATAGGTGAATAGACTGATAATGTACTAGGTGTGAATGTAGCTTAATTGAAGGAATCACTTTATGTTCTCTGTTAGAAGAAAATATTTCCCCACATTCTCAAATTTAGACACTGCCCCTTCAGCCAAAGAAGCAGACCTGGTTACACAATCCCAGGAGGTTTATAAACTCTGAGAATGAATTCTTTACCACTGCACGATTAGAAAACAATTGAAGCTGTCTCTGTCAGACTGTGGTATAATTCAATAAAACCACAAGCCTGGAATGCATTGGCAAGGCTTGTATGAGCCTTCTGCTCATAACTTTGTGTTCCTGTTTAATAATGGCACTGCCTGTTTCAAAGTTAAATACAACACTAAGTGCTAGAAATCTGAAATGGAGAGTGCTTTGGGGGTGTGTGATGGGACTGCACATGTTGTTTGGGGATGTGGATGGTCAAGGGATGGTTAAGGGAAGGGCAGTGCTGGAGGATAGAGACAGGTTGATGTTGGCGAGTGTGGTGCCATGGAGTGGGGCAGTGGGAGGTCTGGAACTGAAATGGAACAAGTTGTGGAGTTTACGGATGCAGGGATGAAAGGAGAGATGAGATGAGATAGAGGGAAGTGTGAATGAGGTAGAAACAGCGGAGTAGGGGCAGGGACTAAATCGTCATGGAAGTGGAAGGTAGGGGTTAGATAAGATGAGTTAGTTCTGAGGAGCACCTCGATTTTGGACAGAGAGAAGCTTTTGCATTTAGTGACTGAAGTGAGGTTGCAGGAGGGGGATGGATTTCTGAGAAACCTTGTATAAAGGGTGAGGTGTAATAATGTGGTATTGTACAAATGGAAAGGAGGGGGGAAATAATCCTACCGACTGGCATGTATGTAGCGTCATGCATTCCTTATCTTTGTGAATGGTGCAGGGCACATGCCTGTGAACTGTGTGGGCAAGTTCATTGCTAAAAACATCAGCTAGAGAATTCAATGTGATAGGTTCATTTTGTGGGTCAAATATAACTGAAAAAAGTTGTCATTGTTGTAATCCATTGTTTCTGTAAACTCAAAACAAAATAAGAAACAGAAATACCTGGAAAAACTCAGCAGGTCTGGCAGCATCGGCGGAGGAGAGCACAGTTGACATTTCGAGTCCTCATGACCCTTCAACAGAACTAAGTAAAAATAGGAAAGGGGTGAAATATAAACTGGTTTAGTGGGGTGGTGGGGGGGAGGCGGGGTTGTTGGGACAAGCAGCCAGTAATAGGTGGAGATAACCAAAAGAAGGCACAGACAAAAGGACAAAGAGTTCCCCTGAGAAGACTGGTCTCTCTCTGTCATTACAGTGGAGCTATTGATGTTCATGAACTAGCCATTAAGCACTGGGGGATTCAGAGAGAGGGTAGATGTTTGATTCTGAACAGAAAGGCCCCCAGTGCATTTGCTTACAGTGCAGTTAGTTATGCGACCTTCCTGTACACAAAATATGCAAGAGTCACCCCAAAACCTGTTTTGGTTTGTGCGCTTCACGGTGGGAGAGAACAAGATGATCAGCGGTCTGGAATAGGAAGCTTCAGCTCTTGGGTAGACTGGAACATGCACTGTGTCAATACTTCAAACATTCTGAGGTTAAAAGGAAAGTTTGACCTCAATATCTGCAGAAAATGGGCCTCACCTTCCAGTTCTGCTTCAACCCACACCTGAAAGGATTTGTAATAACCTGTGTCTGAAAAGGTGGTAGGGGCAGATCATATGGTATCTTTCGAAATAGAATCGGGTAAATACTTGAAAAGGAGCATTTGTATGGCTAGGGGGAAAGAAAAGGGGTGGACTCATTGGTTAGCCCTTTCCAAAAGCTGGCAATGGCTCGATGGGTCCAAATGCCTCCTCCTGTGTGTTTGAGGCGATGGTGCCATACTGGTAATGTCATTGAGCTAATAATCCAGAGGCTCAGGCTAATGCCCTGGGGACATGGGTTCAAATCATGGCAGCGGGTGGAATTTAAATTCAATTCCTAAATCTGGAATTATAAAGCTAGTCTGGGTAATAGTGACCGTGAAACTATCATTGACAGTTGTAGAACCCATCTGGTTCACGCATGCTCTTTTGGGAAGGAAATTGTGCCATCCCTGCCTGGTCTGGCCTACCTGTGACTCCAGACCCACAGCAACGTGGTCAACTCTTAACTGTCCTCTGAAATGGCCTAGCAAGCCACTCAGTTCAAGGGCAATTAAGGATGAGCAACAACCTTGTCAGCGCTGCCCAAACCCCATGAAAGAATATGGAGAAAAAAATAACAGTTCTTGTGATTTCGGGAGCAAGATGCTGGAAATCTGAAATAAAAAGAGAAAATGCTGGAAATACTTGGCAGGTCAAGCAGCGCAATTCTGATGATAGGTCATCGACCTGCAGTGTTAACTCTGATTCTCTCTCCATTGATGCCCCCAGACCTGCTGAGTATTTGCAGCATTTTCTGGTTTTTAATTCAGTAATTTCACCAGTCTTTTCATTGTGATGGAAGGGAATTAGAATGGAAAGAACAAAAGTTGAGAACTTGTAACCGTTCAGAGGATGCCCAAAGTGTGTCGCAGCCATGGAGTACTTTTGAAGTGTAGTCCCTGTTGTAATATAGAGGAATGTGGCGGTCAATTGGAATACACAAACTCCCACAAACAGCAATGTGGTGGTGACAAAGTGACCTGTTTTAGTAATGTTAGTTGAGGGATAAATATTGACGAGGTCATGGAGGGGAAACTCCCCTGCTTTTGCAATGGGATCTTTTACGCCCACCTGACAGGGCAAATGCAGCTTCAGTTCAATGTAAAACCCAAAAGACGGCATTTTGTCAGTGCAGCACTCCCTCAGCATGGAAACCCATAACCTTCTGCTTCAGAAATGAGGGTGCCAGTGTTAATGTCATGTTAATTACTTTGTTAAGGGTAAAAGAAACCGGTGATGGGCATTAATTGTATTTGAGCAGTGCCCCACCAGGGGCTGTCACCCCCTCTCATTTATTGATTGATTTTTGTTTTACTTAAGAGTATAAATAGGGGTTAGCTGGGACACTGGGTTGTGTGGGAGGAGAGCTACGAGACTGAACAAGTCAATAAACTCTGTCAATAAAGAAAAAATCCGTGTCTTGGTTTTGGCTTCAGCAACCAGCTTGGATTCTGTTAACAGCCAGCACTGAGCCACATCGGACAGTGATTTGTAATGTTGGACATTCCTGTACCTTATGTTTGAAATTACCACAGTCCCCCTGCACTTTCATTGTAATTACTTGTTTCCACATGTCACATCCGTTATTGATGGGTTTTTTTTCCCTCTGTTTATTTTTAAAATGGTCGTTCCACTTTTGCCAGGCTTCCTGAGTTGATGTATGCATGTGCTGACTGTGGGATTGTGCACTTAAGGTGAGTGTGCACATGTAAGCAAAGACTGGGGAACCTCCCCTGTTGTGTAGCTCCACTCAGTCTGCTGCTTGGATTTGATGCTGAACCTGCAATGAGGCGGCAGAACTAAGGTACAATGTAAGAAAGGCTGCCTCTCTCTTGTCTTTTCACATCATCTGCGAATCACACTGTAAAGTCGGGGCGGCATCTTTAAAGAGAAGTAATAAGACTGGGTGTCAAATTGTGCACCGGAGTGGGGAAACCTGACTTGCTTTTCAAATGCGTATGAACCAATATCTTTTCACTAGTTTTAGGTTACCCCTAAAAATAAAGATATGATGTACCAACAGGTTTTATTCAAAAGTTAATCATTAAATGGTTCCTTACCAATGCCCTGAAATTAGGCTGTGGGATTCTTGTATGGGATGGTTGAACCATTTTGAAGTCCATCGCTGGCGCTAACAATTTTATGACTGGGTTAGGAGCTCTGCTGAAATAGCGGTGTCTTTCCTACATCGGAACCCCAGACCACAATTTCAGGCCCCAGACCTTTAAGGTATCTCTTGTCCATCTCAACCAAAACGGAGAGGTTGCACAAGCTGATTCAGTCAGCTGGTTTTATTTTTCTTTGCATGGGAATCCATAACATTAATCTACTGCCATTTGAGGCATTAGCCCTGAATTATTATTGTGCAACAAGCTGGGCAGAGAATTCATGCTCTCTGCT